>NW_027121163.1:0-744250 GCF_030686945.1 Centruroides vittatus
TTTGCCAACCCGTTTCTAAATGAACCACGGAATACCTATTTGGTCTCGGGTTCGGGCTTATCGACAAATCGTCACGTAAAGTTCTTCAGTGCTTTGTTTGCGTGCTTAAAACCTCAATACATAGTCCTACCGAATGTCCTTCTTGTTCGACGATGGTTCATTTGTGTCGGTGCCATATCTAATCAACCAGTGAACTGTGTTTTCCGGCTTATCAGTATGAATTCTAAATTGTTATTTTCTAACGAAATTGCTTGAAACACGTTTAAAAGTATGATTATGTATTTGAATGATTGATATTTAATGTTTACAGTGAATAAGTCACGTTTCGAGCAGTAGGAAACAAAGTATAAGTTCCAAATAGGTCTAAATAATTAGTATTAACATGGCGGTAAACAATTGGATTTTCCTTTATCGAGTCCTTCACAAATATGACAACCCTACAAACATAAATGAGTTCAATAATGGTCATTTTGTAGATAACACTCCATGAAACTCGGAACCTTCGTTATTTTTGTAAAGACCAGACAATGCCGATACTATGTGATCGACTACCATAAGGGGTGTTGCATAATAATTTTTCTCATCACCGTTAATGAAGCAACTTGTTATTTTTACATGTCATTGAGAATGGAGTCGTCTTTTGATGATTAGTGTGAAAATGGCTTGTCTAAACCTGCTTCGATAGACTATGTACAGTACGCACGAACGTTGGCTTTTACGGCCAACTACTAGAAGCGGTTGGCAATGAGAGTACCCATCCTATATTATAAATATTAAACACAAAAATATATATGAAAGGTATAGATGCAAAAGTGATCTTATCCAATTTTTGGCGGTACTGAGTTATTCATATCACCGTATTCGTATTGTAACGGCGAATAAATATGTAATAGTGTTGTTGACCGACACTCACATTTTTTATGCTGAAGAAAATCCTTGAAAATCGAGTTTCGAAGCATACGTCACACTATCCAACAGCTGTTTTGCAGAAAAATTCACAGTATCTCCAATTCAACGAAACAGAGAGCCCCTGGCGCATTATGGGATTTATGCTCCAGTTCGGTTGATGTTGTGCCTGCTGTAATAATGCTCACAATTTTCTAGCTACTTTGTTTTTTAATGTGTTGATAATAATTTTTGTAAGTATTTAGTATTAAACAATTGAAATACAGGGTACAACGGATGAACTAGTGAAACCATCTACTGGACTAACAAGAAATAAGAAAAAAAACATTTCAAAAGTGATAACGAAATGAAGCCATAATACCAAGTTTAGTCAAAGCTACTTCGCCGTTTCTTTATTAAATTAGTTTTTGATATTACCACCTGGAGTTTTCTGGAATTTCTTCACATTAGTAACACTTAAATAGGGTCCAGTTTCCCATAAAAGTCTTCACGGAATGCACAAACCAAACTAATTCTAACAAGCGATTATTTATTCTGACATCGTCACAATTCCGGGTTGCAATTTTTTGTCACAATGTTCGCAATTCTTTTACAGGTGGTCTTGCTGCATTAAAAAATTTAAGATATGGTATTTCCAATTGGTTTTTACTTGACCAATGAAATTGTGCCATTTCGTATTATTCAAGTTTTGCCAGAAACATGACAATGGTAACTGAAACAACCAAACTTTTTATATGGTATTTGCTTTAATGTTCGTTATAGTATAGTATTTGATTTATATAAGTGCACTTTTAAAAAAATTCTTCAAATTGTGTACAGTAGAGGATTAAAGAATTTTTAATTTAAAATGTGGTAGATTCGGCACTCGGTGTGATAAACCATTACGCAAGATAACTTTTGTAGTCATATAAATCAAATAATACAACGTATTATTATTGAAAACTTAAAAGTACTTCTAATCTTAATCTTTCTGTTGTTATTTTTTTGCGCAGGCAACGCCGGACTCATCCGCTAGTAATTAATAATATAAAAGTTATTTTTAAATTAAATCTCATAACAGCCGGTAAAGTTGCAAAACTCGTTGCCGGATTCTTTTGTAGTTTTTGTATTCGCATTATTTAAAATGTCTAAAGATACTTTTAATGTGTATCACATTACAATCGATAAATTTTGTTTGTACAAGGCAACGCTATCTGCCAAGGTGTTACAAACGTGAAGAAAACGCCGAAAACTCCACGAGACCAGTCGTTGCACAATCTGGCAATGAAGGTGGAAGAAATTCAAAGTTTTTTACTTAACCGAAGGTGTTAATTTATTTTGCATTTTGATTGTTGCCCATAGTACTGAGAATACAGGTTAAGTTTCCTCGAAATGCAAAGGGGTATCGAAAGTACGCGTCTGAATTCGACAGAAGTTGCAATAGGCACTCATAGCTCTGCATATGGCGCTTGGCTACATGTAGTTGTCTCGATTTGTGTGCGCCTTTGACAACGCTTAGAGTTTATCGCATGTTTGAATCGTACTTTATACAGATTTTCCTTATTACTGGTGGTTGTACTTTTGATAAATTAGGTATTGTTGTCTCGAAGAATTTTTTGAATAGGTGAGTAATTTTTATTCGACTTAAAGAACTTTTTGAAGTTTACCTAATGTTTTAGTTTACCGTTAAGTATTTAAATTATGATAAACGTTGAAACTATTCAAAAAGGCAATGGGATCGGTCAAATTTCTAATTCTTTTTAATTTAAAACTCTAAAAAACCTTAGAATATAATCCAAGTAAAAAACTACTCTTTAAATCCGATTTCGAGTGAGTTAATTAGACAATAAATAACGAAAAGATGCTATACTTTCATGAACTTCTTAATTTAATTTCCCAAATGCATTTCGCAACGCCTCATCAGTGGGTAGTTGAGTGTTGGTAACCTCCGTTCCTTTTATGCTGGATGATATTTTCCCAGCATGCATCTATCTGCATACCGTCATTCAGGTTAATTAAATTTGCATATACTTTTATACAGAAGTGTTCTATGATTCGTCGTTTTAAACAATTTTCTTCTTTATAAAGTATTTTTACATTATTTCTATCTATTTTACAAAAATTATTTTTATAATGTAGGTACCACGGCGATTCTTCTCTTTTTAATCTTATTGCTGCCTCGTGCTCTTTTAAACGTATTTCCAACTTCCTTCCGGTTTCTCCAACGTAAGACTTCGTTTGTGGACAAGTACAAGATAATTTATAAATTACACCTGCAACATCAGGTTTGTTTAACATATTTGTATCATCTTTGTTTATGACATTAACTATATTCAACAATTTGTTCTTTTGTTTTGCCACGATACGTATAGAATACTGTTTAAAAATTAATTTATATCTCTCATAAAGTTTATGTACATATGGAAATTCAACATATAAAGTATTATCAATATGATTCTTTACATTATATATGTGATTTTCAAAATGATTGTACCACTTACATAATAAATTCTTTGGATAATCATTCAATAAATATTTTTTAAAAAGTTGTTTTGTTTCTTTATCTATGTCTTCTTGTAAGGATGTCCTATTCACTATTTTTCTGAGGTCCATAATAAAGACGTTTTTCTTGGTTTCTACGGGACAATATGATTTATAGTTAACTGTCTTTTTTGTATTACATAATTTTTCGTACTTACGGAACAACAATCGATTTTCCTTTCTCATTATAGTAACGTCCAAATAATTTAATTCCTGATTTTGTTCTTCCTCACTGGTGAACTTTAAGTTACTACTCAAACTGTTTGCATAGCCTTCAATATCTTGGGATGTAGTTATTCGTGAGTCATATATAATTAATATGTCATCAACGTAACGTGCGTAGTACTCTATACCTGGAGCCTGTGATATATATTCATCAATCGGTATCATGCAGATATCAGCCAGTTTTGGTCCGACGACCGATCCCATAGAAATTCCATTTTTTTGGCGATAAAAATCTGTATGAATTTTAAAATAATTATTTTTAAATATAAATTCAATAAAAATTAAAATATGCTCAGGTATATTATATCTATTTATGGTTTCTTTAATCATTTCTAGTGTTATCGATGGGTACAGGGATTTAATATCTAGGCTCATGAGACAATGACTTTTTTTAATTTTATCTTTAAGTAATTCATTAATTAATTCATCTGTATTTTTTATACTGTAAGGTGATCTATCGATTTTCTGCAAATAGATTTTCAAGTAGCATTCGAGATTATATAAAACTGTTTTTTTTAAATCCACCAATGGTCGACATATATTACCAGGTTTATGAGTCTTAATTCTTAGATTTAATTTTGGATATCGTATATTATTAAAGTCTAATATATTTTTTACCTGGCGACTTGAGACTTCCTGTTTATATTTCTTCATTAATTTTGTAAGATTTTTCTGTATTTCCTTTAACGGAATGACGGTATGCAGATAGATGCATGCTGGGAAAATATCATCCAGGATAAAAGGAACGGAGGTTACCAAGACTCAACTACCCACTGATGAGGCGTTGCGAAATGCATTTGGGAAATAAAATTAAGAAGTTCATGAAAGTATAGCATCTTTTCGTTATTTATTGTCTAATTAACTCACTCGAAATCGGATTTAAAGAGTAGTTTTTTACTTGGATTATATTCTAAAATTTTTTAGAGTTTTAAATTAAAAAGAATTATGATAAACGTTTTGCGCCAATTTGCGCATTAAATTATTATTTCATGTTTAATAGAATGGCATCCTCACTTTCTGGGAGAGCCTGATACGCTACAAATATCTAAAGAATTGGATGTTTGAGGCCACGATTGCATATGTTCTTTCGAGAAAGATGACATAGAAAATGGTGAAATTGTTTTAAACTGCATAAAGCAGAAAATTAGAAATGTTTGGCAAGATGTCAATAGCAAATACGAAAAAGTAGCGAGGCATCGACATCGCATCTTCGATACTTATTTTCTTGGCCTGGTTAAAAACATTACATTTTCTGACGATATAGTCAATGTTGTCACGAGTACGTCGAGACTAAATACTCCTAGAATTAGACCCACCATTGGCCAAGCGGTATTCGTTCCCCGAACACTGGGAGTTCGGTCGTGGGATCGCGTATGGCTCGGACGGGCTGGCCACGTGGAGTTTTCCATTTTTTTCTCCACGTCTGTAAAGCCTAAGTAGGGGCCAGTTTCCATAAAAACACCTCCCGGAAGGTGTCCCACTAGGCAGATCGCGTAAGTGTTGCATTGCCATAACTAAATAAACTCCAGAATTGTACTTTCGATGCTTGTGGTGCTACGTTCAAATAACGAAACGTGCAACACTTCCTGCAATCAACTTGCCAAAAACTCAGCACGGCCACAGAAATTAAATTAAGGAAGCCTACGCAACGGAGACACAAGACCTTTACCTTAGACACTATGCACGGTATCCAATGCCCGCGAGCATTCACAAAATTTTATTTCACGAAAAGGACATTATTGAAGCTTGCATTTTCGCAATTCACACATATTCAAAAGAAGCTCGAGATGTGAAAAACAAACGTAACACAAAGTTCAGGAACTATTTAACAGAAAAATATGCAAACACGGACGTGCCGGAAACACTTTTCATCCCCTCAAATTCATTTATACCCCGTTCGTAAGCATCTCAAATAAATAAACAATAAAAAGAAATCCGGAAATATTAAATTTATTAGATAATAAAAAAAGTTTATCACAACAAGAAAGACAGAATTATATCGACTCGTTACACGAGTGTAGTGTCACTACTGGTTTCGATTGAATGTTTTCCTATTCTGTTTTACACACGTAATTTTCCCTGTTTCGTTTTTGCCGGCATACTTGTGTTTTTTTTATTTATTACTTTAGAAAATTAAGATTTTATGAGGATTAAACACAAAACAAACTACAAATATTAATTACATATTATTTCTTATATAAATTTGTAAGTTTTACATACTATATCTACTGTAAAATTTTCTTAAATATATTAAATAACATAAAACTACTCAAATATGTATTTTATTGGCAAAAAATACCTAAAATACTGACAACAATACTTTATATTGAAAATTAAACTTTTTCTTTCTAGATTGCCAGATTTACACACTGTGCGTTGGCGAGGTGCAAACACGCGACTAATTACTAGTGTTCGGTAAATTCATCTACTCGGTTGCTGGTGGGCTATAATCGACGAAGACAAGTTATTGTAATTGCGTCCAAGACAAAAATTTATAATTAACTTTCAATAAGTCCCTGCGAATAAAAGTAATTAAATTGAGACAGATAACAAACTGTCAGTGAAAACGTACTGTCGCGCAATTTTCATTATCCGTTGAGCAAAAACAATTAAAATGAAGCTTAGTACACTACTATGTGAGTAATAAAAGTTTACATTCTGACATGATTAATAAACGGTGAACATTTAACGATTATAGTTTAAATCGGAGTGATTGCCAGTGAAAATGTGATGGCAAACGTGTCTGTCATTTGATACATTCTTCAATTTTAAAAGTCCCGAAAACACGGAATGCAATGTTTTCGCAACCTGAAATAAAGCAAAATAAATATTAATATTTAACTTAACTTTTAAATAATATTGTAAGAGTTGATGAAAACTATCGACTTTTAGAGGAATCCGCTTGTTAACGCAGAAGAAACCTCCCATCGTAAGACACAACGACACTTTTCCAAATCGTTTCATAAAATTCAATATCTAAAAAAAAATTCGTATTTAACATTTAATTTATTAAATCCAACTTCCCATTTAATAAGATAAAGATCACGATAAACTTTACTTTAAGCTTTCGTATCAATTCCAAATCGCTAATTACGAAATGCCGAATGTCTTGAAATCCATTCTGAATCTGCGAAAGAAAAATAAATAAACAGAGAAAGTAATAAATAACAATAGTTTAAGCATAATGAATAAATACCGTAAATGCCATGCAGAACAGGAGACAGGCAGATATAATACAGGTAAATGCATTAAGAATTACATTAGCCAAAATCCACACTCTAAACAATCCCTGAATGTCCAGATACAAAAATACGTAATAGAAAAAACTCGTTCCCCAAATTATTCCGAAATAAACAGTCAATGAAATATATTTGAATTTTGTGTTCCACTGATTCATAAAAAGCCACAGATCTTGATGACGGATCATCAAATCCTGTAATTTCGCCTTCAGACTTCTGTCGCTTCTTCTTATTTCGCATAATTCATTCAGAAGTTCTTCCAACTCTTTATGAAGAACAAATGCAATAACAGCTGCTAACAGCAAAACATATGCTATTCCTCCTGTAATTAAAGTTGTCGAAACTCCAATATCAACAGCACAAAAAAGTGCTTCGAATCGAAACATTTCTCTCTTTTCCAACGCAGGATAGTAAAAAACCAGAACAATAACTTCAAAAATAATACATAAAACATAACAATAAGAGAAACGAGAAAGGACACCATTCTTAGCAGAGCATTATTTTTAATAGTAATTTTTTGATAAAAATATCTGTTTCGAAGAATCTGAATCTGATGGATTTTTCTTTTATTGACAGACGTCAGGCCAATCGAGTAAGTCATAAGTACGATTAACAGTGCACTGTTCATTATTTGAGGATCACTCACGAATTTGTCAAATAATCCCTGACAAACTGCATATTCCCTTATTCCAGGTAAATTTATCCATAACCAAATTATAGTATATTGCCATAACATAACCTGAACAAACCGAACGTAGATCTTTCTTAATTTCTCAGTTTTAAGTACGTAAGTCGGTTGTTTGCAGGAACACATCTGCAAGGAGTCTAATCCGTAAATAAGAGCTGTTGTCCAACAGGGCCTCAGGAAACAATTCATGCAGCTTCCATCTTCCATATTCGAATTCATTATGCGTAACTTCTGCAAAATATAGTAATTTTCATACAGATTTTCTAATAACTCTTACGCGAGATAACTGTATGCTTCACGAGCATGAAACATATTACGGATCAATATTAGTGATGTAACGAATAGTATATTCAGCCTCAGCCGAATACCGAATATTCGGCTAGGAGCGTTGCCGAATGGCCGAATATTCGGCCAAACTATTCGGCTTGATTAACGCACGTACGAAAATTGGCGCGCAAACCGCATTATGGCAAAGATCGTGCACCGTGCTCTCTATTGGCCCGCTGTCTACGATTTTTTTTCTATTAGGTCTAAATTATTTAAATTAATTAATTAAATTATAATTATTAAAGTTAATATGAGATGGAGCCTAACGTCTACCTCTAGTGCCAAATTGCTTTATAATTTATGTAATAGCCGTAAATAGCCCGCTATGATTGTTGGCAGTTGTTAGTATTTAGATGTAAGTTATAACTTATAACTTGTTATAAGTTATTTTATTTGCAATCGATCATTTTAACTCTTTAATTAAACACTAAAATTTTGTTTTTACTACGTATTTGTAGACTGAATAGTACCCTAGGATATACTTTTGTGGTGACACAATATGGTCTAGTTTCTCCCCAGTTGTGGAACAGTTCAAATATATCGTAAAAATACTAAAATATACGCGAATACGAATATAACATAATTAACTAAACAATAACATTAATGCCCGATACATTCTAACCTACACGCCATCAATGCCATAGGATATCGGGCTAGATAAAGGCTATAATATTATTTAATTACGAAATAATTTAATACTAGAGTTAGATGCTATTTCTTATTAACTTTAATAATTATAGTTTAATGTTCAGCATTAATAAAAGTTACAAAAATGATTAATTTACTGTGTTTTTGTTATTTCTTACTCCTGTTTTTTGGTATTCGGTATTCGGCCGAATAGTGATTTAAATATTCGGTATTCGGACGAATAGTGAAAAATAGGCCGAATAGGCCGAATACCGGGTAGTAACCGAATATTCGTTACATCACTGATCAATATTCTTTGATTTCTGAACATGTATGTTTTTACGAGTGACGTAAATATCGTAAAAAAGTTCCTTGTTTGTATATCAAATAGAATCACTTCGATGAAGTATGTTAAAAACTTAGTCAATAACTCTAAGATTCTGGGTAAAAGCCAATGGTTCACCATTAATTCTAGTTATATCTTATGTAGAGAATTATCATAGCAAACATTTTAAACCATTTTCATTAGAATTTCCATTTTTATATTATAGTAATAAATCTACATTGCTCTGATATTGTTGGAGGCCATTGTTGAATGTCAGAAATTTGTAATTTAATATTTGGAAATTTTTATGAGATTTTTTTACTACGATTATTGTGAGTTTCACAGATTTTTAATTCAGACATATGTCACGTATGTCACATTGATAGTGTTAAATTTTGTTAATTAATAAGGTTTCAAATTGGTTCGGGAGTTATTAAACAACATTTTATTAAGCGTGGGAGAATTGTTATGTACGAAAACCTCCAGTGGATAACCCACACCGAATTGTCCTTTGACCTAGTTAGGGACCCGTACCTTTGACCGTCGTCGTGTTCTTTTGTCTCCGGGCAGTCGTGGTGACGCTTAGATCTGGAGGCACAAAGTTACGTTTGTATTATAATAAAGTTAACTTTATACGTTAACGAGAGTCGTTTATTTTACGGACACGACACAACTATCGACTCATTGCTAGTTTTACGTACAGGGTTCTCTCTCTCTCTCTCTCTCTCTCTCTCAATTGTAAGAGTGATTGAAGTTTTCATTCTATTCTGTGTCGCTATATTGTAGAATGCTTCTCTTTTCTGTTGCAATAAGTGTGTAATTCAGATGTAAAATGAGTTTGCGTCGGACCAAGTTTTATAAAGCGTTTAAAAATGGCTGGCATCTCGAACTTACAGCACGGATCGCATATGACTTATCGAATTTTTAGAAAATACAAATCGTCCGACAATATAGCCTCACCGTGGAGCCTGAAGTGCCGGATTCACGAACTTTTACTAAATTAAACGCGCAGTTACCAGATGAAAAGATGTAGACAGAGCTTTATAATTGGAATCCTCCTAAAATAAATAGCGTAGTTACGAACTGCGCGAAAGAAAGTTACAAACAGTGCCCTCTAGTAAAAATCGCAGCTACGAGAGAAAAACGTTATAGATGCAATAAGCGTAGTGTCTATTGAATTGAACTGTAGACTGAAGAACATTTTTCAGTCTACAATAAGCGTTGTCTGTGTTGAAATAAAGTGTGTATGTGTGTATTGGAATATTGCATTGTAGCTGAATTAATAATAAGAGTGTAAGAAATTACCGGATTTATTCCACTATATATTGCCTTGAATAATAGTTTTAGGTAATTTCTGAAGAATTTAAATAATACTCGCGATCTAACGCATTGTTTTTGTAGAATAAACACGTTTTTAATTAACACATATGTTAATAATTTGAATTAATAAATCATAAAATTAATCCTGTTATTATTAACGTTATGCAAACACAAAATACAATCACAAATTTGTACTGTGCTTTTCAATTATATGAAAGAAAAGCATCCGATAAATCTTAAAAGAAAAAGATCTTTAAATAAAATAATTTTTCTTACTTTTAGGAGTCAAATTCTGATAAAATAAGTTGAAGGATCGTGTTTACGAAACAAACAAATTACTTCTACTTCAGTTTTCTGGCAAAAATGTTCATTTTCGTTACATAAACTCAATTTCTTATGTCCTTGAATTATCGTTTCCAATTCAGAACATTAAAGATCCACGGACAACATCATATTTATAATGTTATCTCAATTATATAATATTGATTAGTATACTAAAGAATTTTAATTGGAACGATCTACTTGCTTTATGTTTACTTACGTTACTCAAAGAAATCATTTCATGAAGTAAATTTGCGGAAAGTTCCTCTAATTCTCTTTATAAAATCAATTAATAATTTCCAATCAATTACTGAATGTAAACGTTTCGTGCCCCTTTTAAGATACTTTCAATAATTGAAATTTGTAAACTTTTTTCAGGAAGCAATTTTAATGAAAGTAGATTCCATAAATTACCAAGTTAAAATTTCCTCCAGACAACCGAAAGTATATCAGAAACTGTATTCCTGTATTTACAATTACTTTCTTTCACACACATTTTCTCTAATTCATTTTCAGTTTTCAAGTGTAAGTGAAAGAGGGAATTCAATTGCAAAATCGACACCAAACCCTTGCGCTTACACATGCTATATAATGTTAGATATATGCACAGATATGATACAATGTGCATGTTAAAAGCGTTCGTGATACGTATGTGCATACGTTCTTTCCTTCCGTATGGCAATAAATCTCACTCCCTCCGGATATCCCATTCATTATTACTCGTCCGCTTTCATGTAGACCTGCCGAAAATCCATAATGGGCTTGATAAAAATGAATCTTCTTAGTGCTCACGGGGCAATAAGACTAAAAAAGTCCATTATGTCATGTTTTTTACATGGGATGGGATAAACACGCGACTGTAGATAGCACACAGGATTTGTAAAGTATGGTTTTACAAAACACGTATATTTTTCGTAATTATTAAGAGACAAATTTATATATACGTGTATCCTTTTTTCTTAAATGAAATAATGGGGAACCCTCGATGTGAACACAGACTATTACGTCATTAGTCCCGCAACGTCGTGTATGATTCAATAGTAAAAGAAAAAACTGTAATTACTAAACACATCATTTGTCCTGTTGTTTCATCTTCATTTGTTTTACTTTTCAATGTCAAATTGCCGTTTGAAGTAGTCTAACATTTGCTGGTATGGGCTATTGCCGAGCCGTTCGTATTACTTAAGATATTTATTAAATTAAGATAGACAAGAAAGTGTGGAGATCGTGAGACTAACCAACCAGACCTAACTTGTTATACTGGATTACCCAAAGTCACCAAGAAAAAGATAAGTCACCAATAAAAATTCCGTCACCAATTAAAAATTCCCTCAGCAACTTATAAGGTGGTGGTTATTGGAGTTTACCCAAAGTCACCAAGAAAAAGAAGCAGCGGTGGCAGTCCACAGCTAAGGGTTTCTAGCAATTTGGAAAAGTAATTTTCAAAGGAATACTACAATGCTCCACAGGAGTATAATTGTATGAGCCTTCCGTGAAGACTTAATGGGGTGCTGGTCCCCATTTGGTTAATACAGATGTGGTGAAACCAGAAAAACTCCACATAGCCAGCCAAGTGCGAAGCCGAATAAAGTCAGCCAGAATGAAGAATCTCCTGGCTGAGTGTAATTATTAATATGAAACTGGGGCAGAACAAACCATGGGAGTACTGGAGACCATTACCAAAGAAATGGTGGAGAAATATAGAAAACTATAGCCGGACAATTTATGTCAGTGAAAGAAAAAGGTATGAACCACTATCCAGTCTCCAACAGACGTGTAGTTCTATAAAGTGGGTTCTTGGATGTTATATCGTGTGAAAATAGAATTATTATTAAGCTAGCCGAAAGCTACAAAAGAAAGAGCCTTTAAGTGTCAGTCAAGAAAATAAGGGATACCGAATTCTTTTAAAGGGATACCAATCTTTTGGAAGGATAGAGTAATGAAACAGTAGGTAGGTGCAGAGGTCCGCTAACGCCACGCCCTATCGGACGCCAACACGAGTGGATCAAAACTATAGGAAACATGATGAAAAGCCGGTTGCCGACTGCTGACTGCATCCCAGATTAAAACCGCCGCTTCCTAGTACGGATATCTGAGGGATACCCGTACCAGGAACACGGCACTACTCCCCAAAAAAGAAAGACAGAATGCAGCAACTGAGGAGGTCCACCCGGCCAATCGCTCATGTCCGGAAGAATTGCAGGACGGGCGAGTCCAGTGCATGACTTCCACACCTAATGCCCGTTCAGAAGTAAGAAGAAGTAACAGGCAACCGCTTACAATAGTGCAAGAAGCGGTAGACGACAGAGAGAGGGCGTCCTTTAATGGGAATTTACAGACACAGCAAGTTATTAATACTAAGAGCATTTAAGATGAGAGGGAAACTAAAAACTTCACAATTACGACAGTACTAACAGTTTGAAAGGAAGCGAGAAGAGATAAGGCGAACTCGTCAACTACCAAGTGGCCCTGCTCAAGACAAAGAAATGCCCAGCATGGATAAGAGAAAAATAGGTTTGTAAGAAGAAGATGAAGATTAGCCAGTACGCAAATATTCACCAAATTGGCTGCGGAAGTACCAAGCACGCCAAGAAAAAAGAGAAGAATGTCTCATCCCACACCGGAAAACGGTAGCGGCAACCTGGTTGATGCACAGACATAGAGCCCGGCGACAATAAAACGATAGCCTTCCTACAGTGAGAGAAGGAAGACATAATAGCACGCAGTAATGAGGGATATAACAAAGACAGGTTAAAGAGAAGACGGTGTTCAAAAGTGACACTGCATAACCAAATGTTATCTAGAAGTATATGCAGCATAGGAAGCGGTGGGAATGAGCATAAAGATTAAGGTAAAGACTATTGAATGCCTTGACACTGGAACACTGTCTATTGAAAACTGGTCATATTTGGGTATTAGATACATGGAAAAAATCTGAAAAACTTCACGTGGATATCCGATGTTCAGAGCAATACGTTAGCGTATTGCTCTGCGGTATCCGGGTTCAAATCCAGGATATTTTGGGTCCAGTCCTTTACCACCTTCCATCCATTGTAGATCAGGCCGAACCCACGACAAGTCTAGTAAAAAGACCATCTTAGTGGTCACAGGGAGGAAAGAGTTAAAAACAAAAAAACTTCCCTAACTCGTCGGAAGTTAGAGTTTTATATTATATATATGAAAATCCGTATTTTATTATCAAAAAATGAAAATAATGTATTATTTTTATATTATTAATAATTAAATTACTTATTTTTTAAACTAAATTTTAAAAATTTGTTTAATATCTTTTCTACCGAGAGGTGGCGCTGTACGAGAATAATTCTAAATACGATCACATGACAGTTCGACCGAGGGAGGAGGAAGTAGTTCAAATATGAGATTGTTTATTAAATGTGGTCGAAGATGATCGGTGATGTCAAACGCGGCGCGTACAAATTTTTGTTTGCTTTAGTGACATTCAATATATTGATATGGCTTTCAGTTTTTCTCTACGGGATGTTTTATTACCTTTACATACCCGCAGTCGCTCACTTTCGCCCAGTTTACTTCCATTTTGAGTAAGTTTTCTCCCGAAATTTCCTTAAATATGAAATAAATGAATTCGCGTGATTATTTGCGGGAAAATCTTCCAGTTGGAAGCACGTGTTTAAGAATTGTGCATTTACTGAAATTGACATAAAAAGAGTTATTGCATCTAAGCACGTGTACTTCGTTGGTATTAACATAATTAGTATTAACCAGGATAGAATACTTTCCAGGAAGAAAAATTCTCTAAAAATATTTAGCATTGATAGAGAATATAAAAACATTTTTTCGTAATTAATTTTTCAGTTATCTTCTTATTCTTTCCGGTAATTGTATAATTAAACTCAATTACTGTTATTTATTATGTGGCATGTGACTTGTTCCTTCAAGGTTTTTCCTTAGAGTAGGAATAGTGGAAAGATACCGTTCTTTCGGATCTATGTCAGAGTGTATAGGGGGTAAGTCCAGTCCCTTGACTTTTAGGGGGTATGATACAAAGTGTTTAACTGTTAAATAAGCAATAGAACATAGAATTGTATAGAAATTCCTTATTAAAGTTAAAAAAATAACTGGAACTGATAACTTTTTCGCATTTTCTACGAATTTGTCGAGATGCGCGAGGTATTTTAAATGTGCAACTTGTAAAATGCATCTGGTTGCAGTCTTTTATTATGGGATTTTCTAAACGAATAAGGACCGTACGGTATTAGGGTGGGACTGTGCAGACGCGAGCAAGCGAGAATATGTGGCGTGACGTGATAAATATCAAAACCTGTCAGATATGTGCAAGAACCAGAAATTCGCTCTCGACGGTGTTATTTCTTGCTTCTCGCTTGTGCATGGTTTTCCATTGCGAAAACTAAATCGCTCGCAACCTCTCGTTCGCTCTAAATTCGTGTCTGCATAATCACACTCTTAGAGAGACAAGCTATAAAGATAAAATTATTAACTGTTTAAAATTTATTTTTAAAAAGGGCCATGAAAATATCTGAAGCATAAGACTTCCAAAAAGTTAATCATCTCATCATCTTTTGAAAATGATTTGTTGAAACACATTTTATAAAATGACAGAAAAATTTCTGCAATTATAATTTTATAGAAATGTGAGGAAAGAAGACTACACGAGCCTTCGATGCCAGCCGTATACCGTATTTTACGGACTATAAGACGTACTTTTATCTTCGAAAAATTGCCTCCAAAATTCAGGTGCGTCTTATAGTCCGTAGCGTCTTCTAGGTATTTTTTTTTTTTAAATTGCTTAAAAATTAAGGTGCGTCTTATAGTCTGTAGCGTCTTATAGTCCGTAAAATACGGTAATTTTAAATCGGTACTGATGAATTTTTGAGGCAGAGTATTAAGGAATGCCTCTTCTATAAGACTTCAAAAATGAAATGAGGTTTCATTCATATTTAAAAAATAGGGGTTTATGACTGTTTTCAATATACAATAGGTTCAAAGTTACTATGTTTATGCTTCTTGACATGGCTTAGCACACCTAATGGAATATAGGAATCAAAAATAAAAACAGCATTGCATGCACATAATGGAAAATAGGCACAAAAAATGAACAGAACACAAGAACGAAGCAATTGCCATTGATTGCTTTGTTCTTGTGTTTCGTTTGTTTGCTACTTGAATCACCTCTATGTCAACAAGTGCAAGGGTTGTTTCTCTGTGGCCAGCAAGTGCAAAGTTTACTTGTCCGTGACTGTCGGATGTAAGGATTGCTTCTTTCGTTCCAGCTCTGCTCTAATTTGCAATACGATAAAATTGCATAATGTCCTAGTTATAAAACTATGGATCAAGTTTTTAACAGATGTTAACTCTTCCAACAATCTAAATAACTGGATATACTTAAATTAAGCACCAAAAAATTCAACAGGAAAATGTAAAGAAATGACACTAGCAAACATTTTCTCTCCCATTTATTTGCATATTTTATTGCACTTGTGTTCTTATATCTTTTACATTTTTTTAATATTTGAGAGTTAGATACTAATTAATTTAGTGTAAGTTTGTCTTGGGAATGGTGCACTAGTATAAATCATACGAGACAACGGACAAAGAACAATTATCTATTGTGATGTCGTCACGATGCCGGGCTGCAATTTTTAATTAATTTAATTTAAAATATATGCTTTTCATCTTCAATTAGTAGTGACATGCCCCTGTACATCGTACTTTTCCTCTAACCATAGAGTTGTGCCAGTCATCTATTAATTGAAATAACGTGATTTCCAGTTTGCATCGGAAGTTCGTATATAGTTAATCGGGCCTCCTGCCCCTATGGTTTCCATATCTGGTCTCGGATGTCATCAAGCTAACTCTGTTCTTGAGATTAAGGAAAGACGGATGGACGACAATCGGAATTTATAGGTCTACAATTTTTAAAATTACAGCCAAATTATTTTGTTGTCATTAAACAATGTCTTACAGATGTTTTACGCCACTGCAGATATATGCCTGCCAGGTCACTAACTGCTGTTTCAGAGAACTTAACACAATTTATAATTATGTGAATTTAAGTTAAGTTTATGTTTTTTGTAAATATTCTTGCTTTCTTGTCTGGATTAATACTTTTTGATTTAGCACACGACTGGCTAATTGTACGGACTTATCACACCTTGTAGATTAATTGATGAAAAGTCTACAATTAGCCAGTGCTGGACGACATCAAGAAGGTTATTTTTATTGAAATATCACATTATGAATCAATCACATTTTGTTTAAAATAAATGTGGTATAAGAGTTTTTGTTATACACAAACACAGTTTCTCATTTAATAATTGGTTTATCTCTTCACTATAACTACATCATCAGATTGAGATTAATTTATAACAGTAAGGTAATATAATGCAATATCTAGCATTATTATTTGCTTTTCTCTGACTTAAGATAGACTCCATTATCTTTAAAATATCTGAAAAAGCTAATAAAAAATGATTTAGACTTTAACTTGCAAACATCATGTAGAATATACAATGTAGTCATTAGTCAATATTGTCACAAATCTGTGGATCTTTTGTATATATTCATATGAAATACACTTGATTCTTTGAGACATTTTGCTGTTACAAGGAAAAAGACAGGCTTATAATTTATAAAATATTGTGTAATAAAGAAAGACAAAGCATTATAATGTTTTTATAGCTCAATTTTTTAAATTCTTTACTTGTTTGTTAGAGGTTGTGGCACAATGTGACATTAAAATACTTAGTACATGATATCAATATAAAGACAATTTGTGAATGATAAATTGTTGTTGTTATCAATGATAAATGATTGTATATGTTTAATTTATCAGTAATAATTTGTTTCTATTCTAGATTCATATGGCTGAGATTGATGATTGATGACTATTAACTATATCCATCAGTCTCAGTCACAACTGATGCATCAGTGAACAATTTAATAAGCTTTTACTGGAAAGTCTAGCAATCTAAGAAGATGGTGGAGCAAATCAGATGTGCTATATTGACATTTGCAGACTTATTTTGTCAAAACAACTTCGGGTTAATACAGACGAGTAGTAAAATCGGTGTTAATAATATAACCGTAGAGGCGGTCAAATTGCCGTATCGACGCTTATCGTATCCGCAGCCTCACCAGTGCAAATTGCATCAGTCACTGTGCGAATGAACTCGTCGGTTATTATCAGAGTGCATTTTAGTACATTGTGTTCACCACTGCACTGTTCGATGCATACTGGAATGTACCCGTTGTTTAGTTATAGCATAATATCCACATCTTACACCAATAACCAAGCAAATTCCATAGATTCTTGTCAGTGGAGTCCTGCTCAGTGGAGAAGGTGAAAGATTTATTGTGTTAGTTGATATGGAGCCAAAAGCATTTGACAGATTTAGAAGTATGGCCATATTAAAGCTGTATTAATTTGTAGATTTGTACCTATTCATTTCTCAAAAATGACCATTTGGAAAATCATAAATCATTAGAACAAAATAGCACTTAACAGACTGTGAATGGCTAAGATGGTTAAGGTATAAAGAGGATCCAGGCTCAAATTTGGGCAAGCAGCCTCTGGAATTTTTTGTGGTTCATCTGTATCAGGCGTGTTGGACATCATCCCTTGCCACTGAGCTGCCTCCATTATGGGTCTGGCCAAAACTGTAATGGGTATGTTTAAAAAGATCCTCTTAGCATCCATAGAGTGGAATAAGCCAAATAATAAATAAATAGAAATGTAATGGGTTTACTTTTCATGAAAACAAAAATGGTTAATGTTACCTTAGGTAGCCAAGATGGCGGCTCATCTCTAATTCCAGCAAGGAAACGGTGGGACGCACATTCTAACCTAACCTAACCTATTCTAATAAATTACCATAATTATTAGCAACCAAATTATTAGAATAGGTTAGGTTAGAACGTGCATCTCACTGTTTCCTTGCTGGAATTAGATACGAGCTGCCATCTTGGCTACCTAAGGTAACATTAACCACAAAAATAAACACCTTTTTATTTTTAAGTTTTTTCCTATTCATTGAACTTTATAACACCATAAGTCCATATAATTATACAGTAAACTAAGTCCAAAACTATAAATTAATCATAATTAACTCAAAATACATTTAAATTCAGTAACAAAAACAAATTTAATAAGTGAACTAACATTTCTGATCTTATTTAAAACAGATCTTATTTAGATAAAACAGAAAACAACTTTAAAAATACAATCAAACAATTTGAATCTTATTATGTATTGCATGCGCAAGGGTTGTGTTTCTGGATTTAGATGATTTTTGCATTAATGAATATAAATCAATTAAATTATAATGCTTAACTTTGCTAATTAATTCAATTAGCGAAGTAAGTGACCAATATGGCTACATCTTCAAAGTTAGATGAATAGACGGATGTCTGGATAGCGTACTTGCACAATAGGAAGGAATTGTGGGTTGCGTCCCTGCTTTGGATCGATCATTTCTTCTAGAATACTCTAAATTAAACATGCAGAGACTTTTGAAGAATCACTTCTATATAAGACCAAATGGAAAGGAATATCAAATGAAGGATAAATGTAAAAAGTAATGTGAGCCCACGGATCTGAGGGCGAGCGTTTTCCTTTTTTCCATGCAAATTTTCGCAGTTTGTAATTTAATTTCTTAACGCAATTGTTATAAAAAAACATTGCACTAGAAAGGATCGAATGACGTTCTCAGTAAACAGACAGATGGGAATTTTAACAACAAGGTGTCAAAAAGAAAACATCTGATTGCAAAAGCAGGACAGCTACAATTAAGCGTCATCGAAGTCATCGAAAGAGACTTATGTTACCGCACCCGGGAATCGACCTTTGACTCCGTCAACAGTCGATCACACCATCATTTTCCCAGGCGAAGAGCATAAAAGATGGAGACGCCGAAGTTCCGGGTGTTCGGCCCAGACAATGGCGAAAGAAAGGCGATGTCTCATAGAAGATATTAGTTAGTGCCCAGAAGTAGTCGACGACGAGGTGCCAACTTCGGCGGATCTCCGTAAACGGACGTCCTCGGCCCAGACAAGTCTCGGACACGAAGACTCACCAGTGACTCATCAGTAAGTCATATCCTCGACTAACAAATATTGAGGTATAATTAGATTATTGTAAACTCTCTCTCTGTGAGCTTAGCATCAGAATTAGGTCAATAGGTCAAGCATGCGCCTTGCGAGCAAAGCAGAACTTTTGTCACTCCACTCGATAGAAGTATACGTAACTGCATCTAATCACATATTTCGTAGAAATTAGCCGAATTGGTAGAATTGTACATATCATAGGTTTACCAGTCACAAATGTGTTAATTTACTTTTTGATGATTTGATAAAAAGCAATGTATATTATTAAAGTTGCTAGGAATTATTCAAAATGCAAATTTTTCTTCTAATTTATCTTTAGAGTTGAGGGGACAATCTCAGTAGGTTCTTTATACTTGAAATATTGTATTGCAGGATTGATCGCTTGGGTAACTAATTGGTACACAGTTGTCCCATTGTGGGTGAAGAGTTGTTACATATTACTATATCAGTGATTGAAGTTTCTGTCTGTAAGGTTTGTCAATGCCTTTACAACTATTATTGGCTTTAGTGGGATTCCTCGTAAACGAGTCGTACTGTCGATTTCTGCCTTTTACTTTGTATTTCTCACCTTTCCTGTCAAGGTTAGTTTGTTCATTTCAGGTAAAACTTTGAACGAATAATCCATATAGCAGTTAATATTTTTTACATGAAACATTCAAAAATGAAACCATTGCAAGTTAATAGTTCAGTAAATAATTCAAACTATCATTTGGGAAGTAAATGAATTGTTGTGTGTTGATCAGAGTGACAAGGAAGAATATAATTTGGAGAAGGGAGAGAGGGGAAAAAAAATTAAAGTGCTCAAATATTCTGCAGATCTACAATGAATTTATGGGTTGAGTGGACCTGATAGACAAGAAAAAGGTAACTTTTGAAATGGATGGGAAATCTAAAGTATTATTTCAACCTTTCATTGATCTTGATATTTCTGTGAAAAATGCCTTCATTGTTTGATAAATACTTAATCTAAGTTCAAAAATGAAGTCCATTGACTTTGGGAGATCTCTTGCATGAAGATTTATGAGAATCTTTTCAAGCAAGAAGCATGCTTTCCACATTTACACCTCAAAAAACGGAAGGAAGAAGATCGACACGAAAAGAGTTACCACTTACCAGACACAACATGCATGAAAAAATTATTCGAACATTGCTCCCAAAGGAACATTGACAACTTTTATTCATAATCTTGACTTAATTTGTATGGATAAGTTTAAAAACAGTGATAAACGTACAGTTAAATGATGCCTACATATAAGCGATTGCATAAAGTGAACACTTTGTATGTGAAAACTTTTCACTCAATTGTCATTATTATTATTATTAAATTTTTAATTATGTTATGAGTAATTACTGATTAAAAGGGTAATTATTAATATAATGCTGTGTACATATAATTTCAGCTCTTTATGTTCCAATGGCACGTGCAACTTTCCTGTGGCTAATGTTACGCTGGTTAAAAGAGGCCAAGATCAAGTATGTATATATTATAATCTCTAAAATTAAAGTAATTTATAACTTAAATAAATTGTTCATCCAAATTTCTTATTTATTGAATTAATACTTTAAAAATTTTTGTTCGACAAACATAAATTGCCAGCCAAATGGTTACGGCATCGGTCTAGCACTTTGGGAAACTCGGGTTCAAATCTGGGCAGTCTCGGAACCCCAGAAAGTTTTTTGGGACGGTCTGTCTCGGATATGTTGTGTCTCGTTCCCGACCACCCTTAACGCCCCATTCTGGGCTTGGTTGGATCCACATTGAACACAGAAAAAGGTCTTCTTAATGCCTACAGGGTGTAAAGAGTAAAAAGATTTACAGATGTCTAACTGAATAATTTAAATTCTAACTCCATATTAACTAGCATTCAGCAGTTGTCCATTTTTAAACATTTGAGTGGTATTTGGAGTACGTGGATACCTTCCATGTCTTTTTTTTTCTTTTTACATAATTGTTTATATCAGATCGGCAACATAACATTCACTTGTAAGAAGTAGCATGAGGAGTTTGCAACATTGTAAGTCAGACTTTGAGAAGCAATAAACTAGCTGAACTAACTACTGTCCAACTACGAAACATGTAAAACTCCAAATAAATGAAAAATAAACTCGCAGACAATTTTTTATAAGTTGACATTTGATTGTTTTTGTAATTATGTGAACAGGACTGTCAGTTATTCACAAACTGCTTATAGATTCTATAGGAAAAACTTCTAAGTGTGCAGCCTTTCCTCAAATAGCTTTTTGTGTGTACACAAAACTCCCAATTATATAACCACGTTAACTGGTCGAGTGTGGACGGAAAAAACAGATAATTCAAATCATCCCTCTGAAGTATATAAAACCAACTTATACGGAGGTTTAAGCGAACAGCTGTACAGCTAGACTTTGTTTATAACACAGTGCAAAAGTGTGACTTTTTTCCTACCTTTATTCTATCAATAAATTTCTAAAGTTTCATTTGTAAATTGAGGTCGACTTCTGAGGATATTTTAGACTGTTTCTTAGGAAGTCAGCTGAACTTGAAAACCTACTGTTTGTACACTGATGTGTCTACAACTTTCCAGGGCCGTGCGGTAGGTTT
This sequence comes from Centruroides vittatus, assembly GCF_030686945.1. Classification (NCBI taxonomy): domain Eukaryota; kingdom Metazoa; phylum Arthropoda; class Arachnida; order Scorpiones; family Buthidae; genus Centruroides; species Centruroides vittatus. The sequence goes on from NW_027121163.1 coordinate 22,182, forward strand.
TTTCAGTTTGATGCAAGTCTTCGAAATGCTGCTTATCCCATTCTTTAAATTCTTCTTTTGCCGCCTGATGCGGCACTTCTTTGCATCACCGCACGATAGGGCCTAGCAACTTCCCATTCGTTACACTGTCCATTGACAAGACGGGCAAAATAATTTGACAATGCACAGATAAACATGTCTTTCTTTTACACATACAGAGTCTGTGAACTTGTGATTCAGTAAAATGTATGTAAGCTGCAGACTAGGCACAGGTGATCTGTAATATTTTTGCGCAAACTCACCTTAATTTTAATAAGTTTATTAATTTATGTAACTTTCCACTATGAAAATTCTGTTCTGTAGTGTAAGGTACGTACAGTTATGATAATTTATTTTAAGCAAATTGTGACTTCGTACGAAGCGTAAAGAATAGTGGAATGGTAGAATCAACGAAGCAGTTCAAGATTTATGTCAGATGTTTAATTGTTTATTATTTTGTATATTTCATTGGTTCTTGTTTTGCCTATTATTTTATGGTTTGTTTTTTATCCTGCTATGCAGTCATACTTTTAAATAAACGATTAAAATTTCGAAATGTTCTTGAATGCCTTTCGACATTTTTTTTTCCAGTTCTGCAGGATTTGATAATAGGCTGTGCAATCTCAAAAACATTCGATTTGTAACAAATCGTGGAGGAGAAGTTTCATGTTTACATTTTGATTAAATTTCTTAATTTTGTATGCTTTAAATATAAAATATATCTACAATAATTGTTTATTTTCCATTTTTTGAAAATTTAGCTTCTCAGTAGAGGTCAGTCGTACATCATTGTACTCGACTTAGAAATGCCAGAGTCGGAAACGAATCAAAATATAGGTATGCCAGGTAAAAATAAAATGGTGAAGTTTGAATAATTTGGCAAAACAATTCGAAAATTTAAGCCACTTGTTTTTCAGGAATGTTCATGGTTAAGTTAGACATGCTGGCAAGAAATGGCGAGATGGTCAAAACTTCTTGCAGAGCAGTAAGTAGTTAATACATAATTTTATGTTTTTAAATTAAATTATATAATGAAAAATACAGGGTGTTCCCCTTTAACGACCCTACTTTCAAACTGTTCTGTAAAATCCATTAGTTCAGATGTGTGAATGAAATTTGTCAGAGAACGTCGGTTTTGTGTGCATACGCTCGAAAGGACTTCTCCTGCCTCGCAGTGAAATCCAGTCCTGCACTGCCGCACGGCCTAGATTTCCGGAGCTCCGTTTCTCCGTCCACTTGATCGTTTGATGTCGTCTTTTCGAGCTGTGTTTCTTTGTTGGCATGTCGAGGATCGTGTGTATGCTACGAAAGTGCCAGATGCGAGCCCCGTGTACAAGAATTGCACTTGGCATTAACGGCCAAAATCCTGTTTCGGACTGGATATCGTCGGGAGGATATGTCGAAATGTACTAATTTAATATAGTAACAAGTTTACAATTCTGTATTGTAAATGACATTGATTTCACCAAATTACATGACTCAAACTTTCAACTTGAAACTTGCATGTAGACATCATTACTGTATGTAATTTTCATTGTTCAGTTTAGTGACAATTTATGAAACAATCAAATGCAGCACTAAACTAGGGTTTGGGTATTATAACTGCATTTTTTTTGTTAGAAATATTAAATTTGATAGATAATTATATTAAAGCTGAGTTCACACTGCCAATGACGATGACAAAAACTGATGTTTTTATCGTTTGTCTTAGTCATTTCAAAGTTAGCCAAAATTCGACATTTGTCGTCGTCTTAACTGAATTGGCCAATCAATGCGAACGTCCCACAATTCTTTGAATAAGATGGAGGAACCCGCTAATCTCTCGTGTCAAAGAAAGAGGCCTTAAAAAGCTTAATAAATGGTCTAAAGCAGCATTTCTCGACCGGCGCCGGTCCGCGGAGATTCTCGACTGGTCTGTGGAGAATTTTTACCACTGCGTTAAAAAGTTTGGTAAAAGGTAAAAAATAATAATAATGATATATTTAATAACTATTCTGAGTTTGTTACTTTGCAGCAAGATATAAATTTATTAAAATTAAATACTGTGTAATCAATAAGCAACATGTACAATCTTTTAGTTTCAAAAAATTTAACAAAAGTAATAAATTCTTCTGTGGAAGTCAAAGAATTAACATTTTTCTCTGCATATCCAAGTTTGAAAGACAGGTGAGTCCATTCTAAAAGTGTAGAGAGCATGCTAAACGTAATGTACTGTACATTGTACATGCTGTAAGATGAAAAGTAATGAACAGTGCGAACGCTTTGGCGATGAAAGAAAATGACAAAAGACAAACCGTTATCATTTAGTATCAGTGGTCGTCGTCGTCAGCATTGTGAATGCAGTCTAAGATTCAGTCAAAATTGGAATACATTTACTTTGACATGTTTACATTCATTAGTTGATTTCACAAGTGAAACAAATTTTTTATGACGACAATGACTTTAAATTGTGTTCCTAATATTCACAAAGGGAGGCTCAAACATTTCGTGGATTTTGATCACCCCTCGTTGTTATTCTGGGGCGCTCACACTAAAAGGTATCTTCCGTAAACCTGTAGGTTTCGCTTTTGTATTTTATTAAAGAAAATCATAATGTTAAGTTGTGCTTTTGTATCTGGGGAATTGGTACATAATGCAAAAACAAATAATTTTCATGTATGTATGTAAACGTGAAAAGTAGTTGCTTTTTCATTACGTACTTGTCTTTTCAATGTCTACCAATACTCCAGTTCCAAAAGTAAATCAAGGAGAAAATCATGGTTTTCTTGAAGAAGAAGCAGAACAGCTTTACAAGGAGTACTTTTTAGTGCTCCAGAATAACCAAGCAAACGCGGATCCAAATCTATGAAATACATTTCCCAGCCTTCCTTTGTAAATAAGAGTGTAGAACAGATATATACAATTTAAAAATTAAAAGATTTGAAAGTAGAAATTCTATAAAAGTTTGCAATTTCTAAATTTTATCATTAATTTCAGGGAGTTCTTCATTTTAAATCTCACCTACATCGCATAATACGAACATTGTTTTTTGCTCCATTACTACTTTCTGGAACGGTCGAAGAGAAACAGTTGGTATCAGTTTCGTTATTTGAACATTATGAGGAAGATCCAGTAAGTATAAACTGCATTTATATGCAGTAATGTTGTTTATTTATTCTTATATATAGTAAATTCTTAGTGTTACATACGGACGTGTTTTTTCTTGTAGACTCGACCGGCTTTTACATCTCGTATCGAAATTCAAAGCCATTCCATTGAGATTTATGCAGCAACTCTTAGAATTCATGCTGAATTCACTGGTTTAAGGTAATTATTACATCTAACAGATTAAAATAAAATTGAATATTGACTGTAATTTTGTAAATTTTTTTCAGATATTTTATGTACTATTGGCCCATATTTTCTGCAGTTTTAGGTATTGGAACAAATTTTTTCTTTTTGGCAATGATATCCTTATTTTCTTGGTTCCGTTTCTTACTTTCAAAAGGAAACGATTCCATGTTGATGCTTGACGTCACAGAAACGCCCGCTATACTAGAGATAAGAAGAATTCAGGCAATGGAAAGATTGCAAAAGGAGCGCAAACTTTCTGGTAATTTTATTTATTTTATATAGCTTAATTAATGTATATTATATATTGTAACTTGATTATAATATGACTTTTCATACATACGAGGTGCGACAATTTAATTTCCAGAATGGCCGCATATTGTCACCCGTGACATAATTATATTGAAATGACACACATATTTGTATTCCAGCATGTTTGAACTAATACTTATATAAATTTCAAGATGATAGAGCTAGTTGTTAATTAGCTATTGTAATTAACAGTATTTATCAGCCACAGCCACAAGTGATGCACTGGTGAACAGTTAAAAATGCTGGAACAACTGTCAATGTGGCATAAGCTAATAGCATCGTGTGCACGAATCTAACGAGCATTGGTTTCTGTGCCGACAATCTCATCCGTGAATGGCAGAACACTCTGTTGCATCACGATTCACCAGTGTGCTATCTGACGCATACTGGAATGTGCCGTTTTTATTTTGGAGTGAAAATTGAGTCAATTTTGATTATATGGTAGACTCGCTTTGCTGCAACCTTTACCAAACCTGTCAAAAGTTAACATTATATTAAGGATGGTCTTTATATCAAATTTATCAATTATTTTTGCAGGAAGACAACTGAGTACATTATATGTGTATGAAGCAGTTGTAGGCACAGATGTGTATTATGTAATTAGTTTCTGGAATAAATTAGATGCCCTTTATCGGAATGAATAGCTCAGAAGTTAGCTACGTCGTCACAAGTTGCAACTGGAGCTAAGCTTCTGTAGTGTTAAATGCATTAATTTTATTTCAATATGTCTAATTACTAATTATGATAACGTAATTCATTGAACACTTAGTTAAAGCAATATATTAATGAAGTTATATCAAAAACTTTCTTTTCTTTTTGAATATATTAGGAACATCAGAATCAGGAAATATAAATACCTCAGATATGGCTTCTGAAATTGAAACCATTGGTGCACATGATACTACTGAGACAAGTTTAGGTAAGTTTATACTTAACATTTCCGATGTTAATATGAGTTCATTAGTAATAAATGAGCAATTTTAATTAAAGTTAACTGTTACTTTTTCTTTATGTTTGAGCTTTCTTTTGTTGTTTTTTATTATTATTAATAGCTGTTATGGGACAGTACTAGACCAAATTTATACTACAGTTTATTAGTGCTGTCCTTGCAAAACTAGGAGGGTGGATCAAATATTTTTTTAGACGTTTATTGATTAATAATGTACACAAGTGAAAACTTTAGTTCTTCTCTACATAGCCTCCTGCAACTCTACACACTTTTGCCAATGATTTGGAAGCTTCAATATCCCTCTCTCATAAAGAGATTGAGGGCAAGTTATGAGCCAATTGCGCACATGCTCCTCAACTTCTTCATTGCTTGCAAATCGTTTTCCTCCAAATGATTCCTTCAGGGGTGTGAACAAAAAATAATCACAGGGACAAGTCTGGACTATAAGGAGGGTGTTCGAGGATTTCCCAGCCCATTTCTTCCAATTTATTCCTTGTCAAGAATGCGGTGTGAGGCCAACAACCTAGGAACCCATCGGGCACTAATTTTTGTGAAGCCAAGATGATCAGTGATAACAGATTGAACACTCCCATAACTGATACCCACTTTTGATGAGATTTCTTCAACAGTTAACCGGTGATTATAAGCTCTTGAATAGCACGGATGTTGTCATCTGTAAGGCTTGTCCTTGTGTGTCAATCGTGACCTTAGTTTTTGACACGTTCTCGCTCACTCTTAAATTCTCTGGCCCACGTATACAGACGATTCTGAGACAGTGTACTGTCTCCAAACTGTGCCTTCAATTGACTAAAAATTTCTGAGGGTTTAACACCCTCGTTAGTTAAAAACTTTATGATGATGCATTGTGCAACAGACGAATGTACCTTTTGCTCGGTCATGGCTGTACTGACGACAGAACCGAGCACACTCGTTAACCAAGCCAGTTCCCCCACTCCTCACAAACCAAACACCAACTGCCCTCAACATCATCTAGCTAGAAACTGCGTGTTAAACAGAATCGCAAAATTACCATTTATATTCGATCCACCCTTGTATGTTTTATATAACTTTTCATTTCTGCTTTCTCCATCCCTCAAGTGACAATTAATGAGCCACAAATAAACCCGAAATGCCAAACAAATGAGTGTCGTAAATCCGAGTTAAGTAAAAATCAATGAATTGGAGTGGTGCTGAACTAGGATTCACTTGAGTACTGTTCCACAACATAACTATTAACAATGTCATTGAATGATCTAAAGAACGTCGAATTATTGTGTGTATAGAGAAAACAATTTGGTTTCTCCAAGTCAAAATTATTTTCCTGGATATTTTGTTATCTGCAGATTTCAGCTTTTCTTCTCTTTCCCTTGCTATGTCTTTTTGTACTTTCTTATTTTTATTAAATGTTTTTTAGAAATTGCCTCCCAGTTAAAATAAAAGACACACACAAATGTGAGAAGTTAAAGGTTCTTTCTCAGATATTTTATCAGAGCATTCCAAACATTTAAGTATAACTCCAGATGCTGTCCAGATTTGAGTGATATGCCTTATTACTTTTTAATTAATTTTCTGATACAGAAGTCTTCTTTTGATATCTAAATTAGAAGTTTTGATGAGTATTAAATTGCAGATCAATTTTTACAGAACAGTTATATTTTCATAATTGTTTACATCTTGGATATATTTGTTTTGATACGAATTGTTTTATACGAGGGTAGGCTGAAAAGTAATGCACGCATGCTTGTAGAACATGAACAAGCACAAATAGCAAGATCGAGCAAAAAGTACATTAAAGTACAATTCTTAAGCTTAAAAATCATATATTTATTTTTCGACTTAGTCGCCGTTAAGGCTAACGCATTTCTCCCAACGTGTAACAAGTTTTTTCATTCTGTCCCTGAAAAATTCTTCCGACTTTTCTCGAATCCAGGACTTGACAGCTGCCTTCACCTCATCGTCCGAGGTGTAATGATTACCCTTGAGGTCTCTCTTGAGTAGAGTAAAAAAAATAAAAATTACAAGGCGCACAATCGGGGGAATAAGGAGCAATGTTTACTCTAGACTGTGCGGGCGCACACTGCTCAAATTGTTGCCACGCACCAGGATTTATGTGCCGCGCAGGCGAGCATGCACACTGATTTGAATCGATGTTTACTTATTTCTCACTCTGTCTGCAACATGATTATTGCTACATATATTTCGATTAAATACATTAGATCATTGACAAAAGATATTTTGTGCGGAAGTATATTTTAAAATGAATTTTAATCTCTACTTTATAATTAATTATTTTAATTTTTATAGGAAAAAATAAGATTTTGTATATATATGCTCAGAAAAATTTTTTGGTCAGAATCTGCTCAGCAAAAATTTTTTTTGCTCAGAAAAGTATATTTTCTGCTTATCTACCAAAAAAATTAGAGGGAATGTTGATAAGGAGGGTGTGGAATCGGTTCAAACTTCGGGTTTCGCAGATCCTCTCCACTTGCATGCAAGGTGTGTGGATGAGCATTGTCATGTTGTAAGATTATTGGCGTCAGGCTGCCTCTAACATGACAAATAATCACTTGGCATCAATAATCTTGCAACATGACAACACTCATCCACATAACTCATGTGCAACTGGAGAGGCTCTGCGAAACCTGAAGTTTGAACCGATTCCACACCCTTCTTATTTCCCTGACCTTGCGCCTTGTGATTTTTATTTTTTTCCTCTACTCAAGAGAGTCCTCAAGGGTAATCATTGAACCTCGGACGATGAGGTAAAGGCAGCTGTCAAGTCCTGGATTCAAGAAAATTCAGTGATGGAATGAAAAAACTTGTTACACATTGGGAGAAATGTATGTCTTAATGGTGACTATGTTGAAAAATAAATATATGATTTTGAAGCTTAAGAATTGTACTTTAATGTACTTTTTGCTCGATCTTGCTATTTGTGTTTGTTCATGTTCTACAAGCATGCATACATTACTTTTCAGCCTACCCTTGTAGTTAATTATTGTGTTATTACATCAAGTCCTACGATGATGATTTACTTTGCAGTTCAGTCAGTGCTTGGCAACGCAACGGCTGCCGATCAAATGTATTCAATATGCCATTGGTGAAATTGTTATAAATCGTTTTTAATTTGCATAAATTTAAGCTTATGTTACTCTCGATAACATTCTGAATGAAAAATCATTCATTCGTGCAATTTTATTCTTACAGAATGTAAAATTAAGTAATAATAGTAAAATACTGTAGCTCTATGGGGAAACCCACACGAGCTTTGACCTATTGATCCACAAGTTTCACAAGCACCTCACTGATAATAAGAGAAGCTTAAGTTTAAAATTTGAGCTTTCTTGGAGTGTCTGCTGTGTCAGAAGAAGAAAAGAAAATACATATATGGTTTTTTGGCAATTTTTGCACTTTTCAATTGCTTATTTCAGCAATCCCTTCACAGAAAAACCCAAAAGTTTGAAAACTACCTTAGAAAACAAGCATGTTTTCAACAAGATACTTAGGCTTACTATAGGCATTTTTAGGAGATGGAAAAACTGACCCCCAAAAATCAGTCAGTCTGATTCCTGTACTTTTTTGCTTGGTGTAGAGTCACTGCCAAGATGCTCAATAAATTTTAAAATACATAATAATGACATTTTTTGAAAACGTTGTTTGAGCCACGTTGCTTAGAAAACAATAAAACTGCATATGCTGGTCAAGAACTTCTTTACTAAGCTTAATTCTATTCATAAAATTTTCTAGCCTGAAGTTATAGCAATAATCTGCCTGGAAACAATTTTGATGTGTAAAAAAGTCCTGTTCCTTGCCACCCAGCTGCTCCATTGTGGGCCTGGAAAAAGACTACTTAGTGTCCACAGGGTACACTATCAAAAATGAAAGTTTATCTATATATGATGATATGATATAGTTAGAACTTTAAATAAGCATTTAATTTGATTTATGCTCTGTTCAATTAAATTCTTAAATTGTTTCTGATTTGGCAACAAGGAGCAATATGAAGATCATTTGTTCTTCACCAGAGATTACCTATTCAAAAAGTGCATTGACAGCCAGATGGCTGAAGTAGTAAAATGTAAGTTCATTATTTTAGTGGGCCCGGAATTAAATCCGAGTGCAAACCTTCGGAAAACTTTTTTCGACAGTTCGTTCTGGAAACATTGGCTTCATCCTCACCTCCTAGTCACCCCCAGTGTTAGTAGGATTAAGAATTTCCTCATTGATTGTTTACTCTGTCTTCTAAGCATTAAGATGGCTTTTTAATGATACCAATATGGCCTATGTTGGGGCAGTTTAGGTGGGGAGGGATCCGTCCGGAAGAGATCACCCCTTAATAATCCCTGGAGTTCTTTGGTCCCCGATCCCCACAGCAGCCTCGGCCATCTAACATAGTTAATTATTAATGGATTAATGAGGAATTGTTACTTATGGGGAGTGTATTGTTATTACCTGTTTCTTTTGTGTGTGTGTGTGTGATTTAAAATCAGTCACGAGCAACCTGCAGCCCCAGAGCTTTGGTATTGTAATTTTATTTGCCTGTTTTCCCCCTTGCGTCATTATGCAACCCTAATTAAGCATATATTCGGGACAAAGTAGATCAATGAAAAGAATAAACCATATATTATCAATTTGTATCTCATCATATATGATTTTAGTACCTGGGGTACTGGAGGTTACAGGAGTATGTTGGTACTCTGCAAGCTTAAAGCCTGCATCCAGAAAAATTTGCTCGTCATTGATTTCAACTGTCACACATTTATCTTAAAAACTAAATTAGCTAAAAATGTATTTTAAAAAATATACAAAACTAATTTGTGTTATTTCAGAGGAGCAAATCAAATGCGAGATTGAAACTGGGAAAACCGAAACGGATTTAATTGGGATTAGAAAAAGAAAACCATAAATTTTGGTAGTAAGTGCGTGATATATTCTTAACTTTGGTTTTGTAAAATTTTAAAACTATTCTTTTTTTGAGAAGAAAACATTCAATTTTATTACAAATCTAAGATTTAGTAAAGCTACGTATTGGCAAATGATACTCCGTAAGCGGGACCAAAGCAAGTAATTTCTATACAATTTGATAACTGATAATAGTATTAAAGGTCATAATCGTCATTATCGGATGCACGAAACTAGTCATAGATTGTAAGAAATGATTCCTTTTTTATGTATTTTCTTATTTTGCAGTGATTTATATTGTAAAAAGAAAAAGCAGTATTTTATTTTTGTTATTTAATAATTCTTTTATAAAAGTTATTAATTATTATTGCTGTATATAAAGGACAGCTATTTATGTTTTTCATTATATTATACATTAAAAACGTTGTATTGCTGCCATAAACTTTTTGTTGAATGTCGTCGGCACGTGTAAGAAATCGGTTGGAAAATGCCTCCAATAAAACTATTGATTTGTTAAATCTGATTTTTGTTTATTTTAAACAATTTCTGCTCTGTTATATATTTTGTCTATTATTATACCTGGATCACCTTGTATTATACCTGTATAATACAAGGTGATCAATAAAGATTGTTTGTTTTCTCTGAATAAGGTTTTCCTCGGTTGCTAAAGCCATAACACCAGTGCAATATGTCCCGTTAATAGGCTAAGTTCTCGTATACAAAATATATAACAAATTGAAAATAAGGACATAGAGGCATATAACTTAATTTCTGCTCTGTTTGCAGCTCTCAGTTTGAATTTAACATTCTAAATTTCTGTGGTGTATTATGACTGATTAAAACTTTAATCTATACAGCCATAAGTATCGTGATAAAGGCTGAATAGGTTTAAAGCTGTCCATTTTTTTTTATTTGTGCATATGGAGACTTAATCAGGACCTCTAGAACTGTAAAATATCAAAGATTAAACCAAATCCGTCATGATCCATTTTCTATAAGATTTGTATGGAGTTCTTTGTATGTAGTTTGGTTCAGATATGTTAAACCTCATCCCTCATTACATATCAATAATAGTATGGATCTAAACAAAAGAATGTTAGTTCCTGTAGAGAAGAAAGAAAGAAATTCAGATGAGTATTTTAATGGTAAATTCAGTGATTCTTCTGAATTATTTAGAACATCAAATTATATGATCAAATAATCCGAATGAATCGACACTAACACATGACAGGATATTATTACAAAGACAGTATAACTTGTATATTTCTAAGTCAGTGAACCATTTAAGTTCATAGCTCAAAGCAGATGTTACTTCCACCTTGGATCAGCAGTTTCCAACCTGGCTTTGACAATACTCTTGTTAAACAAGTTTCTGTGGCCTGTCACAAGATTCTTAGTATTGAATGCCTTATTTAAAATTAAAGTAAATTAGGTAGGGTTTCTTTTTCCAAAAGAAAATTAATTTTTTGTGTTAAAGCAATCTCAATGTATCTTTGAGAAGTAAGAATTTATATTTGTAATAAGATTCCTTTTGAAAGCAAAAATTGAAAATTTTTAATTCAAATTTTCCACAGGACTGAGTTAATTTTTATTTTCTTCTGTATGTGATGACACAGATTTCAAGAAAGACTTATATAAAAGCAATGGCATATCCTAAAACAATAAACTATATTATATACCAAATTTGTTTGTGAACGTGCAACTAGGGTGTCAGATTACTGCCGTGGGACACACCGGACTGAATCTAGATAGAGAACCTTGTGAATTTTTGGAAGGTGGTTCCATATATCCTAGGTCCAGTTTCACTGCTCTGATCATCTCCGTTGCAGGGACCCACAAATGGCCAGGTAGATTAAGCCATTGAACACAAATTGATTGCAGGTTCACATCTTACCAACAGGCTACCACATAATTGTCCCGATTCATGTGTCTATGGCCAGTTTGCCATAGAAAATTTGTCCTGGGAAGCATCCCCCTCCATAGATTACTCATTGCTTTATTCCATTAAACCAACCACTTATGTTAAGTGTAACTTTACTCTTAATAATAATCATTTTACATTGAGATGAAGTAGACGCAAATTAACACTTATCATATTTAAAATGATATTGCTGACACTAGCATTTCTATCAGTTTAATATATTACAAAGGTGTTAAACTCAATCTGCAAATCGAAACCTCTGTGAGATTGATGGGTTCTGGTACGAGGGCGTTACATCGAGTAATTTTATAATAATCTCTCTTTCTGAAGCTTATTATTTTTAACCTATCTATGCATTCATCCTATCAAGAAAAGTTGAAAACACTGATATACATTTATGGCACATAAATTACAAGACCTCTATACACACTTCATTTGCTTAGATATCCATGTGAAGCAATGATATGGCCAAATTCTTATTAAGAATCTTCCATCTGCATTTAATGTATCTTGGATAAGACTTGGGAAAGGGAGGACTAGTGATGATTGTAGGTTCAGTCACATTTAAAATACCACCACATTTGTTTGAATATTCTGTTTACAGAAACAAAAATTTCAAATTATTCAATACTAGAGTTCATTTATCATGTGTATTTTTATGGAATACATATGAACTGAATTGCAATTTAATGCTTCATCTTCAGTTATGTAGAAATATAAACTTGGAACATTTTTAAACTATGATCTGAAGAGCTATTTTAAGTAAAAAGTTAGAAATTAGCACCAAGTATGCTTAAGGCAAACTGTGTAGCTGAATGGGTATAGATACAAGAATATTTAGAATTATTTTAACAAGAAGTTTAATGTATTTTTCAATATTACCTTCACGTCGATGTTTATCTGGAAACAAATAACTTCCCTATCTACACTCGCAATGATAACTTCCTATTGTATTGACGCACAAATCGCTGCATCCACCGTTATCACCAGACACATTCCTCAGTCTCTATCAAATACATCTTTATGTAAACTGCAAGATTATATTTTCTCATATTTAAACAACAGTCGCCATACCTTTTACGAAAGAAGCCGTTAAACCGATTTCCTCTTCCCACTCCTCGGACACGAATTTAATTTCTAAACTGTTTTTTGGCGACAGAATGTCGGGAGGAATCTCTGAACCACAAAAGGTGTGCAGTAGATTGCTGGCATTTTCGGCACGATCCCAGATTTCTGCAAATGTAGAATTACAATCTGTTTCGTTGTTGCCGAGCTGAAAATGAAATGCCATTGCCCATCATTTATATTTCTTGAAAACAATACAGAGTGTACCTCAGACACTAACATTGAATGTTTGGGAGTGCAAGGCCACTGTATAATCCTCGGGAACAGTTATGATCCAAACACAATCCTCACTGTAGGGATAATCTGCAGAATTTCGTGGACTTATAATACTGAACACAGTGTTCAGTCCAACTTGTACATCCCGTACCCTCCTCAACAATTCTTTTTTATATAACTTATGCTGGGTTCACATTGACATACGAACTTCCGGTTCGTCTTGCACGTTTCGTGTAGTGAAGTGGCATGACCGTTCTGGAAAATTGTAGAAATTTTAAAATGAAATAGAATTGGCGTTTGTATTTATGAATGAAGAAGACAAAAGGTATTTTCATATTCTGACTGACTTGTGAGAGTCGGGGACGTTATGGAAAGCCCAAATAGGAAAAGGATTGCCTATTATTATTAACATCTATGGCTAATCTTGCTGCAGGATCTCACTCTGCTGTGAATTTTTGTACACAAAAAGTACTTAAACTATCCTTTTTCACGATATATGAAAGTTTAATTATAATTCTTTGAAGAAAATTCATAGAAAAGTATGATCCTACTGCAAGATGTTCGCTAGTGATTAATCCGGGTTAGAACTCGATTCAGAGTCCAATAATTTATCATCAAGTGTAGTACGAATCGATAAGTCTATCCCTCCCGAAATTTTAGTCCAGTTATTTTAGTAGAAACGGTCATGTTACGCGTCACGATCTCTCGGTGGATGATACCACGTGATAATCTTAATACAGTAGAGCATCGATTATCCGACTTAATTGGGGACTGGGGTTGGTCGGATAACCGAAAAGTATGAAAAAATACATTATTAGTATAGTGTATTAGGCCTGGTTTAAATACTAGCCTCCCTTTCGTGGTCGAGCCAGTGCTGCCAGCTAAAACATGCAAAAATTTAACAAAAATAATATTAAAGTAGCCAAGACATAACCAAATATTGTAGCGCCACATCACTAGCGGACATTTGAATTTACCGACTAGAACGCGGTCGGTTAATCGGGGGTCGGATAATCGATGCTCTACTGTACTTTCGTGTTGCTACTATCACACCCGAAAACAAGGAACCGAGTAAGGAATTCCATCCAATTGCAAGTCATTCATTCAATCATTTATCATTTCAAAGCGTAATATATTTTAATCAATTAATTCCATCAAGTTTACATATTTACAAAGGTTCTAACAAAATGGCAAATCCAGTATCTTGAATTAGCAAATCCGATTCGAACTCGATGGTAAAAAATGAAGTCTGAGTGACGTTCACGGTCTTATAGTCACCACATAAATTTATCACTATAGGCCTAGTATGTTGTTTTTTGGTTCCAGTCAGTTTTATTTTATCAACGCATTCATACTGCAAACAAATAGCAAATATTTATATTTAGATGGCAAACGACTACACTTGTAATATGCAAATTGGACGTTCTGCATACTTACTTCGGTTTCTTGGAAGTCCATGTGGAGAAATGAAATGGTGAAATTCTCGTTTAGGACCTCCCATTTGCACTTTATGTTTCTGGGGTAAGGCTCGGGAAAGGAAGGACTAGTGATGATTGTAGGTTCGGTCACGTTCAAAATGCCACCACATTTATCGGAGTACTCTGATTACAGAAACATAAAATTTCACCTTAGAATAATACTAATTAAAATGATTCGAAATGCAATTTCATTCTTTTCAAATTTACCTTCACATCGACGTTTATCCGGAAACAAATGTCTTCCCTTTCTACACTCGCAATGATAACTTCCTATTGTATTGACGCACAAATCGCTGCATCCACCATTATCACCAGACTCGCATTCGTCGATCTCTATCAAATACGTCTTTATGTAAACCCCGCAAGATTATATTTTCTCATATTTAAACACGACACTCGACATACCTTTTACGAAAGAAGCCGTAAAACCGATTCCCTCTTCCCACACCTCGGACACGAATTTAATTTCTAAACTGTTTTTTGGCGACAGAATGTCGGGAGGAATCTCGGAACCACAAAAGGTGTGCAGTAGATTGCTGGCATTTTCAGCACGATCCCAGATTTCCATGTATGTGGAATTACAATCTGTTTCGTTGTTGCCGAGCTGAAAATGAAATGCCATTGCCCATCATTTATATTTCTTGAAAACAATACAGAGTATACCTCAGACACTAACATTGAATGTTTGGAAGTGCAAGGCCACTCTATAATCCTCGGGAACAGTTATGATCCAAATACAATCCTTACTGTAGGGATAATCTGCAGAATTTCCTGTACTTTTAATTAAGCCTTCGTCTGCTTCGATTTCCCTTCCGCAGGCGACTGAAAATATATGTATTTACTAAATTATCGAGTCACGTGTTTATAATGCGTGCAAAATATATAAAGCATTGCAGAATCTAATTATTTACAGAATTATACCAAATTATTCGTATTCTAATTTACTAGCCTCTTGCTAATCCGGCCATATCTTGCACAGACGGTGCCAGATTATTATATAGACTTACTTGTTAGATTCTACCTGAAAGCAATAAGCGACGTGACCTCTCACCCTTCAGTTCTGATTATTTTTGGAGCCGCACCGTTTTTGTTGTTGTAAAATTATGTACATGGTACAATAATTAAAAGTTTTATTGTTTTATTAACACCTTACGCAAACACAAATCCGTGTTAATAACAACCACTTGGCTTTTATTGGTTTGGCACCGTTGTTATTAACACGGATTTGTGTTTGATACCTCGAAGAATAATACAACACGGTTTCACAAAAATCAACAGTTTTATTGTTTTATTAACACCTTACGAAAGATTTGTTTGTGTTCGTCGATAAAATTACGAATAATGTAATTAATATTTATATGAGTTTTGTATTAAAAGTATTCGAGTTACTTAAATAAATTAACCTTTATATCTGAACGAAAATTCCATGAAATTCGCTCGATCTGATCTTTCAAATAGGACGAGAAGGTAATTAGAAGTGGTTATGTAGAAGTCCTCCGCAGTCTTATTCCCACAAAGAGAATCTGCAAAGAAGCATACAAAAGAATTATATACGGATATATATGGTAAGTCAAAAGTCTCTTATCTCTAACTCGAATCAAATCGAAATGAGTCGAACAGAAACACTTTAGACTACTCTCTCCGTTGACACACGCAACCCTAAGCAAAACATGTTTCTATCACGACGGAATTCCTCTGCTTAACTCAGTTTCATTGTATTAGGGTATTAAGCGACTTTTACCACATATTGTATTGTGGTAAAATCAATATAAAAATAAATTATTCAGTTTTCCATTCTAAAACATCAGTAAATTATGGGTGATTTTAAGTGACAAGAAACTAAGTAAGTAATCCATTTGCCTACTTTGTTTCGGTTAATGTAAGCCAAGATGGCGGCTCGTCTCTAATACCAGCAAGGAAACAGTGGGACGCACGTTCTAACATAACCTAACCTAACCTATTCTAATAAATTACCAATAATTATTAGCAACCAAATTATTAGAATAGGTTAGGTTAGAACGTGCGTCCCCACTGTTTCCTTGCTAGAATTAGGAACGAGCCGCCATCTTGGCTACCTAAGGTAGCATTAACCTTTGTTTCACGAACTACTCGAAAGCACGGAATTTTCCTTTTTTTCGTTTATACAATTTACTGAATTTTAGAATTATATATACTTTTAGATACCAAAAGCAAAATGGCATGTGTTTTACCTAAATATGTAGAAGAAAACGAATATCCGTCGAGAAAATCCAAGTAATCTTCGGTACAGTTTTCGTTATCCGGGATGTTGACGTAATCGACAATGAACTCGATATATTCTCCCTCCTCTCTTTTGATGAACCATTCGCAATATAATTCGTCAGTCATGAAGTGTTGAAGTATATTGTTCCTCTTTTATCTCTTAGATTAAATAAGCAAGCTGCAAGGAAAATTTTTTAGGTGTTTGTAAAATGCAATACACTTCTTGGGAGCAATTCCTACCTGGACATTTGTAAAGTTTGTTAGCGATTTCAATATCTGATCGGCTCAAGAAATGTCTTTCTTCATTCAGAGGTATGCCGGTGTGGTTATTGATAATAGCCATGGTTTCTCCACCGGAACTGAAGTAATCGGAGGCATAGTGCATAATACTATCGAAATCGTATGTAAATCCTAACGTGTCTATATCTTCTTCTGACAGCTTCTCGTATTGATCCGCATATGCTGTAAGGTACTTAATGGTAAGGTGTAATTTCTAATTACTATCGATGAATATTTGTTATATTATTTCAATTACCTTCCTCGATATGTTCGTATAAAACTTTAATGTACTTTTCCCGATCTGGTCGCATCTGCTCGTGATGAAATCCAATTGCGTGCCCTATTTCGTGCAATGCAGTACTGATCAAGTTACAACCGTCTTCCATTAAAGTAATTTCTTGTCTCCAACCATACTTTCCAACGTAAGAACAGCATCTACATAACACGAGAGAAAACACATCAAGGTTACTTTTGTGTTTTATAGTAATTACAAGGCTCTACAGAGAATAAAGTGTACTTTCTGTGGCTCGTTTCAAAACTAAGAATCAAGAGACAGTTAATTTCCCTTGATCGGATTAAAACACAGTGTCGCGTTTAACCTTTGGTTGCCCGAAATTGTCTGTTATCTGCCTAGATATAGAAAACCGACCAATCAAATGCTAGAGATCCGAGAAAGAAAACGGGGCGGGCTTTAGATCTATCACTGACTGTGCAAGCTGTTTAATTGTGTTTTTTTTTAACTCTTTCCGCCCTGTGGGCACTAAGAGGGCCTCTTTTAGTAGGCTCATTATGGGTTCGGCCAGGCCCACAATGGGGCGACCGGGTGGTGAGGGACGAGGCCCGACATATCCGAACGGACCACCCCGCGAAAAATTCCTGGGGATTATTCGACCCGTTCGGATTCGATCCCGGGTCCCCCAGAGCGGTAGGCTGCCACCTTGACCGCTCGGCCATCCGGCCGTCTGTTTAATTGTGTTAAAAACCGTTAGTTTCAAACGCATTGATACAATCTGTTTAATTTTGCTTAATTTATTCATATTTTACCCGCAATCTTGTTCATTTTCAAAATACACGCTGAATTCGTGGATCATTTCATCCGCAGGAACAAATCTCAAGCACGTGACCGATTCCCATTTTCTTATGGCCGTGCGTATTGTTCTTCTTAGACTATCTACCATGAATAACAGAAATAAACACAGTTACGACCTAATAAACTGGTAATTTTGTAAAAATTAACTACGATTATCGTGAAACCTACCACTGATCTTCGGAGAGATTTCGTATGGCACGATCCCATCCTCCCAGAGAGAATTCTGGTCAGAAATTGCTAATGTTCTCTTCCTTTCATCGCTTCTATTTTAAAGAAAATTTAAATTTTATTGAAAATTTTTATGAATTAAACAATACTTTATATGTAAAAATTTACGTACCTATGAAGGCTTCGTGCCTGTCTTCGAGATCTTTTGATACCTTCTTCGTAATTTTCCACTTCATCTTCAGTGTCCTGAGCTAAATTATTCTTCATTACACTTCGTTTATTATAAAAGTGCGCATTAATTTTACTAAATTTACTCATGCGTGTATGAAATTTATGAAGAATTTTTATATTTTATGATTGTAATTTTTATAAAAATTGATTCTTTATGATTTTTTGACAAAAGAAAGGCCCTTCGTTCTCTTGAAATGATTGTAATACGCAAGTTTTCTGCCTCTTCAGGTTAACAGACTTCAGGTATGAAGCAGTTAAGCAGTCGATACTGATATTTGGATGAAGTACCCATAATTTACGCAATGTTACATCTAATTCTTGAAATTATTTGTGTACGATCTATCAGCTTTTGTTAAATTTTTCAAAATGAATAGACAATTTCATAATTATTTTTCAGAAATAACCTTGAAGATCTTAACACTGTTTCTGGAAATGTCAACCTATTACATGAAAAAGTCTACACAAGATGGTACGATGCACAAATTACAAAATTCGAAGATCGAATCGGGTCGATGGCATGTTGCAAAGCGATATACCTGTCAAGGGGCTTTGCACTCCCTTGCGCTTACTTGCACTCCCCTGCTGCCAAGGGATGGGCGCTTTCTGGGAGAACTTTCCATAAGAAATTGAGCCTTATGTAGATGTTATAGGCGTAAAGAAATACCGAAAAGACCACGAACTGGCCACGTGGAACTTCACCTGGAAAGCCAGTTATTAGTAGGATACGAACCCGCGATAGACTATCCAATGGATTTAATCATTGGTTACTGTTGGGCGATAATGAGGTGCAATATTTGATGTATTCGACTATTCGAGATCTAGTTAATATTCGAATTTTAAAAAAGCGTTATTCGTCTTATTTTAAATATAGATTACTCGTGTCAGTGAATACCAATTTCATTATTATCAGAAGAAATTTACTTCTTTTTTAATCTTTCTGCCTTGTGCGCACTTTTTGTCAATCCCATTGTGGATTTGTTCAGGCCCAAAATGGAATGATGAGATAGTAAAGAACGTATTTGGATATTTGGAACGGTCCATCCCTAAAAAATTTCTGTGGTTTTCGACCTGTCAAATTCTTTTCCGAGTCTCCCCAATGGTAGACTGTCAACTCAACTACTCGGTTATCCCCTATCATCATCTTTGGTTTCACCCCCAGACCGATTTTTGTGCCTAACTATTGATATGATTACCCCTATGGTCGTCTTTGGAATGGGCATCATTTTCATTTATACAATATTCTGAAAGAATCTTTCTTATTAGCTATAGTGGACGAGACAAAGTAATGTAAATTTTCCCGCGAATAGTTACGTTTACTCATACTAGATGGCAATACTAGAGTAAAACTCTACGTTGTCGGGCTTGCTTTGCCGAGACCATCGGTTAAAGTAAGCATGCGCGAACTGACGCTGACTATTTTTAAAATAGGGGTGAGTACACAGAAGGTAATATTTACGTGCAAGGGGTAACGGGTCATTCCACGGTAACAGAAGCACGCAAAATTATACGGGAAGACAAATCTGTATTAAACTCACTAACAACAAATGAGCGCTTCAGCACAGCTTTATGCCTACTGTTCTTCCTAGACGAGTCCGCTCCTAACCATTACAATGATCACAAAACTAAGTAATGGCTCGAATATAATACAACAATACGAATGTTCACTTTATACGTAAAGAATCGAGTGAACACATGGAAATCCTTCACATTCTTATCTTGAACATAAAAAATTATGTAACACGTTCACGGATTCCGCATGAGGATCCGTGGTTTTCGAATAAATTTTTCGATTATTTAATGTTCAACAATCAATCCTCCCTACTCAAAATGTTTTTTCTCTAATCACATGTTAAACCTTCATTTGGATAAAATGGCGGAAACTCGTATTGTAAACGCGTGAATGAACTTTTTTTATTGTTCGGTTTACAGGGCGTTTCAAAAACTGCTTACGCTTACATAGAAAAAGGGATGCAGCCACTACAGCATGGGTAGAAGGACCGTAGTTACCAGAGGCCCACAATTGTGACATTCTTGAACACGATAGAGAACTAGGCAAATCCGGCATTGCAAGTATCTACCACATTAATGTTAACATTTTCTGAAGCACTCTGTATTAGTGTCTATACACAGCACCATGCTTTAAAAATACAGTATATATAAACATTGGTAAACTAGAATATAGGCGAAACTTACATACATTAGGCAATAGTATTTAGTTTTTTAACTGGAATTAATATTTTATAATAAGGACTAATTTTTATTAAATAATATTATAAACGAAGTTCTTAAACCCAGTGTATATCGAATTTTGTCAGTGTTTTACGTCATCAATTGGAACTTACCAGCTTTAGGAGCTACATAAATGTCACCGGATACGACTGTCCGTTCGTCCCTTCTAATTCTCCTAGCATCAGTGTGATGTAGACAAAGAAGAAGTAATCCCAACAAAATGGCTAATTTTACGATTGACAACATTACACCACAACTTTACGTTCACTAATTAATGTTTGCAGTTCTGTTCAATTTTACTCACCGGAATTCACTTATCGACAAGAACAATTCTTTCCTCTAACAGGCAATTAAACACTTCCTCTCTCCCGATACAATAATTTTATCAAGCATTTAATAATTTAATTGAATGTTATATTTTTATTATCAAAAAGTTATTTTATTTCGAAAAATATCGTGTATTTCAACTCCTAAAACATACTTGTCTTAATTGTTTTATTTTGTCTGAGAGAGAAACTAATTAAAAGAAGTAATTTTTATTTAGAATCCTTATTTTCACAATTTACATTTAAAAAAAATTAATAGATCGTGTTGCCACCTTTTCGATATCCGGACCATAAATTTAAAAACCGGCTTGTCCGGACGAAATTCGGTCTGGTGGCAATACTATAAAGGGTGTAGGGTGTAATGTGATAAGGCAATGCAACACACAATCTGCCATGAGAGGATTGTCTAGGGGAAACTGGCCCCATTCGGGTGTAAGACCCGTGAAAGAAAAGCCCGGAAAAATTCACGTGGCCGTCCTATTGGTGTGACGCAATTTGGGAAACTGGCTCCTGTAAAGTGGATACACGTGATTCTTTCACGAAAAACTCCACATGGCCAGCTTATTGTCACGAGCGGTCGAGGTTAGCAGCCTGCCGCCCTGGGGGACCCGGGATCGAATCCGGACGGGTCGAAAAATCCCCAGGAATTTTTCGGGGGTGGTCCATCCGGATATGTCGGTCCCCGTCCCTCACCACCCGGCCGCCCCATTGTGGGTCTGGCCGAACCCATGCCCTGGCCGTGCCCACAGGGTGGAAAGAGTTACAAAAAAAAGCTTATTCTCATGGCATAACAATACCAGTATGTAGCGGTTATATCCGCTCGGCCACTGGACACAAAGCAATTAAAAAATAGAAACGTTAACAGTCACATTCGCACTGCACATTTATGTAATAAAAGAAGAATATTTTTCCCATTATTTGGAAACTACTAGAAATAAGGCCATTTTCCATACCTATCTTAAATTTGGCCAAGCCTTACAATGGGGGATGACTACGCTGTGTGGGATGGGGGCCCGGCATTTCCAGACATACCACCACGAAAAATTCTTCAGGATTCGATCCCGGATACCCCAGAGTGGTAGGACCATCTGATCGTCAATCAATACAGCACTAAAACTACCGAGTCATCTATAAATGTACTGGAGAACTTTATATAAATTATATTTATTGGCATGTGTAAAAATATTAATTACTAACTTTTATAGATTTTTACAACCAGAAAACATGGAAATACGCATTAAATATTTATTTTAATTGCTGCAGTGTCCATTTATATTTATTTTATTTTTAAATATGTCAGGCAAATAAAATTTTTAATGATTTTTCTGTATTTCTAACTACTTTATATCGTCTTCAGCATCAGATTTATTTGATATTTACCAAAAAATAATTTTATTACACATTAATTTGATGGTTTAAAGTGTTTTAAACAAATTAATAATCGAAATTTATATTAATTACAACTAGGAGTGGAGTGACTTGAGATGGATCCCAGATTACTTACTAACGTTTGTCTCGTAACACTTGAAAAGCCATAAGAATAAACGAGCAAATTAAATAAAACAAATAACAGATTTATTTTAATTTATCGAAAATACTTTAATTTTTATTATTGTAGTTTAATATTTATTACATAAAAGATGTTTTGGGATTCTAGATAAAAGAGTCACACATTGAGAAGTCTACAGATGGAGGAGGAACAGATAGAGGAGGAACAGATTGAGAAGCCCACAGATGGAGGAGGAACAGATTGAGAAGCCCACAGATGGAGAAGGAACAGATTGAGAAACCCATAGATGGAGGAGGAACAGATTGAGGAGGAACAGATGGAGAAGGAACAGATTGAGAAGCCCACAGATGGAGGAGGAACAGATTGAGAAACCTATAGATAAATGGGTCAGATTGAGAAGTCTACAGATATAGGAGCAACATATAGAAAAATAATCTGCAGAAAGTCTGTGCCAAATAATTCTATTGTTACCTCCTCTATCCAGATATGTTTACTAAGTAGTGAGACTGATAAATGATTTATTTATTACAACTCTTCTCTTATTTTTTATTATTATTTATATTTAATATATTTGGCTTTTTCTTAAAATTATTATTATAAAAGGGTTCAGTTCATATTTTATTTTTAAAAGTTATTATATAATGTCTGTAAATAGTGAATCGGGGACTGCTCCGAGCATCAGATGTCACGTGTAAAATATAAATCGTAATTATGACAGGCGCATGTTAATGTCTGTGACGTCACACTATTAATTAATATATTAAACACATTGCGTAATGTTTCACTTAATTGAAATCTGCATCAACGCATAATTTCGTACGAGAATGACGTTGCTCATTAACAGAGAAATTAATATTGTAACCGTAATTTTCGCAATATCTTGCGTATTTCAGAAGGCTGCTTCTAAGAATATAGATTTTACAAATATTGATGAACATAGAAGTTTGGAGAATTTAAATTATTTTTATGCACCGAATGGAACAGAAGGCAATGCAAGCGTGTACACTGAAAATATCAGAACTGTTGCTCAATCGAATGAAACAAAGTCAAATAATGTCACCCGTGAAATTGCAGGTAAAGTGACGAATATTTCTACTATCGAAAGTCCTGGAAAGAAAATTTCTAACATAAGTTTGCTTCTGATGAATTCCTCAAGCAATTCTATGAAGGAAACAAATAGTTCAAATCTTGGATCTCAAGCTATGAATTCCTCAAACGATTCTGTAGAAGAAGCAAATAGATTTTCTAATCTTAGCTCTCAAGTGAATACTTCTTTAGGAGAAGCAAACAGATTTTCGAACTTTAGCTCACTTATGAGGAATCATTCAAGCAGTCCTTCAGAAAAAACTGGAAATACATTCAAGAACGTGACGATACAAGTAGGAAACTCCACGTATATGAAAGAATCAGCAGAAAACAACTCTAAAATAGAAGATTCAATGTTGATAACAAGTAATTTTAGCTTACAAAATGAAAACATTTCCCAAAATTTCAGCCAAATGATTCAAAATACATTAAGTATTGCTAATGTTTTTAATAACGAGAGTATACAACTTACGAATGCTTCCAGTCATGAATCTGAAGATGTAAAGTTACATTTAGAAGCAATTTTTAATGATAATTTCAACATGAAAGTAGAAAATGTTTCCAGCGATACAAGTGTGGAAATTCAGATCAACATGACTAACAATTCCAACATTGAAATTGCCGAAGAAGCTATGAGAATGAGAGCCAAAATAATCATGAATGATGAAGAAGTCATCGAATTCTTAATTAAACAAGACATGGATCCTCTAAAATGTTGGGTAGGTATACATTAACTACTTATATAGTGCTTGTGCCCTTAAAATTACACAAAATTTCTAAATTTTTCAGACGACATCTCATCACAATATCACAACACTCGAAGAATTAAATGAAGGAAATGATACTGAAAAACACGTGAAATATTATCTTAAAATTTTAAATGAAAGCCCTTATACAAGTATGGATTGGAAAACACTTGCTAAGGTAAAAAAACATTGAAATTAAAGTTGAAAATTGACAACATTGAAAGGCAGTTTATGATTGAAGATGCAGTATCTTTTAAATATTTAAATCAAAATATCCATAGAATACTACATAAAACTTCCTCTGTCTAAAGAAAATATTCTTGATGGGGCAATTCCATGCACGAACGATTTCCCATGGGGGAGCCTACCCCAAGATGTCCTTCTACAGGAAATTGTCCCCTGTTTACATATGCGATACGCAGTTAATTAACTATTGCATTTTTAAGATTAAACTTCTCTGTTTTCTCATAAAACATTTTAGGAAAGTTCATCATTACTCTTTAATCTATATACGTCATCATTTTTTATCACTAATTACCATCATCATTGAAGCATTCTATTGTTTTTTTTTTTTTTTTAACTCTTTTCGCCCAGTGGGCACTAAGAGGGCCTCTTATAGCAAGCCCATTATGGGTTCGGCCAGGCCCACAATGGGGCGGCCGGGTGGTGAGGGATGGAGACCGACATATCCGAACGAACCACCCCCCGAAAAATTCCTTGGGATTTCTCGACCCGTCCGGACTCGATCCTGGGTCCCCCAGGGCGGTAGGCTGGCAACCTTGACCGCTCGGCCATCCGGCCGCAGCATTCTATTGTTAATAATCATTGCCCATCAGTAGCCAAGTGGCCAATACCACTAAAAACCGGTGGTTATCGCGTGACTAAAGCCTAAATAGGAGTAAATTTCCCGTATAGATTAACAGGACTTATTATACTGCATCCATAAATCCTGTATAATAAGTCCTGTTAATTGATAAAGTACTAGTAGACGAGATAAGTTTAAATTAAGATAAGGACACAATGGCATATTAACTATTCCCATATAGATCCTCCTGACAAGCACCTTCTTGATTTACTCCCATCAATTCCAATCCAACATCATCATCATCATCACTCGTAGCAATTTAAAAGCTACAGTAAAGCAAATAAACTATGAGTTATTTGTGACTATTTTTTATTTATCATTTTTTTTTATTCTTTAACACTTCCTTTAGTTGGGAAGAGCGAAAAAGTTTATGCAAGACAGGTATTGGCATGGAGGAATCGTTCCATATTATCTTAGAGGACTTTCTAAGAAATATTGGAGAAAACGATATCCTCTAATGGGATTTTTAGGTAAAAATATCGGATATATATTATTTAAACTGTATTATATTATATATAAATCAGAGTTTTAACACAACAGGGTTGAAAAGAGAATTTGCTGCATCCAGAAATTACAACGAACTTCAGTATTATTGGACAAAATGGAACGATATTACTGGAAAATCGATGAGAAAGAAATTCTTAACTTATATTTATATCAATAAAATTAACAGTAAAATGAGTAAGTATAATAACTTTATCTTAATGGTATCAAAGTATGTACCTAGAAAAATATGTTATATCTCCAATACAAGAAGTCAAGTGGTGATGATATCTGTAGAGAGTAACCAGACGAAAAAAGGACATATTACTCCAAAATGTAGGACGTGTTTTTCTCAGTAAATATCAATTTTCTACAAAAATTCTTCCAGGGATGCACGGTCTCTTGGCGGACACGGTACTTGAAAAGACAATGCAATCACTGAAGTGTTGCATTGACTTCTTTCATCAATCCAAAATACTTTAGAAATGCTTAAAACATTTGTAATAATTTAAAAGTTTACAACAGACACAAAACAAAAACATAGGATGTGTCCGGGGAAAAGAGGACAGGCCGTCTTTTTCTCTCGGAGATTCTCGTCTATAATCCGGAAAAACTTATAATGAATCTCATGTTTAACATAGGTTCAATGCCAATCGGGACCGCAAACATTTACGTTAATTCCCACATACTTTCTTCGAATAGATACTGTTTTATACTTTATACATTCTTATTTTTAGCGCGTATTTTGTGACAATTTTTTATCGTGAATTTCATTTAAAAAAATAAAATTAGGTGGACAAAAATCAGTGTTCATCAAAGAACAAGATCATTTAAGAGTGAAAATTGATAGTCTGTATCAAGAAATTTTGCCTCTGTACAGAAGGTTCCACTCTTACGTGAGGAAACGATTACTCAAAAAATATGGATATAGAAGAATACATAGAAGTGGTCCCATACCGGCTCACTTGTTAGGTAAGATTATTTTAGGATTCTTCGAAGAAAGATTATGTAGAACATACTATTTTTCTTTGTAGGAGACATATCTTCACACGACTGGACGAACATTGAGAGCTTATTGAGACCATATCCAAACAAAACTGCATTGGAAATATGCAAAAATATTAAAGTACTGTATATTAATTGAACTATGGAAGTGGCACATAAACCTATCTCTCGAGTTTAATGCTTTATCACAACTGGACGACATCTCGAGTCTCTATTTTTACCCCAAAGTTTCGGGTGTCACTTCGAAGAACCTGAGGAATACGTAGTATTTTACATTCAATAGATGACTCAAACACTACAGTGTCTTGGGTCGGTCATGTATCAAAAACATGTCTTTAGGATAGACTTGAGGATATGCTCTGAGACCTGAATCGTGAAGACTATCAGATCCTACAATATCGAGTTGATTCGCTAATTCCAATTTTAAGTTTACTCCATGAAAACAAGCAATTCAGCACTTGAGATCTAAATTCTTAAGACTGAGAGCGTTGAAGATGAGCCAATTTTAATGAATGAATTTAAATGCTGCTCTAAATTATACCTTGTTATTCAGTTGTAATAAAGCATTAAACTTGGTTCGTAGGTTTTGAATCATTCTGTAAGTTTATAAGTTGTAGAAATTAATATAAAATATTATATTTTTTATGTTTCAGGAACGAAATATTTCCGCTGAGAGCATTGCTGAAATAGCAGAAGATTTTTATGCATCTTTGGGTTTCAATAAATTGGATAAGAAGTTTTGGGATAATTCCGTATTCGAAACATTATCCATAAACTGCACCAATTCCCTGTCTGTTAAATGCGATAATGAGTCGATTGGGTAAGAACTTAATTAGGAAAATTAATTAAGATTAATTTAGACAAGTAATTAATATTCTTCTTTGTTTGCGTTAGTTTACACGCATGTTATGATCCCGATTGTTATTACTTCGCCATGTTTCATTGGGCTACTTCGGCTCACCAATTGAAACACAACATTACCGTCAGTCCAGGTAAATATCTACAGCAAATTCCTTTTCTATTTTCTATTGTCTTACTGCAGACAATACATTCTTCAATACATACAATTCTTTTTACTGTTATGAACAGTAACTGTAAAACGGAACCCGAATTACACGGAAATCTGACTAAACAGTAAGATTCCGGTTTTATTGTATATTAACAATTTTTTTTTTCTGTGATTAAGCACAATAAATAATATTTTCCTATGTGTTGTGAACCACAGTTTATAAAACAAAAAAGAAAAAACAATATTACAAAACAATGAAACACGTTATTTCTGTCATTGTTTAGGGCATAAGAAACATTACCAAGTAGTAAAGTGTTTTCTGTAAGCAGTCGAACCTCTCAACAACGGCCACTGAGATAAATCAAACAATTACTCAGAAGTGGTCGTTCTTGCAGGTTGCTTTCTATGCATTTTTGTTCGGAAAAAAGGTTTCTAAAGGCATGGCCGCCGTTTAGAGGTGGCCGTTATTGAAGGTTCTATTGTATTTTATTTACACAGTGAGTTCACAGAGAGTACTTTCTAATTTTTTACAAATTTCTTTAATGCACAGCAATTTCAGAAGCATTATCGAATGCCATAATTCTATCGACTACCATGCCTGAATTTTTATTTTCATCTGGATTATCAAGTATCATGATTTACGACAGAGGTAAGTTATTAATTTATACATTAAACCTTACAGGATCCACGTAAAAATTTACTTAAAATCTTACTTTACAGAAGACGAAATTAATTTCTTAATGGAAACAGCTTTGAGAATAATTCCATCAATGATGGACTCGTTATCGGTTGGACTGTGGAAAAGAATAACCGTGGAAGAAATTAAATTCAATAGACGTATGAACGAGAATTTTTGGAAACACAGGTATCGAGTTTCTACTTTATTTGCCTTGAAGTACTGTATTTTTATTTAGAATTGATTATAAAACTCGAGTTCTTGCTCATTTGAGATTCCAGTGAATCCATGGCTTTAAAACGAAAAATTACGTGAACTTTCGTGAATTTGCAACGAGTATTTCTATATTTTACTGTAATTATAATTGTATTTTTTAGATTGTATTATCAAGGTTTATGCCCTCCAGTGGTTAGAAGCGAAAGAGATTTTGATGCAGGAGCAATAAATTCAATTGCAAATGACTTAAATACCATGAAGTGAGGCAAATTTTCATTTTATCAATGGACTAATGAGTAAATTAATTATAAAAAAATGTACAAAATTTTATCTCTAGAGACTTTCTAAGTGGATTCCTCCAGTTTCAAATTTATAAAAGTTTATGTAATGCTTCAGGACATAGAGATGCTCTTCATCGTTGCAATCTTCTGAATTCCATAGAAGCAGGAAGACGAATCAGGTATCAAAACCGTAAAATCTTCTACATAAAAACTTGAAAATTAAATTTTTCTGATTGATTTTTTCGTAGAAAATTACTATTTCTTGGAAAACCTGTTACCATTACGGATGCCCTTTCTGTACTCACCGATGGTAACGAAGAGATTACATCAGGACCATTGATTGAATACTTTAAACCTCTATACGAATGGTTCTTGAAGCAAGAAGAATTTGATGAAATCGGTTGGGAAAGTTACGATGCAACCGTTTGTCCCAAATGTGCCTTTTGAGATTTCGTTTCTTGCTAATTTGCATAACTAAACAGCAGCTGCAGAAGTTACGCTCAGTTAATGATCCAAATCCAATATAATCTTCGTTAATAAATTTAGCATAATTCATGTAATTTCTATGTCATTTTTCTTACGTATATAATAAAAACTGTCTAAAACGGACTAACGATCAAAAATGTAAATTGCCTTAATGAAACGGATCAGCATAAACTTAACGTCATTAAAATTCAACATATTTTATTAAAATTTTAAGGAAATTACATAATTTTTCTGAAGCATTTTACTAAGCGAGGAACAAAAATAGCTCATTAAGAAATGAATTCGTATATATTATCGTGGGTATAGGCCCTATATTTATTATACAAAACACAGGAGTCGTTGTTTAAAGGAAAGCGAATAGTTTCAATGCTTTAAATTGCTTCTAAGAGAACTGCAAATCCTTTCTTCTGAAGCAATCGATCCGAAGTGAAATCCATCTTTAAATCCTGAACACCGGTAACGTTGAAGATGGCGGGTTTCTTCTTGCCACAATACGTCTTTTTAGGAATATTTGAACCCGTAATGACTATTTTATCCTTACATTTTTTCTGCAAAGATATTAAATTTCTTATAAATATTGATAAAAATGTCTAATTTTTGAATACGGTAATACCTCGGCCTACGCGTACCCCAAACGCTTATCAACGGATTTCAAAAAGTAAGGGTTTTTATTGTTTCTAGCCCCCCCAAAAAAAACTAACGCAAGCTGGCAACAGTGCTGCATAATGCGCATCGGTACAATCATTGTGTTGGATTCCAAGTTGTTCGACTTCTGGGGCATTCGAGTTCCGAAGTATCACTGTATATTTTCTAAGTGGCATCGGAGATTATTGAATATTTATTAAATTCGCCACGAGAAAAGCGCTCTTATACTAAAACAGAATTTACTTTTCCTTTCTCCGTATCCAAAAATATAAATGTGAATTGAACATTTTCGTTCGCAATCTTCCAGGTGCAATCGCTGTAACTCGGATAGCTTTCGGGAAAATTGGGACTGGCAATGACTATCGGTTCAGTAAGGTTGAGCACTCCACCACACTCGTTTATGTATGCTGTAAGAGAGATTTATTTCGGTCAAATTTTTAAAGTATCGTAAAAATAGTCGAGTGATTTTTCTTACTTCCACAAGATTTCTTATTAGGAAACAATTTTCTTCCTTCTTCACATTCGCAAAAATAACCTCCTATTGTATTAACACAAATATCACTGCAACCCCCTTTATCTGGTAATTCGCATTCGTTAAGTTCTACAAATTATAAAAACATTTTCGATTTCTTATTCGTTATTTTCAAAATTAAGAAATGATTTCGATTTACCTTTCAGGAAAGAAAGTGAAAAGTCCTTTGCATCACTTGTTTTGTTTGACTTCATCCAAACAGTAACTGTATTGTTTGTGGACAATATTGTATCTGGAAGTTCGTTTCCACAATATTTTCCTAATGATTCGCCTTCTCTTCCTTCGCCTTCAAAGATTTCTACGAATTCATTTGTGCAGTTCTCTTCACTCTCCATCTAAAAAATCACGTATTATATCTATTATACAGTGCGATCCTGTCTTTAGAGGCTGCCAAATTTACAACATGTCCTCCTTAAAGAGGGCATGTTGCAAATTTAAGTATGGGACCAGAATTGCATCTGCAAGTTATGGTTGCATTTGAACTGCTGAATATTTCTATAGACAGTAATTAAAGCACCCTACTCAACGCTATCTCCTGGTTTATCTGAGCGGTATAACGATGCCTCTTTCAAATACCTTCATAACGGGGCATAAGTAAAAATCTATTCTTACGTTTAAACTTTCAAATTTCATAGCCACTCCATATCCAAAAGGGACCACAATGATCCATTGGCAATCTGACGTCAGTGAGGAATATTCTTGTAGTTGATTGCTTTCGATCGTACCTTCGTCGGCTTCTATTCTTCCACCACAACTTTCTGAAATACACAAATTTTGTCGGGATAATATCTCATGAAAGTTATTTATTATTATGTAGTTTCCCCTCGTGAAAAGAGAAAAATTAAATATACAATATGTAAAATACAGTAATGTTCTATAGGGTGATCATAATTAATTATGATTTATTTCATTTTATTTATTCAAATAAACTTTAAAATTATAAATACCTATGTACTTCAACGTGAATCCAGCATTTGAAGAATTGGATGAACTCTTGTAAGCGATCAGAATGCTGTTAGACGTACTGGTGTAAGTATTTTGTACAGTTTGATTTCCACAAAATCGCCCTTTATGACAAAGAATGGTTTTCTGTTAACTCTTAACTTAAATATTCCAAATTAAACACGAGAAGCCTACCTATAATAGGAGACTTGGACCAATATCCATCTCGAAGCTCAAGGTATTCTGAAGAACAATTCTCGTCCTCGGGGGTATAATCAAGAGTAAAACTGATGGTCTTCACATCGTTTACCTTGATGAACCATTGGCATTCGTTCCCTTCTGTTGTAGATAGCTCTTCTGATGCTTCAGAACTTTTTAATATTCCTCTCGATTTTATTAAACTGAAATAGCAAGCTGCAAAAAGAATAAATCCATCTTCACGAAGAATCTTCATGGAATAACGATTAAACTGCTTTATTTTATATAAATTTTACAAACTTGTTAAATTACCTGGGCAATTGTAAAGTTTTTTAGTTTGTGCGATATCAATTTTAGAAAGCATTCCACTATTTCCTGTTATAGGAGTCGATTCGTTAAGGGACTCCATAGTTGCTTTGCCATTTTTGCTGAATATATTTGAAGGATAATGCATAATACTTTGGAAGTCATAACCGAAGCCTAAAGAATCGATCTCGAAACTTGATGCCTTCTCAAACTCTTTAACAAACTCTATAA
The DNA here is from genome assembly GCF_030686945.1 of Centruroides vittatus. NCBI lineage: Eukaryota > Metazoa > Arthropoda > Arachnida > Scorpiones > Buthidae > Centruroides > Centruroides vittatus. The sequence continues at coordinate 54,214 of NW_027121163.1, forward strand.
TGCGATACAAGAATTAATTGTATTTATTAATAGCATAACTGTAAATATGTATACAGAAAACAATATCCTTGTTTAAATTGGGGTTTTACACCTATAGCATTAAGATAAACAGCATACAAACGCATACAAATCCGGCCCATGTATAACTAATTAGCTTAAAAATGGTAACATTTATCTATTGAAGAAAATATATATGTATAAAGGGTGGCTCAAATGCCAATTAACTGAGATATGTACTAAGAAGAATGGTTAAACATGGCTGAAGAATACGGTTTTTTGAATCGTTTTAAGAGTTTGTTAAAAAATAAATACCTTCGTCAATGTTTTCAAATAAAACCTTTATATATTTATCTCTATCGGGACGACTTTGCTCGTGTTGAAATCCGATCGCGTGGCCAATTTCGTGCTTGATTACCCCCGTGCTGCTACACGTCTCGTGTAACACGAAAGTTTGTCTTCTACTGAATCTACCTAAAGTGGAACAACAACTGAAAATGGAGTAATAAAAAATATATTTCAACTATATAAATCACTACTGCAAATTTTCAGAATGTATGTTATTAACTAAATAACTAACGGGCAATTTCCAGTAGGCTCGACGTAGATGCTGTATGCATGAGTTGCTTCTTCGGGTACAAATTTTAAACACGTGACAGATTCCCAATGTTTTGCGGCCTCAATAAACTGTCTTCTGGTTCTTTCTATAAAGGAAATATTGTGTTTTAAAAACATAAAATGTATTGTTGGTGAAGATACTACTACAACTCACCCGGTAATTCCGGATCGATTGCGTAAGGAACAACAGCTTCGTCCCAAAGTCTCCACTTTTCACTAACAGCGCCTCTTTTTGCATAAGAAATCCTTCAGGAAGAATACATGTTTAACGTTTTATTTACTAAATACGAGTTTAGTGTGATCTTACCTTTCAACCGAATGCGGAATTTCTTTCGTCGGCATCTAAAATAGTAATTCCCTTGTAAGTAATTATACATAACGTGACAGTCGAGACTGTATTTATGACATTAAAATTCGAACACTTGCGTTTACCTTGTTTACGGATGGATCTGCTATCAATGGCGTATCCGTTCAGATGTATGACCTGAACAAAAATGAAGGGAAGTAGAATAAAAGCAGAATTCACTGGCAAACAATTCATTGTTTCCTGTCTATATATTAAGATAGTTGTTTTAATCCTTCAACACTAAGTCAATCGCTACTTTACATTAAACTCGAAATTGCTCGTTAGCGATTTGCGTTGGTGTTGATAACGGCAAACAGGAAATATTATTGACAAAAGAAGGAATTTCCTTTCTATGTTCCAATTAACTTCGGTAATAAATTATAAAATGTAGATTTATATCAGAATAAGCATTTTCTAGAATATTAAAAGAATTGTTTAAAGAAAATTTAGACTTAAGCGATTCTGAATTCTTAAGACCTTTCCACTCTAGAAGCCACTCTATACCCCCATTATCTCCCCACTCCTCCATGGGTTCGCCAGTGCGGATTCGACTAGCATAATTGAGCCGCCGGTTGTTAGGGGACTTAGCCCAACATATCCGAACGAACCACCTTCCGAAAAACTTCCTTATTCGATCTCGAGTTTTCCAGAGAAACTCAGCTTTATCATCCATTAATACATTAAATGTAGATAGATAGATAAAGAGAGAAGGCCTTACCCACTACTGTAGCCAAGGATAGGTGAGGGAATAAACGTAAGGGAGAGGAAGGAGGGCAAGGGGAAGAGAGGTGAGAAGGAAAGAGTAGGAGCGATCACATGATGCCTGGCTGGGAACCGTTTACAATCAAAACGGGTATACCTAGTGCTACACACAGAATACCTGATACGTCGTGCCAGCACAATAAATACGGACACAATAAAACAATAACAATGTATATACATCGCGTGTACACAGATTAAATAGAACAAAATTATAATATATCCTTGGAAGTGTGAGCTGATGCAATAATAGTTACCTAAATATAAACCAGGGTAGATCCCGAACAAGTACAAAACAGTACTAAAACCCGAGAGGAGTCGCTATAAAAGAAACCGACATAAAACAGCCGCTAAGGGACTCAGAAGAAAGTCGATGCCCACACATGGGTGGCTACACTAGCTGAGAATTTTAATACTGAAGATAAAGTTCTTGAAGGCCATGAAAATGTTTTTGTTGCTGATTAACAAGTCCGGAGTACATGGCCAGACGATGTTCTCCTTACACCCCACGTTGATGAAATGTTTCGGTTTCCTGGAAGTAATTAGGGCAGTAGAAAATGATGTGATAGCTGTCTTCTTTCTCCCTAAGATGGCAGGGACAGTGCCATTTACATTTCTTCGAGAATCGTGCAAGGTATGTCTTAAGGTTTCCGTGTCCTGTCATTATTTGAGTCAGTTCGTAAGACGGAGTGAAGTACGTGTGTACATAAGTGTAGTTAGCTCTTCCTAAAGTCTTCGTAACTTATCTCCACTAGTTTACTTGTTATTTCTCCCTTTAAATGGCGCTTGTATAATCTTAAATACAAAGTTTACATATGCCAATGTGCCTAGATACGTTATTGATTCCTTTCACCATTTCATTCTTCATACATCCTTCTAAAATAGTATTTTTAATATGGTCAAATCTTCTGTGCCTATAACATTCTAGATAAACTTTCTGCCACTAGATTGTTATTTGAATTATTTATCTTCCTAGCCTTCCCCTCTTCAAATAGTACATTGTCGCCGTTATAATTTGACCATTGTTGATAGATTTTCTTCGACGAACAGTGATCTTATTTTGGTGTCTTCTTTCTGTAAGAAAGTTTTCCGTTTAAGTGCATTATTTATTTCCAGTCGTTTTACTGGGAGGTATTTATCAATGAATAGTAACAACATAGATAGCAAATAATCTGCTAATTATGTAGTAGTAATTCCGGGAGAAACAGGAAAGTAGAGCAGTTCATTGTGACTTTGTTAATATTCCAAAGATGCAGTTGTATTCTTGTATTGTGTTCATTATTTCTAGATACAGTATTTATTATTTAAGCTTCTAACGCTACAGTTAGATGTACAGACTTTTTTTTTGTAAAATCTGTTATCTTGTGTGTCCTAAAAGATCTTCCATTAAGGGTATAAGCTGACAATTTGTTGTATGGATTGTATTCGGATCGGTGAAGAATCAATGTCTTAAGACAAGTAAAAACATCGTTTTCTAGTAGTTCATAGTTACATCTTTCACACGTGCTCGTTCCACGTGTCGACACTCCGCACCACCGGCACCATCTGTATTTTGAGGGTCGAATAAGGGAACGAAACAGACAATATACTATACAATTTCAATTTTAATATGCATAATTAATACAAAATTTAGTTTTTTATTGCAGAATATCCACGATAAGTACTTTGTAAATTTTATTGTAAAATTTGTAAATAATTACAATCGTCAATTAATACCGCTTGGGGGCGCATGTACGAAAAGTCGTCTGCAATTTCTGAAAATAAAGATGTCGTCAATTTAAGTTGCTGTAATTACTCTTGCTAACTGGCTCATTCGACGGAATAAATTGGACAAAATTGGTTCGGATTAAGCAGCTACAAGACACGTGAGTAATTTGGTTATTTATTCGAAATCGTTTGATGTTGATAACGTAAGAAAACAAATCGTTGACGGGAACCGTATAGTAAGTTCTGAGACCCCGTACTTTTCCGCCATTTTATCGTTGGTTTCGGTTATTGGACAGTGTTGCCCGTTCTAAAAAAACATTTCTACAACTGGCAACATGAAAGGAGTTTTTCAAATGATGTATTTACATTAAATAATTGTAGGTGAGCAATTATTTATTGTTCGGAATTTTACTCCACTGTTCTTGAAAACGGTTGAGAGTTACCCTTTATCTCTTTCTTCGATAAAGGCTATCATACAGAAATAATACAGTGGTGCTTCGTACTTTGAATGTAAGAGGACATTCGAAGTATGAGTCAATTTTTCCCATTAGAAACAATGGAAAGTTTCTCAGATCCCGAACGGGTTATATTTACCTATGGTGTCAAAATGGCGGCGCTTCCGGTAATCTCGAATCAGGATATTAAGTGATGACTAATAGATGGAGCTGTCTAATAACGTGTGTTGAATTATGCAAATTTATCAATCTGACCGTGGAATGTGTTCATGTGTAAATATGCAAATTTAGTAAGTATGACGTCGTTAGTGATGTTTTGTCGTGGAAATGGTGTAACCTTTATGGAAGTGTTCTCTACAGTTATCAAACAAAGTAATTTAAGTGAAATTTATTTCTAATTTTTTGTTAAACAATACATTCATTGTTAATTTTAGTGTTTGGTTAATTAATTAATACATGTAGCAAGTTAATGACGTATTGTACCATACGGATGCGATCACGTGATCGTGATGAATAAATTGTTCCGCCATGTTACCAGCATATAATATGGCAAGTTACCTTTAATATATAAGTTGCTCACTGACGCCGTACGAAAATTTAAGCATTTTTGTTTAGCAAAGAACATACACGGGGATATAAAAAGAAATTATAGCAAACGCGTGTCCAAAATACAATAAGCACTTCGTATTCATACCGTAATATCGAGAGATGAATATTTAATGGTATTTAAATTACTGTTTTTAGAAATAAGTTTTTGTCATTAATTAAGAAAACCACTGATGTCCCGTGTGCATTGTAACGTGGATCTGATGAATTCCATCAGTCAAATAACTATTCGGTTGATGGCTTCAATATTTAAATTAATACCTAATTCCACCAAGAAACTCATGCCAAAATTTCTTCTCAGTTTTTTTTTTTCCTGTTTAATTTAATTAAAATTATTTAAAAGAAAATTGGAAGCATATTATTTAATGAGGAAACTGATGGATCTTGATTTCCAGAAGTATTTGATTTAGAAAGATAACTATATGTTAGATGTATTCAAATCTCCTGTTTTCTCGAAAATGAGAGCCAATCAACACAAATGAAACACATGTTCTATTTAGGACAAAATCTATAAGAATAAGTGTATTGTTAATACATGGTCGAAATTTTTCGAACAGAGTAACTAATAGGTGATTTTAAGGTTAGTCTGTATACATTCTGTCAAAAAATTATATTAATCAGATGATTATGGTTACAGTTTCCGAGTTTAAAGTAATTATTGCTGTATTGGTAAAAGATTACGGCATTTGAATAATGAATATACACTTGACACTTTTCATTTATTCATACATAACATTTCACACATAATATCTGGACATTTCCTTCTGTGCTAAAATGTAAATAGGTAATGGAAAATACATCAGACTTTTTCTGAAAAATTTACACTATAAGATTTCATACGCTAGTTTCTCAGGAAGGTACAATACTTATTGCAAATCCTATCCACTTCTTCCACTTCTTAATTCGTTCACCTGAATTAAATTTGATTTTAATGCCAGATGTAGAACTTAAAATTAGAGATTCTGGAGTGCGCCATCCGCAATACATCTTATCACTTACATTATGACCGCTTATAGTTACTTCATCCTGACATCCCTTCAAAACAGAACAAAATGTATCATATAATATGGCAAGTTACCTTTAATATATAAGTAACTTTTGCTTACTTTTTTGGAACCTTGAACATCCATGTATAAAAATGTCAGTTGAACATTTTCGTTAAGGATATCCCATTCACACATCACGTTTTCTGGATACTCTTCGGGAAAGTGTGAGCTTGCAATGACGATTCTTTCTGATACATTCAAAATCCCTCCACAATAATCCAAAATATCTGAATAAAGACATAATCATTATCATTATTTATGCAAATTTATCATAGGCCGATTTTAAAGTGAATTTATAACCTTCGCAATGTTTCTTATTGGGAAACATTAATTTCCCAGTTTGGCATTCACAATAATAACTCCCTATTGTGTTCTTGCATATGTCGTTGCATCCACCTTTATCTGGTAAGTTGCATTCGTCGATTTCTTTTAGAGAATAAATTAAAATTGCCAACAATTATTAATTTTTAAAATTAAACAGAAGTAATGACGTATTTTTTTATTTACCCATGAAGAACCGTATTACAAACTCTGTACTGTTCCAGTCATTAGTTACAAATGTGAGTGAAACAGTGTTGTTAGAAGATACCACATCTTTAGTTTGCTGTAATCCACAATATATATCTAGAATTTCATTGTTTGCTTTATCCAGAACTTCCAAATAATAGGAGGAACAGTTGTTATCAGCTCTGCTCTATAAAAAGAATACTTATTTAGAATTAGATGTCCTTTCTATTTAACAGTATAAAATTAAATCTATACTTGCATCTAGAGCTTCAAAATGCAGCGCTACTCTATAATCTGGTGGAACTGCAATTATCCACTTGCATTGAGAAAGAATGGAATAAGATTCTTGTAAATATTCACTCTCTAAAACACCTCTTTCTGCTTCGATTCTTCCAGTGCAAATAACTGAAACACAAAGAATACATAAGTAATTATTGTTATAATAGAAGCTTCAACTAATTATAATACTTCACCTGTATAATTCAGTAGAAATCCTGCATAATTTGAAGCGTTATTAGACTTATAAGTAATTAATAGTGTATGAGATTGGGTTTGGTAGTATTTTTGTAACGAATTATTTCCGCAGAATCTACCTGAAACAAAAATTTAAAGCGCTAACATATAAATATTGTTATCTACTGTATAATATTTCCATTATTATTGGTAATATTATACTAATAAAAGGAGCATTAGCACCAGCAATAGTAGTAGTGTCAAAGCAACGATAGCAAAGCACTACTAGCACTAGTATAAATAAGGCAGCATCAGAACAAAAGAAGGAAAAATAACGTGAATAGGAAAACTTTAATTATGGCCATACTGTATTTTCTGCTGATTTATCGACTTTACCAATAAGGGGTGATTTTGACCAGTAGCCATCTCTTAACTCCAAATACCCGTCCGCACAATTTTCGCTTTCAAGTATGTTCACATAATCAAGAAAGAACCGGATAAACTCTCCTCGATTCCTTCTAATGTACCATTGGCAATGCACAGTTTCCGATTTGAAATCGATACCATCAGTCATTACCACCCCTTCAGCATCATATAAATTGAATAAGCAATCTGAAAAAGCATCGTTTAGTACAATTCATCTACAGTACAAGATTTTTCTCTGAAAGCGAAAGCGTTGTAACTTACTTGGACATTTGTATAATCGGTTTGTTTGCTCAATATCGGTGGGACTAAGTGCCATTTTGAATTCCTTCAAAGAAACTGAGGAATTTAAGGCTTGCATAGTTTCATTCGCTAACGAAATAGCATAAACGTCTGAAGAATAGTGCATAATACTATCAAAATCGTAAGGAGATCCCAAAGAATTAACTTCGCCTTTATCCAATTTCGAAAACTGATTCGAAAACTCTGTTGAGAATTCAAGTTTTATAATCATTCTTGCTAGAAAATATGGATTGCAAGAAGAAAAGCCTAATATTACATTACCTTTCTCGATGTTTTCGTATAGAATTTTGACATGTTTATCACGATCGGGTCGTTTATGTTCGTGATCAAAGCCAATCGTGTGGCCGAGTTCGTGCAACACCGCTTCTTTATAATTGCACTGATCTTCATCTAGAGTCAGGTATTGCCTTAATTTATATCTCCTACCAATTTCAGTGCAGCAACTAAGACGTATCGAATACAGCTCCATCTTTATTTTTAAAAATAGTAAAATATTTCGTAATTTTAAACATCTTTCTCACCCGCATTTCCCTTTATTTCTAATAACTAATTTTTCTGGATGTATCTGTTCTGCTTCGACAAATTTCAAGCATGTTTTTGCTTCCCATTCGTCCATTGCCGAGCGGATAGTTTTCGACAAGCTTCCTGAATGAATAAAGTGTAATTAGTGTAAAATTTAAATTAAAATGATTAAAAAATTGATTAAAATCTTCCTCTTACTGGAGCAATCGGGTTGGATTTCATAAGGAATTACACCTTCCTCCCAGAGTCTATCGTGGTCGCTTATTGCGGCTCTTTTTTGCCTTTTAAAGTGTTAAATATTAAAACGTAATTACAATTTTATTAAGTTAAAATTTCGGAATTTGACAAATTTAAATTGTCTCGTACCTCGATTCGTTACTTAAAATGACATTTTTGAATTTGTCCTCGTTAATCGGTCCGTCAGTTCTTTTATCTTGAAATTTATATCAATGTTAGATTGCTAAAGTTACACTTCTGTATAGTATTATTTTTAATATACGTAAAAGTATTAGTGCTGATTGTAAAATTTTATACTGTAATTTAGTTACGGCACGATTAAATACTGTATTTATTCTAATAAACAGCATACTGTCTAGCTTTTGCCAGCTTGCAACTGCGCTGTTCGCTAGAGGGAGATTTACTCTTATTACTTTGTTATTGGGCGAAGAATATTAATAGTATAAATGCGATAAAGGAAGGCAAACGCTACACGATTTTGCAGACAGCAGTCTATTGACCACTTTTGACGTCATAAAACGTGTTACCCGATAAGGAAGTTAATGGGCAAACATTTACGAAAGTTTACAACTTGTTACCATCAACAACAGCCAATTAGCGAACGTTTCGAATAACACTAGCGCCAGTTTGTGAGTACGAATACTGTCAGAGGGCGCTTTTTATGTATTTTTTTTATTTTTCATCTTGTAGCTACGATGTTTATTAGAATAAATACTGTATTCAGTTAGGTTTTCTCGTGCTGTATCTAAACTAAAAAGTTTCTAATCGAAAAACCTCAATAATGCATTCATATATCAAAAAAACTTGATAGCAGATTGACTGTTTATACTCGTAATATTTGACAAGCGCAAATAAAAAAAACCCACGATTTAGATAATCACCCACAATTTTACAATGCTAGCTAAGCTAAACCATAAATGCTTAATAACCTCTTTCCCAGCAATGGCCGACTGAATAAAACCACTGGTAAATGTTATGAGTTCGAGCCTGGACAGAGGGCCGGCATATGGAATTTTCCGTGTTTTCTTCACGCGAGTAATATTTAAATAGGGGCCTGTTTCCCATAGAAAGTCCGCCCGGGAGGTATCTCGTTGACTGACCAAATAAACCAAACCAAAACATTAACCTATTTAACACGATATTAGAAATAATAATTTAAGGTATGTTATTCATAAATAAATTAACAGGCGTTATTTCGTGTATTTACTAGTTATTTCATTGCCGTACGTAAATTTAATTTTCACGTTTCACCCATTCCTCACCTTCGTTTTCTTGCATCTTCAATTGATTGGCGTAGATCACAAACAGAAGATAAACGTACAACATTTGATTTTCACTAAACCTAATCATAATCTAACGATGTAATTGCCGTTCCCTTTTTACAAACTGATAAAATTATTATAAAATACAGGTTAAATTCCTTAGAATTGTTGCTTTGAATTGTTTATGCGAGAATAGAGTAATGGGAAGTCTTTTATCAAGAATTGAATTTCCTTCCACGCTGATTAAGTGCAACGATATTTTAATTCGTTAAATTAATAAGTATGCCTATATAAAAATGAAAAGTCATAAACGATTTTTACATTGTTTAATTTACATATCTTTTTTTAAGTCGTGCAGTGAGGAAACAGTTTAAAGTTTAACAAGAATTTCGTTATTTTGGGGGATGTATTGATAACATTTTGGATATGCACTCGATCTCCAGCAGATGGCGTTAAAAATGTAATGCTTTTAACAGGCGTCTCCAGACAGCCCATCAACGAGCTAGAGTATACTACATAGAGTGGCTGAAGTAACGCCATGTTTGAGGAAAATAGAAGACACGTCCGCCATTTTCTTTTTAGTCAAGGGGACGTGGCATTTGTGTTGTGTAAAAGTAACAAGCTAGAATATTCTAATTCGTCGATAGTACCCGTCATTGCCACTAAGAGTGCTGCGACCATGGTCGCAGTCACCCTATGTAGTATATTCTAGTTCGTTGTAGCTCACACACGACTAACGAAAGAGAAAGCCCTCGACCAATGGACAGCAAACCAATAACTCGGCCTTCGTGTTTGTATTTCTAGCCTGTTTATCTTTCTATTAGTGCTTTCTACCTTTGTCTGTTCTAATTGTGAGTTAGCCGGCCTATAGAGGGAGAAACGTATATTTCCCGCGTCAGGAAATGGCTAAGGGTTTACGCGTATGTGAGTGGTGGTGACGGAGACTGTGAACACAGGTTATTTTACATAAAACCGTTTATTTGATTCAAAAGGAGCTTACATACTTTTGTCCAGCTACTCCAAACGTACACCGTGGTTTTCATTCGACGTTAATACAATCGCTTGTATGCTGGAGCAGTCGAATTACGGAGAAGACTGAGTCTGATGTCTGAGTCTGAGTCACTAATGACACTTTGAATCGATGGCCCCGGGGTAGTAGAAAAGAGATATCTGTTGTGGATGAGGAGCTGGCTATCCAAGCTCTTCATACGGCGAAACAAAGAGTTCCGGTCGACTGACAAATTAGAGAGTTTTATCAACAATCGACACGGATTTGTCTTATGTAGACCTACTCTCAGAGAGGGACTGCTTTTCGACCTTGAGATTCGGGGTTTTTATTGGTTTTCTCCTCAAATCTTTCGTTTTGATTGATCCTAATTTCTTTGTCTCACATTCCGATTGGTATCTCTCCTGTCTCCAGGTGAAAGCCAAGATCGGTTCGAGTCACGAGAAAGGACCACTATGGATGGTCTATCCGACACCATCCCTGGATCCCTTTGATCGGTAGATGTTGATAGAACCAAGAAACCTGCGCTCGTATTTTAGTCCGTTATTTTTTTTTTCCTATGACATTTTAGAATTTTAATGATCGAGCGCGATGTCTCCTTGTTTTTGCCTCAGGAATTTTTGTATAATTAACACACTGCGATTTCGGATCCCGTCTGGAACCTCACATAATCTGTCGCTAATATTATCACTACAATGCGAACTCGCAGTTTGCAGGTATTGTGACGAGACGTTCTCTTTATGATGTTCCTTGTTAAGACATTATCGTTTAACTCATGAAATTGACATTGAGAGTCGAAAAAAGGAAAACAATTGCTTGTTATCTGTGCTCAAACAGCTTTAGCAGCAGGAGTGAATTGCACGTGCATTTGCAGAACAAGCGTATGTTGAAAAACACCGGTTTGCTACTGAAGCGGGTAGGAATGTTTTCATATGGACAGACCCTATGTATGAACTCTTAAAATGCAACAATGTTTATGCTTTACTATTAATTAAAAATGCATCTTTAAGTGCTGGCTTGAAGAGGTTTAGAAGTGAACGTGGACAGTGTTTGTACTTCCTGGTGGACAAAAGAAGAAATCAACTGGCATTGGCCGATGCTACGTTGTGTAACAGAAGTGGCACATTTTTATCCAAGAACAGTGGGAAAAGGCACCTGAAATCTCAAAGGACAGCTAAAGTAGGATATCATTGGCCAGCTGAGATCAGTGTATCGGAAAACGACGGAGGTTTAGACGTCATATACTATAAAACACGTATTAATCATGACAAACGTCTGGGACACATTAATCTCACAGAGAATGAAGGTTCTGCTATAACAGGTTAGTAATTCATTCTATTCAAAGTACCGTACGTTTAGTTAATCAACATAACATATATTAAGTCTAATGCTGTATTTTACTTTTTTTAATTTAGTGGACATCATTAAGGGTGTGCCTGACAAAAGTGTAAGAACCGGACTATGTCCCTAAAATGAATGAAATTTAACAAAATAATTTTCGAAAGTATTAAATAAAAGCTAACAAAGTCAAGATCTTTAGGAGAAAACTCGACAAGGAAGTAGCAATATAACATTTCCTTTTTAACAAAACTCCTTCCTGACATGATTGCTCAACGCCGGAAGTCGAGGAGAAAAATTCAGACTGGTTGTTAACAATCTTTTCATACGATATTGACATTTTTGGCATGTTCTGATTCAAGAAGCGGACAAAAAGGTATAAAAGGACCTACAAAGGGCCATCCAGGGTGGTTTAGTTCCTGTCAGTCGTCCAGTTCCTGTTGGTGGCCCAGATAGAAACGTCCAGTTCCTGTGATGTAGTTCAGTCTCTGTAAGTTGTCAAGTAAATCTCCGTCATATTCAAGTCGATATAATTGTCATTGTTCAAATGATCAGCTAGCGTTTCTACTAAATAACTCTTCAAGTTATTTACTAATACCGACATTAGAAGATCTCTGCGATAGAAGACAGCCTATCGACGAGGTAAATATCTACCCGCGGCAAACTGTAAATTCTGTCGCGATTAGGACCTAGATTTTAAGGTAGTTTTAATATAGAAATGGGATCTATCGAAACGGTGATAGGGATAGTTCGATAGTAATAATTGGAAAATTCATACGATTGATTGTTTTTGATTTACTTATAATCCTTTGACATATCGTTATATAGTTGTAAAATTATCGTATATATTTTTATTGAATAAAGTAAATGTTTAATTTGATCGTTGAGACTCCATCCGACTTCACAGAAAGACTCGCAACATAAGGTCATGTGGTTGACGGCCGGATGGCCGAGCGGTAAAGGTGGCAGCCTACCGCTCTGGGGGACCCGGGATCGAATCCGAACGGGTCGAATAATCCCCAGGAATTTTTCGGGGCGTGGTCCGTTCGGATATGTCGGGCCCCGTCCCTCACCACCCGGTCGCCCCATTGTGGGCCTGGCCGAACCCATAATGGGCCTACTACAAGAGGCCCTCTTAGTGCCCACAGGGCGAAAAGAGTTAAAAAAAAAAAAAAAAAAAAAGGTCATGTGGTATTACATGGATCAAAGTTTACACAAGTGATGCCACCAGCGTAGCTGCTTGGGTTGAAGACAATCTTGTTATATTTTCTAAACAAGGAGAATATGAAGGACTTTACAGGAATGAGTTTATGCTGGTAATTATGTCACTACGTTTAAAAAATTTGGTTGGGATAGAGTATGTATTGATTGCACACTTGGATGTTACAAAACTTGAAGGATCATCTCCACACCATACGTGATAACGATAAAAGGAACAAAATTTACGCTTCGGCAAAGGCTCGTATCATGGAATTAGACAGGCCAAAATTTGAGGAGTTTAACTAGTTCCTGGAACAATTGCAAGAGGATCCTGAAACCTATGCTTTCTGGCAGTATTTGAAGTCTTACTACTGTAAAATAATAGATATGTGGACATATTGTTACGGACCAAATGCAAAGATTGATACCAATATTCCCATGGAAAACTTTCATTTCTATCGAAAACGTTTGTGGTAAGAAGGAATCAGGTGTAAAAGGATAGACAGGCTAACGATATGTTCTAGTTTAATTACCGTTACCAATGAACACCATTACTTAACCTTTAATTTAAGGTTAAATAATGGGATTCTATGGACAGGCTGTTAGAAAATTTAGAATAACATTTGGGAACTAGATATAGATAAATGGCGGGTATGAGTAGGTCGGCGGAGGTGCTGGTGACTTTTTTAGTAGAGATTAATAGTGTCATTCTGGTGTTCATGAAAATTATAAGGAAGCGGATTATGGCTCATTTGAGGAAATGGAAATTTATTAATAGGTTAAGTTTGATTTTAATTATGTGCTTACTAATTATTGCGGGTATTGAAACAAATCCAGGCCCGTTTCCTCGTTCACCACAGCGAGTAAGTCGAGCAGAAATGCAGAGAAGGGGCGTGGAAGACCACGCAAAGAGAACTTCAAAAAAATGGAGAAGGAAAATCAGCTGGTGGATATACCGAATGAGGAATATTACCAAATTGACGACGATTCTTATAAGCTAGATCAGGGACAGTGAGAAATACGAACATACATAATTATTTTGAGTCATTAAAGGAAGCAGAAGCACAGGAAGTAGAAGAATCCCAATATACATTAAAAGCAATTTACGAGTTAATACAGGAGAAATTTTTGCAGTTAAATACTGAATTGCAAGCTATTAAGGCCAATGTAAACTCACTGAAAGAAGAAAATAAAGGAAAAGGAATAGTTTGAGAAAGTGCTTGGAAAATTCAGTAAATGGTGTGGTAGAATTTGAAGTGCACGCTGAAGGTTAAAAATAAGAAAATAGAAAAGAGAGAGATGATCTATGATCATGTTTGGAATACGGAAAATCTGGTTGGTAATGATAACTTAACCGATCCATCTTTTGAAAGAACAAATCGAGAAGACGATAATAACTTATTTATAGTCTTTTGGAACGTTCAGGGATTGCATGGAAAAATATATAAAGATACTTTAAAAGAATATATAAAGTCGCACTCAATAATTGAGTTCGCCGAAACATGGATAACTAATATAAATAAAGTAGATAAAGAATACCTTGAAGGAAAATACGTGGTGTTAAGCAGCAAAGCTCAGAGGATAAGGAGATTTGGACGTCCTTCCGGAAGCCTATTATTGTTATTTAATAGACATCTTGGTGAGTTATTACAATCCCATTTAACTGAAAAATATATGTTTGCTCTAATAGAATTGGAACAGAGGCTCCAAGTAATTTGGGGAGAGCCGCGTGTAGAGGTTAACCTGAATCAACAAAAATAATTATAGGAATGTCACTCAGTTTGCATTTATCAAGGATAGAGGCACGCAATTGGCTCTTTTTCTGTTGATGGCAATTATCCAGTTACAGCTTCGTAGAAAGAGACACAAGGTGTTTGCACTATTCTTGGACGTCGAGAAGGCATATGATGCCGTGAGCATTACAGATTTACAAAAGATGATGATTCAATATCAAGCGGAGGATCAATTGGTGAGAATAATAGATTTACTATTCGGTCATTATGATGCGATACTCAAACAAGACAATAAACAATGGCCGTCGTTTAAGATAGATCGGGGTTTGTTACAAGGAGATCCTTGGTCTCCTCATCTTTATAATTTCTATACGTTCGATATGGACAAATACTGTAATAGAAACGACGACGGTTTCATCCCAGGAAGAATATGTCCTTTTATTTTAACAATGAAGAGCTAAAGGTGGTACAAGAAATTAATTCTTGGGAATTATTTTAACACCAAATTTATCCTTCGAAAAACAGGTTAGAGTGAGCGTGGTTAAAGTTAATTTAATTAACAACATGGTGAAACTGTTTTCAACGATTAAATTAAAGAATATTCATGTTCATTTTGAGTTATTTAATTCTAGTATAGTGAATGCTACTAGCTACGCCTCTCCGATTTGGAACCTTACTAAATATCAGAAGCTGGATATTATTCAGAACAAGTTTATACGTAAAATATTTACGTTAGAGTATAACTTACCCGGTTAAGCACTCAGGCTGGAACTGAGTAGGTTTAAATTATAAAAAGATGTATTAAATTATTTTTTAAGATTAGAGATGGTGAAAACCTACCGGCAATATTACTGAGGCAATTATACCACAAATCAATGATGAATGGGCAGTATAGAAATCGGGTAAGTCAGTTATCTAAAGTACTCAATAGTTATGGATTTTCTAAAGGCTACAACCGTTTATGAAATTGCTTGAGATAAGTGAAGAGTTAAGTACTCAACTTTTGTAAATAATTATTGTTACTGTAATTGGATGTACTGTATATTAAAGCCATCGGAGATTTGCTATGGTTGTGCGTTAATAATAACACCCTGTTGTAACAGGCAATAGCCTAATACGAATAAAACTCTGATTGATTGATTGATATAGATAAATAATAATTTTTCTATTTAAACAAATATTCATTTAATTATCTTCACAATAATGAAATTATTTAGGCGATGAGACATATTGGATAAACGTCAGACTATATAGAAGAAAGAGTTATTGGTCGCTCTCATTGGTCTTGTATGGACTGTATGGAGACACCTGTATTCTTTTATGGATACACAATTGGACGATTCAAAGTAGAGACTTGTTAGTGTTGGAGCTGTTAAGCTAGGTTGTTCCTCGGAACAGTTAGGCTAGATGGTTCCTCAATCATTACGTAACATCGGTATTGCTTAATCTGTTAGACAAGACAGTTATATAGGATATAAAATGTTTCTCTCTCTATTATTTGTTTCTGGTCGATCTGCGCCAAATTATTCTTTAGTTCGAAATCCGAGAAAATATAGAATATCACGAAACCTGGACTACCCTTCCCCTGATTTCATCCCCCTTTGTTCGATTTGCACCAAATTTTTCATGTTTATTCTCTGCACTCTTCTTTCTATTTAAAATATAGACTTTCATGAAATCCGGACACCCCACTCTTCCCCCGATTTCATGTCTTCGACACTTGGCGATAAACGTAACAATTCTAAGCTAAAATAACCAAATTTGTGATACTTATAGCCATTTTCCTGTTTGGACCGGCGATGCCGGACATACCTGTTGGTTACTAATAAAACAAATAATTACGAACTGTAATAAAAACATAAGTTTTTAAAATATCTTTGTAAATTTATAAACACGAAGCTTCGATAATAGTGTGAGACTCAGCATTGTTTACCCAACCTAATTTTCTAACCCTCCCGGCTTAACGTAACTGTCAACTTCCACACCTGGGAGTTAATCGTTCAGTAAGTTCTCAGTAACTAAAAGACGCTTTCTCATAACCTCTTGTTATATTCAATTGACAACTTGTCGCCAAGTTGTCAATTGAATATACAGTAACAAGAGACGGACTTTCCGGAAGTCGTAGTCCGTTCTCCTGATAGTGCCGTCTTCACCTAGTTTTACTACACATCGCCTCCGGCTCTTTCTTCCTCTCGTTTACCTTACGGAATTAGTGAGTGCCCCAGCTTTGGATTAACCTCGCCGCTGAATCGACGTTAACCACCACCAAATACCGTCCCATCATCACCGAACTTTCTGACTCCTGTCAACGAGGTTGCTCCCGCCCAAGGAAGACCCGCCACTACGTCAGGTATTTATCGCCGCGCGAAATTGTTGTAAACTCTCTCTCTCCGACCGCGAAAGTACCTTAGATATTTCCCTCTTGATCGAGGACCGCATGTATTCTAACGTCATGTTTCAAATAAACGTTGTCTCGTTACCCTAACCTCTGCGTGAGTCACTTCCGGTGCGCTCTCTCACTTCGAATCCGAATTGCCCACGCACGCGGCCGCTCGCGTAACCTATTTCCGAACCGCCGCGGCTTCCGTGTCAGCCGAGACACGGTAGTGTCAATCCTGACAAGGCATCAAAGAGGTGCCGACCCTCTGGTCACAATAGTGTTTATAATGGCGGGGACGTGTTTGACAAGTGAGGAAGAAACCGGAAGTAACTTGCCACAACTAAGAGATGGATGGCTGATGCTCATTAGTTACTATCCAAGTCGATTCTTTCCGTAGACAGACTATGACGTCAGAAATCAGCCCAGCAGTTGTCAACATTATTACCTTCTTAACGTTTTCGACATTCGTTAATTGCGAATCTGTCAATGACGTATAATCTGCCTCCACGTGGCTACCGGTTGTAAGGAGGGAGAGATTAGGTGCATTTTCTCTTAATCTCTCCCCCTTCTTTACAACTAGTGGCAACGTGGGGGCAGATTACACGATGGTTTTAAAAGCACCACTATTTCTCATACCAGAGCCACGGTTTTATAATGGGTTTAAATATCGATTTCGAAAATTTGTATTCTGTCTACTGTTCATCTCTAATTTTGTCGCCCGGTTGACGGTGTCCATCCTCGAAAAACGCTTAAAACATATTTTGTGCTGACCGGTAAACTCGCATTATATCATTTTCCTATTCGAATGCCACCATGTCGCCCGGTCCGATAGGAAGAAGGGAGTGTTGAGGAAAGAGATCGAAGTTAATTCGACCAAAAAGAGTATTGCTAGTTGACCTCCTTCCGGAAGAGAGGACGGTCAACGACTATTAATTAATACTGGTCTAATATTAATATTTGAATTTTCAGGGTTGTGGTGGCCCAGCACGTAATGCAAAAATTCATGGAAATTTTTGCAAACCGCTCTGATAACAGGTAGAACTCTGACATTGGTTGCACGTACTGATCGCTTAGAATTAGGTACAAACCTCTATTAATCAGTATCAGTAGGAAGTTTGGGGCAATAGGTTTATGAGTTAGTAAGGGGAGATCATCTGTCTGTGCTGTCTTCGTTACTAACTTATTTCTTGTTTATAGGTAAGCAATTTGCTTTTTCTTTTGTTTTTTTGGTTGTTTTATTTTTATTTATTGTTATTTTGTATTTTATTGACAGATGCTCCAAAACTTTAAGTTTAAACTTTAACTAATTATTATATTTGATTTTTAAACCTTACTTTATATCTAAACTAGCTGACCCGGCCACGCGTTGTTGTGGCTCAAAACGTATCTATTATAAATGTATAACACTTCCCCCGTGGGGGGAATTTCAAAAAATCCCTTCTTTAAAAATCCCTTCAAAAAATCACATTCTCTTGACGTACTATATCAAAACGCAATCAAAAACGCATCTAAAATAGTATAATAAAAGCCGAGTTCTTCACAGTAAGCCTTAATCCCGTCACTTTTCCCGCTGGGGAATATCGAAAAATCCCTTTTTAGTGTATATTCTGTTGACGTAACCTATTAAAACGCAAAAAACCGCATGTAAAATAGTATAATAGAAGCAGAGTTCTTCACGGTAAGCCTTAATCCCGTCCATCTCCCCCACTGGGGGGAATTTCGACATGTATATTATATAAAAACACGTGCGTATTCGAATGCAACGTTGTGTCAAAATTTCAAAGGAATCGGTAGGAACAAACGAACGTTATATTTTATTTATATAGATAGATAGAAAATGATCTGCTTCAGTCCAATCTCACAGAAAAGCATAATGCCTCACAGAAAAGCAAACTTAGGTCGTCGGAAGTTAGCGCCATCTGTTGGACATAAAAGCCTTAATCCATATATAAATATATTTTTGAAAGGGGGAAATGGTGTAGGGATATGTAAAATAGATAGTAGCCGATTCTCAGACCTACTGAATATGCATATAAAATTTGGTAAAAATCGGTAAAGCCGTTTCGGAGGAGTAAGGTAACTAACATTGTGACACGAGAATTTTATATATATATTATTGTATAATTTTGTTTGTGATCTTATGTTTCACTGTATCCAAGTGTTTTGTTTTTTTGGGAGATGGTTTTGCTTCCCCGCATCGAGGAGTTTATCCAGTATGCGTAATAATAATAATAAATAGTAAGGGGGTGTTTGGGTTTCCTGGTAGTTAAGCATATTCTCGTAAATATCGCGTTTGTAGAAAAACTTAAAATTGGTTTGGTTTATTTGGTTAGGGCAACAGGACACGTGAGCGAGCTGCCAAGGAGGACGCATCCAGAGAAGACTTTTATGTAAAGCTGGACCCTATTTAGGTGTTACAAACGCGAAGAAAACCTAGAAAACTCCACGTGGCCAGTCCGTTAGCCATGCGCGAACCCACGACCGACTACCGGTGTTCGGTGGTTTTATCCACTCGATTACTTAAGGGTAATCATTGGGCTGCACTTTGAAAGAATTGTAGACCTATAAATTCCCAGTCATCCGTCTTTTTGTCTGTCCTTCCTTAATTTCGACTAGGCAGAACTCTATTGCTAACAGGAAAAGTTTGATGTACAGGGGCAAGCCACTACTAATTTGAGGTGAAAAGCATATATTTTAAATTAAATATCTAATTAAAAATTTCATCTCGGCATTGCGACTACGTTACAATAAACGAGCAATTATTTATTGTCTTGCCACTATACATTACATGTTTCCTTTAACAATACAGTCGTAGGCCTACCGGTCATTCATCTATTAACTGCTGTCCGGGGAAAGTTTTGAATTAAATAACGTGACTTCCGGTTTGCGGAAGTTCATATATATCTGTTTCCATTAAGCAGAGGAACATTAACAACTGTAAAATAAGTTTTAAGGTTAGAAATTGTGTATTATCCAATATACAATCATTTGGTTAATTAAACGTACTTGTAGGAATTAATAAGTTTGTTTTATATAATGTGTTTTTACAGATATTACATTCTAAAACAAACTCATTGATCCGTACAAATTATCAATAATTAATGCATACGTCCTCTCGGACATTTATCTGTTTTCAATATAAATTACAATTTTAATTAAGAATATTTTAAATTTTATTTGATAGATAAAATTGATAGAAATCATTTTGGAAAATGGAAAATATGGATTTTTTCATCTTCCGATCGAGTACAGACATTTGAAGAGTTAGAAAATCCTCTCAATTATATCAATACGATGAATACCTTCAGCGACAATACGTTAAGCGAAATTATAAAAGGTTTTGTAAAGTATAATTTCAGTTTTCCAGGCTACTGTCAAATGGTGGAACAAAGTATACGTGGAGATCCGAATTTAGATGATAGACGATTTTCTATAGAAGAAAAATTAAATTATACTTTATGTCCAATAGTAAAAAATTCTGACGTGTCTGATTATTTAAAACAGAGCGACGAAAGATTAACTTTGTTCAATTCCGAACCGATGGAAAGAATTGAAACTCAAACTTCTCGCATTGATAAATCCAATGATCTTTTACAATCGTGTACAGAAAGTGTGGCATTTTCAATACGGAATGAAAACGAGCGTTCAGAAATGCCTATAAGTGATAAAGATTTCAATACGACCGCGAGACATTGCCGTCTTCACGGGGAGGACGAAAGTGGAATTTCACTCCCTAATGAAGGAAATTCTCATTACACGGAATGGATAGATGCCCGTGATCGTTCAATAGAGTGTTTACGTGACGAAAGAAATAGATTAAGTGTAGAATTAGCCAGTGACAATAGTGAAAAACAATTGGAGAATGAAAATTCGACAGCGATTACGCACGACGGAATTCCGACAGAAATAACACGCGAGTCGGAACAAACCAAAAACGATTCTGACGTTTGTAATGGAACAAAAGAAGTATTAGAGATAAACAGGGAAGAAGAACAGAAAGTAAATAAATTTCCACTTGAATTAGATACAAGCAAAGACGATGAGACATCGCAGCTTAAAATTGCGAGTATTAGTGAAAATGAATCAGATTATCTCATTTTGGAAATTGACGAAAAGGATACTATAACAGAACAATGGGAAACAGAAGATGAAATAATTTCCGACGAAATTTTTGACTTTAACTCACAAAATAAAATGTCTCCGGCAGTAAATACCAATAAGCGTGAAAACGTTCGAGATAGGAATATCGTTGGAAATACTGTTGACAGTACATTAATTGCAGAGGTATGGAATAAAGGACACGATAAAATATGCAAAAAATGGAATAAACGAAATTGGAGGAGTGAAGATCCTACGGAAAAATTAGACACGGACGATCCCGAATGGGAAAGGGTCAAGACCCTTACTACAGAGGAAGAAAGGTACAGGGCGGTGAAAAATCGTTGGCATTCTCACAGCGTACCAAATCCTCATAAAGATCTCACTTCGCAATCTTTTAGATTAAGGAGATCGAAGAAAGAGGGGTCTACGGCACATCATAATATTAACAGAAAGCGAAGTGCAACGGGAGATCCTGTAGGAATAATACGCAATAAACGACAGAAAACAGAATCTGTCCCGTGTACCAAAATTCTGGATAGAAAAATAAAAGACGAAAAGAGATCATATAGGAAAAAGATAGACATGGAGGAATCTATTTATTTCAAAGAATTGCATAAAATCAAATACGACGGACAAAAGAACAGAAATGATCTTCTGGAAGCATATAAGAAGAAGTTTTTGCAAAATGTACATTTACGTTCGATTTATGCTGGAAGAGCAAAAGAATGGAAAGAATATATTGAGATGGTTATATCAGACAGAGAGAAGAAGCAGAAAGAAGCGGCAAGAAAACGTTACGTAGATGAAAAAGATAAACTGTACGATGATCACCGGCAAAAGGTTGATAAATTGTACAAAGCTAGGGAAGAAATATTTAAATTCAATCAGTTTTATTGCGGATTCAACCAATTAAATCCGACTGTTGTTGAGAAAAAAAGAGCTGAAGAAATCAAAAAGACTGAAGAAATGTACAAGGCTTTTGCCAAAATGTATTCTCCCGCACGCTTTTAAAACGTGATTTTCCCCATGATTTACTATCGTCCAAAGTTAACAAATACAGGGATGCCATGTGCAATATACATGTGTTTGACCATTTGTGTGTTATTTTAATCTTTATATTATTATTTTGAAAGCATTAGACGTTTTTATAACTACAATCACTTTTAGTTTTCTCCAATAACTTTTTATTGAATAAATGTATAGAGCTCAACACTGTTTGCAGCTTGATTCTTTCAAGATCGTAATGGACCAGATCCACAATGGGGCGACTGGGTGGTGAGAGACGGGGTCAGACACACCTCCGAAAATTTTTTTGGACTCGTTAAGAGGAACCCCGGATTTGATCCCGGGGTCCCCTTGATGACAGGCTGTCATCCTAATCGCTCAGCCTCTCAGTCGAGGGTTAGCACCCAATACGTGAAGAACACCTAAACAGAGGCCAGTTTTTTATAAAAGAATTCTCGCCCTTGCAGACCGCCCATGGGTGTTGTATCCAATCCGAGAGCCTGAAAATAAAGGTATGTTTTCAACATCTTTGTATGACTTTTTCTTATTTTATTAACCAGACCCTATTCGGCTTACTGAGTTTAGTAAAAAAATAACACTAAACAGAACCAAAGCAACAATAATTTGTTATTTTTCTTGATTTATTATTATTTACACACAAATGAAATTTAACCTACAGCCGGTTCCTCCAAAAATGACGAGCCAAGTACAGTAGAATTTATTTGTTGAGACGTTACGGCGTTTCTAAGTCATGATGATGTCACACATTTTGGTGGCTAAAGGTCAAGAAGGTGGGAGATAGAGGGGGGTCGATTTATAAAAACATCGTAAATGCTAATAAAGTTGACACCTCTTACTAAATTCTGTACTCATTCAAAAGGATTGTTTTACCATCGGAATGGATGCAATTCCACGGAGCCACCTTGATTCATCCTCTGTTTAATTGTTTATTGTGACATATTTATTTAATTTTTGAGGTTTTGCTCCAAAATACTCCCAGATCAGGCTATTTTGTGTTTGTTTTACGAATATTTGTAATTGTAGAGACGTGTGAGGCAATTCTGGTGTTCTTTGGTAAGTATTTAGACCGTGTTACAAGAATAGAATCGATGCACTGTCGAAATTGCATTAACTGAATAGCTGATACTTTCTAAACGACAGATTACGATTGAAACAAATGGAAGGTAACACTTGATCACCACTGCAAAACATTGACATATAAATAAAACTAAAGTAGTACGAATGGAATGTTCAGCAAATGGGCCAAGCCCCAAGAGGGACCAACTTAGATAAATCAATTTAAATTTATGCACCTGTAAAGTTGTTTAAATCTGGAGGTGCAAGAGGTTAATACTCTTACGCCACTTTCAAGGTTGGGAAAAATCCAACAACAGTTTAGCGAAGATTTTTCTCCTCATAAGCATTCTGACAGCTTGACCAATAAAAATTTGCATAGAGAAATCAAAAACCTGAGAAATGGTGCCCATGAAGAAGTGTGATTTTGAGTCTTACCCAACAAAGAGCTGCGAACTTTGAATAACTTCGATTCGAACCTTGTGTCCCATGTTCGCATACTAGTTAACTGAATGGCTTTATCTGGAAGAATGAGGGCATTTTGATCCTCTCGGTTTCCTTCCTATGACATGATTGGATCTGAAAGGGGACACTCACCAAGTTCTCACAGTATTGTAAGCACGATTTATTGAGGATAGCCCGCTGCTCCGAGGAATTCAGGTTTGAGATCTACTTGCCGTGACTATCGTAAAATATGGGGTATTCAACTAAATATTGTTTTGGCTCATTGTTTTAAAAGATAGTTCATCTGTGATCAGTAAGATTTACGTAAACAAATCTATCTCTATGGTTACTAGTAATCAAAATAAGACTAAGATCCTGATATGGTTAAACGGAAATACAGTATCTACTGTCCATATTCGTAAGTATGTGAACGTTTATCATCATCGGCATCACCTTAAACATTTAACGCAACAAAGTGCACCTGTAAAACAGTCTTCTCCGTCGTGCACTTTCAATCTAACAAGTGATCGTCGTTAGACACTTCAGGTAGTAGCGAATTTTGATAAAAATTAGTTTAATCAATAAGCAAGCTATTATAATTTATGCGTTAGGTGTATCTGAGGATTTTAATGCGTTAACGTCAAACTTTTACACAACATTTTCGTTTATTTAAGAGCAGTGGCGTAGCGAACATAACTGCGCCCGACACTTTATTATACCCCTCTCCCTCCAGAAACACATATAGTTTGTCTTGGAGACTATTTGGGCGCCCCTCTGCGAGTGGCGCCCGGTGCATGACACACCCCCTTGCACCCCCTCGCTACGCCACTGTTTAAGAGAAAAACCAAAAGTAATCAATCCATAAACTGAATATTTGCATTTTATTTTATTTAACACACAAACGAACAGAAGAAATAAAAGAAAAAACATATAAAGTTTCTCACATCTCCAGGAGCAATATATATATATATGTATATATATATTGTACGCTTTTATTATTATTTTTAAACAAGATAAAAGACACACGAATCATTTGCAGAATACATAAAATCGATCCAATGAAAGCATGGTTAAGATATTTGATAGAATTACATTTAGCGGAAGCACAAATTTTTCACAGGCACGTTAAAGTTGCTTTTCCTATCCCCTGAGAAAGAATTTCAGGTACTGCCTTCAATTTCGAACGTGGCCGCACGAATTAAACTAGACACATCTGTCTCTATGTCGTACCAATCGATAAAGAACGTACCAGACCGTACCACAGTTTATAAACAACGACACCCTTAATGGTACATTCAAGAAAAGAAAAAATGACGCCACGTAAAGTCTACACGTTCTGTACAACTTTGTACCACTAAATTTACATATGTTACAATTGTTTTTTATCCGCTTTAAATTTCAAGAATGAGTTAACATTCATTAGTTATTTAAGTAGAAAACTTAGTTAAATTAGTCGAGCAATAAGTTAATTACATTATAAATTTCTCTATATTGTTAATTTATGGGTTACAGGCATCATTTCTTTTAATTACAAGTATTTTTTTTTAAAAAACAAACAGGATATATATCCGTAAACACCCAATCAATCAATAAATATTTATATATATTATTTTATATATTTTTTCAAATATATTTATATATATATATAATATACAGTATATGCAAATTTATATATACTGTACAATCTTCGAAAATCCTAGCTACGTTTATATACAATATACAAACAAACATTGCTATGAACACCGAATGTACACAGTAATTTAAACGAGGGAAATGAAAATTATACGTACGATTTTATAACGTCGTTTCCAAAATATTATATACAACAATTCACGAATAAATGCAAAAAACAAAAGGTGGTGACGTATATATATATATAAAGGCATTGTTAAATGCCTGGTTTCGCTGATTTTACAGTACGTCATACAAAAAATTTAAGCGAAATTACGCCGATTTCAAATGCAAGAAAGTAGAAGTTTTTATAAAGAAGAATGGAAGCTCTTCAATTAGCGTGTGTTTTAAACACATCGAAAAGGTCTGTCCACTCACGTTGCACGTCTAAAATACAAAAGAAAAACACATGCTTTGCATCACGGATGACACGCGTTACGGCCTACAAAAACAAGCTGCAGAACGGATTTTCGTTGTGGACAACGTCAGCAGAAATGCGAAAAAGATAATCAAATTCTAGATAAGCTCCAGGCCCAAAAACCGATTAACCAAGATTGTCACTCGGATAACCGAATTTTCGGCCTTCCGAGACAAACGTCGATCTAATAGCGAGGTTGAGGCCGAAGTTTTCAACGCGTAAACGTGTACGTCAGACGTTCGGCGCCGACGTCCTGTAAGTCTAGAAGTATGGCAATGGCCTTTGGAATGTCGAGCGTGATTCCACTGACTTTCCAAACGCCATTGCCAAACTTCTAGGCTTACAGGACGTCGGCGCCGAACGTCTGACGTACACGTTTTTGCGTTGAAGACTTCGGCCTCAACATCGCTATTCTCTCGCAGGGGTGTGGTAAAACGTAATTTACGGAGACGATTTCCACCCGGTTACGACGTAAAATCGGGAGTCGCCATACTTTATAATTTATAGATTTCGAGGTTATTAGCAACATTCAAAGATGGAGGGGGGAAATAAAGCTAACGAGAATTCTCACAACATATGAATTGAAGCCCTGAGATATCCTCTCCGTTTCCCAATACGTACCAAACTACCCAATTTTTTCTAATTTCTCTGGGCTGCTTTTATATCCTGAATATATAGGCCTATATATAATCCCCGTGCACTTTAAAATTTAATAAAACTTCAGGAAAAAACAACATTTTCTTAAGATTTAATAGAAGAATTACTAGCCTCCAAGCTGCTTAAAAATGGCTGTAAATACTGTTTTAATGGACCAATTCGACGTAAACACCTCCCAAACGTCACGCTCGTAGATCCCATCTTTGGAAAACACAAAACTACAACAAAGTGGGGCCACGTTAACAAAAAAAGACCTCAATAATTGTTTCCAAGACGGATCTACAGACCCAAAACTCCTCGAAGTTGGCTCCATTAAAGCAGCGTTTATTGCTTTTAATTACAGAAAGGAGGAGTAAAAATAATAAATATGTCCTTTTCCTTTAACAGAATTAATGTCCTGTTACGCTTGCCACCATTATCGGCAGTAATAATGCAGTGTTACGCGCAATTCGGGATACAAAATTGTAATCATGGTATAAAAAAACACTTGAAATCCTGTCAAGTGTTCAATTTATGGACTATACGATTACTTAAAATGACAAAAGTATTTGTTTTTCGACGATAAATTATCTCTGTCTTAAAACCTAGTACCTTTGGGGCCTCTTGGACAGATTTGGTACCTGCAAGAGGCATTAGAGCACTAGGTGGGCCCTTTTATGTTCTCTAAGAATGTAAATTAATGTACATAAATCACAGGAAATACAGCTTTGTATCGCTGAACTGTGTACAGCTCAACACTACTGCCGGCCTCCTAATTTTCCTGGCACTTAAGCTCAAACGGGCCTTATAAGTCGCTCTCCGAAATATTAATTTGTACGAAATTTTACAGCGATAACGTGCATATTTATAGTGCATAGAATATAAGCCTTATAATATTCCGTAGATGCTTTTCCAATTTATTAAAACGTTACCTCCTATTATTTCAATTGCCTAAAATTAAAATTCTACAAAGTAATGGTACTACACCCAAAAATCTGCGTGGGGTTTGCTCGTTAACTGTTTCTCAACCTACTTGATAATGCGAGGTAAAGGTCTGACTATACAGCTAGCTTGATATTGCACGACATAGGCTACACTAAATTACTTAAATCTATTATTTTTTTTATAATAATGACTATTAACAGATAATCTGTCAATTTCTCTTATTTACTTCATGGAATGTTGAGTATGGAAATCAGTTATATGCTATATATGATACATATACGCATATATACTTTTGTATACATCGAACACTAGACGAACACGACGTGACAACACACAAAGTGACACGTAAATACATCAAAAAATCAATTGTTTTCTTATATAGAAACACTGTATCGACAATACGAACACATGGAAGACGTAGATCTAATTGTAATGTTGTTCAGAACAGAAATAATACAGTTTTTTTGGTATTTTTTCAAGTGTTTTTTGTCAATTGTAATGTACAAAGATGAAAACTAAGACAGAAAGAAAGCAATCCGCATTAATACTATATATAAGATTATCAAATAAATTATATTAGAAATTTATGTATTGCACTTCCTACGTGATTCTGTATGTTTTCGTGGTCTAGATTTCAACATTCTTCACATTTTTCTTAAAAATTTATTATTAAAATCTCTTATTGCAATACTGGTTAAATTAATACATACATCCATATATTTGTATACGATGGATTTATGTAAATACGATTTACTTATTGGTATCAAAAGTTATTTTTTGAGTGTGTGTGTGTATAAAATTATAAATGGCGAGTCCCAACTGAATGACCAAATCCATTAATACCAATTAATAATGTAATTTACTATGAGATATCGGGCATAAAGTTTGATTCTTTTACTTGAAATCACAGTAAATGAAGAGCAGTGACTTCCAATGAAAAGCTTACTAGGAAATGGCAGCAAGAAGTTTGAAATGTTAACCTCAACTCCCAGATTTGGGCTTTGTGAGGCTTATACAAGTGCAGTGTTGCCAAGATAGCTCCAAGTAAACATCGTATTGGATGGCTGGCTATAGTCGAGCTTCCTGACAGTCATTTGCCAACTATAACTTATGAAAGTGGTTATAAATGCAGGTGTAATTTGACTAGCCTTAATTTCACAAGCCTATAACAGTGTGCCATTATGAGAGTTATAGGAAATATAGTATTTAACTTGTTTAAAAACTATTAATAAGAAACTTGAATGTAAATTCCCAGTTATTCCTAGACCATATCTTCCATTCCAAACCTAATAACCGGTGCAAAACAATTATATTCTGGCTAACGTTTTCGGTCCCTCCTTTCGGTTAGCCAGAATATAATTGTTTTGCACCGGTTATTAGGTTTGGAATGGAAGATATGCTTATAGTCCGGTGTTTTTAGAGGAGTTTTATTATTCCTAGACCTTAGCTAATTCTGAAGCTAGTTTCCTGACAGCAAAAGAAAGAACACAACTTAATTTTAAAATTTTCTGTACGGTACCTAATAATAAACTTCACCTTACAAATAATTTATTGTTTAATTTATTGCCTTACACTAATATTTCTTGTGATATGTGACTCATTGAGCTCTTTCTATCGAGTTATAACAGTAAATTTCATTTGACAGAATGTATTTTAGGAGAAAATAGGTCAAAAATTCTGTAAGAAAGAACAAAATAAAACACGTGATGAGGCACGTGTATCGATTCCGAGTAGAAATAATAAGTAATCATTAAACTAAGGATAAATAGTCGAAAACCTCATTTACATAACTGGAGATACTACAGGATGATCAAATAAAAGGAAAATTATTATTCTACTTTCAATTGATCAACAGTAGATAAAGAAATAAGCTGGATAAATTCAGAAGCAAGAAAATAGTAAAGATCCATTACAAAGATCCAAAAGGAATAAACTTATTATAAATTTCTAATTTTTAATTAGAAGTGGCTATAAAGTACCCATTTATATTTGCTTGTATTCAAGTAAGAGTCTTTATTATGTTTAATTTGTAAATACTGCTTTAGATATTAACGAACAATTATTCTGATTGATCACAAGCAGTAAGTAACAATATTGTTTAGTGTTTCGAAGGTATTAAATTTAATATACTGTACAGAGAATCGAGAAGTTACAATTATATCCTGCATTTTCAAATTTATATAAATGCACAAGAGTGGTAATAAACGAAGAATATTTAATTTAATGTAGAAGATACAGAATATAAAACCAAGCTCTAACGCTCTTGGATTTGAACCAGGAACACTCTTAGTATCCTCTGAGGGCATTCCTCTGGATGTAAGTTCTTTGCACTTTTCTGGAGTCTTGTATATAGGAATAAAACACTTCTGTGGTGTCTTTCAGGTGTTAGAAATTACAAATTTAAAGGGATTATAAGCGTTGAAAATCGAGAAGAAATTAAAAATCCAGATGAATAGTAAATTACAAATTCCTAAGCCATATTTTCAATAGATAATTTTATAAAAAAACCATAGAAATTAATTTATTGCTGATGAGCATTTGTATTCCTGATTATTATTTGGTTATCATCCCAAAGACAAGCTGGAAAGCTTGAGTGAGTGTTAGTTTTGTTTTAGTTTTGCTCCAAATACAACATTTTTGAATTAAATTTGAATGACAAGAAAAAAAAAACAAAAAAGGAATACAAAAGCATAAATTACAGTTTAATTTACAGTTATAATCTGTAAATTAGGCTGTTTAATTGACTAATTATGTGTTTGGATTAAAGGCAAACAGTCTAAATTATGTAATTTAATTATATACCATAATCAATAGCCCAGAAGTAAACTGAATGTTTAGGCTTTTGATTAACTGAAACATTAAAATCACATATTTATTCTTTCAGGAACAATTACAGTGTGTTCATTTATTTCATGTACACGTGAATGTAAACAGTGCATTGATGTGTACATGAAGTAAATCAGTTCATGTACACATCAATGCACTGTTTTCCAGAACAGACTGATATAGGACTTAGCCCAAAATGCATTTCTGTTGGAAACAATAAAGGCGACACTCCTTTAAATAGTAGTTTTCCCTTATGTTACAGATCTGCGAAGATAATATCTAATTATCACAGAACTACCAAAACTCCGGATCAAAAGCTAAAACAACAAAAACAAAACTTTAGTGTGGCAACGTTCTCCGCCAGTTTTAGTTTTGTAAAGTGTTTAGTTTGAAAACAGATTTTTTTCATTGCTTAATCCACGACTTTAATGTTTTATGTATCGTGATATGTTCGCTGTAATAAAGTAAAACTTTCCTACCTTAATAAGAGGTAATTTTATAATCTCCCTATTTAATTCTCTGCAACTCTGACTTTTGTACACAGTTTTACAAATGCATTACATCCAAAAGTACTTTTCCACATTCCTCTATAAGAAAAAACTCAAATACATAAATATTAAGAAAAATTAATGATATGCAATTTTCAAAATGGAAACATGCATTTAAAACCAAGCAACTGTCATTCAAATTCAATTTTACTTACAAGAAATTGCTTGCTACCTTTACCGAGCAGTTTTAAGATACACAAGTAATTTAATTAAACGACATTAATTAGAAGAAATTTAAGCTTGTTTTGGGTAGTGTAATTAGGTAGTGTAACTAGAAACAATATTAGGGGGTCAAATTAGAATTTGTATACCTACATTTTCTCCCCTTCGACTCTGTAGATGTAGCCACGATGTTTGAAGGGGAAGAAATAAAGGTTTGCACATTCTAATTTGGTCCTTAATATTGTATGCATGTATATAAGTTTGTAGTCTTCAAATTGTTTTCCTGTACTTATTTTTGTTTGTCTATTTATTTAAAAAAGTAAGGGGGAGCCTGGATTCCTCCTTAGTTTTGCTACCGCTTGTCTTGTTATTTAGTATTTATTACAATAAAGTGCACTTAAATTGAATGCCTGTTTGTTTTCATATAAACTAATGACATTTGCAATCCTTAATTTTTAATTCAATAAAAAATATTTGTAAATTAAAAGTGCCTTATACTGGAGCTATTACATAAATAAAGTACTAGAAACCTTTAATATCCAGCAAAAAATTTTATATAACAAATATCTTGGCCTTTTTTAAAGCCATCTCTGGGATACACTTCTGTATAGAATCAGAATGTGTATAAACTTCAATGTAATCCTCCTACATGGTGGTGCACTCAAACTGTCAATACTACTACTGTCACACACATCTTTCTCTAATTAGTATACAAGTTTTAATAAGTAAAAATTACATGCAGACTAATAAAATATAAAAATAGAGGTTAAAATTCTAAATATATTTTGTGCCCATTTTTTTTGCATCTTGCACAGTAGTGTGATTCGATCCTATCTAGAGCTAGTCGTATAAACACAATGTATGATATATAGCATAATTTCCTGCAATGACGCACGACCTGCAAGTGCAAGGAAATAAGTAATTATTTCTTTAGCACATTGGCAAATTGTGATGTGCCAAGGAAGTGATGAAATCTGTAAAGACAATTAATAATTTTTAAAAATATTTTCAAATCTACGAAAGAAATTAAGATCAAATATAACCTCTTCAACCTTCAGATTTCCGGTACAAAACGACGAAAGTTAACGAACTAACACGAGTTGACATCAAAAATCTCTCTCGACCATCATATCTTCTCATTCTTCTAATCCACCAATCTCATTTCAATTTCAATCTTCTTTAGCATCTATAATAACTTAAAAGCGTCTACAAACTCCTTTCTGACAAGAACAATTGCAGAGATATTAGTTGGTAGATTAAAAATATTGGTGGTCGAATCACTTTCAAAGAAAATTAAATTCTGCAGTAGATACGTAGACGAATCCTGGTGATTTGGAAAAAGGAGGCAGATACCGAGACCCTAGTGGATGGTCCCTCTTCTCAATCCTTAGACCCGTATGCGATTGAAACTAGCTCAATCTGATATGGGATAGAATACGTTTTCTAGATGATGTCATCAATAAGTTAGAAAGAAATTTACAGAAAGGAAATGTATGCATAAATTTACAATCTCGTCATCAATGACTACATACATTTTCAAACAAAGCGGCTGTTGTTGGCTCCTTAATCAGTAGGGCTTAGGAAAATTATCTTAATTGGGTCCTCTGGAGGAAAAGTCGGACTTTACTTAAGAACAGATATCACAGCGGCAGATATGCACAAGGAGATAAACACAAGTTATAACTAGAGTATCATACAGCAGTCAAATGCAACCTCACTACTTTCCAACCTGTTCAAAATGGCAGTTGAGTAGAAACTAGCATATTTATAAGATATCCATAATAAATGATAGCAATGGAAATCTCAGTCCATAGGAGATATATCAAGATCTTTAAGTGAGAATTAAAGAACAAACGTATTGTGGATAAGGTGGAATTATCTGAAAAAACTTTATGTCAGAGAAAATATTATCACATATTTTTAAAAACAATCTTAAGCATAATGTAAGAAATGTTGCATCATTACCAAATGCTTAAAAATAGCTTGCCTCCACCTATTTGAAAAATTTTAAACTGGTCACTAATTAAAAACATAAACATAAGAATAATATATATAGATAAAATTTACATTTAAATTATATATAATTTATTTCTTTTTTATTGGAGGAACCCATGAAAGTGAATGTCAAGAACACATGATACTGTTGTTATGTATCAAAGGAAAGAAATAGACAAGATTCAGAGAGAATTTCATAAGCTAGCTCCTGTAGATAAAACAATATGCAAACTGTTGAATAAATTCAAAACAATAGAACTTGTTAATGATAAAAGTCTGCCCATGTATGTCTTCGAACTTGCAATAAATGCGCTATAGAATTATATCATCAAAGAACCATATATGACAATTCAAAGTGCCCAATTCAACTATTTACTGATGCCAACAAACCATTGCATTCATAAGCACACTATAAAATACAGCATATTGTTTCAGTCAAAGCTAATTAACAGCTTTGTCTGAAACAATATGCATTTAGATTTTGTACATGTAACACTTTCTTATTGTGCAAAACTCAAGTAATTTGTTTCTTAGTTAATTGTCCAACACTTTTTAATGGCTTTAAAGTACCCTCCAAATAACAGTTCCCATTAAATCTGTATCTGAATCATTACTTTGGACAAAGTTGTTCCCATTTTATGTTGCTAGAAAATGTAACATATTTTTTTCTTAATTTTCCTCATTTTATATTAATGTAACTCTATGCGCACATCTCTAGTGTTTATCATTTATATCTTTGTTTTATTAAAACTAATCTATCATTTCAGCATTATATACAGATTATCCTGTAGGCTGCTTTTAAAAACACTAATTTAAGAAGCTATTCCTGCTAGATTTTAAGGTTTGGAATATTTTATTAATTTAAATAGATCCAGTATAAGTTTTAGTATTTTGTATTACTTTTAAAAATATTTTTATCAGATCTTGCTTATGAGAATTGCAATTGTTTGGCACGGTCGTGTGTGAGACGAATATAGAAATATTGAATGTAGTATCAGTCCACAAATCATCCGATATTGAATTAAAACAGATACCTTCAGTGGTGAGCAGTACCCAAGAATGGCCCATTAACTGTTGTAACATTCATAAATCCAGTGGCGTAGCTAGGGGGGTGCGATAGGTGTGGTCCGCACCGGGCCCCTGGAAAAGCAATAGGCCCACGGGGGCCCCAAAATCACAATAACAAATCTGGTTCCACAAATCTGGTTCCTCACCCAGCCCGGAGAACCGTAGCTACGCCACTACATAGGTCACAAACATTTTCAATATGGCTAATTATTAATGGGCCATTTCTGGATCAAAAACATTTGTCTACAAAGTTGTACTAGTCACTGAAGGGTATTGCATTCATTTTAATTGGTAAACTACGGCAGTTCATTTAGCTAAAATCCCTAGATATGTTGGAATGAATATACTGTTATAACATTCATAAATCCAGTGGCGTAGCTAGGGGGGTGTGATAGGTGCGGTCCGCACTGGGCCCCTGAAAAGCAATAGGCCCACGGGGGCCCCAAAATCACAACAACAAATCTGGTTCCACAAATCTGGTTCCTCACCGAGCCCGGAGAACCGTAGCTACGCCACTGCATAGGTCACAAACATTTTCAATATGGCTAATTATTAATGGGCCATTTCTGGATCAAAAATATTTGTCTACAAAGTTGTACTAGTCACTGAAGGGTATTGCATTCATTTTAATTGGTAAACTACGGCAGTTCATTTAGCTAAAATCCCTAGATATGTTGGAATGAATATACTGTTATAACATTCATAAATCCAGTGGCGTAGCTAGGGGGGTGCGATAGGTGCGGTCTGCACTGGGCCCCTGAAAAGCAATAGGCCCACGGGGGCCCCAAAATCACAACAACAAATCTGGTTCCACAAATCTGGTTCCTCACCGAGCCCGGAGAACCGTAGCTACGCCACTGCATAGGTCACAAACATTTTCAATATGGCTAATTATTAATGGGCCATTTCTGGATCAAAAATATTTGTCTACAAAGTTGTACTAGTCACTGAAGGGTATTGCATTCATTTTAATTGGTAAACTACGGCAGTTCATTTAGCTAAAATCCCTAGATATGTTGGAATGAATATACTGTTATAACATTCATAAATCCAGTGGCGTAGCTAGGGGGGTGTGATAGGTGCGGTCTGCACTGGGCCCCTGAAAAGCAATAGGCCCACGGGGGCCCCAAAATCACAACAACAAATCTGGTTCCACAAATCTGGTTCCTCACCGAGCCCGGAGAACCGTAGCTACGCCACTGCATAGGTCACAAACATTTTCAATATGGCTAATTATTAATGGGCCATTTCTGGATCAAAAACATTTGTCTACAAAGTTGTACTCGTCACTGAAGGGTATTGCATTCATTTTAATTGGTAAACTACGGCAGTTCATTTAGCTAAAATCCCTAGATATGTTGGAATGAATATATGTAACAGTATATTTCATATCAATTTAACAATTCTCATTATTATTAGTTAACTATTGTTTGATTAAAATGATTTATAAATTA
The DNA here is from genome assembly GCF_030686945.1 of Centruroides vittatus. Classification (NCBI taxonomy): domain Eukaryota; kingdom Metazoa; phylum Arthropoda; class Arachnida; order Scorpiones; family Buthidae; genus Centruroides; species Centruroides vittatus. The sequence continues at coordinate 89,459 of NW_027121163.1, forward strand.
AGTTAAAATTTTTATTTGAAAAAAGCATTTATGTTCCTCTATACAGTGTTAAATAAATTAATGATGACGATGTATAATCGTCATTAGTTTATTTGATATTACATAGGTGGACTTGCTTTCGATTCAATACATTGATATAATTACATCCTATACAATTTGTAGCAATAAAATGTTCACTGTGGTAATGTGAAATTTCTAAGTTAAATATTTTTGTACTTAATGTAATAAATATATTTTAATTTGAGCGACTAAAGATCTGATTTTGTGCATATAATTCCTTACAAATTTCACTCCAATGTCCAACAGGATGACATTTCAACCATTCAAAACATTTGAAAAACAAAATATTTAATGTAAGAAAGACTCTTAGAGTTAAAAATTATGTAAAGTTACGACATTGACCAGTTTGGATGTAAATTGCAACTTGAAATAATCGACAAATTAAATTTACATCAAACTGAATACATAAAAATTGGTGTATTCCTGCTTTATTGGAGAGCTAAGTTAAAATCCAATGAGTTCCAAATACCATAGCTATAATGCAGTGCAATTTTCATTGGCAAAAAATGTTTATTGTCGCATAATCCTTACACTGAAACAAAGAGATTTGTTGTATAATCTGTACAAGTTCGTATAGTCACATACTTCCTTGGCATACAGGCAATGAAATGATGCAACCTATAAGGACGTAAGCGGTACAGTTAACGTTTAAAATCTAGAATTATAAAATACATTTGAATCCCAACTTACAGCAGCCAAAACTGGCGTATTAAAAAATGTTTTTGGGTTCAAATTGTCAGTCGCACTTGCCAAAGACAAGATATAACAAGTGTCGAATAATACTGTAATAGGCAATAAATATGTCATATAATGATTTGTCCATTTATTTGTGCTTAACCATAATTCTGATTCGCGCTATTACTGTCTAAAAATCAAAGTCAAAACTAATTTACTGCAGAACAGCTTGATTTATTATAAAATTTGGATAAAGAGAATTAATACTAAAATAAAAATTAACTCAATTTCATACAAAGATTGCAAAACTCCCCAGTATGATTTTTGAATTTGGTTGTCCCGCAGTGTCATCTCAAATCTTTGTATTAATACAATATCACAATTAAATCACACTTTCTGGATCTGTCGCTTGGACAGACATTCCGTATAGACGGGGAGAAGACTCCGACGACGACATTTCGGCGTAACAAGAAAGTAGAATGGTTTTTGGAGCTTTGTCATGTAATGGCCTAATCCATACTATTGAAGTTTTTAGCACAGTTCACAAGCTACATATGGTAATTATGATATTTTTAAGCCTCCCGGCTCATCTTGAAAGTATGAGAATTCATTAAATTTCAGTTTAACTCTACAATAAAGCAAGAATTTACTGATTGTAGAAATTTGTCTTTTTCTTAAATCACAAAAGAGACGAGGGAGGAAACAAAATGAATTTTAAAAAGCAATGATTTGTTCAGAATAAATGTAAACAATTACAGGAATAGTCATCCAAATTAAAAGTTCTGTTTGAATTCGTTTCTACGCAGATTATGTCCGGAAAATTTTAAAAATCTATTATTTATTTATATTTATTGAATTAATATTTTTAAAAAATTTTATATCAAGTTATAAAAAATGAAATTAAATTGATTTATTATTCCTATAACTCCTTTTTTTTCTATAGAAGAAATCAGAAAATATAAATCATTCATCGATAAGGGAAATTCGTCAATCGTCTTTACGTCCAAATTTATAGTTTTGTATCAATTAAACTATATTCTGTTACAATTATTACTCCCAAATCGGTTTAATGATTCGTTTTGGCCAACTTTAAAACTAATTTTTTTGTTTTTGTAATTTTAAAAACAAGCCAATTTTTTCCCTTTTACCAAAGCTTTATAATTGTTTTATAAATTTAAACAAGGATTTCTAAATTGGATAAATAGACTGTCATAGAGCAAAAAATCCTTTACAAATCCAACAATTAGTTAGAAAAAATCAAAATGCTCTTGTCTGTCTTTGGGGTTTATTTGTTCCATTGCAACAAGAGCTTATATGTTTTTAAATTTGTTGCACTCTAGAAGCAGGTAATGGCCATATAATTTGGCTGAAAACATCGATTCTTAATAACTTACTGGACTTTTTAAGTGATCCTTCGCTTTATAATTAAGAGAAGTTTAACTTAAGAAGTCTCTTTTCCGACGGTTAAGTTAAATCTAAGGCTTGGAAGAATAAGAATAAAGATCAGTTGTCAAGTGCACTGGCCATTATTCTTCCAAGCCACAGAAATAATTATAATTAACAAGTAAACTGTATTATTTTTAGAACAAATACTTAAGTATTAACACGAAAAGATATTGTCCAAATAACATAGTAGTCAATTAACAAATTTCAGTCAAATTTACAAAAAAATTATAATTGGAATGCTACGATGAACAAATCTCTAAACGCTGTATCATTTTGGCCCGTGTCGTGGCTAACAATTACCGATACAAAGTAATTTGGTGTAAAGATATGTAGTAAGACTGCCATTTTGTACTATTATCATCAACTTTTGAATTAAATTAGAATATTCCAAAAGAAAAGAGTGACCCAGAGCTAAACTCAAATCCGTAATTTCTGTTTACCATGCAGATAAATTAGAATTACTCGGGCCCAAAATAATCCAGCATTTAACAGAATGTCTGAAGTACATAATAAAAATATTCTATGCCAATTGAGATTTATTCATTGTATGTTAATATTTAAACATTTCAAATCAGTAAAGCAATCCAAACTTTCTAAACATGTACACAGGACTGTTTTACACCAAAATAATTCAAAATTTATAAGGAAATTATCGATACCGATTATTTTGGATTAAGTATTGTGACGTACGTAACCGTACAAGAATAGTTCGTTTCTGAATTTCATCAATATCATATATTAGTATGAAATTTCACAATTAGGTACTCCGAAATTTAACGATTTCGGTATTTATTTTTGAGAACTCAAACTCGCTAAATCTCTGAGAGCGACGAGTCAAATTTCGTGTGCGGGGCTAAATAAAAAACGTACGATATAGTTTATGTATACGAATACATTTTTTCGGTAATAGAAATGCATTACAAATAAAAAAATAAACATAGATTTTGATGTCAAAACTGCAACATTGTACTTTTCAAAATATTTTAATTTGCCAATAATTTACCCTTTTGGCAAATCATGTATTTATAATATATATTATGTGGCAACAAGAATGGCAGTGATATGAATTTAGAGACAACCATACCTTTAAAAAGATAGAATATATCGACTGTATTTCATAATATATATAATTATAACAACATATTTTCATTTATATTAACATATAAATTAGTGTAATGACTGTATATATATATTTTTTCCAGTCCGTTTCTAGAAGAATATTTCTACAGTAAAATATAAAATATGAAAACCATACGGTGCATAGGGTTATCACCTGGATTATCACAAGAGTCTATTTAAACAACATTCAAGAGCAATATCTCAACAGTTGTTTTTCTTTTCTTATATATATATCATTTAATAACTAAATGCAGTATATGCAAATTTCACGAAAAGCATCTATGTGAATATGAAATATTTCGTTCGACACGATGATATTCTGGAAAATTAAAAACTATAAAATTCATTTATAAAATAAATTATTCTTATTACTAATCAACAGGATATAGTATATTAAGCAATTAATAACTACAAAAGCCAATTATATTAAACCAGCCATTCTGTGCGTGGTGGCTGTGGTAGTTGTCTTGCAGACCGGCATTGACTAGATCTCATTTTGGAGGACAGAAGACGTTTTCTTCGAGAACACTGTATCCGAGTACGACGCCTCGGAGATATAGGCATGTGTTTTCCAGGTATGGGTGTCGTTCCTCTTCCAATGGCTCGGGTGACTTGCGGAACCTGGAATCGGCTGTGAGGTGCGGGACATAAGGGAATAGACAGAAGCTAGATATTGGAAACAGTTTAACTGAATGATTTTTAATCGATTGAAATTAAATTATAATGACAAACAGTTATGAAAATTTAAAGAGATTAAATTTTATAAAAATATAAAACACTGTAAATTCTTACATGATATACATGGGGTGTACAAAAAGTTACTGTGTGATGGAAAAGGTTTAAGTTCTAATAAAAATGAAGTTTTATGTATAATATTGTACTTTTTCCTAGAGAAAATGCCAGAAATGTCCACAGTGGTCCCAAAATCCGGAGGAGTGAAGTCCTCCGGATTTTGGACTGGATTCCATGGGTGATTATGCAGTTAACAAAGAAGTCTTCCAAAAACTATAGTCGAAAAACCAGAGTGCCTGTGAGCAAGCAGTTATGGCCGTCGGCCATATTATTCGCATATTTTATATTTTTTTAATATGTAATATAAGTTAGTGTTAGCAATTTCTTTGTTTCGTTTGTCTTATCTATCCTCTTTTACTTTCCCCACCACTCCTCTTTACCCTTTGGGTGGGATTATCGTTTCGAAGAAAGAGACAACGAATAGAACAATAGAAGGGACGACACCGAGGGTCTCGACAGGAGAAAGTGAATCACTTTTGGACTGGACTGCGAGGAGAGAAGCTGTGAAGAGGAAGCGATCTCGACCGGGGCATATAAGTTAAGAGCAGAAGAAAAGAAATGGATACGACGGGAGAGTGAGAGATTCACCAAGAACACGGGAAGCCTATAAAAATCAAACAGGACTCAAGAGCGGTATCCCACCAAAGTATTTCAATCTTCATCTATTTCTATCTCTACATGTATACCTTTGTTCTTCCCCTTAGTTATAAGTAGAATAAGTTTTAGTTTTAAGATCTGCACGCGTATAATTTGTCGGGTTCCGTTTTGAGCGCGCCCTTTCGTTAAGCTTAAAGACTGAATGACTGTAAAAGGATTTTTTTTGTAAAGTCGGGATCCATAAAGAACCAGTTTCTGTTCTTTCTGGCGAGAATAAAATCGTACCTTTGTTAAAAGTAACGTGTTTTGATTATTATTTTGTGTCGGTCTGTTTGCGGAAACCATTACACCTCGTCACGAATCTTCACACAGTAACTCCAGCTATCACAAAGTGTAACTGCACAATGTACAGTTTGCAATGCCACATGTATAACTTTAACGTCATTGCAAATTCTCAGTGTAAATAACTTTTTGGGCACACTGTATAATCAAGTATACTTTACTGGAATTTTTTTAACAATTATATCCCAAGTATCTTTCAAATCTTTTTAACTCATCTACATCACTTCCTAACATCACAATATCCAACAATCATAAAGTTGTTGGATATTGTGATGTGTGCTGTTGCAGATTTTTGGGCTATATACAATAATTTTTATTTTGTGTTGTATGGGGGGTTGGCAACCTGTTAGGAGAGAGGAACGGTATTTAAGGTGACGTGGATTGGCAACAGTACCTTTTCTTTTCTTGGCTAGCTGGTGAGAGGTTGCCTAAGTCAACAAAAAGTGTCTATGTTTTTTTGTGTGTGTTACAGTGTTCAAAGTGACCGCGTGGGGCAGTAGGAGCGATATCTACACGGAATTGTGTTATCGGACTTGAAATGAAAGAAATCTGTTCTCATCGGCTGGAATACTCTCTGGACAAAAGGGACTTTATGTTAAATTTAAGCAATTACTGGTAGTGGACATTTGTAGAGAGGTAGTTTCGGGAGAGACTCAAGTGTGAGTTAAAACAACAGACTTGTACTCAACTCATTGTACAGGTGAACCCGTCTGGTTTCTAGATGTCTATACATGGGATCTAGTGGACAACTTTGTAAATTTTGTATATATATTCTTTTGTACATAAACTTATTATTACTCTGACCTTTTCTTTGCCCTCCCTTTCACATGGTAACCATTCACCTGCACAGTAGTTGTAATACTGATTATTGTGCTTTCCACAGATGTTCAGTTATAATTATTAAAAGAAATACATAGAAAATATTTGGTTTTTATGTCTCATGAAAGTTAATTTGAAGTTGAATCTGATTAGATATTGTGAACCCCAATATATGGTTGCTAAGCAAATCCTTTTTATACTTGACAGCAGCTGGTTTTTAAGAACTGACAAATTGAATTCATGCACATGGGTGTTCGTGAAATGATGTATGGCTTTATAATATCAATAATCAAATTAATTCAAAAATCCAATTATGCGATCAGATGTTTAAGAATTATACTAATTATCAGCATTACACACTTACTAGGGTATGTGACGTGTCCTGTCGGTGGATGACGAGGCTGAAGCGGTTCTCTTCGACATAAACAGACAGCTGTGCCAATTACGCATACACAGCACACAATGAATATGCTCATGACAACAGCAACAAATACACTTACCCCGAGTCCAAGAATTTGGCCACCATTTGTGTCGTCTGACATTTAAAATACAAGAAAAAACTCTAATTAACATTATAATAATGTCTTACTTATTTCTTGACATAAATCAATACTAATTTTCTGATATACAAACAGTAAATTTTTGAGAAAATTGATTTGTATTCTTTATTAAAATTAAATCACTTCCTTCTTTTGTATTTTACTAACTTTAAAGAATTATGCTTATGTCATAAATTACTTTATTTTATTAAAGATGGCAACTATAAGCAGATTCTACTTTTAAAATTAAATTATTCTATTAATTAGAAAATTTATCAACATGATTTTATGATAAAATAAGTCTTACCAACACAATATGCAAAACTTGTTTCATCACTATTATCTCCACAATGGTTAACTCTATCACACGTTAAGTCTTGTGATATGCAAAAAGTGTTGAGGCAGTGAAAATCTCGACATCCAAATTCTAAAAATATTTAAATTTAAGATATAGATAGCAAAGTAGTCATTTATTTTAAATGTAAGCAGTTAAAAACATTATTTTGTTTCTTTTTTTTTTTTTATTTAACTTGAATATCCCATGGGAAAAAAACCATTATGCTATTTCATTATAATTTTTTAAAATGCTACATATTTCTAATATCAAAATTATTGTGACATTGTCACAATGCCGGGCTGCAATTTTTAATCATATATTTTTTTAAAAATGCTCTCCACCTCAAATTAATAGTGTCTTGCCCCTGTAAACCATACAGGTACTCCTCACTTTACAACCTATCTGCTTAACCACCACTCGCACTTACGACCAATCGAGTTTCGACCTGCAATTCCGGGAATCCCCTTTCTTGGCTTGAGTGTCGGTCAGTGGCGAATGGTGACATGCACACTAAGCATACTATAATAGGCTTGCGCTTACTATAATAGTATTATAGTACTATAATAGGCTAATAGTGTACTATAATAGTCTTTTTATGAATAAATTTGAAGTTTGTTGCATAATTTGTTTAATTTTACGATGATCCTATATTCCTGGCGCAAGTTCCTCGCTTATCGACCAATTCGCTTTATGACGTAGTCGTCAGAACAGAACTCGGTCGTAAAGTGAGGAGTACCTGTACTTTTCTTTTAACAATAGAGTCATGCAGTTGAATATGTAACAACTTTTGGGGGAAAATTTTTTAATTGAAATAACATGACTTCTGGTTTGCATTGGAAGTACATATATAGTTAACAGGGGCCTCCTGCCCCTGAGGTTTCCATACCTGGTCTCATCTTTCATCTATCTAACTCCATTCTCAAGATTAAGGAAAGACAGACAATGGATGGATAACAGTGGAAATTTATAGGTCTATAATTTTTTCAAATTGCAGCCCAGTAAAGAAAAAAATAATGTTTACTTCTATGCAACTTGAAACCAAATATTCCTACTTCGTCTAAACCAGTGGTTCTCAACCCATGTTCTGTAAACTTGCCCCAAGTGTTCCACAAGAAAAAGAAAGATTTTAAGTTTTCATAAATTTATTTCAATGTACTTTATTCATAGACAATTCTATGTTTACTATTTTGTTCAATACAATAAAGTTTATTGCTTTATCGTTTCATGAGAATAGTAAACATAGAACTGCTTATCAATCTTTGAATATATTGATGCTAATTCTTCCATATCATAGAAAGTACATTGAACTCCCGTGTAACGTGCTCCTCCATATTGTAAATTCGTATAATGCAACAAAATAATTGCAACTAGTACTCATACAAAATTCTAATTTTGTCATTCAAACATAAATTTTCTTCTCCAACTTCTAGGCCTAAGTTTAAACTTGCATAAAATCGTCAGATGATGTGTCGATAATGTGATTTCCTATAAAGCGGAACACTGTATGGGACTCCGCCGTATACGAATGACGTTCTGCAGCCTCAGAAAAGTTAAGAATCACCGATCTAAACCTTAAAAACATATATAAACTTACGTGAATTTCTAACGGCAGTGATAATTAACTTGAATCCATTTCCAGCAGGACTCCAGCTATCTGTCTCATATTTAAGTGTAACAAAGCTACTGAGAGTAAAAATGGTCCCTACATTTGCTCTGGTACTCCGGCAAGATAAATCAACCTAAAAAGAAAATTTCGATATTGAAATGTTAATTTAAAAACTACATATAAAAAGTTATCATCACTTTCAGTAAAACTATTATTATACAGTGTCACGATAAAATTGTAATTTTGTTAAGATTCCATGCAAACTTGTCACTTGCAACAAAAAGTTTTCTTTAGAATAATGCATGAGACTTGATAAATTGTTAAGATTTTTTGGTATACTTTTTTACAATTATAGACTTCTTTCATTATTACTCTATACAGTAAGACTCTGCTTAACGCAGGGGATGTGTTCCTAAACGACAAAGCACTAAATTAAACAATGTTAAATGAGGTCATTTTAACATAGAGTAAATAGGGATAGGGGAACATGCAACCAAAAATAAACAAATTTTACTTTAATTTTAAGTTATTTTTTATTCATTTGTATAATAATATATGTTAAATAACACACAAACATATTTACACAGAAATGTAAAGTTCATTTTTTTGTGACGAAGGTCCTGACTTTTCTGAAATTCTTGTTTTTTTGCAATAAAGTTGTGAAGTTTCATTTGTCGCTTTTTTCTTTCCTTAAGCAAATGTCGGTAGCAGAAGATTGTATCCAAAATGCCTCGTTTTACTTTTGCACTCCTTTCAAAATCTGGATCATTTGCTACAATTTGATCAATGATTTCAGTTATTGTTACCAAACTTTTACTAAGGAAATCTTTAAAGAAATTTTTGGGTTTTTCATTTTCAGAATCTCTGTTTTCCAGTTCTACATGAATTCCTTGTTCTGCCAGTTCTTGAAGGTTGTCATTGGTAAGGCTCTCACCAGAAACCTGCAGTAACTCCTCAATATCCTGCTCATCTACATCTCCTAATCTTGCTGTGTCGATTAGGTTGACCAAAGTCAACCTAATCGATACAGCGATAGGCTCTTCTCGTTGAGAATTCGTGGATACCTTCAGCCATAACTTCTTCCACACTTCGTTTGTACATTTATCAGTTAATTCTTGCCAAGCAAAGCAGATATTGCCTATGGCATCCACGATGTTATATTTTTTCCAAAATTGCACCAAACAAACATAGATTTAAAGAAAGTACACCTTTATGCCACCTTTTTCTGATTGGTTCGTGTTTGTAAATAATCATATTATATATGAATCAATGAAATGCTGCAATAATTTAAATTGGAGTAAATTTTGAGCTATTTTTTAGGCTTTGAGCAGACCGCATTATATCGAATCAGTGTTAAGCGAGGCACCATTAAGCGAGGTCTTACTATATTTCAACTAACTCCACAACTAAATTATAACTACACCCCATTAAAGCATATCTCATAATAACTATTACATTTATTTTTATAAATATGTAATTGTTATGAAATTGACAGAAAAGACTTTAATGGTTTAATTCCAATTAGAAAACAATACAAACATACAGGTATGGAAGCCAAGTATGACAGAATCTGACATCAGGCAATTTGTGCTTCCATATAACAGACCACTACAAAATGTACCATACTTTAAATATATACTCATGTTTAATATAATATATATAGTATCATCATCATCATCATCATCATCATCATCATCAAATCTTTTTCTAACATTGTGGCGATATGCCATATTGTTGTGTGTATATATATATATATATATGTAGCATAAGCCTAATATTAAGTTTCCTTAATCTTATGTTCTATATCTTTTCTTTGAATTTCCTAACGGTCTTTTCTTTCCACTGGTGGGGGGCGCAACTTCGAGGAATAACACCGGAAACAAGGGTGTAAAAACGAAAGACCCTGAGGCAAGTCAGGGAGTGGTGTAGGTCATTCTTGTGCTAGCGTTCGAGAGAGGCAGATGGTGAAAGAAGGTCAAGATCGCCGATTAGCAGGACAGAGGGACCTTAAGTTGTCTGCAAGAAGACAAACGATACAGACTGACGACAAAGAATCGAAGGAATTCTGATCTTCAGGATCATCAAGTTCAGAGATATAGAGAGGACAGTTGAAAGTGAATCGAGCGCAATTCCCCGTTTTAGAAGAGTGATGATCTACGGAAGACCCAGGTACCTTGCCAAATCTTTTCTTCTTCTTACCTCTTCTCTTTTCCTTTCCTCTTTGTTTTCTAGTTAGTAAGTTAGTTTAAGATAGGTTAAGTTAGTTGTAATATTTCGGGAAATTACCTAAACAAAGAGAGGTCATTGTCGCGAACACGTGTTACCATCCTTTGTTATCACAAAGATACAACGTACCAATTTTCTGTACATTGGAATTGCCTAGTTGGGATCCGAAAGAATCGAGTGTACATAGAGCTGCGCAAACTGTTAATAAAATATCATTTTTGTGTAAATAAATCTCGTATTTATTGTTCATCCATCCTGTACACCACAACATTTTGTCAAATCAGGTTAATCAAAAACCTTCCATCTTTTCTGTATTCCCACAAACTTCCTGTCTTTTTATTCTATCCAAGTCTTCTTTAATCTGATCTCTTCATCTCTCTCCCTAGATATGTTGCCTTTTATTTTTTATTCATAGAAATCTTCAATATTCTTTTAAAGACTATTTGCTTCATATGCCCAAACCTTTCCAGATATGCTTCTCATTCCATCCATTACATTGATAACTTTTAAAGGTAGGTTCACATTGACATATAAATTGCTACAAAGTGGATATGAACTACCAGTTTGTCCCCCTTTGGCGAGCATTTGACCAATTTGTTAGGAGTCGAGAATATCTCAATTTTTGCAGAACTTTGGTTTGTTCGATCGTCCGACTTTTTACAACTTGCATTTGAAACCTTGTTAACTAATTACGTCCTAACTTAGTTTGTTTCATATATACGATGTGGACAATATTTTGTTTCAGTTAGTGTTCATTTCATTCACTCATAGTGGACAATGTAAACAGAGCTTTAAGCTATTCCTTATTATTTCATTATTCTATCACTTCTAATTTTCTTTTACAATTCTTAATATTTCCATTACTTATATTCTACTAACATCTCTCTTTGTCAATGTTCAATTTCTAATCTATATATTAATATTGGAGAAGTAGCATACGTTAATAAATAAAATAGATGTATAGAATGTAGGTATAGATGATAATGTATCAGGAGTGTACATCATCATCTATGCCTTTTGTACCCACGATGGACTGCATATGTCAGTAAAAAATCTTTGAATTGCGGGTATTCTTTTGGTAATGTAATATACAATCTAAATTTCCATTGTTTGTGAAAATACCTCCAAATATTTGATATTTTATGTTTCCTTCGGCAGTTCACATCTCAACTCTACATTCCTAATTCAAGGATCTATGCGGTCTAAACCACAATTTCTTTTTTTGACAACCAATCTTCACTGTCTCACTATCCCATTTGTTGATATTTTTCTTAAATTTCTTCCTCAGTTTATATTTAAAATAACACTTTTCTACAATAAGCACTACATAGCTTCCTTTATATCCATCCATATCATCTCCAAAATGCTGAAGAGCTTTACTTAAACCTTTTTTGGAAACCCTGTACCTGTGTATCACTTCACAATTACAATAATATTTAGAACTTAAACAAAAAACAATTCCTTAATTCTACACTACAGTAATATATAATGTACAGAAAGCTAATAATTATTCTTAATTTTTCATTCAAATTTTATCTCTATTTTGCTGCTTCTTTGTAAAAAAAAAGTTTTAAAAATTCAATTAAAACCACAATAAACTGTTTAGAAATTAAAATACCACCTCATGTTTTCCTAATGTATGTGCTCCATCAAATATGTAGAGGTGATCATTACAATCCAAAGCAAGTCTTTCAAACCTTAGCATAAAACGTTGTAGGATGGAATCGGTTTGAAAGGTGATCACACATTCAAGGTTGTTCTCACCCTCTGATGTTAATACAGCACCATCGATCATCTTATAAAGTGGATGGTATCTCTCTCTCACACACAATGTTGATACATGATCTGAAAAACAAAAATGATTCAAATTAATATAATATGTAACTTATTAAAATCTCTTCAGCAAGTCAGATATCAATTTCTTAATAAAAAATAAAAAGAAATTAAAATATTTCCAACAGCTAAAGCCTAGCATTTGTAAGTATCAATAAGAACAATTTAGAACAGCAAGTGTTTTCTTCCATCTTGAATAGACATCAGTCTAATGTTTGAAAATAGAACTGCAGGTTTTAGAACCACAGGTTCAAATATGTAGCTGCTCACTGATTAGTGGAAATGGTTCTAGCATCCTGTGATTAATTAATCCTATCAAGATTAAGTAAAATGCTGTTGGGAAAGTGTCATCTTTGAAGTTGATGGCCACTTTTCTCAAAGCCGCCTTGTACATCTCCATAAGCTCTATATATCAGAGTTGTGCTCTGTTAAATGTTCAATGAAGAATCCTGGCTCAGTCAAAATGGACCTCAACATTAGGATCTAAGGCATAAGATAATACAATGGAATTGAGGCTCTTACTTATGTCTGTTCGATGCTCTTTGAAGTGGCTGGCAATTTGTTGGCTAGTGGCTCCCACATATTCCAATTCTTTGTTGGATCTATGGGCCCTTTATGGCCTCACCTGGACACTAACCCAAAGTGCATCATCCCCAACTTGAAACTACTCACAGAAGGGATGGATGACCCACATAACAAACTGTACCAGTGGAAGACAATCTTTACTCTTGGTCACAATCCCACAATTGACTGTGATGTGGCTTTTTGGAACTCCCTGTGCCAATCCAATTCCTGGATGAGATCAAACAACAGTCACCATCCACACTGATAAATCCAAATAAATAATTCTTATCACTTATACAGTAGTAACAGTGTAGGGGTAGGATGCTAATAACTTATTCAAAGTCATGGAATTCAGGTCCACATTTTTCACCACATGATTTCCAATTGTTATATTTATCAGTCAGAATAAAGCAGTGTTTTTGTTTTTCTAAGGGATTTTTTGATCATTAATATTGATAACACTTTCAACTACCACTAACATCTTGGAACTGGCAGACCTTCTATGCCATACTTCCTTCACTTTTGAAGGATCCACTTACAACACAGACAGGGAGCCTCCTTTTCGGGCATGTGTGAACTGGTTATTCATCAGCCGAAAGCCTCTATCCTTCCCAAGTATCACAACCAAATGGTCTTGATTGTTTTATTATTTTTCCCCATCACAATTGGTTAGTTGAAACACCACAATCCATATTGGTTTATGTAATATACTAGAAGGCGCATGACACTTTTTATTACAGTGCACTGTAATAGAAAAAAAGGAAGTAGTACATTTTTATATTCACATAATGAAGGAGATTTGGGTCTCTTGTTTAGTTAGCATTCTCTCCATATTGCTTTCTAGTAAACCTTCTTGATTGATATACAATATGCTAAGGAAAAACTGCATGATTGGCTATGTAATAAACTTAAAAGTGATGCAACAGGCATTTAAATAATAACTATGTTCGTCTACTATGCAGGATTCTTAAATTAAAAATTTCTGCACATTTCCTCTTCCTCTACTCTTTTGATGCCTCTGGCAGATTGCCTCCTATCCTAGAGTGACCATACTATAACCATCTAAGACCATACTATAACTAGAGTGACCATATACTATAACCATCTAATCTACATAGCTGCAATAACAAATGTTTCCAACAGTCTGATTTTATGGGTCTTGTCAGTGTCCAATTGAGAGATCAAATCAGACACTGAACAATATATAACACCACAATACATTACATTACATAAAAATTTCAAACTGAAAACACAAGCTAACAGTTTCTAATGAAACTAGCCACAAATATCATCAAAAACAGAAGGTATTAGTGCCTCAAATAATAATTAAATAAACATGATATTATGAATAAATTAATACATATATAAGTATAACTTTAACCAAAATATGTGCAGGATACAACAAAATTATAAATTAAAATATAATGGAAGTATTTGAAATTCTTGATTAAATCTCTAAAGCAATGGACAGATGATGATCGCATTTCCATTTTATTGATGTTAGACATACATCAGGCACAACAATTTGCTATTGTAAGATGTTTAGTTCTAACAGGTCATGGACGAAAAAATTAATACACCTTTGTAAATAAAATACAAGTAGTTTATTAAAAAAAACAACAAAACATACAAAAAATACTCCATAAGACTCAGGATATCACAAAAAATACTCCATAACACCCAGGATATCAACCATTGGGGATTTCAACAGAACAATAATGCACTTCAACCACTCGTCTAGGACTGAAATTAATAACTAGGAGTAACAAACTCAAACCCAACATACACAACCATTTTATTAATATAATTAAGCTTATCCTATGAATTTATACTAAAATTCATAATTACTACCAAACTTACAGATAGTACAAAACTCAACTGGTATGGAAGAGGGCAACTTAGACAAACTGTGAGAACAGTTCTGGACAACAACGGGTAGAGAACTCGCATCCAATCTTGTTTGTCTCTCTTCCGAAAGGTCCTCTCTCCTCAAGCACCCAACCAAAAGTCATTTGTCCTTTCCTAAAGCCACTTCAAAACTCATCTGACCAATCCTTCACAATCAGACACAAAAAAGAGCTGCAAGATTATATAAAGTACGAACGAGTCAACACGGTGAACTTTAGTGATATCTTCAATGGGACAAATTGATAACAAACGTGCTTGATAGAGCAGATGCTTAGAAGGGGAAATCCGTTTATCCCAGTAGGGACTAGACAAAGACAACTATCCAAATTAACAAGATAACCCTTCAGTTTTCCTTGGAACATATAATACATCCAGGGAAACACACGGGAACGTATGGAGCCCGACAATCCAATCTACCAAATAGCTTTAACACACAATCCTCCCGACTGATTCTTCCTTCTCTCTCCACTTCCGTTCTAACTTCTCCCCAAAACACACACTCCTATAAATCTCCCACCCTAGGTTACACACCCAGATTTACACAACTCCTCTCCACCGAGTCGGACCCACCACGTGACGAAGGGGGGGCAGGAAAAGGCATAAAGCACAGAGCAACCCCAGATTTGTAGTTACACAAAGAAACAGGAACAGACAAGCTATTCCAAGACCGAAAATACAGAAGCAGATAAAAATGAAACATACATAAAGAAAAAAATATACAAGGCATACCACCACATGACAGACTACAATATAGAATACAATCAAATACTAGATAAAAGAAATGTAGGTAACTATTGACCATTCTCTTTTCTATGTAACATTGTATCTCAGCAGTATTTTCATAAATGGTTTGACCAATTTATATTTCTCAGCCCATTTTCATTTCATATCTTTTTTTTTTTTTTGACAAATTTTGATGAAACAATTTGGAGTGAAGTACAGAAATACCACATGGAAAACAAAAAGGATTTTAAAAAAGTGAAATGTAAATTATGTCCAAGGAGAAAAGTGACCATTTAACATAATATTGCTAGCAAAGGAAAAGAGCCATTTATGCCATACACACGATTAACCATCTAACAGGATGTACTTCCTGTTCAGTAAGATTTTTCTGGAAATTCAACCATCAAAGGCATCAATGACAATTAAAAGAACAGATTGGAAACCCAAACACCATGCCAAAATTCGTGCAAAAAAAGCTGCACTGGGACTTAAATCATCTAAGACAATGCATATTCATTATTGTATAGGAGAGATGATAATGGCAGTAGATTTAAACTGTTTTTGTTTATAGAAGATGAAGTGAAGTCTTCGGGCATGCTATTGAGGCATTGCAGCCATAACATTATGTGCCACCAAGAAAATACTTTGCAAGAACAATTATACCAAACATATACCATCAAGTTTAGTCCAGATTCAGAAAATATTAGAGGGTGTAGACCAGTGGTGCACACGGTATTTACTCTTGGGGATGCCAAGTTGAATGAATAAAAAACTTTTTAATGCAAATTCAATAAAATTTTCACCTTATGTAATTGCTAATTCATTAATAGTACAGAAATAGAAGACACCGCAGAATATAAATAAAAAATTTAATTAGGAAAAGATTTTTAGAAAATTTTCTACTGTTTATTTTCCTTTTTATCTGGAGGGAGCAAGGATCCCTCGACCACCCTGGATGTACCACTGGCATACACTTTCTGTTTATCAGTGACATTTGGAATGTCAACATCTGTGGGTAACAGAACACTGGTTTGATAAAGATTTCCAACACCAAACATCTGTTTTAAAAGCGATGTCCTTTCCTGGGAAACATACAGGTGCAGACATAGAAACTGCATTGATAAGCATGATATGTTTATGGGACATACCAAAGTGTACATTATGGTACAGGATAACCACACCAATATTGTCTCCAGCATAATCTAACAAAATTTTCTGAACTGTCAAGCTATGGCCATGCTCTTTAATTCTGCATTGATGATGTAATTTTCGTCTCGTCGGTTTCAAACGTCCTTGCTACAAGCCGCAAAGTGGCAACACATTATATAGATACAAAAATATTGGAAAATACTACAACACAAATTCACTCTAACCCAAGTTTGCTATTATTGAAAATACAAAAAACCTTTACCTATGGTGGCATAAAAATAACAACATATTTCCTGAGTTAAATTCCTTTGCCTGGAAGTACATCTGATCTACCTTGGTAATCTGTAATGGTTTTTTAATAGCAAAAGCATAATAAGCCAAGGAAAAACATGCTGGAGCCAGAAAACAGGAAAATGCTCAAGTCCATTCTGTAAAATTATTAATAGTTATTGTTCCTATAATTAATTGGTCTAATTTTCACTACTATTAATAATTACCTATTTGAGTAATTTTGTATTAAAGGTAGACATTAGGCATCATCTCTTATCAAATTAATAATTATAATAATTTAATATTTATTAAATAATTTTAGAATAGTGTGGAAGATTAATTATGGCAATCATTTAGTTTATAATACATTGGACTTAGTAATGTTTATATATATATAGTTATTGTTCTTTGAATATCATTCATTTGCTTTTTTAAATTTAATTTAAAAAGTAGTAGATGTTAAAAGTTATTAAATTATGTTTTTTCGGTGCAATGATTATTTATTGATTACTCCAATTGTTGCAGAATTGTCACTTGACGATTAATCAGAGGAGTGATTAGTTTGATTAATGATCAGTGAATGATTAATCAGTACACCTCTAGTGGAAAAGGATATCTTGTTAATTAATTAGCCTCACTGCATCCTGGTAAGAATCAAGCCGTATTGTTTAACAAAGCAATGTGTGGGAAAGGTTTTAAGTTACATTTCAAATACAGTTGGTAGAATGCCAGAATCAGATACATTTTTTGAAAAGTACATCAAGTATGAACAAATAGAATGCAAGTCTCAGATATTGCTTGTACTAAGAGAGACACCAAAATATTATGAGTCTGTCTGTTAATTATGCACTCATTCAGAATATGAAAGGTATTGTGTTACAAAAGCATACAAATAAGAAAATTATTAGACTTGATAGGCTTGTTGGAGATTGTGAAGAACTGGTTGCATCTCAAAAGAACAAAGATTACACAAAAAATTACATAGACTTGACTAACAGAAGGTCAGTGCTAGAAAGGGGAGAGTAAAACGAGGTCACTGTCACTAATGGTTCCCCAGAGGTTAACAGTGCCAATAACCTTTTATTACATAATGGAAAAATTTTACAAACATCACTAAAACACAATATGATGTACGCATTAATGTTATACAATATTTATCAACAACTTCAATTGTTGATTCCAACAAAAACATAAACTGAACATATCAGTTACGTCAGTTACCACAGAGCATACTATAATAATAAATATTTTAAAAAATAGTTAGGAAGCCTGCATTGATAGTGATAAAATAAATAGTGTAATGAGGATATATCATTCTGTGTTAGAAAAATGAGAAATATCTGGTACAATGAATGGAAAACTAGAGTGATCTCTCCACCATGCCGATGCATGTTTGAGGAGCTGTAGAGGAAAGACTACAGAAAAAGCAAGATTGGATAGTTTAAGATTAGAACCACAATGAATGCCATCAAAATAATAGGAGGAGCAGTGTCAGCCGATAGCAAAATGACTGTCATATATTCCCTCTCATCTACAAAAAAAATTATCAATGAAGGAGACCATCCATCATCACTGCAAAACAAATTTTCAAATGTAGATGCAGGATTGTTTTGGAAACATATGCCATCCAGTATGTATTTTACAGGAGAAAAAGAAACTTGTCTAATTATTAAACTTTCAAGAGTAAAGTCAATGTGTTCTAGGTGGTAATTGTGCTAATACATTACTAGGGAATTTTACTTAATATCATCTCACAAACAAAATCTCACAGACAAGGCTTCTGGATATCTGGCTACCATCATGGCTTAGGGTAATAACATTTACATGGCTTGTATTTGGAGAATTTTAGCTCTGCAACCCACAGGTCAAGGGTTATTACAGTCTTGAACGCAATGACTTATAATTGACACAAACCAACATTTAACAATAAAACTATTTGAACAAATAGCATCAGAGATGAAAATGAAACTACTAGAATCGAGGGGCCAGCTTTGATTTTGAAAAATTAGCACATTGAGCATCACATCAGTACATCCTTGTTTGGAGAACATTACAAAATAAGCCTGTTGAGTGATTTGGCATGATGCATAATGACTTAGTACATTTCTGAGTCCATCTTTCAATGGCGGTGGTATATCCAGAACAACTTCAATTTGTGAATTGTTCATGATTATATGCTCATTAGGAAGAACTACTGTTGTAGGATGAACATGGTGTTAATTTCATCTTAATTGCTGTCCATCTGCAAAGGCTATAACAAATTGGTGTTCTTGAGATCTGGTTTAAGGTACTGTACCTGATTCACAATAAAGAAAATGTTGTTGAACACAAACAAGCTGGCTGACTAAAATGTATAGATGAGGTGTATGATCAGTATAATGTTTCAGTAGCTCATGAGCCTTCTATAAGACTTCTGAAATGTTTAATATTACAGCTAGTTGGAATGAACTCTTAGCAGTAGGATTAGTCATGCATGTTTATTTGCTAAACAATTTTTGAGCAGATGTACCTAAAGGTGCAGAAAAAAGCATACTTTATAGGTTTAGAAGTGCTGCAAAGACATCAGTTCCATCTTATTGACAATTTCAAAGCAATTTCTTTGTTGTTTGGACACACTTCTCATCTAACCGATTTGCTCACAAGATCTATGGGCTTGATATGTTATGCTGAAATTACCACACACACATACTTCACATACACAACTAAGTGTAGATTGAATTCCAAGGTACCTAAATACTTCTGATGCAGTTTCTCTGAAACAGTAATTTGTGTGTTTTTGAATAATAAGTCATCATATACAAATAATTCATCTCTATACATAAAAAAATAAACACTTAAGAGTTCCAGTTTCAGTAATAGCTATCCTTTATCAGCAAGCTTTCACAGTAGCCAACTTTATCTTCATTTGTGATTGTTTTTAATTCAGATAATGTCAAATAAGAAAACCAACAATAATACAAAATTCCAATTCCTCTTCAAGTGTCTATCAGATAATGTCAAATAAGAAAACCAACAATAATACAAAATTCCAATTCCTCTTCAAGTGTCTATCAGATATGGAATTGCAGTCTTTACTTAAAGTACCAGCAATAATATGTTAGATCTTTTGATACTATTTAAAGTGCATATTTTTCAATGTCAGAGAAGATATGTTGTAATCTAGCTTGATGGATTGGCAATGCCTTTTTCACTAATAAAGCTTGTAAAGGTCTATGATCAGTTTCTGTAGCAACTTCTTTACTACAGATATAATTATGGAATTTTGTACACCCAAAACCATATTGCAACTGCTGCTTTCTCTATCTGAAGGTACATTTGTACCTCAGTAAGAGCTTTACTGGCATAGACAATAGATTTACCTTACTGAAAATCTGCTTTCAGGTTGGCATCCAATGACAAGGTACCAATTCATTACATAAAAACAAGTTATCATGAAAGTGACTAATGCTGACATGAATGCCAGAAAGCACTCCTCTACTTTTTTGGCATATAACAATCACAAGGGACCTTATGATGAGAAATTATATAACGGGTGGGCAAGCAAGAGTTCAGTGGGAGCCAAAATGTAGGTTTTGCAAAATGCATGGGAGGCGCAGTTCTGTACTGTCGTGGCAGATAGTAAGGTAAGGTACGCAATTTTATTATATAATATAAATATAAGATAAAACAAATATTGAATTTTTTTAATAAACATATTTTCACACAATTATAAAAATAAAATTGTAAAAATAATAATAAAAATAGAAATTAACACTTTTGGCAAGAGTCGTACGTAACTCAAAAAGAGCCACGTGCGGCTCTCAGAGCCGCATTTTCCCATCTGTTATATAACAACACAATTACCCTCTGCCTCGTTAACCCTGTACATGTTGTTATATGTTACGAACCGTCCCTATACCAAATTTATAATGAGAAATTACAAATAAACTTTGAAAGGTATGTTACCATGTCTAATAAACATTGGATTTCTTTGTTGTCAGTTCCTGGATTTGATCTACAGCCATAATCCTATCTGAATCAGTTTTCGGTCCATCTGTTGTTAATATGTTGAATCTTAACTATTACTTCCAAAATATGCTTGACATGACTGACCCTCAAACCTACATTATACATACATCTGAGTATAACATTCATAAGTTCTCTTAATTGCACTTAAGTAGATGAATATAGCAAAACATCATTCATAGAAACTTTGACATTAGCTATGCCATGTAATATCATCTGGAGCTGATTTAAGCCAAAATGGTACTTGAAGGAAATAATATCTTCCCCATGAGTAACCTTAGGTAAATGAATGATCATCTTTTGATAATTAGCATTTTAATAATCCATATATATATATATATATATTTGGAAGAGTTTATCTTTAAATCTACAATATATCTGCACATTAACTTGCAGACTTAAAGCCTTCTCCAGGCCATTTTTTTTTACATTTTAGTAATTAATAATAATGGCCGTTGACGGTCGTAACGTAAGCTTATATATACTGGAAGATGGGATCGGACCGGAGGTCCGGGTAGCATAATTGTTAATAATAATAATAATTTTCCATATTTTTGCTACACAGTTCAAGAAAATGCAAGTTTCATTTACAATGTAATTAAACAGGTATTTATTTACTGTTCTAATCTATTTGCATTGTAAATTGAACTTACTTTTTCTTAAATTGTATAGAAAAAGAATTGAAGAGAATTGTTATTAACCATTTAAAACTGAAACAAATATTTATAATTTATTATTATTTTAAATAAAAGCAAATTGACAGCAAAATTTGTACACAGACTGTAGAAAATGATTTTGCAAAAAAACATTTAGTTCAAAAGTACCCCTAGTTCTACTAGGGGTTCTTTGGAGCAGCTACAGAGTGCTCTGAATGGAAAAATTTTAATTATGGCCACTTTTACACTTATTTTATAGATATAGTTTTCTCTGCTTTTACTTCATTCGGGTAACACTGTACTGAATTAATATAAGACATCTGTACCAATAGTTAAGTAGCATAATTTTTCGGTATTTGTCTTTCATTTTATGTACTTAGTAATTTATTTATGCGGTTTAATTCAGTCTGTACAGCCTCTCGTATTTCTGAAATTGACTGAAGTTGTTTTCCTTTCAAAGCAAATTTTAATTTGGTAAACAGGAGCTCCCAACAGTCTAATGAGTCCAACTGACTACTTCCCGTTCCCCAAATCAAAATTTGCTTCAAAATGGAGACAATTTTAGTCAATTTTTTGAAATCCGGGACTATACGGAGGAAACTAAACGGCATTCCAAAGAGATCCTTTTGCGAGGACGTACGTAAATTACTAGAGAATGCAAACATTTGTATAG
The DNA here is from genome assembly GCF_030686945.1 of Centruroides vittatus. Lineage (NCBI taxonomy): Eukaryota > Metazoa > Arthropoda > Arachnida > Scorpiones > Buthidae > Centruroides > Centruroides vittatus. The sequence continues at coordinate 111,798 of NW_027121163.1, forward strand.
ATCAAAGAGGAATGAGCAACAGGGCCTTTGACCAAAACTACTCGGCCACAGAGCCATGCCAAATAGTTTTGGTGCCCGAGGCAAACCTTATACTCGGCACCCGATTCGACATTAATTACAAAAAGAATTCTTCAAGCTTTTAGTTCTACGAGCTCATTTTGGCACCCTCGTGGTCGGCATCTAGAACACGTGCCCACATTTGCCCTCCTTAGTTACGCCTCGGTTCTGCCAAAAGATTTTTTCAAATTCACTCGCCAAACTTAATAGATGCACCTGTAGTTTAAAATGCAGTCAATTATTAGTGAACACAAAACATTTAATTTAATTAAAATTGTTAAATCATCATCATCACTTGCTGTGTTATATATTTAATTTTAGCATCAATATTACACACACAAATCAATATGTCTAACAATGATGTTATATATATTGATACACTAACATAATAGAAAAAAAATGCTTTTTCTTTATGTAATTTAAGTGTATCAATATGTATAATAATGTTATATAACAGAAAAAATATCTTTTTTCTATTATATAATATTGATATACTTATATAATGGAAATTTTTCGTTATATAAGTATATCAATATTGAAATTTGCACAAACTTTACAAAAGCTTTATTATTTCTGTACTACAGATTTCATAGTATTTATCTACAATAACTTATAAAAGAAAAAAATAAATGTTACTCATCAAAAATTAAAGCTAGATTCTGATTACGTTACTAATTAATCAGATTTAAAGCAATTTGGATTAGAGACAGGTTGCTGTCTTGTGTTAAATTAATTAGAAATAACTAAACTTAGAATCGTTTGGAAGAAAAGTTGGAAATATATGCACTATAAACAAGGGTTACAAGTTCAACTCCCACTCTGGGCTGATCTCTTCTTGAATATCACAACATTAGAAATAGATTTAATTTAATATAAGACGGAAGCTTAACCGTCCGTCTCTAGTCCAAATTGCTTAACATCCAATTAATTAATTAGCCTCGTAGTAGCCCGATAAGAATCCGGCTGTTTGTTTCATTAGAAAAAAAAAATTCAAATCATTGAGTGGTACGTAATTTTTAAAATATATAGATTATTATTTGTTACATCTTGAAATCTTTCCTTTCTGCACTTTCTTTCCTTGCTCTTCCAAGTGCTCTCCATCACTTAATTTTGCTTCTTTAGTTCTAAGGGAAAGATGCCAAAATGAACAATTCTCCAGGTTACGGAGGATCTTCCGAAACGGGTCGGAAGATCCGAGGCTTTATCTCCGTTCATAAATCAACGGATCGGTCCAAGAGTGCCTCGCCCCAAAGAAAGGACCAGTCACCGATTGAAAAGGAGGAAAGAAAAGCACAGAAAAGGAAGGTTTCGAGACAACAAACAATTCAAACTGAGTAAGAAGGGGGAAAAAATACATAAACCATAAACCAATCTCACATTTGCCGCATTATTTTTATATTTTATAATTAAACTTTTACGCTATAATTTAATTTTATAACCAAAAAAATAAATAAAACATTATTATTACTTCTCCTTAAGAGGCACATAAAAGTTAATTATTGCTTTTAACATATTGGAAAAATATTAAATTCAAACGATTTTAGCTCCTGTAAAGGTGGCTTTTCCTCGCGGTTACGTGTTATACAGTAAAACCTCGCAATTACAATACTTTTCCGTATAGGGTCGGATACTCAAGTATTACGTCAGTAACTTACGGGGGGAAGAATTCGTTTGGATCCGAAGATTTCCGAGGATGGGATGGTGGGGGGAGTCTGATGACGTAAGATTGCACTCAAAGTTTATTTTTCTTCCCAGGCACCACAAAATAATTCGTATATCTGTGAATGGTTTTAACTTCTTGGACGACGTAATTGGGGGGATTATTACGTCGGCAAAAAGGGAAAGTTTTTGCCGACGCAATACTCGAAGTGTCCCCTACTCAATTTTTAAATTAATCGCGCTAATATTATTTATTTAAGTAACTTCGAGTGAGAGCAAGCGTATTTTCATGTAAAAATCGAGAAAAAACGATCCGTAACGTAGTTTAATTAAGTAACCGGCGAAACCCGGGTGGCTCATGTGGAAATTTCGCAATTAAAAAGAAATAAAAAGCCGAAAACGTTATTTAAATTGCAAAATATACTTTAAGAACTCACAAAATTTGTTTCGTTCGGCGGCCGCCTCCTTTCCAATTAAACCGAAAAGTAAGAGGCATCGTAGGACGACCAAGAACCAATGGTCCCTTTGGAAACTCGCCATCTTTGAATCGATCGTTACAACACTCGGCGATGATCCCCCCCGCAAATGGACGATGCTGAGCTTTTATGAATGTCATTTTGAGAAAAAAACATAATACAGTCGAAACGAAAGCACGCCGGAAACGGGGATCTCTTTTCTTTCATCCCAAATCTTCATGGCAAACGTTCCTCCCGAGGAGACCTTCCTCTAATCTGATGGTTTCATTCGTAAAAAGAGCACCACCGCTGCCACCTGCCTACATCCTCGATCAATTCTCAGGAAAAATATATTTTTTTATTCCTTCTTTTTTAAATTTATTTATTTATTTATTTATTTTTATTTATATTTAAACGTCGGGAATAATTTTCTAACGAAAAGACAATATTCGGTTAGAAAATTTTTGGTAATCCGTACCACAAGATCGAAAGTACAGTACTGTAGTTATTTGGATACTGTTTTGCCTACATTTTAAGGAATATATCAAGAAGGATACAAATACAGCTCTGAATGACCTTATCGGAGCAGTAGACCATGTCCATAAGAATAAAATAATCAAAGGAACCCATGGCCTACGTGTGATGTCGAGTGGATAAAAACCACCGAACCTACGTGGTTTTCCAGATTTTCTTCACGTTTGTAACACCTAAATAGGGGCCAGTTTCCCTTAAAAAGACTTCCCGGAAGGCACCCCCTAGGCAGATCGCCCAAGTGATGCGTTGCCATAACTAACTAAACAAAAAATACTGCAAAACTGGATGAGATTGCAATAAAAGCACCAACTAACACCTGTAATGATGCAATGGAGTTTCTTGTGTTTCGTGAGCTTTTAACCGTCTCTACTAAAATGAAAACGGTTGATTTTTAGCATTGTTTTGAGAAATAGTTCCTGATTTTTCACTTTTAAATTTTACTCCATTTTTGAGGGTTTTCGAGATTCCACATGGACCGATTTCGGGGACTATATCTCGCGAAGGATCACGTGTGGACCATTTGTTCCTTTGAATTTTTTACTCCTATTGCACGGTCTACGGCTCCGATAAGGTCCCAATCACCTCATTCGGAGCTGCATTTCTACCTTCGCAAAAATCCTGTATCGATAAAACTGAAATTTTAACATAAAACAATGGTGGGCAATGCACAAGTGGTAAAGGTAGCCTACACCCGCCGCTCTAGAGGACCACAGTTTGGTTCTATATATAATCTATTTAACATATCAAAATATGTACCATTTTATAATGATAATTAGAAGAATTAAACGGAAGTAGTTATGATTTAGATTGCTACAATTTTCCCGCCGCTTTATACTTTGCGTTTTTGTGACATTTAAAACCGTGTTACCACTTCAAATTTGTAATATTTTGCGTATAAATGGCTGCTTTAAATAAATCCAAGCAGGGGCATTCGTACGCAGGGCACGTGTCCCCCTTTTCCTAATCCCCGAGAGGACCCCAAACAACAGAAAATTCGTGACTTCTAACCTATTCTGCAAATATAAAAGAAACTAATGAACGATATTTATCCATTGTCCCATGCAAGTCGTCGTACGCTGACCAAAATCCATTCCTTGTTATCGATGCCAAGTTAGCCACGAGTATGACCAGTGCTGATCCTACGTTGAATCATAGAGTTTGAAGCTCCTTGCGTAATGTACGATGCCTTGTTTTTTTTTTTTTTTTTGTAACTCGTGCCTCCTAACCACTGACGTTCTAAAGCCACCGGTATCACTACTTTACACATTGTCGAGTGAATAAAAACCCCGAACACTGGTCGCGGGTTCGCGCCTGGTCAACAGACTAGCCACGTGGAGTTTTCCGGATTTTCTTCACGCCCCTAGCAACTAAATGGGGGCCAATTTCCCATAAGAAATCATCCCGAGATGCGCCCACGCGTTGCCATATCCCATCCATTACTTTGCGCCGTTTTTCACGATTAAAGAATCGTGAAAAATGGCGAAATTCAAAATATCGTGAAGGATTCTTCAAAAATTCTGTAGAATTTCTGAAAAATCTGGCATATAAACATCACCCGAATGCCTATATTTTGTTATTTGTTTTGTTTTTGTTAATTACAATTATAATAAAATAATACTTTGCACACCAAATTACAATCGGTAATATTTAACACAGTAAATCCCAACCTAACCACTGATTGCATTGTAATTGCAATGACGTATAACCTTCTTTGCCATGTCAATATGGTATTGTATAGTTTAAACTTTTTGATTCGGTAATTTCGTATAATTTTCTTACATTATGTAGAAAAGTGTAGAAAGGTTTTCTCGCTAGTTTAATAAAGTTTGTGTGTGTGTGTATATACATTTTATATTCAGACAGGTTAAGCATAATTTTTAAAAAGTATATCGCAGCAAGTGGTGCGAAACCACACTTTTCTGTAACACCTCACTTCAGATTTTGCACTGAAAAACACTTTGTTATCAAGTTAAAACAAAGTAAAAGTAGACTAAATCAAGTTCAACAACATAAAAGTAGAGGTAAACAAAGGTATAAAAAAGTAAACTTAAGAAATACTAGCTGCTTATGCTTTAGTGTTGCTACAGCTGTTGAGGGGGAGATTGGTGAGGTGGAGTTGGAAATTGATAAAAACAATGGCCATAGTAACCAAAGTGAAATGTGCATTTATTGACCTCAGTATTTACAATAACGAAATCGCAAAAACAAAAGCAAAACAAAAAAGTTACTGGACTAAAGTTAACGGGGCGGGTCCCCGAGAGTTTGTCCCGTAGATTTAGCACTGTACTGTATATTTGCCACTTCACCACACACGAACCACTGCACCTTTCTCAAATATCTCTTCGATGGCATTCGAGCTTTAATTTGGTATCCGAACTGTATTTTTAACCTCGATCGCGTACACCTTCAGACAAACAGATCCTTTTTCAGTTAATATACAGATAAAAATTGTTTTCGACTTCATTATATTGTGTTCGATGTCTTTTCCGAGAAGTTTTTAAGTCTGCCTCGCCGTAACTCGATCGTGGGGAACAGCGAGACAATTTTTATAGAACGGGAAATGTAAAAGATGCCAATGTAATGCGTGATACGTTGCATATGTTAAATTTCATTTTAAGCAGTCACCGGTTTTAAACTATTATATAGTATTAAAATAAGATTAAATAAAAGCAAGGTGTCTCCCTATTATCTACATTCTCCTATGTCTCATAAAAATATTAACCAATTCTTACACTAGTAGTAAGGCCTCGCAAGTTCGTGCTTGCCAACACATAACTCAATTTTTGTAAAGTGGTTTGGTTATATTATTCTTCCATTGTTATTTACTAGATTAATTTTAAAGAAAACTTATGAATATTCAATTTCAAAGAACAAGAAACATCAATACTCCAGAATAGGAAGACTTCACCATCAATTGTAAAATTCATAAAGATGCAATGCAGATTCTTTGGATGAATTAGTAAATTTTTAAGGGGGGAGAAATTGTATCCTTATTGTTTTAAGAAATACATGATGTATGAAAAGTTACTCTGCAGTGAAAAAGGTTTAAATAAAGCTTGACGTATGGTATTGCAGTTTCTTCGACAGCAGAGTGGCAGCTTTTCCAGATGGGTTCGGCAACATCGTACGATGCAGAATCCCATGAGGTTAGTCATCTTGTTCATAGTTGAAGTCCTGGAGACCATCAGTACTCACGATAATCAAGGCAGTTACAGTCCAGATTTGAATGAGATACTGAGTGGAAGGCTCTTGATTCAAATCTGGTTCATCTTTGGCCACCAGGTTGGCAGTAAGCAAATACACCTTAACATGAAAGACCACCCATTCCTTTCAAAAATGCCACAATAATTTGCCAGATTTTATTGGGCTGTATTAAGGCTGTTATAAAATCTGGCAAATCATTTGGCAATATCAGAGTATTGTGTAGTAATATCTAAAAACTGTCACAAGCCAGTTACTTTCAAGCTATTAATCATTTTAAATTGTAACTGTAAATTCATGCCTATGCAGAAATAGCTGCTCCCATAGGCATGGTTACTGTGGGTTATACAAAGATTTATTTTAGTTTCAGCACTATTCTGTAGGTTATATGCACAAAAATACAATAAATTCTTTTAATAGAAATCTATTTGGTGAGAATATGCTTTTACTTCAAAGCAGACTGTCTTGTATGTTACAAGTACCGTACATTAAAGATTACACTGCTGAAAATTTTGCCAATACGAAGGATCTGACTTATGAGATTGGTGTACATAAAGAACAGAATCTCCATTCATACTACCAATGAAAAATAATTACATACCTAGATCCTGCACAATGCAGATTAATATTTTATCATAGAAATCTAGCCGATAATTTATTGTAGAAAAATATAAGTCAAACTTAGAAAATATCAAATACTAAATATACAAAATTACATAGAATCATAACTATGATCTTATGATTCTTCTAAAGCAATTTAGGCAATGCAGTTATAATGGGTTTAATATACCTACAATTGTGTGTAGACTGCTTCGTATAACCCACATATTATCACTAAAGATGAAAGATAACATAACAGATCATTAAATAGCAATCTATTAATTGCATGAAAATTATCAAAAAGACAAATGTGTGAAAATACAGTGCATAGGAGAGCCTTTAATATACTCGTTTACCCAACAAACACAGATAGTCACTTTGCTCTAACTGTAGCCGTGTGTTATGAGACAAGACTGCTCTCGGTGCCACTACTGGTGAAATTCAAAAGTCAGTGCTCCTATCCAAAAACGATGCACGACACAGAAAAATCAATTACAAAGTTATAAAGTGTGACCGATTTAGTATGAAAGGACATCCCGAATACAGGAATAGTGTGGATAGAAAGTGTTAAATGCTAACATGCACGTTGAGCAGAAATAGTAAAATGTGTATTTCATGTGATCATTCATGTGTTCTTATTCATTTCTTGTGTTTATTTATTGTGTGTGTATCTCTCATTTTCTATGTCTTTGTGATGCATTCATTACTGTGTGTCAAATATTGTGTGTCACTCTCAAATCAATGTGTAAGGATTTTAATATGCATCCTGTACACTGTAAGGAAACAAAGTCTCAATATTTTTTCTACAGAATTATACTTTTCAATTCACAACTTAGATGCAAATCCACTCAATATCCAATTTCACACAAAGTATCAGTACTTTTACTAGTCCATTTTCTATAACAAAAGCATAATTTCACCAAATGGTAATTTACTGTAATGTTACTTGCATAAAATAATAAATTAGTTTGCAAATAATAAAAAGGCAATTTCATATGAACAGAACAAAAGAATTGTCTTTAATGTAAATACTAAATCTTTCTGTACAATGCAGACAATCAGACTGAATATTTGATTAAATACAGATTAGACTTCTTGCAGCAAACTTGAAGTTGATTCTGACTGAGCGGGTAGAGAGACAATGGTGGGCGGTGTCGAATCGCTTGCCTCCACGAAATCTAGAGCGTGTTTTTCTTCCGAAATTGTTATGGGCTGCAAAATTTTCTCTGAAGAGTTGTCGACAGTCTGCACATTTCCTACCTCGACGCTGGGCGAGATGATGGTGGTAGGATTAGAACCATCCTGTTGTTGAATGGTCAGATAAAACTGTTCGTGTTCTGCCATTTCCTGAGTAGTCGGAGCAGGAAGTTGAATCGTTATAGTCTGCGTGCCGTCACCTGCGGTAGTGGTGGTGGTCACACCTGCCGGCAAGTTGACGGTACCACCCTCGTGGTTAAGAGCACTGAGACAACTATAGATAAGTTGTGCAGCACTAAAATTTCCTGGTAAAATTCCTTCTAACTGTTGTAATGTTCCTTCGGTAATGTGCAATTGAGCCGGCTCTTGAATCTCTTGTTGTCCGTTACTATCTTCGTCCATCAAAACCGAATGTTGATTACCAGTTGCGGTACTCAAATGGAAACTGGATGTAGATGTTGTGGGAATTGCTCCTCGTTTATGGTCTGACATATGGTTAATGTAATTGTCTTTACTTACCGATCGGAAAGTACACAGTGCACAGGCATACAAACCTTCCATTCCTGGATGTTTATTTTTCAAGTGCATTTTATAAGATATTGCCTGTATGATAAAAATTTTAAAAATTATTTTAATAAATTAATGTAGATTTCACTCTTCAAAATTATACATACCTGGATGCATGCATAGGGGCAGTGAGGACATTTGTATGGCTTAGTACCAGTGTGCCTCATGCGATGACGACGCAACGAATTATGGTCTCCCGTTCTGTACTCACAATGTTCGCACATGAAAGGTTTCTCACCTGTATGTTGGCGCATGTGCAACTGTAACATGGCCTTCCTGGCACTCATATGCCCACAATATGTGCATGAATAAGGTTTTAACTTATTGTGAACGGCCTGTTGGTGTTTCCTTAAACATTTAGAATCTGAAAACGTCCGATGGCAAATGTCACATTCTTGCTCACTGTACCATCGCTTTTCCGGCATATTTTTTCTGTCCAAATGAATTACATTGTGATTACGTAATTGACTCAATTGTTTGAAACCTTTTCCACAGGTAGTGCATATGAATTCTCTATCTTCACTGTGTATTCTCTACATAAAAAACAGTTTAATTATAAATATTAAACACTAATTGCAATTTACTACAAATTAATTTAATTAGTCACCAAATAATTAAATTAATTACAAAATAATAAAAAAATAAGGGTAAAATAGCAGGTTATGATTCCATTCAGCAGTCATCATCAGCACGAGAGCATGTGATGTTACAAGCATCACATCTCAGCCATTTTTTACAATACCATATCAGATAAATGGATCCAATCAGGTAGAGCACCCACATAAACACAATCTTGCATCACCCACATGGTAATTATCATCTGAATTATTTTAACATTTAATTTTCTTTATCAAACATGTTCAATAGACATTCATTAAATCAGCACCCTATAATCCACCTGGTAACCTGACATTCTCTGAAAAACTAGCCTATAATCTGGCATACTAATATTACACAAATCAGAAATTGTTTTGATGTGTGATGTGCTAAAGACCCTGTGATGAAATACAGTAAATGCATCAAATAATTACTATATGCAATGAATCATAGTCAATGTTAATCTTGTCAATAACATGTTTGTTAACATTTTTGCAAGTTTTTCAATCAATCTTAACACAGTATAATCATCTTCAGACTGATTAAAGAGAGCGCATAAATGAATCAAAAGCATACAACGTGTACTGGTTTTGCTTTATTTTGTTATGATAATGCGACATGTAGATGATCTGCACAGGGAAATGCCTCCCGGGAAGACTTTCTATGGGAAACTGGCCCCTATTTAGGCATTACAAATATGAAAAAACCTGGAAAACTCTGTGTGGCCAGCCTGGTGGCAAGGTGCATGACCAGCATCCAGTGGTTTTATCCACTTGGCTGCTGGTGGCCACATGTGCACTGGTACAAAATATGCAGCAATGTCTGCTATGTTTGGATTGCATATGACTATTTGAATTAGCAAAAGTATAAAAATGTCTGGTAATTTAGTACCACACTAAGGCTGTAGTGCATGCTTACTGTAGTTTAATTTTAAAAATAATCTTCTCATATAGAAATCAGCTAAATGGCCATATTGTTAAGTCACATAGCTACTGCACTATGAATAATCAGAGTTTGAATCAAATAGGTAATCGTGATTTCTCAGACAAGATTCATAGTATCATTGCCTGTCTCTCTCTGGTGAGGTCTGAAATTAACTGGTAATAATTACAATTGATGGCAGCTATGTAACAGTGTACTACTGTGTTTTTGTAATTCATATCGAAAATAACAATAACTAGCTTACTTTATGATTATCCAGTTTAAAGAGACTGTATGTTTTATAGCCGCAAATGGGACAAGTGTGCAAATCCATATCAATACTGTGAATCTTCCAAAGATGCATGGCTAAACCACGCCAATGATCGGCTTTCTCGTCGCATTCCGGACAACAAAACGGCTTATCGTCGGACATGTGACTTCTGCCGTGATATTGCAGATTAGCTTCAGAGGTAAAACTGTATCCGCATCCTTTCTCATTACATCTGAAAGATAGACAGGAAATAGTACATAAGAGAATAATGTGAGAAAAACAGATATAAACAATCTAAAATTCAATGCAGTAAAACCTGCCTAAAACCGAGTCTGAATAAACAGAAAAATTCTTCGGAACAGAGTGATTTTTTATGTTAAATCTTACTATATGCTGGAAACAAAACTTATCTAATGTGGAAACAAAAAAGGTTTTTGGGTACAAAGAATGCAACTTAACCCAAATAAAGAGGAAAATTAAGATTTTGCATGTAGAAAGTACATAAAATTGCATCCAAATACAGTCGCAGTAGAGCATGACAAGTTGTATTCAAAAGTGATTTTGAACTTTTTCAGAGAAACAAAGATCACACGACAAGGGGACATACAGAGACACGATCTTTGTTAATATTAGTCTGATATTAATTAACCAGGAACAGAATCAAATACGTTTAAGAATCGAGAACTTACTAGAAACGAATGATTTTCTGAGAATCAAGTTCACGAACAAGCAATAAATGTAATTTGTGAAAACAAACACAGTGCTGCTGATATGCCTTGTATGGAGTAATTAAAAAAATTAAAAAATTAGTAACTAACCAGTACAGAGTATTTGAAAACAAATTGATAATTAGCCTACAGAGATCAAAGTAAACAATTAATTATTGTATTAAATTTCCCCAAGAAGCCAGACAACAAAATAATTCTTTTTACCTCTAAGTTTTTCTCTAAAGTTTGTACCTGTTACTGTAATGTGATCAGAATTTCTGACAATAGAACAAAGCGTTAATTTTTTGTACTCAAATTAGATTGTTTCATGTTAGCTAAACATGTTTGAATTTGGAAATTATCAAAATGTGTACACACATTAGCGAGGTCGAGGCCAAAGTTTTAAACGCGAAAACGTGTACGTCGGACGTTCGGCGCCACTTTCCCGTAAGCCTAGAAGTTTGACAATGGTGTTTGGAAAGTCAGTGGAATCATGCTTAACATTCCAAAGGCCGTTGTAAAACTTCTAGGCTTACAGAAAAGCGGCACCGAACATCCGACGTACACATTTTTGCATTTAAAACTTTGGCCTCAACCTCGCTATTTTTTGACATACAATAGTGTGTAAATTATGTGAAAAAATGATTAACCAAAATCAACTTCAAAGAGTACAAATCAAATTCCAGAAATTACATAGATATTCTACAAGCCCACTATTGATCTATTTCATTTTATGATTATGTATTTTTTACTTTGAATTCAAAGTTTCATCAGTACATTGTAAATTGCAATGAAAAACTAATTTATTAAAAACAAGCAGTAGACTATTTTTTCACTATTTCTATCATTCATACATATTAAATTTCTATGCCTTAATCTTTTTCTCACTATTCTACTAGAATTAAAAGTAATATTTTTACTAATAATTACCTAGCACTTCTTCCAGCAGTTAATTTCTTAAAAATATAAATGTTTTGGCCTCTTCGGTGACCCTATCTAGGTACTGTATGTGAAGTTGTCATCAAACTTTTGGAAGCTCGTCGAAAACTTTTCCCCTCTGCTCGTATATCCGAGGAGAGCTGCCAAAGAGGTCACAAACATTTGTATTTTTTAAGAAAATAACTACTGGATGAAGTTTTAAAGTCCTAGGTAATTATTAGTTATCTAGTCACTTTATTTGAGGTATTTATTTTTTTTCTTTCCTTAACAAATGTGACTGGTTATTTCAAGAGGAAGACGGAAGGAGGAGGAAGAAGAGGTGGTTATCCAAAAATGTCCTGCCTCAATTATTTCAGATAACTGACACTATCCTGTCTCTTTATTTGATAGTGTATTATTTTTATGTTTTTTCTTAAAATTTAGACACTTCCCTAATTTGTCTAACAGATAATCACTATTACAAGTACATAAAGACCATTAATAAGAGAAAGTCAAAGACTATTTTCATTAGCTGCTTCACCTAACAGAAGTGATTGGAGTAAATTTTAAAAATTATCCGAAATGTATTAGTCATGATTTACATTTCAATAATTATAAACGTTAAAGTTCTCATTAACCTTACTTTAAAAATATATAATCCTACCTGTAAGTTCTATCTTTTGTGCTCTTCTTTCGAACCCGCCTTTTCTTCTGACCGAAATAATAGTCTTCTTCTAAAGCCCGAGGCGGACGGACTCGTCTTTTACCGGAGCTCTCCATCCTTTCGTCGGATTCGTCTTGGCCGTTTTCCATATAATTATTGCCGTCCATCTCGTTTCCTAATGCTTCGTCTTCGTCCTCTTCGTCGTCGTCGTCGTTTTCGTCTTGAAGAAAAGATGTAGAGTTGTTTAACAACATTTTAGTTCGGGGTCTTCCTCTGCGTTTCATTCCAGTAGATTTATTATTAGCAGCCAACTTCAAATTGTGATCCTAAAATTAGAAAAATTAAATATATTAAAATCATTACAAAATAAAATAATAAAATTATAATTTGTTCGTCAGTTAAATTAAAATGTTAAACTAAGTTTGGCTTTATACCAAAATACAATCGAGTGACATTTTTTCTTTAATACAGTCCGATTGCTACCATTAAAATTACTGTAATTTACTATAATAAAACTGAAATATTTTTAAATGTTAGATGCAAAATAAAAATAGTATTTGTATAAAGTTGACAAATCAGTCTTACAAGTCGATAGAAAAATTCAATTACTTACTTTATTAATGTGCTTCCGACATCCTTCCAATGAAACAAAACCTCGACTGCACTGACCACACAGGTATATATGCTGCTCTTGAACGGGAAAAGCTGCGGTTACTTGAGACGTACCGGAATCACTAATATCGTTGCTACATTCCATGTCTAACTTAGAATCGGAATTCAATTGACTCGAAGACAATGCATTTTCGGTCTCGCCATCGAACTCTTTTGGTACTTCGGTTTTATTTTCTTCGATAAATGCGTTTGTTTTGGCTTCATTTTTATCTTTAGATTCTAAATAATTCACAAATATATATATTGTTAAACTTTCAAATTTGCTAAATTTGAAATTATATATGACTTGTGTGCTAATTTAATCTAACTACTAAGATTCCTACATATATTATAATTTATTTATCAACTAAATTAAAAGATCCTGACAAAATGTCAGCATTAATGATTTTTTTTAACTCCTTCCATCTTGTAGACACTAAGGAGGCCTCTTTTTTATTTTAGCAAGTCCTTTATGGTTTTGCAACGAAGCAGCGCAATGGAGAGGGATGGGGCCCGACATATCCGGAAGGACTGCACCCTGAAAAATTCCTGGGATTTTTCGACCTGCCAGGTCTGAATTGGTAGGCTGACACCTTAACTGCTTGGCCGTACGACCAAGCAGTTAAGGTGTCAGCCGAAGGTGTAAGATTTATAACAACTATTTGTCATTTTGCTTTATTAAATCTTTAATATAAGGAAAACATGCTTAATAAATAAAACTGATCCCTATTTAGATGTTAGACATGCAAAGAAAACTTATAAAATTACACAATGTCGCCCTTTAGTCGGACAAATCTGCAATCAACTCCAGTCGTTCGGTAATTTTATCCTCTCGGTGATTGTTGTGTTAACTACGAAGAGATCCGAATGTATCAATGGTCTAACTATTGTAAACAATGTGAAAAGTATTCTAAAACTTATATATAAATAAAGTACTGTGATAAAATTTTTAGTTTTCTAGTAAAGAAAATAACACTGGTTCCCCCAGAACTCTTTCCACCATGGGCACTAACAGGGTCTTCTTTCCCAATCCACTGTGGATTTGGCCAGGCTTGCAATGATGCAGCCGATTGGTGAGAAATCAGGCCAGACATGTCTAAGACAACCCACTCCCAAAAAAAATTCCTTGGGTCTTTAAACCCTACGGATTTGATCCCATTTCCCCTAGAGTGATAAGTTTAAATCTTTATTTAAATTTCATTTTTTTCAATCAAAATAATTTAACTTCACTATAACAACCAATAAGTGACTCAATGATTGACAAATAAAAATGATTTGCCTTAAATTTCGATTACAAATTCTAAAAATCCTGTATCAGTTTAAGTGTAACAACAAGGAAAGTAAAAATTACATTTAAAAAGTTTTTAATTGGCGACAGAATTAAATACAGAAGAATGAAAAAATGTCAACTTTACAACAGTCCTTCCTGCCACTTAAAACCTATGGAGCTTCCTGTATAATGGAGTTATAAGCTAATACATGGGAATTTGATTTGACTAACTAGGTAAAGAGGTGTCCGCTATTAGTAAAACTCTATTGAAACGAACATATTTTGAAAACATTCGTGACAAACAATGTACAGAATGTATGAATAAATTATTATTATAATGAATAATTTATAATAATCGATTCATTGACACAACCCTTTAGCATGTTCTATTCACAAATACAAAAAAAAAGTTCTATACTTTTTCCTTTAGGACAAACTTTTTATCTATTAAATTTAGGTCACAGTATTTCTATATTACAAGATTTTAGCATGTTGCAAGATCACAGAACATTTTTAATTTAGCATGTACGTTAAATTACGTTCACTTTCAGCAAATAATTATTGATATTATAATAATAAATTCTTCATTATTAATGTACATATTTCAGAACAAAGTGTACTGTGTAACAGGTAATTTAAATCTTAACTCAACCAATTTATGTTCCAATGACGGCTTTCTTATTGACTTGTGTTTGATCCGAGACCAAGCTTCCAAAGAAATAACAAGTTTCGTGCTTGTAATCGTTACAAGTATTAAAGATAGATGTAAAATATGGGTTATCTGGTAAGACTTGCAAGTTACGTCGATCTTTGTTTATTCTTTTACGGTTAAAGCAGAACGCAAAGTAAGGAGATAAATGCCAACGACGGGGATCCACAGTCAGTGAGAAGTCTGCAAAAAGTCTAAAAGCTGCTGTCGGACTTTCCGCCAATTGCGTACCACGGTCCGGGTGCATCCCATTAAACTCTTTGCCGACTATACGTCCCCGCCATCAAAATAACTTAAGCATGTACTCCTTATTCAACACCAAGCTTTATCTATAAAAAAATAAAACAAAGACTGACACAATTCCTATGGTTTCAGATTTATGAGACATCCTATATAAAGAATCAGTACTAAAAATCAGAAATTTATTTTAATTTCAAATACTTTCCTATAAATATAAAATTCTCTTAAGATATTACGCTTTTCTTGTCATATAACAAAATTCAATTGATTATACTTCATATTAAACAAAAAAATATACATGAAGTTTTTACATGCCATGACAAAATATTTTTTGGTACCCCTTACCTATATTTGTTATTTGTTGCAAAGAATTGCTTTCTTGAAGGGTAGATGCGATATTTTGACTAGCATCTAAATGGCAACTTCTAATATGAGACATTAAACCGGACTTCCAAGCACAACAAAATCTACAAAATTTACATTTATACGTTGTTACGACATCCATAAAATCTTCTAATCTAGTACTTGTGGCGAGAAAATGAAGATTGGTTTCTTCCGTCAGCGATACATTTTCCAGATGAACCAAAGACGAATCGCCGACTGCTAAATCCGAATTGGAAGCAGTTAAAGTTCCTTGCTCGTCGGAGACGATGCCGTCCGGAGGCGGATCTTCGGTTAGATGTATTGTGTACATCGTAGCCGGCATATCCCCCACATCTAGTAATAAAAACAATCGATTTTCAATTTTTCCAAATAATACAAATTCGTACATGCTAGTAAAGTATAAAAGCATCACAGATTCAATTTATAAGGAAACATTTAGTTGTCAACACTAAATTGTTTTTATGACAGCTTAAAGAAAAACGACAAATTATTAATTAAAAACAAAATGATTTAATAATCATTTTTGGGTATAAATGCATTCTAAATAAAGCAGGTAGGACCTTATCGGATTTCTAACAATGCTCACAAGAGTAAAAAAGTCGAAACGAACACAATTCTAATGCAACCCTCGGCGAGATAATTGCCTCCAGAATTTTTGTGACAGGCTCAATGAAGCACGCGGCGAGACTCTGGTTGCATCTTAGGAGTCGGTGCAACAGGCTGTTATTGGGCTACTTTAATAATCCGACTAGAGGTATCCACCCACCTCTAGTCGGATTAATTACTAATTAATTATTAAAGTACTTTAAAAGGTCTTCAAAATTCTAGATTGGCTGATTTCGAGAGGGGACTACACGTGTAGACAATCAGTTACTGTGAATTTTTTTATTCCTATAGATATGGTCTATGTCTCTGATAGAGTCCCAACTCCCTCATTCACAGTTGCATTTGTATCCACTTTTTAGTTTAATAAAAATGTCATCTAGAATTTCTGCTTGCAAAATTAATCGTTCAATTTATCTACCAGTCCATCAGTGGAGTGCTTAGTGCAGATCTGACATCATTATTTGAACTGTTTTCACTGATTAGTAAATAACACTTAATCTAAGCTGTCACAGTTTTGCAAATTAAACTGTTAATGTTAATCGAGTACTCGACTAACATAGTGCATAGCCGTAATAAAAACAATCTACAAGTATGCACTACTTAATGACAAACCACACATATGACAGAGGCCCCATAAAATTGTAATGGGGCTGAAAAATTTATAGCCATCTGCACCATTTCTATGTTTAGATACCTAAATATTTATTAGTGTGTTAAAATTGCGCTACATCCTGCCTACTGTACTAACACACTGTGAATTGTTTTTTATGTGCACGCTTGCAGAATATAACTCCCGCATAAATTACAATCACACATTAAATTAACGCTTCATTATTATTTAAAAAGTATTTAGAGTAATTTCATATATGATGATGATTAATTGGTATTAAATTTAATGTTAGCAATCTCTTTTTTATTTAAATATGATTTAAACAAAAACAAACTAATACAAATTTTTGAAGTCAGTTTTCAAAAACTATATGATTTCGGGTATTTTGGGTACCCAGGTAATGCCGATACTTTTACCAAATTATCTTGGATACCTAAACATGAAAATTTCTAGTGTTCAGCATCAGTTTATAATTTTTATGGGCAACCCACATTGAAATATTTGTATTTATTTATTTTCTGTAATAATAGCGAGGTTGAAACCAAAGTTTTAAATGCGAAAACATGTACGTCAGACATTCGGCGCCGCTTTCCTGTAAGCCTAGAAATTTGACAGTGGCGTTTGGAAAGTCGGTGGAATCGTGCTCGACATTCCAAACGCCACTGTCAATTTCTAGGCTTACAGGAAAGCGGCGCCGAATGTCTGACGTACATGTTTTCGCATTTAAAACTTCGGCCTCGACCTCGCTAATAAGTGATATTTACAAATAGCTTTAATCATTTTTGAACTTTCAAAATATGAAAGGAATGCATTCTGAAGTACTATTGTAAAAAGTACTATGTGACAATTATAACTACAATTAGTATGAATGGTAAAATACTAAGTGGGGGTGAACCAAAACTTTATTTGCAAGGAGACTTAGTGCTGACTGCTATTCATCATAATAAAACCTAAACTTTGTACATTTATTTGCTAGAGACTTAATGGATAACATTTGAAACTCTAAATACACAAAGATTTAAAATTAAAATTACAGTAATTTAAAATGGTAGCAATTAGTGTTTCTCATTTACCGGTCTTGTCTCGGGATTCCGGGATAGAAGTGAACTGTTTCTCGGGATCCCAAGATAGAATTAGTTATTTTTAAGATATACAAAATATCTCGAAATCAAATGATATACAGTAGAGCATCGGTTATCCGACCCCCGATTAACCGACTTATCGGTTAACCGACCGCGTTCTGGTCGGCAAATTCGAATGTCCGCTAGTGATGTGGTGCTACAATATTTGGTTGTCTTGGCTACTTTAATATTATTTTTGTTAAATTTTTGCATGTTTTAGCTGGCAGCACTGGCTCGACCATGAAAGGGAGGCTAGTATTTAATTCAGGCCTAATACACTATACTAATAATGTATTTTTTCATACTTTTCGGTCATCCGACTTTTCAGTTATCCGACCAACCCCAGTCCCCAATTAAGTTGGATAATCGATGCTCTACTGTAATTATTTTTCTTTTTTAAAGTAATTTAATACGTTCTGCAACCTCCAAAATCATATTAATAATGCTGTGTAAGATATATGAAGCGTGCAATGCCATAAGGTTGTAAATGCCAAAAATCAAATTTTTCAGGAGAGAGAAAAAACACTTTTTCTAATGAACAAACTTTAATCAAATGCTAGAAAAATTATTTTAACAATTTATAGTTTGGAATAAAACATTGGGTTTAATTTCAAACACCTACGAATAATAGTAAGGAAACAAAAAAAGTTTAAAAACAGGGTTAGAGCCATAACGTTGTAAATGCCAAAATTGTGCAAGTGCATAAAGTTGTAAATGCCAAAAACGATTGCAGTCATAAAATTAATGTTTCTACAGCTGAAAAACAGTTTTGAATACCAAAAACTTACATTTAAATTATTAAACACAATTTACAAATTCAATATCAATTTTAACATTAAAAACTGAAAATAATCTATTAATGACTTGAACTGGGCTGTAATCTTTATCAATAAGGTATTAATTTAGTGTAATAAAAGTTAAAACGTATTTAAAAACTTCAAATTTGAAAGATTAATGGAAGTCCAAATATCATTTTGAAATATCAAATAATAAAATGACAGGTTAACTATTAATAAACTGGCATTTAGTTATCCGGTTCTGCAAGCATCTCCTTGTGCTATTGGATTTAAAAATGGTATCATTTTACCAATGTCAGGTTTCTTCTTTTGAGGAATCCCAAAATGGGAGCGAGCAAGAGGAAGTGGAAGATTTTTGAAATCATCAATGCTAACTCCATCTTTCAGCACATTAAGCCCAGTGCACCATCTTGCTGCTTTACCTCCATCTTTAGCAATCATAACTTTACCAAAGTTATTTGATGAGAGTCTAATTTGGGATGCTGTTGAGATTCCCAGGTCTTTTGTATTCAAAAATGCGTGGGCAATCGATTTAAAGTCATGAAATTTCTCAAATACGATGCAGGTAAAAGGGTTTTTGGTCCCTGCACTTTTAATGATGTCCACAAGATCCTTTAGTGTGTAGGCTTTGCATTTTTTCCTCCGTTTTTCAATTAGAGCAAAGTCTCGATCACAGCTGAGAAATGTGTGACCCTTTACAGGGTATTTATGTGTTATTTCTGAAAATACATTATTGGCCAATAACACCAGATACATGGCTATCACGTATTGATTTTTGTTTTGACCAACACCATTGTCTGTCCACAAAGTCAGCTTCTTTCGGTCACCAATAGCAGCCTCAGTAGTAATATAATGGTATATACAGGATGATATTTCCAAAGACCCTCTTCCTCCAAAATTCTCACTCCACAAACACATGCATCCTTTCTCTTTAATTGAATCGTGAATTCCAAGGTTGTAGCATGCCAATTGTTGAGCATAATACATTTCAGTGTGTGTTAATTGTGGTATATACATTTGCTGCTGCAAGTCAAAAGATATAACATACGAATCTGAGGTTTTAGCATTTTTTGTGTCATCAGACATGTCTTTTGTGGTTACTTCAGCTCTGTAATGATGTAATTCCAGTTCTGTTTTTGCTGATGCATCACCAGCTTTTATTCGTACATCAAGGCGGTCACAAGTTGAGCAAGTGTCCATGCGAGGTCTTTGAAAAGACAGATTGAATTTGGTCAGAGAAAATTTCATTGTACCATTGTCGAGTAACTGGGGCTTTGCTCCCAGCATACTGTTGACAATATTTCTCAAGGAAGGCTCTATACATTCTGCTAACATTGAGATCAGGTGATAAGTACATTTTATCTGTACTTTTGGCTCGAGCATAATGACTTTCTTCACTTGGAAAACTCTTAATGTGCTCAATTATTTTTTCCGTCCACAACTGCTTTTCAGTACATTTTCGCTGGCCTCCTCTTTGATCAGTAGCATCCATTTTTCCTTCCAAAATCTTTTCTCTAATCAACTGAATTCTTCTTGCAGTAACCCCGAATGTATTACACAAAGTCTTAAGGCAAACTCTTATTTCACTTCCACCGGGAAGAAGCAAATGATAACTGAAAGAGTGTTGCCTTCTACTTCCAGAAGGATGGTGGTACTTCCCATATCGTCTCCTTTTTATCATCTGGGGATGAACAAGTCTTTGAAGATAACTCTGTTGCTTATTGTAGTCAGCCAGTTCATAAAATTGTTGGAAGAGTTCCTGACGGTAAGCCAACGTTACGTTTTTGCAAGCGAAGGAACACTTGCATGTCACCTGTAACATAAACAAAAAGTTTGACAAACTTGTTGAAAACAGTCATATACAAGTTGTTACCCATGCATAGACACAATAACTATCCATATCTTGCAAATCTCAAATCTACGTCTATATTTTTGAAGTATTAAGTCTTTTACTTACCCCTGTTGGTGGATCCTTTCTCGGATTAACTTTCTGTGATATGGGAGAAATGTACTCTAAGCCACTATTTTTTTGTTTCTTTCGAATGTTCTTCTTCCATTTTTCTGCACATTTCTTTCTTCTTTTAGGTATTTCATACTTTAAGGAATTCATTTCACTCGTAAAAAACTCACTGCGTTACAAATTGGAATAACAAAATGATGTAAAAGTAAACCGTAACATTTTACGCGCCAAAAGTCACGTGGACTTGCGCTTTGGCGCTTAAAACGTTATGGCTTGCACATAACGTCATCTTCAAAATATAGCCACTTAGAGCGCCACAATCGCCACAATATTTTTTTGTAGGAAAAAACATTGCATTTAAAATTCATTTCTTCAATAAAACGAATTTTGAGAAAAATGGCATTTACAACCTTATGGCATTGCACGCTTCATATATATTAAAAATTACCTTTGAATTACGTAGAAATTTTCACAAATAGAAAAAAATTTATTAAAGTTTGCTGGAGACTGCATACGACGACAACAAAAAAATGCTTTAAATTGAGTTGAAAATTTAAAAAAAAAATGAACTTAGATCAAACTTCTAACTTAAAAAGTAATTTTCATTTTTAAATAAGACATAATACAAAATATTATTGTAAATTTTTATAATAAGATTTTAAAAAACAAAGATGGTCGATACTCCGATCGCTCGATCTGGTTCTTATTTAACTAATGAAAAGCCTGCTACTGAGAATGCCCTTTCCGATTCAATTCATGTGGGTGGAATCGTCTTTAATGCATTTAAGAAAAGACAGATGTTGTGTTTTTTCACCTGTAGCCTGGAAGACTTCTAGTTCACTTTTGAGATTGTAGTACTTTTTTTGCTCTCTAGTATTCTCGATTTGTCTACCTCAGATGCTTTAATAGAAACATCAAGCTTATAGCCCGATAATTCGGCAGTTCATTTGTCTTTAATAATCGGGTTTATGAAGAAAAACTTCATACTTGCAGACTGTACTCGTTTGTATCCTTACCCAATTTGCACAACTTGGCGTTACGCAGTTATTGAAGCTACTGGGCATGGTTAAAAATTAAGACAGCGTAAGCACAATTATTCAAGATATTACAGGTTATGACAAGTAAAGAATTTTGAGTCCTGCCACAAATAAGCTACGTATTGATTATTGCCCATTTGTGACATGCCATAACGAGAAAAAATTTAAAAAAACTAATAAGTAGGTTTAAAATTATGAGTTAATTATACTTTCTATTGGCAAAATTTCCACAATCTTAACACAAAAGAAAATTTCTAAGAAATTTGTGGGATTTCCCGGAACGAGAAAAATTTCCCCGAGTTAAAAAAAAAACAACCGGGATCCCGTTTGAGAAACCCTAGTACCAATGTTAATTATTATCCAAGAAATAGACAATGTACACCAGTTGATACAGTAACCATCTGAGAGCACCATAAATAAAATTAGCAACTCTGCAACAGAAAAGGAACATTCATCATTGTGCACATACAAGTAATCTGCAAGAGTTGCAGAACCCATAGAATTATGGTTGCTGTAGGAGGAGTGACAACAAATGTGCTGAGCAAGCATGGGAAGAATTTGAGTATTGGTCAGATGGGTGCCATATGACGAGATGCACGCATTGAGAAATTGTAATGGGCAAATGTGAAGCTTGGCTAGTTTTGCAATATTTTAATATACATCACAATGTTTTTGGATAATAATTAATGTGACTACAATAATTAAAATGGCATCATTCTTTTTGGAAGATCCTACATATAAATTAGTAGTACACGACGAGTCAGTCGGGCATCATTAACTTTCCGTGTTGGCAAATCTATTCCTAACAGATAAATTTTCATTTGATCAGTACAAATAAATTTATTCTCTCACTGTATTGTCAAGTTGCAACATGGATATTTAGTAAATTGAACATCTTACAATGACAAAAGTAATATAGTGGTGATAAAACGCTTACCTGCATTAGTTGTTACCGAAATGCTTTCGCTGCCGTCAGCTTCGGAAATATGCAGATTTGTTTGATGGTCTTCGTTTGTATCTTCTGTCATATGTAAAAGGATTGGTACGCCATCCTCGTTGTTATTTGCTGTAGTATTGACGCCAATCTGGATTGTTTCACTTTCTGACGTTTGCAATTGAGAACCATCTACGAATTTCAAATAATTTTATAAAATTAAGTAATATCAACTATATGTCAGTAATATAAATTATGACTGGATTATTTATAACTAGAAATTTATGCAGCAAAGCCCCAACAGGATAAAATGCACTTCTATTTTGTTGCAAGTACATCACAGATTACGTATGCTGGGCAGACTAAGCCATTACATTTATTTTGTGAATATCGACATGTAAAGAATCTGCATAACTACATAAACCAAAAATTAATTTATGCACAATTTGTTTTTTCACAAATAAGCTAGGTTCACACTGTCGTATGTGCTATTATAAGTAAACAACACAAACACTAACTTAAGCAAAATGAACTCAAGGGTTCATTTGGCCACGACTGGCCTAACGAACCCAAGTTCGGTAAAGGCAAAGACATTTCAAACTCCTAACGAGCTGGACTAATTATTGCCAAAACAGCATAAATGGACAGTTTATATCTAATTCACATTAGTTCATATGGCACTGTGAAGCTGGATTAACACATAATATATCTCCGGTTTTTATTTTCTATCCATTTGTGATTTTCAAAAACCCGACCACAGCACGGATGCACGTATGTCAGATCACACCGTATATCATAAAATTAAAATATATAAAAGAAACTTTACCTGCTGCAATATGTTCGATAAAAAACTGGGCAGTAGATTCGCCATCTTGCATGTTGACTGTCGAAATAACCGACCCTTCTTGAGAACTATCTCCTAAATTTACATTCTCGTTAATATGTTCTAAAATAGGAGATTCGGAAACGACTAACGTTATCGGAAGCGAGCCATCGGTAGTTTCCACCATGCAATTTCTCTCTATTGCATTTTCCAAATTTATATCGACCTGAGAGACTGCTTGCTTGATAGTCGAAGAATCTATAATCATCATGTTGGCATTTAGAGGTTTAGATTCTTCCAAACCACTTTGTAAAGAATTTATTTCTTCCGACTCCATTGTGAAGTGATTCTTTTAAGTTTTATTGAATATAATATTTACCTATTTTAGAAAAATTGCTACATAAATATGAAAATATTAACAAAAAACTGTTGAAATTAATTACATTAATAATATATTTTATAACATCAAACGAACGGCCGGATTATTTATCGGACTTTTAAATCGTTTGGCTCGAGATAGGTGGTTTAGCTGTCGTCTTCTGTTAAATTTAATAATTAGAATAACACCTAGCTCTAGCAAAATTAATTAATTAGCCTTAAATAGCCCAATAAAGAATCTGCCTCTTCATTTAATATTTGGATTGGTCGCACAAATTATAATATTTTATATATATATATATATATTATAAACAATAAATCCATAGACTTAGTATTTAAGTATAGTCAAATGATCTGCCAAATTATCAGGCTATAATAAGGACAACAATTCAATTATACCCAATAATTTGGCAGATATATTCTACATCAATAATATTAAAAAACATTTAAATTAAAACATTGTTTAGAAAACTGGAAAACTGGATAAAGCCTGCATTTGGATCCAGGATCAATTTTCAGGAAGTCTTTTATGGGTGATCCGGTCTACAAGTAAACTGGACCCATCCATCCAGATGAATCATTGAAACTGTGGCCAAACCTGTAACGATCTTGTAGTAACACTCTTACACTACAGGGTTTCCCACTTGGGGTCGACCTTTTAAAATTGCAAACAACTCAGCAACACACGCATAACATCACAAAATAGGGCTCAAAACGTTCACTATTTCATGCAAAATTGATTGCATACCGTAAAGAGGAGTAAGTGTAGCCGTACCTCTCGTGCCAATATGGAAGAGATTCCGTTGTTTTTTTGGGATATCTCGACAAATTTGTGGCCACTGTGATCACCCATTTTAAGTCTGCCAGATTTCTTTCTATGGGAACATTTGAAAGGCAAGATTTAAGCAAACAAACCCAGGAAAATCAGACAACCGAAAGAAAATATCCTGTGTGAAATTGCTGTCAATCAATAGCGACATGCTGCAGACATTTGTTAACATGGAACGTCACGTTGCATTGAGTGGAGGCAGGAGGACACTTTCAACACCTTCTGTAATGTGGATTTGTTTAACATTAAATCAGGTATATTCGGGGTTTTACAGCTTGCCTTTATATTTATACATTCTGGAGTTATTCACAATTTTAAAGGATCAGCTCCAAATGAGACATCCTGTATACTTAAACTGGGAAAGTTACATTCATTTAAGAATGACAACATTAACCTAACTACCATCTTAATGTTGCTTTTGGTGCAGACATCCATTCATCACAGTACTTCACAAAGGCCTGCTCCTACTCCAAGTCAGTCCTCTAGCTCTGGTCTCCAAGAAAATGGATTATAAGAACATACCACTGATCCTAGCCACATTTTCATTGGAGGTTTCTTTGCCATATTCAGATATCAATAGCATCAAAAATGTCTGCTGGTGATCATGTTATTAAATTTATTTATTTTCAGATAATACCAAAAAGGCAAAACAATTATGGATTAACCATTGATTTTCCATCAACTGCTGGTATTTTAGATTATTTATAGTTAAAATACTGTAGTTATCGCTGTCATAATAAATATTGTTACTTTATAACCAGTTACGTAGGTTGTTATTTAACTGGTTAACTTCTTTAAGAACTTAATCTTGAACAGGAAAATGAAAGCTAAGGGTAAGTTGCAAATTAATTTATGCTTACAATCCATGTGTATATCAAACTACGTAATCGTCATGTTAAAATTTTTTAAGTCTTCTACGTGTAGTATGTACCAAGTTTATAAAAAATTGTAAAAATATCACTCACAAAATCTAAAATACAGTTCATAGATCGAAAAGTGAAAAGGAAAACAAACGTTTTCAATTGCCTAGAGCAGGGATGGCAAACCTTTTTGAGTCTGCATACCATATTGTAAGCATACTTAGCTTTAAAGATGTTAATGCGTGCCAATATCTTAGACTTCAAATAATGATATTTAAAGAAATAAAACGAATACGCTTTAATTCGAATAAATGTAAAAAATGTGATTGAAAAAAAAGATGATCAGGTAATAAACAGAAAGGATGATTGAAAAAGACAGAAATCATATGATACATTTAGGGATTACAATCCAGCAGTGTTTTCAATCCAGCTGGATTTTCGCTGGATTGAAATCATTCCGGCTGGATCCAGCGCAGATGTATTTTTGGTGCAATAAAGTGTTATCTGTCTATCTAGAACTCTACTAATACACTTATTTGGAAAGAACACCTCTTATGGTATACTCTGCTTCAAGACTCAAGTTCTTGAATTCAAGAAACCCTTTTACATCTATATCTAAGGACTCAACTAGTTTGTGAGCCTTACTCGAATGTTTCCCAAGAAAATGCTATCAGGATCTTTGTAACTTTGGAACACCCACTTTACAATCGTTGCAAGAACTTCTGGACAACTAAATGAAATGAACTATGCTAGTCGACAATCGACGTCTCCTGACGTATATTAATTTGCAGTGCAGAATGCACCATACTATGCACTGCCTTTCTACGGCAACCGTTCCAAGTGTTCTCTGTATTACGGCATCTCACAATGCTATCGCCATACGGCCACGTGCATTCAATATATCACCATCTGTACTACGTATCCTGGAATTATAATACGTACATCTAGCACTACAGGAACACTTGACTCATTAACTTTCTTTGGTTGTCATGCTTTAATTTTTTTTTTTAGGTTAAGTTTAATTTATTTTTAATTTAACTATTCTTAATGTAATATTGTATCATCCTATCCTAAAGTCTAGTTGGAATGAAATGTCTACTGGAAATACCCTATATTGTAACCTTGCCAGGCCTTCTGGCAGGATACCCCACCTCATGCCACTACCATGTACCGTAACAATCTTCACCATCTATTCTACTCTGTCGATCTGTAAACAAATACCAGCAATTCAATCTGTCTTTTTGTATAAATTATGCCTTATGTAACTACTTACTCTCATCTTCTGTAATTCCACTACTCGTTGCAACTTATGTAACAACTATGGTACAACCATTCTAAGTGTTAATTCTTTCTTTATATTTATATACCATAAATACTGTAAAAACGTTACACTCAGCTATGTTTTGACGGTACTGAGTATGCGCGTTTGTGCCTCAATAAAAATTGAATGAATGAATGTCTATCTATCTATCCAGCAATTTATGTTTTTTTTTAAAGAAATAAAACATTTTTAAAAATTACATAAGAAGCTTTTATTATTTAGACTGGTCACTATAAATCAGTAAAACTTCTTACACATTTAGGTAGAAAACTTAACTTTGGTTCGGTTTAACACTTCAGATAGAGATAATTAACTTTAAATGTTTCGTTAGATTATAATTATAATGCAATCTTTAAGTTAAATAATAGCAAAAGTAATTCTACTAATTAATTTATATTAATATATTATAATAATGTAAGGACGGATAATCAGTGGCTAAGTGGCTATCAGTCTTACCAGTTTTCTTCTATAGGCTCTACATATTAGTCTGTAGTTATTTATAAGTATATAAAACTATGTACTGGAAGTAGAATAAGTTAAATAAACTATGCCTTTATCAATCCAGCAAAATTTAATAAAATAATAACATTTTCAATCATTTTTAACGATCTTTCTTGGTTACAAAAAAAAAATAGAACATTAAATGTGTTCGGAATAAATATAAAAATTAACGGAAAACGCCCAAAGGGACAAAATATAGATAAATAAACAAAATAAATAGCGGAAAAAATATATATATATAAGATATAACAACGAAACCGGCATTGTCTGTTAATAACATTAATTAACGTAAAAGGATCTCCACACGGTAGACAATGAGTCCGCATCTCTATGGTTTATACAACCAGTTGTCATGTGCGCCTTGCAGATTTCCAATCTCTCAAGATGTTTGACCGTTTGCCTATTCGTCGTCGTTTTTATAATTGCCTCTTGATCCCACTGAACGTTAACATCCTTCTGTCTTGCGTATGATGCCAGCGCAGTGTTGTCAAGGTTCTTACTGATTGTATATTTGTGCTCTTGAGCCTTTGTTTTAAACTGCGCATCGTTGCACCCACATAAACAAGCTTGGAATTCAAACGTCAATTGTGTAAAGGCACCGAATATATATACCCATTGTTGAATTCCGATCCTCTTTCTTTTTATGGTTTCTTAAAAGTTTGAAAACAGTGGGATTATGTCAGTATACAATGCGAAAATTATTAGACCTGGCACTACATCTATGTATCTTGTTTAAAAATGGGATGTAATTAAGCACTATTCTTTTTATATTTATTCCAAACACATTTTATGTTCTATAGTTAAAGTTGTATTTTTTTGTAACTGAGGAGGATTGTTAAAAGCGATTGAATACGTTATTATTTTATTAAATTTTGCTGGATTGATTAAGGTATAGTTTATTTATAAGTAATTTAATTATTAATGTTAGTAAAGTAGTGAGAAAGTAATTAGTAGCAGTCTAGTAGTTAGCAAAACAGCAACGCAACGACATAGACTTTTGTGCCATTATTTAGAAAGTTAATTGAGTATTTGCAGATCCAGCAGGCCGAAGAATGTGCTGGATCCAGCTGGATTGCTGGATGAGGGATCCAGCAATTGCAATCCCTACATTACATGCCAGATGATTTCTGTTACGTGCCACAGGTTCGCCATCCCTGGCCTAGAGCAACCATCTTTAGATTAAAAGAATTTGGAAACAGAAACCAAAAGACAGTTGCTGGAGGCAATCGAAAACATTCGTTTTCCTTTCACTTTTTGATCTAAGAACTGCATTTTTGATTTTGTAAGTAATATTTATATTTTTCATCCATTGTAGTGTGTATTACTCATCAGAAATTGTATAAATATACAGGAGCTGCAGTAAGTTGAAGAGCCACAGTTTGGTTGTCACGAATATATAAGTTTGAACAAAATACACTTTTGTCGGACAACAAAAATCAAGAGAGAATTAAAATATAGATGTTTGTATAATAAAGTTTAAATGCAAGATAGAAAAAACAATGCTTACAGTCTCATCTCTAATTTATTAAAATAAATTTTAAAATGCTTTTAAATTTAATTTAAATTAGCTTAAATTATTGACTAATTGAACATTGCATTTGATTAGTCAATCGCTGCCGAAAGTATACTTTTTAAACGGCTTTATTTTTTAATAATTAACGTTTTCCCCTTCCTTAATCACCTGTAGATTCGGAAAGAGGTTCCTCTCGGTCCGCAACTCAAAAGAAGTTTCTAATTTATATATTATGAATATTTAGTAATTTATTTAGTTTTGCTAGTATATATATCATATGATATTGCTCACATGCAATCAAAGCATACATCAAATTGTACCTTAGATCTACACTAATCTCAATTTTACCGATTGGATTTTTATAAAACACACAGATGTAGTTAACAGATGGTCATTGTAAATAATATTTTCTACAATTCTAGTCACATACAACCAATGTTGCAGATTTGAAAAAAATGGATTTGATCGTTAAAAAGTTAACTTTTTTTTTTAACTAAATGCACCAGAGAAAAGCTAGGAACCCGTGATTCTAAATCCTATGAAACTAATGCTATTTTTACTAACAGAAAATAAAATCTTTAAGACTGCTAAGATTATTAATTAAGTAACATAAGCCTAAGTATTTCATTTGTTCAAAATACAAAAGGTTAGGGCTCCACTAAGAGGTAAAAAGGGGCTCACTTTACTCTACCTATTGTATTTATCACTTCAACTATTAAAGTTTTCTTCAGAAAATCATGCTTGATCCAAGGTACAGCATGATTAGGACAAAGGTAAAATATGGGTGTTGTGCCTTAGTTCTAAAAAATCATTTAAAAAACTAAGATAAAAATGCGTGATGCATATCATATTGAATTGGTAAAAAGCATTACATTTTGTTTTTTCATAAATTAACTTCAATGAAAAATTAAAATGTCTAAATAGGACTGAGGTACAACACCATCTCCAATATACAATGTCCACATGAAGAAGCACCCCACCTATATTCATTTAGACAGTGTAGTAGTGGATGCATGTGACTGATATTGCCATTGTGTTAAAGTGGATGCACACAGGTGGAAAAATTAAGGCGATGTTGAACAGCAACTGCTGCTGCCACCGATCACGTCTTTTGACCTCGACAATTAAAATGGGCAATTGGTCCAACCTGTTGTCAATGTTCGATATTGCCTTAATTTTGCTGCCTTTATTGTATCTTGTGTGATCTTATGTGTATTTTAACTGAATATTTACATTTTTAATTATTTTTATCAACTTTCCAGGATGTGGTTTTGAAAGTTTGAAAAAAGTGCAATGTGCACCGGTTGCTGCACCAATGAACTCGTCAATGAATTTTGAAACATATTTTAGAACATCACAGTTCACTGATTTGCTGTTCGATGCATACTGGAATGTACCCGATATTACATCCTGTGACTAAACAGTATATAATTGCACGTTAAAAAAAACGATTAG
The DNA here is from genome assembly GCF_030686945.1 of Centruroides vittatus. Classification (NCBI taxonomy): domain Eukaryota; kingdom Metazoa; phylum Arthropoda; class Arachnida; order Scorpiones; family Buthidae; genus Centruroides; species Centruroides vittatus. The sequence continues at coordinate 142,145 of NW_027121163.1, forward strand.
GTCAGTCCGTAGACTACCTGAAACACGGTTGCAGACCGTCAGTAGTCCACAGACTATAATTTAAAAATCACCGAACAAATGAATGAAGAGAATCTGTAAGCTGAAAACATTTGAGTGATTTTTATGGTTCTATTAAACAAAAGCATTTTTGAATTTGATGTTTGAGAAACTTCCCTGATAAGTACCTTGCTTTCCTTTAATTAATCCAAACTACACCATGCGAGGACCACCACTGCTCTTGCCATTTACGCCACGGATCCAGACATAAAGCCGGATTTTAATCAAGCGAGAGTTATCCTATCACACAGCATACAGAACATCTAGGTTGATTGGAGGCCATTTATATCTACAGAGCTAGCCTCAACAATGATTGTATCAACCACAAGGAGGAATTAACTCTGTCCATAGCATGGCAAGCGCTAATGGACAAAAAACTATAAATATCGTCAATTGCTGGAACGGAACGTGCCCAGGAAGACGTCATCAAGAGGCACGTATTCGAATTCCAAATCGTGTTCCTTTTTAATTTGCATTCTATTGGAAATTTGCCTTTACCCGAAGAATAACAATTTAGGGTTTGAAAAGGTTTGTAAAGAACTATTTTTGCGTTTTTTCGTTATTTTTGGAGTTCACACCAGTAACAGGCTTGGAGGTATGTAAAGCAACTTCACTCTGGTGTTGGTTTAGTGGCGTTTTTAATCCAAACTAATTTGTCGGTATTAATTTATACTTATTGTTAACAGAAGTACCCTTGTAGAAATCATTCATTTAGAAAATATTTTGATTTCCTCATATTTAAATGGTTTGTTTTTGTTTTAATCTAAAATTCTCCAATTTCTCAATTGCTAATTTCAAACAAACATTAATCTTCATTACAGGGTCTGGCAAGAAAGCAGGTGATTATGAACAGAGGTTATACAGATGAAGATTGTCCACAAAATATTGAAACTATTACAGCAAAAATTTGTCATCCAGTCAATAACATATTCAAGGATACGTTGTGCCACTCTAACCATGACATATTTCAAAGATGTGAAAGATATTTGCACGTGAACAAAGATCAATTGTGTGATGCCAACTTCAAAACATAAGTGTGTTGTGGCAAATGTTTTTTTGAAATCCTGTATATGAAAATTTGTTTTAAAATTTTTAAAAATGAATAACCATCTATTTATAATCACCTGTTTTCTTGCCAGACCCTGTGTAAAGCTGGGTCCACAAATTTGACAAATACTGAATAGTGTGGATGATTTACTCAACTAATATTTGATATCTGCCATTTCCCACTCCTTGTCAATATACTGTGCCAAATTTAAAGGGAATAAATAGACAATTATTTGACAATTGACGAAAACTGAATGTATGGAGCCAGCTTAAGAGATAAATGATGGAAAGGACGATCATATGTAAACTAGTGTTGTGTTTAGTGTTACCACCCGTCCAGTCCGGGAATTGACCCATTGTCCGGGTGAACTATTAATTTTGTCCAGGAATTTCGTAGAAATTGTGAAATTACGATGAAACAAAGTTCTTGCAAATGTTGTTATAAATTTACACCTTTTGAACAACGAATGACCTCACACTCACTGAAACTCGTCTGCCATTCTGCCATGTTACTCTGTTCATGCTGACGTGTGACGCGCAACCTGCCTCTCGACCTTTTTTTTTTCTTTTTGCTTGTATGTTACTCCTACGTAAGCCCCTAGTCCCTAACTGTAACTGATTTAGAACCAGCATGCACATTATTCTTTGCATTGTAAAATGACATTGCGCATGCGCCAGGAACTTCTGTTCTCTTAAGCTTTCTCGACCGACCGACTGTTCGAACGAACCTAACCTGCTGTCCAGGTCAACGATTTTATAAAGGTGGCAACACTAGTTGTGTTTACGATCACAATTTTTTCCTAATCATCTATGCTTCTCCAATCAAGCATAAGACTGCTACAAAACCCATCTGTTTGATAATACATTTAAAAAATATAATTCACTAAGCTTCATTACTTCAACAGTTGCACCAATATCATCTTTTACTCGAAGTTGCAAATTTTTCTCTCATATAACCTGCATCAACCAGTATATTTTTAATTTCATAGAGGTTTTACTCTTGCATCTTTGACTATCTTCATAGCACTATTGTCTCTGAAGTCCTCGTGTATCGATTGTGATATGGCACTTCAAATCTCTGCTGAATTTCAAACACGAACAGATAAACTGTAAGATTGTAATCTTAGAATTTGGATGAGATTTATAGCAACTTTGAATTTTAAAGATTTTTAAAATTCCAATTTTGGTTTTATGTAATATTTATTAGTTGAGCATTCCCAAAGATGAGAAAAATACATTCCACAGTACCCAGATCTTATTGTTTAGTGTCTTTTTGGTAAGTTTTCTAATAAAATAGTTTCGTAAACTGTTAATCCGATTATTAATTTCTTTATAACAAAAATTACATTATTAACTTTAATTTTTTTATATGAATAACTGCACAATTAATTAATTTCGATCAAAAAATTACTAGTACGAGTGGGAAAACAATTCAAAAATCACATGTGTTAGATTAAGTGAGCCATACTATTGAATATTTCCATGTAATTTGACAAATATTTACAAAAATATTCATTAAAATAAGACAAATTCAAATGAAAATGTAAATATACATCTAAATTTAGTAACAAATTTCAGATTCTAAATTATGGTACTTATTTTGCTCATATTTACACTATCCAATGCTTTGATTAATTCTTAAAAACAACACCGAATCTTTAATAGTTTATGCTCTTAGATACGAACAGTAATCATTTTCAACCAAAATAATTCTTGACGTATAATTAATAATTAAAAATATAAACGTTTGAAAGAACCATCCTATATTTATCAACATGATTAAATTTCAACAGATAAATAAGCCTATTTGATCTAATCAGCTAAATTATAGAAAGTTATACCTGAAGTTATAAATAGGATATAACATTGTTTCAGCTTAAAAATATATTTTTTCTGCCACTTAAAATATACAGGGTCTTCCAAAATGAATGCTACCAATTTAAATTATTGTAATTAAGTTAATAATTACTCGAGAAGTTTGCAAGGTACACTAATCGATAGTATGACGGTAAGTTTCATCTCCCATCTGCATTCAAACATCTTGTCTCTACTACCTCTAGAAAGCATCGTAAACAAAAATGCCACGACTCCAGAACAGAGAAGGCATTTTACACTCTGTATTACAATCAGTATCACTTGGAGTGTTCCAACATTTTATTATATGTTACATTCTCAAATAATAAACATAATTTCAATAATTTAAAATGGTAGCATTCTTTCTGTAAGATCCTGTATTTCTTTTTAGTTCTTTTTTATTTATTTATTTACATATAAACCCAATGTCAACACTTTTGGGATTATAATTAAAACAAGCAATAAATATTTATGTTTATATTGTTTTACCACCATACAGAGAAGCAAAAATATGTAAATTTACATCGTTAAACCACCTTCAATTGTTTCCATTATAACACTTTTAGATTGTGTTGTCCAATAATCAGCGATTGAAATTAGCAATCTTTGCCCTAGAGAATAAATTTCAGCAGTTATATGGTGGAAAATTGTGCTGTAACTTCTGAAAACATTTTTCAATACCAATTTAGTTTAAAAATCTTATAATTTGCTTAATTATCCAGATCTTTTCTCATCAGATTGCCGACAAGCAGCTTCCTCTATCTAGCATACTTGCAAGCAGATATCCACAACTGGATTTGGCAGGAGTCTCCAAAATTCCCATACAACGTAACGATAAATTCTCGATTATAGAGACGCTACAACCCCTTCGAGGCCAAGATTACCGGAACTGAAAACCGACATCACTACATATAGGGTCGCCAACTCTCCGAATTTGCCGAAGGTTTTTAAATTTTTACAAATAGAGTCCTATTCGTCTCGTACTCACTCGACAGAACAACTGACTTAAAACAGACTAGACGACAACATTTTTGCACTGCCAAGAGTAAGGGAGCAACTACGCAGATGCGAGCGAGCAAGAATACGTGGCGAGAAACGGAAAGCGTGAAAAGTCATCACCTCTTCTCACCACATATCGTTGCTCGCTTGCATCTGCACAGTCGCACCCTAAGAAAAGAGTTAAATCTCTTCAATTGGAGTCAGCAAGACACGCACGAGTCGGAATTGCTAACGAAAGGAGAAAATGCGTCGACGTAAACAATTTCGGCTTCCCCATTCGACGACAATCCACATTTTACTAGAATGACCATTAAGAAAATATACATAAAAACCACATTAAAACAAAAAATTTTTAATTTCATAGCTAGTACTTAACATCGCCATTTTAAATGTTAATAATTACATTCTCTGACCTATTTAAACTTATAAATAGATTACAACTCGAGATATTACAATCTGTAACGTAGAATTTCATAGAATTTTCCATCGATCCGCAACCCTTAACCCCATCTGGCCTTATAATGCATTCACACCCTTAATAGCGAAGGCATTATTCACTATTTAAACCCACGCGTAAATGGCATGAATCCCTTTTATTTATGATCCATTTCCTGTAAACATTAAAACATCGTAAGCATTCGAGCGGACGTAATTTACACATTTTTTTAAAAAATTTAAACCCTTTTAATGATTATTTTAAAAATGGAGAGATTTAAAAGGAAGTAACTCCTAGAGTAAAGGAGAGAAGCAGTAAAACATTTGGATCGAGGTTATTAACGAAGACAGACTTTAGTCTGAGGTTATTATACTCTATTCGCCATATTCTTCGTCCTGCAAATGTGTACATTTCACCGTAACATTAAAGCCCTTACCGTGCGAAATTAAACGACGAATTGCCAATAAAAATAAAAAAAATAAGTCGAAGGATCCAGAAATTTCATTCATAATACACAATTCGTCTAATACAATAGTTTATAATAAAATACAACCTCGTCCTACCTCACTTTCGACGCCATCTTTAATCTTGCCGTCGTCACAATATAAAAGGTACAATTGGTTGGAATTCCACCAATGGGAGGTAGCAGGGGTAACTTTTAAATTCAAATTTGTAATATGCGCTGTTTTCCGTCCACGCTATTGGCCGGTCGGACGGCTGTCAACTAATCAGGCTCTGAGATACGACGGGAAAACGTAGAGAGTAGTCAATGATGAAATACATTATTTTATGAGTAGAAGATACCTTGTGAATATTTTCAGGTTCGTTTACGTGTTTTGAAATGTTATTTGTTTGCTAATGGTATATTAATTATATTGACGGAACAGAAACGGAAGAATAAGGGAGATTTTAACAAATGTTGCTAGCCTCTCACAGGGTTTCGTTTGTCGATCTAAGATGGCGACCACGAGGCACAAATCCGACATTTTATTTAATTCTTTATGCGTTTGTTGGAATATTTAACTGTCAAATCCGTCACAAAACAATACATTTATAAACTGTGTAACACCGTCGAGACTTACATACACGTGTAAACAGCATGTAACACCAATCAATACCATGTATAAGAATAGGAAGGGCCAAACAATTCAAATGAAAAATTCTTAGAAATCGAAGAGTTTTCGTGAAATTAATTTGATAAACAACCTTTATACATTAAAAAAAAACACTCAATGCCATTTATAAATGATTTGTTTTCCTCCAGCATTTGGTATTTTATAGTTTATAATTGATACACCTTCAAGTTTGACAGTTAAAGAATTAAAAATCCTTAATTTTCCTTTCAAATTTGATGGCAAATTTAATAAATTTTGGCACTTGAAGTGGTTTAAAACTTATTTTTCAAATTTAATGTCAAATCTTGTACAGTAAATATACATTTTAAATTTCTTATAGCATGAATCAATACACTGTATAATAGGAAGGGCCAAAATCATGAAAATTTCTGGAAATTCATATGATAAACAATCAATATTTTTCACTTAATACCATTTATAAGTGGAATCGAGGATTTGAATTCTTCCTCTGGCATTTTATTGCCATTTTGTAGTTTATAGTTGATGCAATTCATCAAATTTGACAGATGAGAAGTTTGAATCTTTAATTTTACTACCAAATTTAATAATTTATGGTATTTGAATGTGTTGAAATTGTTTTTAAAGTGGCTTTATATCTTGAAATAAATAAAATTTATTCGGATATTTTTCAAGTTTAATACTAACTTTGTGCGTACGTTTAAATTTCTCGTGACGTGAATCGAAGGGAATTAAAATTTTCCAAAATCAATTAATACACAAAATTTATAATATAATGCTATTTATAAATGAAATTAAACATTCGAATACTTCCTCCAACATTTTTATTGCTGTTTTTTATTTTATAGTTGATGCAATTCCAGTTTGACGGGTAAGGAATTCAAATCCTTAATTTTGCTATCAAATTTAATAACTTTTAGTATTTTAATACATTAAAATTGTCTTTAAATAAATGAAAATTACTTCTTAACTTTGTGAATTAATTTGTAAGATTTATAATAAGATTCAACCTTATATGCGCATTTAAATTGCCAATGATATGAATTGATAGTTCGTGTAAGGAAATAGAATCGAAGAGATTCGATCGAAATCTTTAAAAGATCAATTAATTCTCATAAATTAAAGTTTATAAACAATTTTCAAATGAATAAAATTTTATTTTGTCTATAATTGTCGTAAAGGAAAAAGGAATTCCCGTAATGTCGATTAATTACTATTATTATTTTTCTTTTTAACTTCTACTTTCCTTTATAATTTCCTGTATGTTAAATGGATGTTTTCCTAACAAGAAAGTCAAAAATTATTCAATTTAATTTTTAATAATCCAGATAATGTCAATAAATTGCGTTAAAATAGTTTTAATTTTATAATTTACTAGTAACATACTTGAAATTTTTTATGTGGTCCGATGGCCGAAGCAGTTAAGATGCGAGTCAATCAATTTGAAGGACCCAAGTTTGAATCCGGGCAGGCAATCCCAGAAATTCTTCATTGGTGATGCGTCAGGTTTTATTCCTTGCCACTCGGCTGCCTTCGTTGTAGGTTTGGTAAGGAAAAAAAGCTCTTTTGGTTGCTCACAGGACAGAGAGTCAAAAATGAAAAAGTTATTGCCTTTAACAGGAAATTTTTTCATCTCTTTGCCATTTTAATATTGAATATGATAGATTTATGACTGGTGAGAGGATAGGAAGCAGTGGCTACAGTTCTGGGGACAAGGTTGGAATCTATATAATAATATTTTAAAATCTAATGAATCAATTCATATAGTTTCAAATGCATAAAGTGAGAAAAACAAATATAATAATCCAGGGGTCACTGGAAAATTTTAAAAAGTTGCTAACCATTTTGCCACTTTCAAATTATTGATTGCCACCAGTTTTACATACTAATTAATGCAGGTACTGGTAGTCTTAATGTATTAAGCTATTACTTAGAAATAGGGATCGTTTTTAACGAATAATTCCGAATACTCGATTACAATGCTTAAAAAGCATTTCACATATTCTCTTATGTCAAAATTTTTATTCTTTGATTTTTTTTTCAGTAAACTAAAGTGAAAAAAAATATCATCCCAAAAATTTCCAGTTTTCTGTCAGCCGATAAATAAAAAAACCTGTAATCTGGAAACACTGGGTGGCATTACGTGAAGACTGTCTTCTGTTTCGACGTCACTTCCTGCTTTCCTGTTTGAACTTGCCGCGTTTGACGCAGCTAGGTATGCGGTACGTGGAACTCTCGTTGCACGGAAGCTCGACATTCTGCTGTTTTTCCTAAAGCATGCTTTGCAATTTAATTTTGAAATAAGCAGATTAGGGTTTTTATCGTCGGTATTATAATTTTATTGCCACTGTAATAAAAAGATCGCCAAGTGGCACTTTGCAGCACAACCCATGATAATCTGAGTGTTTCGTATTGAAGTAGTAGAGGAGTTTGAAATGTTCTAGTCCCAAGCTTACAATCACTCTTTGTGGCTCTGGATTGGTCTTTCATAAGGTATTTGGAAACAAAAATGCACGTTCATTAAGAAGTTATTCAAAATTTAACACAAAACTTGTGAATAGCATAATATATTGGCAATCATTTTTTAAGTCTAAATGGTACCAAGAACTCATTGTCTAGCACATGGCAAATGTTAGAATGAGCTCCCGTAGTCACCAATAGATGTTTGTAACTTTGGTCAACTTTTATTTTGTCTTATTAATCAATCCCTTGCTTGAGTTTTTCATTTTATTCATTAGCATAAACCAGTCCTTTATGATAAACCAAAATTATTCAATCGGTTAGAGTTGGCATGTGTTCGGAAGGTTGTTTTTTTCAAAATTCCTTTATTTTTTCTTTCCTTTCCACCAAATCTATATATATAATTGAGACGAATTGATGATGATAATAATAAGCGCAGAGCCCAAACGTTTAGGAGTTGAAAGTTGAAATTTGGTACACAGTTAGGGTACATCACGAGAACGCACGCTGAGAAGGGATTTTTCGAAATTTCTCCCCCCAGGGGGAGAGGGACAGGATTAAGTCTTAACACTTCCATCAACAATGGAAGTGTTAAGAGAAAGCGACGTGCAAGACGCAGATGCAGTTTTTTTCGTTTTTGTGGGAAATCAAACATATTTTTAGACCTATCTGAAAATTCTGTAATTAGTCTGGAAACAGGGGGACCCAATTCTTGCATTCTGTGAAAACGGGTAAGGTTGACTATAACGTAATAATCTTAATATTCGCTAAAACAGTTAGGAGTTGAAAGTTGAAATTTGGTGCACAGTTAGGGTACCAGATTTAAGTACCAAAGTGTTAAGTAACAATGGAGAACGACAGAAAGCGACGTGCAAGATTTACGGGCACTGGAAAAAAAAGAAAAAGAGTAATGCGTTGGAACATATTCGATTTTCAAATTTAAACAGATTAGTTCGGTTTTTCTTGACCTTTCAGGAAAATCGAACAATATAATCAGAACACGTCGTGAAAATCGAACAATATTAGAACATTTGATTTTCAAATTCGAACCTTTCTTTAGAAAAACTTAGTTCGTTGATGAAATTACTCTTTTTTTTTTTTTTTTTTTTTTTTTTTTTTTTTTTTTTTTTGTGACTATAATGTAATAATCTTAATCTTTGCTATCGTTACTTTTGCCCGAGCAACGCCAGGCCTACCTGCTAGTTTCTAATAATCAAAATGTCTAATGATGTCCTATTTTTTCATGCCTAGATGAAGCTCGTAAAAAGAATATTTGTTTTGCTAACTGGTTGCTGGTTCTGTACAAGTGATGCCAGCTAAGCTATACAAAAAACTGGTACTAGCCCTGCTAGGGCTAAATTTGAATTCCTTTTGGAGTGCCAGAAACATTTTTCCTGACAGTTTATCTACCACATCTCCCCAAGGATTGTGAATTGCTAATACCGAGGCTTAGAATATTATGCTTGAAAAAGGATGTGCATTCGGAAAATGTTCTATTTGAACAAAACTCGTGTAATTTATGCTAATTATCTTTCGTCGATAATATTAAAAAATTAAAATTTTCAATAAATTATAATGAAATTAATATTTTTCGACTGAATTCAATTAGAAACATATTGAAAAACTATATTAAAGTAAATATACAGGTTTTTCTACACAAAATTTTTATTAATTAATTTTTTAAATTGGTGTCGGATTTACCACGGGTCTGCGCTTATATTCGACTAAGCACGTGCACAACGACGGGTTAAGGTCGAAAGTATTTAATTTTTATTAAATGTTTTATTTGTATTGCTGGATTTTAAAGGTTTTTTGGTATTTGTCTATTTTAATTTCTCTTTTCTTATATATAGCATATTCATAAATGTCTTGTTATGATTTTATCTTGAGGGGAGACAACAGTGGTGTTCACCAGTGCCAGAATTCTGTGGTGGTTTCTAACTAGTATCGGCCATTCCTGAGTATGATTTGGGCTGCAGCCCTTTGATAGACAAATGAAGGAAGGCCATACAGTCCCTTACATATGTATATATATTATAATTTGATAGTAATGCTTGCCCCAAAGACTTTGCTCTCTTGTTAAAAAATTTTGTGATGATTTCAGTTCCTGGTGCAGGCCATTTTTTTGTTGTTTCACACAGTATCTGATAATTCTGTTGCTTTCGACTGGAGTATTGTGTGAGATCTCGCTGCATAACCAATGACCTGATAGAAGTAAATATGTTCTACAAAGTGTATGTGCAGGATTTTTAAAAGGGTGGGGTTTTAAATTCTTTTCTATTAACACAGTTTATTAATTGTTATGATATAGGATATAAGCCTTTTTTTTTATTTTTTAAATTCCTTCTGAATGGGTTAATGTAGTAAAATACTCTTACATTGATTATTTTACAATAAAAATTTTTTTTAAATTTTCAGATTTTAAATATTTGGTATTAAGAAAATGTTATCTTATTTCGCCCCAAGAAGTATTCTGTTTTAATATTGATCAATTTATTTGGTTCCCTGGACCCTTATTTTGTTGATTTTTCTATTTTTAATTATTGTAGGAATTGGTATGATGAACTTTTGGACCATGAACTTTGTGCAGGTGAGCTTAATGATGCTCTGAGGAGGTATAAGCCAAATAAAACGCCAGGTTTTGACGGGATCCCGATGGAATTTTGGAATTTTGAGACTCTGAGACCACATATTTTGTGTCTTTTTTCAAAGATTTTTGATATTGGAATAATACCGGAGTCTTGGAAGACGAGTATTCTAATTCCGATTTTTAAGAATGGTAGGAAGGATGTTCCTGGTAATTATAGAGGTATATGGCTATCATCTTGTGTTTCGAAATTGTTTTGTATTATTCTGTATAGAAGACTGATTAGGTGGTTAGAAGTTAATAATATATTGCATGAGAATCAGGCAGGATTCCGAGCTAGTTATTCCACATTGGATAATATTTTTGTTTTGTACACGGTTATTCAGAAAACTTTTTTACGGAAACGGAGGAAGGTGTATGCTTTTTTTGTGGATTTATCTTCTGCGTTTGACAGAGTTTGTAGGAACTTGCTGTGGTCTAAGATGTTGCGTTATGGTTTCAGTTATAAATTTATATCTTTACTTGTTGCTTTGTATGAAAATTCCTCGTTTATGGTAAGAGATGGTGGGAACTGTTCGCCATTAATGTTTTCTAAGACTGGTGTTAAGCAGGGCTGTATTTTGAGTCCAATCTTGTTTGGTATTTTTTTGAACGATCTCTTTGGTTTTATTAATTCTTCTGGTGATGGTATAGAAATAGATGGTTTCCAAATTAAAATACTAGCTTATGCAGACGATATTGTAATTTTATCTGACTCTGTGATTGGACTTCAAAGATTGATTGATAAATTCGCAATTTATTTAGATGAAAATGGTTTGAAATTGAATTTGAATAAGTCCAAGATTGTTGTTTTTCGAAGAGGAGGTAAGAGTGCGAGGGCAGATAAATGGTGGTTTAAGGGTTCTCCAATTCAAGTTGTCTCTAATTACAAATATTTGGGTGTTACATTTTCGTCTAATGGTTTATTCCATACGCATTACACTAATAAGAGAACTCATGCCAGATTATTGATGAATAAAGTCATTCAGTTGGGGAGATCTGCCAAATTACGTAATCTGAGAGATTATTTACGTCTATTGAAAACTGTGGTATTGCCCTCTTTGTTATATGCTTCAGAGATTTGGGGTTTTAATCTGACTAATGGTGATGGTATACAGACTGAATTTATTAAAAACTTATTTTATTTACCTCGTTGTACACCAGGTTATTTAATTATGATGGAATGTGCTTTGACCCCTATAAAACTTATAATATTTAGTAGGATAAGAAATTGGATTAATAGAATTTCTAAGCTCGATGATCATCGTCTGAGTAAGGTTTGTCTGAAATTTATACTTAACAAAAAGTCTATAGATTGGACACGTTATCTTATAGATACATGCAATAATCATGGTATTAATTTTATTAATGATGATTTGGATCTAATGGACTGGTCTCTTCTCCTTGTAAACATTTTTGATAATTTTTTATATAATATAAATGAAAAAATAAGTAAAAGCGTATATAATTGTTGGTATAAGAATTTGAATGTTACGTTTTTTGATAATTCTTTATATAATCAAGATGTTTCCCTTAATATTTTGTGTTTATTTATACAGGCTAGGTGTAATTCGTTAAACTTTTTAAATAATTACTCGAGAGAATTGTGTAACTTTTGTGTTGAGAAAGAAATTGTGGATGCCTGGCATATTCTGGCTAAATGTGGGCGTCTTAAAGTGTTACGTAAAGAAATCTTTGGTTGCGAAGTTCTTACCAGGTCTTTTTTCCTTAAAATTTTATCGAAACCTTGTTATAAATTTAATGTATTTTGTTTTCTAAGAAAATCTGTTAAAATTTTGTTTTAGGGGGCGTGATTCCTCTACTATAAATCTAGCCTTGTTGTTAGTGCTGTTTGGGAGCATCTGTCAGTGCTGTGTCTTCGATACTAATTTTTTTTCTATTTATAGGTAAGCAATTTGCCATTTTGGTTTCTATTTTTTAGTATTTTGTATTATATTGACAGATGCTCCCGATCTTTAAACTTTATTTAATTACTGTATTTGATTTTGTAAATTTTATATAATTTATTTTACAACTGAATTGTTATTTATCATTGTATAATTTTGTTTGATTATGTTTATTGTATTTAAGTGTTTTGTTTGGGAGATGGTTTTGCTCCCCGCATCAAGGAATAAAAATCCAGTATGCGTAATAAATAAATAAATAAATAAAATAAATAAATAAATAAATATTGATCACATTTAATTTGACTAGAGGTAGGTGGTAACGTTGTCATCGTGTATGTGTCTACACGGTTGCAGGAATTGGAGGTTCAAGCCCCCTCGAGGTTGATTCTTATTTTCCAGAAATTTCTAAATTAAAAATTAATTCATTATAATCACATTTATTTGTACAGAGGATCTTCATTATAACACTGCTCACTATACCGCGCACTCGGTTATAGTGCGGGCGATGTTCGCGACGTGATAAGCTCAAACGTGTTTATACGGGTTCGTGCGGCATTAGTGAGTAGCGCATTTTATTGTTACTGCGTATTGAGTTCCTGCACGTATTTTGAATAGCGTTTGATTATTGTATGCATGATGAGTAAAAGAAAAGCTTGACGTTATTGCTAAAGTAAAGAGGTAAACCGCGTTACACCGCGCCACTCGTTATAACGTGGGTGTTGTTTCCTGCCCGACATGCGCGTTATATCGGGGGTCCACTGTACTATGAAAAGTTACTTGAGGGTTGCTTCTTGTATGCATAATTAGTCTGTTTTAAATATAATTTCAATTGTTGATGTTATAAATATATATAGTGTAAAATGTGACTTTACTGTATTAATACCATACTTTACGAATGATTTTGGCCATTTTTCATTCATCCTTCCTCAGGCATTAACAAAATTGAATAGATTTTGTTCATTTGTGATCTTGTGTATGTAAGCCCATTTCTTGGATTTTTTCCTTGCCTTTAGACATGGCTAAACTTACACAAGTGTTCAGAAAACCTGCTTGTAACCCACACCCACCAGTGGCCAAGTGGATAAAACCACTGGTAGCTGGTTGTGGGTTCAAGCCTCACCAACAAGCTAGCCACATGGCATTTTTTAGGTTTTCTTCAGGTTAGTGATAGGCATAAACAGGAGCCAGTTTTTCATAAAAGACCTCTTGGGAAGAATTTTCCTTGGAAGATCACCCATGCGTTACTATATACAAATAAACTGAAAAGCTTCTAACCCACTGTTCATCCATGAAGCTTCTGATAATCCATTTCACTTTAAATTAGCTGCATTTAATGGTTTGGTTAGGACGTTCATACATATTACCAGTATTAAGGACCGACAAGAAGTGCTTCGTTATATAAGTATTGGGTTGTTCGGAAAGTTCGTAGCGATTTTTAAGAGAAATAAAAGAAATTGTTTTAATACTAAAAATATACTTTTATTCCACTATGTATGCGCCATTGTTTTTAATGACGTGTTGCCATCTATGGGGCAGCTTCATGATACCCTCTTCGTAGAACTTTCCAGTTTTTTCCGCGAAAAACTGATCCACGTGGTTTTTGCAAGCTTCCAAACTATCAAAGTTTTTATCATGAAGGGAATTTTGTAGAGAACGGAACAAATGGTAGTCCGACGGGGCAAGGTCGGGTGAGTAAGGGGGGTGGGGTAAAACATCCCAGCCTAGTTCCAATAATTTTTGGCGTGTTCGTAAAGACGTGTGAGGTCTGGCATTATCTTGGTGAAACACAATGCCTTTTCTATTGGCCAGTTCCGGACGTTTTTCTTTAATTGCCATGTTCAGCTTATCCAATTGGGAACAATACTTATCAGAATCAATTGTTTGATTCTGTGGAAGCAGCTCATAGTACAGGATTCCTTTCCAATCCCACCAGACAGTGAGCATGACCTTCTTTGGATGAAGACCGGCCTTTGGAGTTTTTAATGGTGATTCATTTTTCTTACCCCACGATCGTTTTCGGCTGATGTTGTTATAAATGATCCACTTTTCATCACCTGTCACTAAACGCTTCAGAAAAGGGTCATTTTCATTTCGTTTTTCAAGAGAATCACAAATGGAGATGCGATCCAGTAAGTTTTTTTCCGTTAAGTCGTGAGGTATCCAAATGTCATAACGATTCACGTATCCGAGCTTCTTTAGATGTTGAAATACAGTACTGTTTGATGACTTCACTATGTCTGCAATCTCTCGAGTTGTGTAATGAGGGTTTTCATCCAATAATGCTTTGATTTGGTCCTCTTCAATAACAGGAGGTCTTCCTGAGCGAGGAGCATCTTCAAGGCTGAAATTACCCGTTTTAAATTTTGCAAACCACTTTCGAACAGTTGATTCTGATACAGCACTCCCACCATAAACATCACATATCTTTTTTGCTGTTTGTACAGCATTTTTGCGTTTACGAAAAAAGAAAAGAAACAAGTGTCGATAATGCACGTTGTTCGCATCCATTTTTGCAATGAGCCAAATTAAACGCTATTTGAATAATCTTAACGGTTTTTTTGTAACGGACGCGTCTCAAGGTCATTTATCGTAATATTCATTGGTTTGTACAATTCTAATCATTTTTGCGTCAATCGGTGTCTCAACTGTCGGCTATCAAAAATCGCTACGAACTTTCCGAACAACCCAATAAAATGTGTATAAGCCTTGGTTACAAGCTGAATATTGTAAAAGATTTTTTGATTAGGAGATTTACAATTGACAGTGAGGATTTTTGTGTCAATAGCAGGAATAACAGAAGACAAATTGTTTATAAGGCTATCGATTATAATGCTTCTTTCAAGTATTTATAAGGAGATTGACCATACTGCAGGTAGAAACATCTTTTGTAGAAGTAGGGTTTATACAAAAACCAACTTTTTAAAAAACCGGTTTTTGAATCTCAACTTTTCTATGAAACCAGTTAAAATTTTTGCCCAAAATATGGAGATAAGGGATATTTACAACTTATTTTAAAACTCCAGGGCCACATGCACGCTACACTTTTTCATTTATTTAATATTTATAACATTTTAAGAATACAGTAATACCTTGGTTTTTGTTAACTTTGGTTATTGTTGGTTTCGGTTTTCGTTGGCGTGCCCAAGTGACCTTGCTGCTAATTTTGTGAAAACAAAGGGTGACCCATGCATTTTCCAGCCCGGTGTGGCATTATTTCTCATTGTGTGAGCATTACCCCGCGACTGCCCCCATTGACCAACAGTTCCATTTCCTAAACACTGGGAGTTTGGTCGTGGGTTCGTGCTTCACCAGGACGGGCTAGCCACGTGAAGTTTTACGAGTTTACTCCATGTCTGTAATGCCCGAATAGGGCCATTTACCCTTAAACGAACATCCCAGAAGACATTATTCTCCTCGATATGAACGTCATAAACATATACAACTACTATTAAATGACAATTACATCACGCTTTACCACCGGGTGATATAGGCTAGAAGCTCATGTCCAACTACCTTCTACAAGACAAGACATTACCTCGCGCATCTAGTCAAACAATTCCATTGCTTTCCTTTAGATTAGTCTTTTATGTTGATTTCTTATTCCTTTTAGTATTTAACGCTATATTAATTCTCTATGAAATGTGTTTTTGGTATGTATTTTGGAGTGTCTAGAACAAATTAATTGGATTTACATTGATTCATATGGAAATAATTCCCTCGGATTTCGCCAATTGTTTTCGAACAAATTATCAACGAAAATCGAGGTATCACTGTATAACAAAATAAAATTGACTAACATCTACACAAAACAAAACAAAAAAAAGAAATGCTAAAATATCACATTAAACTATAAAATTTACTCCATAGAAAACCATGAAGAGAAACAAATAACAATGAATTCCTACAAAGTATTATTTTATTTCTTATTTTTCGTAAGAAAATGTGATTTTAGAAAGCTAAGAACGTCTATAGATCTATTGCTCAACCATGTTCTTATTTTGCTCAGAAAATTTCCAGAAATAGAAAAATCTTTCTCACTTGCTACTGAGCCGGGTTTAATCATCTTTAAAGCATTAAATAATAAATCTTCTGTTTGTACCCTCTAATACTAAAAACTCCTTTAGTGTCTTAGGGCTGGATAAAGTTACTTTTTCTTGTTCTTGAAGATATTTATGTGATCGATCTCATGCGACCCGATTTTAGGGGCTGTAACTCACAAAGAGTCGCTTGTAGAGATATGATTCCTTTGACTTTTTGCTCCTGTAGATATGCTCTACGCTCCGATAAGGTCCCAACCGTCTCACTCGGAACTTGAATTGAGCGTTGAGCCAAATTGCAGTAGGGGGATTTTTTTGTTTTGTAGTTAGTTTTATGAAACAGTATTTAACAATATTCCCGTTTTATGCCAGAGACAATTTTGTGTCAAAATGTTAATGTTTTTAATCATATAATAAGTTTTCACATTTTAAGAGTAGGCTTAAAAACCAGTTTTTTTTCACTTGAGAAAACCTGGTTATAAAATTATATAAATTTCTTCAAAAATCCGGGTTTTAAAAACCGGCAAACCAAAGAAGGAATCCAATGGCATATAATCTGCTATGTAATGACGAGGACCACTTGGAACCAAGGGTTACAGAGCTCCTGTCATGCACTTCAGGAACAACCAAGAGTGTGAGTAAATAGGTGTGATGGCCCCATCACTGAAAGTTAGACTTAAAGCATATCAATATACAATCAGGAAGGGTGTATCTCGGCTGCATTCATGTTGGACGATTCAGTCAGCGTGAGATGGGAAGAGGTGGAAGTTATTATACCATTGACATCTAGTTTTTTTCTTTTACTCTTTCTGCCCTTGGCACTAAGACTGTTTTTTGCAAGCCCATTATGCGTTTGGCCAGATCCACAGTGGGGCAGATGGGACGGGACTCGACCTTTCCCGACGACCCTCTCCCCAAAAGTTCTTGGGAGTTTTTGACCCATCCAGATTTGATCCCGGGTCCTCAGAGCAGTGGGTTGCCAATTTAAAAGGTTTTGTAATCCAATGGTTATGCAAGAAAATAACTGGATAAATTGTTACGACATCCTTAGTTTGGGAAGGTAAAACGTGTCCTTACTTTTATGATTGTATTTGCAGAGTCTGATGCTCGTTCACTCTTATGTAATATTTACAATAAACACTGCATCTACTACAAACCCAAAAAGATTGGGATTTCTCTAAAAAAATTATTCTAATTTATAGATCTTTATTTATTACTACTTTTATATTATTTTTTGAATGTTTGAGAATTAAAAGTAAAGAATAATTTCACTGCGATTTGAAGAGGGACAAAATATTATTTTAATATTTTTTCCCTTTTCATAAGACTGGCATAACTGCAAAAAAGTAAAAAATTGTGTGAGTGCTTAGCAACTCATCTACAGGAGCACAGTTTTGTTGCTATGGAAGTGCAAACTAGAAAAAGATGATCACTGTAGTGCTCATAGTGTAAATTTCAAATATATAATTTAAGGGGCACTGTGCTCATTTGAGGTGGTGTTGACTTTTCTTTTGAGAGAGAGAGAGAACGGTATATCTTATACTGTTGAGAAATATGTAATATAGATTTTGTCAGTGTAATTATTTTGATTTTGTTGGTAATGATTAGTGTGGGTTTGTTGACTTACAGGGGAAATCTATTAATTCTGCATCAGGAAGGGTCTTAGGTTCTGTCTGCATGTGGATGGTGGTCATGGAGGTATAGATAACACATCTTTACAATCAACTTGTTTATTAAGACAAAAGGATGCTTACAGAATTTACAAGATGATTCCCTTTGGGCACTGATTCAGAGTTCAAAGATAGTTTGAGTGTACATCACCCCGTTGACAAATCCTTTCTGGAGAATGGTGAAGATAGACGATGTCGGCCCTGGGGCAGTATTTGTGATGATGTGATGCTGGAGACGAGACTTGGTGATTACGATTTTGCTTGCACTTTTAGCGACACAAGGGTCTGGGTGTTGACGTAGTGTGAAGGATCTGCACATTTGACCTTGAAATTCGGGGTTTTTCTCTCAATCTAACTTTCCTCGTCTTTCTTTCCAATTGGTCTCTCCTCTGTCTCTGGGTGAAAACCGAGCTCTGTTTAGGTCACAAGAAAGACCCGTTTTGGAGAGTCTACTTGACATCATCCTTCGACTCTGACCAGGAGATGTTGATGAAGTCATGAAACCCACACTCTTATTTTACTTCATTATTGCCTTTTCTTTGACATTTTAGAATTTCAACAATCTAGTACGATGTCCTTTGACCATCAGCCCTTTCCCTTTTTCCGGTTTTCTAACCTAGGTCGATTATATACGAGCACCCGAGTCAAAGTTCCATCTCTCTGGGTCGACATTCATCTATGATGTATCGTGTGTGCAAGTCCTTGAGATTCCTCATTTATCTCTGCATTACATTTGTTTTGACAACTATAATTTTTCCCTCTCTCTTTCTTACGTAACTTTTGTTTTGTTTTTGCCTCAGGAATTTTGTATATTCAATGCAATTTTGGAACCAGTCTGGAACCTGACAGTAGTATTGAGGAAAATACTGGACCTTTTCCTTGTACTCCACCTACTTCGACTGAAAATTTGGCTGTAACTACAGGAAAAAGATTACAATCGCTGAGTGAACCTACTTTAAAGGTACTTAAAATAGGTGATTTCTTCTCTTCTACACCAGGCACAAGTAAGTCCTTATCTAAGGAAACTAAATCTTATCCGGATAAAAGGTTCGATAAACTGTTTTCGATTTAGAATGATTTGACAGCCGGAATGGACTGGCTGACTAATTTGCATACTGATTATTATGATCAACTGTCCCAACTTGAATCAAGAATGAAGGATTTGTCTAAGTTTCAACTGGACGTACAGCAAAAAGACAATTTATTTCTTCATAGTATAGATATAATGGCAAATGAACTTAGAAGAAAGAATATCTTAGTTCAGGGACTATCTTTTATTGATGATGAAATTGGGGGAAAGATTCAAAAACTTCTTGAAACAATTTTGGGAGAAGCAAGGAAAATTCTGTCAAATACACTTTGACTTAGAAGAATTAATTTTTCTCGATTTTTTTTGGGGAAAATCTGACTCCGTTCCCTCGGGACTCTCCAATCTCTCAAGATTTAACCTTGAAATTCCACAAGTATATGCAAGTTTTTGCTTGGAACTGTCAAGATACTTTTCTATGTGATTTGAAAGATAGAGAGTATTGATGCGATTTATGGGATTGATATCTTGGGAATTACTGAGACCCAGCTATCGTCTTCAATTGATTTAAAAATTAAAAAGATTTATTCCGATTTTCGAACATTTGAAGTAATTGCCTCGAGTCTCCTAGGAAAGGGTAGGCCTTCGGGGACTACTTTTGTGCGTTAATAACAACTTGGAAGAAATTATGCTATCGTCGAATCGACGGCACATTCTTGCAGTAAAAATAAAATTAAACTGAGGTAAATTTAAATTTTAGCGAGATTTAATATCAATTTTGATTTATATGCACATTCTTATTTTTGACAAATTATCGGGTGAATTGGAAGAATTGATTTCTGTTTATTCTCTAGATTACAGTATCCAAATGTGAGAATTGGTAGAAAAATGCACCATCTATAATGGTAATTCCATCTCATCTACACTGTCATCAAATGACGTAATAGTTTGAGGTGCTAACGCCTACAGTCGCCACCAGTGGGCCTGGAGAGGATGACGTCAGGTTTCGTCAGATCTCCGCGCCTTTTTCGACCTGCCACGAGACAGTTCAGGTGTGTTCGACAAGAGCTCGGCTACCTCCGACTA
Source organism: Centruroides vittatus (assembly GCF_030686945.1). Classification (NCBI taxonomy): domain Eukaryota; kingdom Metazoa; phylum Arthropoda; class Arachnida; order Scorpiones; family Buthidae; genus Centruroides; species Centruroides vittatus. The sequence goes on from NW_027121163.1 coordinate 162,445, forward strand.
GACAAAGGATTGTAGTGGCAAACGACCATAGCCTACAAGTTAATAAAAGAGAACAACTAATAGATCTTATTAATGCTTATCAATTTTGTATAATAAATGGTATAAACAGCATTTAAATGATACTCCAGCAAAATTTACCTATTTATCATCTTTGGGAGCTTCAACAATTGATAGACTGTCTTGAAAATTTTTCTATCTCCGCCGACTACTTGTTAAATCACTTTCTCTCCTTGGCCATTCTGAATTTTGGATCACACTTAGATAAATGTAATGAAGTGGAGCGAGTGATATACTAATTTGGAGAGTGGAAGCTAAAGACGTTTCTACGGGTGAAGCGGTAAAAAGACGTTCAGCATTATTAGCTTCTTTGAATAACGATATCAAACAATTTTATAAATCAATGATAAAAAATATTTGGGACTCTGCGAGACATTGTGGCTTAGTTACTAGACGGAGGACTGTTTGTTTGTACTTTTGAATGGTTTGATAATGATTTTAATTTTTTTTTGCTGATTTACAAACAGAGCATTGAGAGTTTTTTGTAGTAATAGAAATAAAGAGAATCTTAAACAACAAATTGAAAGTTAAAGAACAAATTGGCTCCTGCTTCTGATGGCATCAAAAATGGATGCATTAAACACTTGCCTGAGGAAATATTTAGAAATTTGTTAAGTTTTTTTGAATGGGATAAAAGATTTAGCTATTTTTCCACAAGACATGAAGAGAGTCCTGCTCAGAGTGATTTACAAGAAAGGGGATAAGTCTGACCCTCATAATTATTGCCTAATTGCATTGTTGAATAATTTCAGAAAGTTGTTTTATAAGTCCAAATTGGACAGAAGTCAAAATTATAAGAATTATTTTGATATTTTGATCAAAAATAATTGATTTGTCTCCTTGAGATTTGCATTACAATGTTTATAATCTATTGTTAAAGATGGAGAAATCTGCTAGAAGAAATTGGGCTGCTTTGGTTCATAAAATATTTAACGGCTTGGGTTATTCCTTTATTTCATTGTTTTGAACCAGTCTTTTTCCTTATTAAGAACCCACCCGAACAAGATAATTCGGGTTAAATTTGATCGACTGCGAAACCAAGACCAAATCAAGGCTACGTTTACGATGGAGTATTTGGCTGGCAAACCAGGTATTATTTAAATTATGATGTAAGTTATCTTGTTAAAAGTTTAATTATGCAATTGCATCCAAACAAATTTTGTATTATGATAAGGAGTCGTCGTTTGGAAATTTCTAATAATAGACTTTGTCTTTATTGTAAAAGCACTGTTGGTTCACTAATAACTCATATCTTTGAGTTTTAAAGACGAGTTTTTAAGCTTGAAAGAACTTGAACAATTTCATAATTTTTTGAAGTTATTACTTCCTTAAAGCAATGTTTTCTTCTTGTTTTTGAGAATTTATAATAAAATTTCATTCTTACATAGGTTTAATAATTATTTTGGTATGTAATTGCCTATCAAATTAGATACAGGAAAACCTTGTTAGTTTGAAATTTGGGGATTTAATATTTGTAACTTTGAATTATCCAAGATTTACATATTTCTGTAGAATATGCCAAATTCCACATAATCGATGTAATTTATTAAGCAAACAAAACAGGTTACTTATACAGATTACTATTTTCATTAATTAATAATAATAATATAAATAAACTGTATGTGTCCGGTAAGAACCTCGCGGGTTACAGATACGTAGATTGTATAAAATGTAAAGCAGAATTCCGTGAAATGTAGCCCAACTTATTTTATAGTGACCCAAAAAATACTAAGTTGCCTGGAGCCCTGCAAATATCTCAACCTGCTATTTGTAGCCTAATCTTGCAATCTCAAAAACTAGTAGTATTTTATTAGATAAAAGAGAAAAGAGCAATTCTTGCGTCGGGTAATACCCAAAAATGTGTTACCGTAAAAGCAAAGCCGTGTTGATCAGATTAGAGTTGTTCTCGGTCTATTACGGCATGGAGGCACTTCGATCCAAACAAATGAGTTACGTACGCATATCACAGTTTGGACAGAATTTTCACTTCGAGTTACAAAGTAGCCTTATTTCAAACTAACCGAATTCCTTGACGTGTAAATCTCTTTATCCCCGGTCGGGACAAAAGTACAGGTAGGCCTACAAACTATTGGAGTTCAAATTAATGGGGATTTCCTGTATCATTAAACTATTTTTAAATTCATTTTTGGTGAGTAGTAATGTTCAAAATCACTTATTGTACACAAATAAAGCAGGAACTTGCATATAAAAAATAATAATGCAGTAGAATCCACTTATCATAATCACAAATAATGTAATTGGAATTATTGCATCCCAAAACATCTTAATTTCTACTATTGTCGATGCAAAGCCCAGATGAGGGGAGAGGAAGGTTAGATCATCATCTTTGGGTAATTGGGTATTTTTAAGCCATCATTTCACACTATTGAGTTTAGTGTGTGATTGGCAAAGTGCATTTGTACCAGTTATCATTATCAATCTTAACCAGACTTTAAAATGTCAAGCATTGTTTTATCGTTACTTGCTTATATTTCGGTAGTTTAAACTTCTAGAAGTTTTTTACTTCCATCGTACTGTACATTAGCTAAAGATGGTACTACAAAAATACAGATTGCAGATGAGAGTTTTCAAGTTATACATTTTTTAAATGTCACATTCAACAAAAGCAGACTTTCCACTAATTGTAGTTTTATTTACTTATCCACATTATCAGTCCATTATCACCATCTGTATAGGAGAGTCCCAAAGTGATTACAGTAAGAGGATGCTACTGTGTATACACGGGGTGATTGAATGAAAAGTTTAATTGCAAAGAGTTGTAGACTTGGTGAACAATAACATTTGAAACTGTTTAAGTCCGTAGTAAATGAATATTCAAGATTTAAATGTGTTTTGCAACTTAGCAGAGACGTAACAAGCACAGTTGTCTTACAATATTGCCGAGTCCGACTATCAGCATCATTGTGTTTACTTCTTGCAAGTAAACTTTTCACCTGATCACCTGATTAAATTCATTTCAGATTGAGTTTATTTGCTTGAAAATTAATTTTTCACCCTTTTTTAACAGGATGATTCATTTGGAAAGGAAGAAATCTCTTATTTGCTATGCAAAGTTTATATAATGAAACTTTTGTGCAAGAATGAGTTCGACCCAGTCAATAGATCATTCATTGCATAATGCAGCTACGATTAACGAAAGCAGACATCACAATACTCTTAATGGCGTCGAAGAAACCGAGCAGGCTCAACTGTTCGAAACGTTACAAAATATCGTTTCGCTCGACGCGAGTACTCTGCCGCAGACCACCATTTCTCAGCCGATTAATGCTAATCTATTGCAAGCTTCGGCGCCGATCGGTCACATGTCGATGACGAATATGTCGATTCAGTCTTCTTTGCCGCCGTTTTCTGTGCCTGCAAATAACAACATGGTGTCGACTTGGTTAAATAACAATTTGCTAAAAGTACAATCCAGACCCGTAGCTTCTTCGGGGATTCTTCCACCCGTTACGGAATTACATCCTGCATTGCGCGCAGCTAGCAATTTTAGATTGTTAGAACTTAATCAGTCTTCGGTCATCCCTTCTTGTCCGACGAGTATACAGCCAGTTACTCAAAATATTCTTCCGATTTCTGAGAACAGTAATAATATGAATAAGAGTCCAGTTTCCAATAAACCTCAGGCTTTCACAATTGCAAACAATGAGAATAATTCCCTTCATCATATTTCAGTTTCAAAGGTGAAATTACCAAATATACAACAACCATTAGTTCAGCAGTCATTACCTCTTAATTCCTTACCTAATATCTCAGTTTCAAATGGTAATCAGCCGTTCGAAATGCTAACAAACAACTTAGTGACATCGCAGTCAATGGAACCGGATAGTCTAATGAATTCTCTCGTATCCACCTCATCTGTCACAAATTTATTATCGAATAATTTGATGGGTTGTAGTCCATCTTTAATAAAGGCATTTGGGTTGAATGCACAAGATGAAAATCTAAATTTATCTGCAAATACTTGCAACAACGGCATGTACGATAACATTGGTAATCAAACACTACAAACTTCAGTAGCAGAAAGTCAGTATCAGAAACAAATCATTAATCATTCTAATCAACTTTCTAACGATACTCAGACTTACTTCACAGATCTTTCTACTCAAGCGTTAACATTGTCTACTCCAATATTAACTTCTTCCGGTACCGCGTCGGATCGGTTTGCGAAACATTCGCCTAATTTAAATGCGGGCTCTTCCGACGATACCACTCTCTTGTCGTCCATCGAAGAGACACGATGCTTCAAATGCAAGTTCTGTACATTCATTAGTCTTCATAAACATCTAGTCATATCTCATTTAAAATCATCTCATCATAAGAATTTAGAAATTTCGGAGCCATTAAAGATTAGAAATGAAGTGCCCATAGAAGTGAGTAAGATGCCAGACAATAATTTAGAACAAGGAAATATTTTAATTGAGAGAGACAATGTAAATTACAATTCGGAAGCAACTATATCCTCAAATTTGATAAATCAAAAGGATATAAATAATACTCCAGTTTCAGAAGAGACCGACAATCGTTTTCTCTGCGGTAAATGTCGTAAGGGTTTTTCGTCTCTCGAAGCATGCCGCCACCACATGGTTTCGGATCATAGCGTGAAATGGAAGCGCGTCCGTCTAGAACGAATAGTCAACACTCAGAATTCCGGAGTAAATAAGTCAAATGGAAACCAAAACGTAACTGTAAATAAATCAGGAGTTATTCTTTTGGAGTTGAACAGTAAAGGAACAACGCCGACGACAAAAGCCATAAATCAAAAGTTTAAAAAGTCAAGAGAAAATAAAAATGAACCAGAAACCAAATTAGTGATCGCAATGAAGAGACAGAGAGGAGAAGTAACTTCTCGTCAGAAATCTTGGCAAAGAAAATTAAAGAGAGAGTATGGATCATATATGTAAGTTTTTTTTTTATTTCTTAACAAAGTTAAACCAAGATGGTCAAATGATAGTAGTAATAGTGTGAGAAATCTGGTGGTGCTGCGAGTTACTCGACGATGCTTCGAGTCGACAGTACGACGAACGTGGCCAGCTTGTGACATTGCCGAGTATGACTTGCAGCGCTATCAACTCCGTGCACTATTTCTCACAGGTTCTGTTTTCATTTGATCATCTCGTGTAAAGTTTCATTTAATAATTTATATTCCTAATTTCAGCTGCGAGTTTAAAGGTTGCAACATAAGGTTTCGACAGTTGGACAATTTAGAATATCATTGTAAGTGCCACGTTTCCGGTTGTTCCGCATTTAATTGTCCCGAATGCGGAAATCGCTTCGAACATTGGGGTAACATTGCCGGACATCTTTGGCGTCACCATTCCGTAGATTTGGAATTACACGCTTGTGATCAGTGTTCTTTTCGGTAAGTCTTTTTCAGATTTGACGATTACAGTGGGGAATTATGGGATGTATCCGAACAGATCACCCATAAAAATTTCTTGAAGTTTAACTGCCCGAATTTTGGTCGTCTGGAGCATTAGGCCGAGACTTAATATACCTAAATACTGTTGATAATCTTGTTTGGCTATTAACAATATTCAGTTAGAGGAAATCTTTATTTGCCAGCTGTATACTTTTCTATCTTCTTACCAGAAATTTATTATTTTTTGATTTATTTACATGGGATATTTTTGAAAATTTATTTATTTACTAGTGGACAAGTCATATACAGTAGTTAATCATTCTAATTTATAAACTTTGCATTACATGCAAACAAATTATAATTTTAGATGTTTAATTCAATTTTTCACCTCCTTTTAGTACTTACAGTTTAAGTAAATTGGAAAATCTTCATAAGCGTATTCATCAAGAAGAGCGTCCATACTTATGTGATACATGTGGTAAAGGATTTAAAACTAACAAACAGTTGCGTAATCATCAAGTAAGTTATATATAATTTTTTTTTTCTTTTTGTAAGTTTGCATGCATATGTACACTCTTTGACCAAAAAGGTGCACACCAATAAACAGGTGCCAGAATTGAATCAAAATGTGCAGAGATAACAAAGATGGAAATAACTATATACAATGTTGTGGCAAATGTGATGGTTAATTGAGATTAACTATATAGTTTAGTGTTGTAGTTAATATCTTGTACCACCTTCTCTCATAGAGAGGGTTTGGTATAGTCAGAGATGCCTTAAGCTGTTTGGCAATGGACTTTCTCAAAGATTTTGCAGTTGTTTCTCCAGATTCTGCACACTCATTAATGTTTAAAGTTGCCATTTAGGCACACATGCTTTATGAGTGACAAATCTGGCAACTGGGTGGGCTGAGGAAGAGCATCAAGGTTTTGGAGGCACTCTTGGAACATCCGAAAGTTTACGGGGAGATATTATCCTGTCGTAGACACGTCACAAAATGCCGCACGTAAAGTCACAGGATAGCCTGTCTGTATCAATTAGCAGTCAATGTCTCACTTGATCGCTATTAATGGAGACCACTGTAAATGAAGCCATTTTAAGAACATTAGTAATTTGTGTAAGGAACACTATAAATGTGATTCTGCCTCAGTAAATTGCCTTGCAGTCATTCGGGAGGATATCTGATTCTCCACATACGTCAGTACCTGTCTCTGGACTGTGGAGATGCAGGTTATTGGATCTGATTGTATCTGTTAAGTGATCCTCTGTCAGAGTAGTATGTATTCTACAGCCACTGTCACTATCACCTCTTTACAGTGAAGTCTGATTATTCAAATGTCTTTCAGTTTAGCAAAATAATCACACTCTTTCCCTCAGCCCAATGATGTGACCTTTTGCAAATTCAGCTAGTTATTCATGAGGTTAACATATGTCGTCATTTTGGAATAAAAATGACTATGCAGAGAATTTTGTGAATTATCTGTTTTGCCCAGATTTCCAGTAATCAGATATTTTTTTTATTCTATCAGTGCCCTAAGTAAATAAGAGGTTTTTCTCTATTAGTAGCAGCAGGTCTTGACGGCATAACCACTAGGATGATAAAACCCGTTTGAGGCCAATCCTACAGTGTTTGTAATTCTTTTCAATATCTGCTTGAACACTGGCCTTTTTCCTACTCAGTGGAAAAAGGCTAGTGTCAAATTGATTCCAAAACCCACCAGTGCAAACACTTACAAAAATTACAGGCCAATCTGCCTTCTCCCAACTCTGGGAAAAGTGTTAGACTTTCTAATGATTAATGGCATCACATGGCATCTACGCAAGCGTAGAGCCCTGCATCAGAACAAGTGCAAATGTTTATACAAGACAAAATAACACGGTCATATCCATCACTCGAGGTTATTCTCAGGGATCCAGGTCTGATCCTGGAACATAGCTTATAACTCTATTCTGCACTTAAATGACACCCTGCCTCCTGGCTGCCGCATACAGGGCTATGCAGACGACACAATTATCTTAGCTTCACACAGGAACAGTGAACACTTGCAGGACATATGCAACAACATTCTCAATAACATTCACCAGTGGAGTATTAAGCATAGGCAACCCATTAACACAGATAAATGCAAAAGCATGATAGTTGGTAAGAACGTGTCACTCATCAGGAAGCTTACCCTTTGAGTAGGTGCTCACAGAATAAACCAAACAACGGAAATTAAATATTTAGGTGTTATTCTTGATGAGAGACTTAACTTCACACCCCACATCAAATACATCTCAGACAAAGCTAAAAAGACAGCCAATGCCCTCATTAGTATTGCTAGGAACACATGGGACTTGGTCCTAATGCTACTAAGTTATTTACAGAGGTGCAATCAGCCAGCACTCCTCTACGCTAGCGGTCAGCAACCAGTGGTCCGTGGACCATTGATTGTCTGTGAGAAAATTTGGATATTTATCAACTGAAGGTTGCGCAAAGTATTATGAAAGAAATGCAAAATGCTTAGTTGCTTTTTTCACTTATTGGGGTTTTCTATTCAAACTCAAAGTGACTGTTATCAATAAATAATGAACAATAAATCATATTATGAGTGCAATTGTCGTCCTTCGTGGAAAAGTGCTAAGAATCCATAAACTTATCTCAAACAAGCAGCAACGAACTTTAGGCTTGCATTAATTTGTTATAATTAAACAAGCGAGTTTCATATTAATATAATAAAATTGAACTTTTATGATCATTATTCTACAGATTTTGTATCATATAAAAAAGTTCATGATAGTGGTTTGCAAGATTCAAAATTGTGAGTTTAGTGGTGAGGTCAGAAAGGTTGCAGACCACTGCTCTATGCCGTACAGGTCTGGGGCCACATGGCTGCCAAAGTCCATAACCATAAAAAACTGTTATCTTTCAAGGGATTGCAGCTCTCTGCATTTGTAAGGCTTATAGGACCATACCACTAGTGCCCTTTTGGTAATGTCAGGATTGACCTCTATTGACTTAGAAATTAAATGCATTATTTGGCAGGAAAATCTTGTCACCTTACCCTGGTGAGATTATAGCAACTTGGATGTTGACAAAATGATTAGAATAGATAAGATTCCCAGTCTGACCTTGATATCAAAAAATTCAGCATTAACAAAAATACCCTCCCAACTTAAGATTACCACCTCTCCCGTCAGCTTGCCCCTGATGTTTAATTTGAAGATCCAGATGATCATCCCATGTTTAGGTTTTACACGGACAGTTCCAAGATGGGTGACTATGTGGATGCCACTTTTGTAGTTTACTCTGACTTAGGCCGCGAACTTCACAATGCATGCTTCCTTCTAGGTTCACACTGCTCAATAGCACAGGCGGAAACATTAGCTATTTACATGAGCTTAATTCACATTAGGTGTAGAAAGGACAAAAGACACTACTTACACTATCGCATTTATTCTGACAGTAGGGTAGCTTTACACAGGATTGCAGAGTCTGATAGCTGCTTAAAACTTGTCCATCTCATACACCATGCTCAGACACTTAGACAACAACATTAGAATAGATTTCCAATGGGTCCCGGGTCATGCGGGGGTTCTCGGCAACAAGACTGCCGACCGTCTTGCCAAACAAGCTGCAAAGTCTTCGATCACTAGTACTTTCAGTTATGTTCCTACCTCGTGCATCAACAATCACGTCAAGAAGCAAATCTTCATTCTCTGGCAAGACAGCTGGGACTGTGACACCACTGGTAGGCTCACCTACACTTTCATCCCCAAGGTTGACAATACTGCAATTCTTTGCCACTTTTACCCTATTTACACCCTCACTCATCTACTTATGGGACATGGTAACTTTAAGCAATACAGTAGAGACTCGTAAATCGGAACCCCGGTAATCGGCACGATTTTCAGTCGGACTGTGTCGTGCTGAATCGAACGTTTTTGATACTAAATTTACTTCTAAAGTATAATTTTCATGTTTTTATATTCTTCAATATATTTGTACGAAATGCAGAAATAATTTTTAACAAGACGAAGCCTCAATTATTATTATAAAAATTTTTGTTAGGCTTAAAATCGACGAAAATTCAACACGAAGCGACACGCAACGGAGAAAAATTCAACATGAAGCAACACACAACGGAGAAAAATTTGAACATCGGACAGGTTAATATATTTTTTCGTACATAATCCGTAATCGGAACAACCCCAGTTCCCAATTGATTCCGATTTTCGGTTCACTACTTGATACTTGCATAGATTTAAATTTGGGGACAATCCACAATGCAGTTGTGGTATTCAGGAGGACCAAACACCACTTCACTTAGTTTTTTGCTGCAATAGGTACAATCACATTAGGGATAGTTTAATGAGAGCTGCTATTCTTGAAGGGTACAACTGGCCTTGCAACCCACACCAACTCATTCACATTAATACAATGTTCCATCATCTACTCGCATTTATATCCCTTAGTGGGGCTCTTGAGAGCACTCCTCCGGGGACACGGATGGCATTTAGCTTTCTCTTGCTTTGTTTCGACTGTTGGTATATAGTTGCCTTTCAACTTTGTATTTTAATTCTTATTTTCTGTCTTCTTTTCAGTCTAAATTGGTTAGTTTAAATTAGACCTAGTTGTAAGTTAGATTAGGGACTCTTAGCTTGGTTTCCAGTTAGGTTATGATAGGTTAGGTTAAATTAGATTAGGGTTTGTTAGCTTTAGTCATCTGGTTAGGTTTGTCCTAGGTTGTGGTAGGTTAGTTAGTAAGTTAACATTTAAAAAAAATACATAAAATGATAAATACATAAAAATAAATAAATAAAAAATTAGGGGTCTTGCTCATTTGTCTCTGTCATCTAGTTTGTCATTGTGTTCGTTTGCTTTTCACGCTGTCTGTCTAGCTGTTAAGTAGTATTAATATTTGCGATCGCATTCAGTTTTATTAGTATTAAGTAGAGATAAGTCTTCCTACTAACATCCTCTTGGCACTAACTTCTACACTTAGCTATTCGTAGCAGCACTCGGTTATTTGTGTTCGCTACACTCGGGTTTTCTTTTAGACCAGGGGGACTACGGCCTTGCAACCTAAAAACTGCATACGAACATCAAACATACAGTCGTGGGTACAGTAGCCATACGTACGCCGTTCAGAAGGATCCTACCTTTCTCTAATGGCTATCTCCTCTCCCTCCTCCTCCCTTCCTTTAACCTCTTTTTTGCCAGCCAAACACTTCGTGTACGGCCGATTTCTTTCGTGTATGTATGTATTGGTAGCAGCTTAATATTAAATTTAAAATTCAGATGATGACTATTCAACTAATTACATCAATATAAGAAACCGACGGCCATGATACAATAGTATAATGCAAATGCCTTTAAAACCAGCATATAATTAATGTTTGAAGTTACTAAGAAAGAAAATCATTTGAAATGGAAAAACACTTGCAGTGTTTTTGTATGTTGAATGGTTTCTTTCAGTTTTTCAAAGAAAAACATAGTTACAATGAAAATTAGAACATAGAATGTAAATTAATATTAAAGAATCATTGCTATGGTTACATTCAAATCAGATAAAACATTCTCCACAATCGATTGAATTTAAACTGCATGGAACATCTTAATATTCAACAATATTTAAGTGTATTTACTACTATATTTTTGCAGATTGACCAGCATGCCACATATAATCAGGTAAAACCATGGCAGAAACTCCAGGTTTACTGGTTTACTGGTGATTAAAAATTAATCAGATCTAACAAAACTAGTTGGTAAATAAATGTTAAAGAAAACATTCTTCAGAGTACAATAAATTAATAACGTTGTACTTTGCCGCAAAAGTAATAAAATTTTACTACCCCGACCTTGAAATATAACCTATTCTCTCAAATTTCATACCAAGTAGATGTTAACGATATAAGAGATATAAACAAACATCGCAAAACCCAATAAATTTGTGTAAGGCCAAAGAATCGCCAGATTACATAGGGCTACTTTTCTGCAATTGTATTTAATTAATTATTAATTAATTTGTCACTAGAGGAAGGCATTAGGTGCCATCTCTTATTAAATTTAATAATTATATTTAATCAATATTTATTAAATAAATTAGAATATTCTTGGAGAAAAGTAAATTGAGATAATTTACGGCAAGTTTTCGAAATTTGATACGCTTGTTTTTGTTTTGAGATGCCTTGCTCCGTAAGTCTCAATTTTTTTACGCACCTTCCGGAGAAGGTCGTATAACCTCACATAAACCGAAATGCTGGTTTTTACCATACGGAGATATCTGATGGTGGTCTCCCTCGGATAGACCGACGTACCGGACAATCTGCGAAAATATGGTATAAATTGTATAAACATAAACATAGCATATACGTAAAATCGTGTCGTATACGAAAACCACAAGAATGTGCTATGATGATATTTCGTAGTAGAACCTCAACATGTAGGAAATCATAAACAAAAGCTGCTCAATTGTCAGTTACGTCGAGTAGCTTTTGCATGACATTAATCAATTGGCATAGCATTTGCATTTCCACTATTACACTTTTAGCATTATTTTTTCAGTTTTGATTCCAGATTCAGTTCTTATCTTCACCGACAGCCGGCTTCACTTTTCGACACTACTTGGAATTAGCATTTCTCGTGTGTTTGCCGTTTGCGATAATTACAATTTATCTACCTAAATTCTTCAAAGCATCTGCTTGGTGCATGGTAGTGAATTGTTTTTAAAAAATAAATAAATTTAGTGACAAATACACTTGGACTCGGTGGCGATTAAAAAGTGTGGACGAACTTTGCCTTCTATAAGTTGCATCATATTTTTCCATTCTGTGCTGCTAGGCATTTTATTAATGCTCGAAAACACATTTTTAAACAGAAAAGCATAATAATAATTATTTATGTTTGATAAAATACTGAGGACAAATCATTGATTTCCAGGTGTTTGCTATAATAGTAACACGATGTTAATGATTTTAAAATATCAGATAAACGAAAATGTTGTAAACTTACATTACACGTGTTGATTCGATGCTTAGAGTAGTATAATTAAAACAAGTAGTAAAACAAAACAGTACATCTACTAAAAAGACTGTTAAAACAATAAATTAGTAAAGTGTTTCATTGTTAGAACAATAAATTAATAAACTGATTTACTGTAAAAACAATAAAATGATTCACTGAACAATTTGGAATTGCTGCCATTTTTTCCCGTTTTTTATTTGTGCCCTCCCCCCGTGCCCCTCGGTCAAATAGGCATACTACGATTCGTGTAATTTTTAGCTGGAATTATTATTCGTGATTTTTTTTATTTCTAGATGCTCGTACCGTCTTCTTTTATAAGTGTTAGATTCTTTTTTAACTATTTTAATTAACCGTGTCCCTTATTATTTGACAACCTTCTTTGTTACAGTGCATCGCTACAGCCATGTTGTTGTTGTTGTTGTGCTTAATGGCAGATATATGTTCTTTAAAACAAACCTTTAATTCCCTACCAGTTTCCCCTACGTAAGATCTAGGTATGTTACAGCTACTATGAGTTGTGTTAGGTTGTTTGTGTGTATTTTTTTTTCTATGTATAATCCAGTTACTGACTATGCACTTGTTATAGCCATTCATTGAGTACGTTTTTATAGCGTCTCGTATTTCGGAGGATTTATCTATTTCGTTCGTGGTTTGTTGTGTAATTTTATCAATGTATGTGTAAAAAATATTCTTCTTTATATAACTGAGTACCTCTGATGTAAAATGCACAACACTGTCAATAGTACATGGTTTTTTATATTTTAAAAAATTATTTTGTCTTCGAGTCTAGTAACTAAAATATCTAAGAGTGGTAACGATCGTCGTTTTCGGGTTCAAGGTCAAATTTAGCATTTATATCTATCTGATTCACATGTTCCAGGATTTGATCAGCCCGTATAATGTTATCGTATACTACAAAACAATCATCGACGTAACGATACGGTTCTATTATTCCCTCGACGTTAACAATCTCTCAATCTATATTGGACGTACTTAATTCTGCGAGAATTGGCCCTATTATTGAACACACAGGGATTCATCATTTTACCTGTAGAAGTTTTCATTGCTTACAAAGTTGATATTCTCTAATACTAGAGATACTATTCAGCCACTTCTCTCTTTCTCGAATGGTTGGGTAGTTCAATTTTTTAACTAATTTTTGATATTTTTTATTATGATAATCTTGATTATTTTGTGCGAGAGGTTCTCTTCTATTAGTGTTTGAATCGTTTCTTAATTTGTCTAGTTAGTCTTTTTACCCTGTATTTTTCATGGTGAATAACAGTTTCATTATTATTTTTTCTACATTATGTTTCTGCATATCTTTTACAATGCCATCTTTTAATTTTAAAGTGGATAGGGATAAACCTTCTCGAAGACACGTTTTTAAATACCAAATGTCGACGTTCAATCGATCCCTTTCGTTTTGTAGGATTTCCTCTCTCGATGCATTGGACTTTCTATTATTTAGAAAGTCAAACTATTAGAAATAATAAAAAATAAATGAATAACAATTCCAGCCAAAAATTACACGAATCGTGGTACGCACATTTGACCAAAGGGTGTGAATAAAAAGGGAAAAAATGGCAATTTACTAATTGTTCGGTGAATCGTGTTATTGTTTTTACAGTAAATCGGTTCATTGTTTTAACAGAGAATAAGTTAATTATTTTATTGTTTTAACAGTGTTTTATTAGATGTACCGTTTGGTTTTACTGCTTGTTTTAATTAACTACTCGAAGCGTCGAACCAACATGTTCTAATGTAAGTTTACAACATTTCCATTTATGTTATTTCCAATATTGTAAAATGATTAACATCTGTTACTATTATAGCAAACACCTGGAAATAATGATTTGTCCTCGGTATCTTATCAAATTTCGTGCTTTTATTGTACATTTTGTAAATGTGTAGTATCAATTTCACAAATATATAAGTTGAATTACAACCTTTATTTTTTACTGTTAGTTTAACATAATCTAACTTGTATGTTTTATTTCCTAAATACGGTCACGTTATAAAAAGCCGACGAGGGACTTAAGGTCCGAAATGCATTCTTTTTGGAAATAAAGTGATTTTCTAAGGCCGGTCTTGTGTCGAATGATGGTATAATAAATCTAGTAATAAAGAGAGGCCAACATAGTACTTACAAGTTTATACCAAAACTAGACAAGAAGCGTATCATAGTATTCAATCAGAGTTCTGAAATATAATAGAAGTTTGTTAATCCGGCACTAATTGAACCAGTGTGGTGTCGGATTATCAAAAATTCCAGACGGCAAAGAAAGAAGCGGTCGGATCCGACTGCACCCGTCCGGCCGTCGAGTGATCCTCTCTTGGAGTATAAGTCGACCGGAGCCTCTGTGGCATAAGTATGTCGTCGTGTCACGATGATTTAAGATGGCTTCTAGTTTGGCAGAATAACCACCCTGCTTTCCTTGACTCTGTGCTAAACTCTACGTGCCTCCAACGACCCTTACCTGTCGTCCGTTGCTTGCCGCGGCATCTTTTGAGGTCCATTATTCTTGTTAGTACTCCATTTCTGCCACCCTCTGAAAAGTAAGTGATGTATTCCACAAATCAGAATTTTTTTGGACACACTGTGTGATAAAGACCTGCAAAAGCATTAATAAATGTGTTGTTAATGTTTTTGCAGGTTTTTTAATCAATATTAACATGGTATAGTCGTATCTCGTGACATATTCAGACTGATTAAAGAACACATGTAAACAAATTGGAAGCATATAACTTATCAAATTTTGTGAAAATAGACATGACAACGATCTAGCAACGATCCAACACCACTCCAATGCCACAGGTGCTGGACTAACAAACATCTACTGTATGGGTGCTTAATAATAAAGTCCTTATATACTGATAGGTGAGCGACACACATTAGAGTCACACTAATGAATGTAGTAGAAGACATGGGAAAATGAGAAATATACACAAGAAATGAATGAGAATGCACATACGAGTAATACACATTTTATGGTCCACATCCAACATGCACGTTGGCATTTTGCACTTTCTTTTCGTGCCATTCACGTATGCAAATGGCCTTTCATACTAAATTGGTCGGGCTCTTGGATTTCATAATGACTTTCTTATCGTACCGTGCATAGTTTTCAAGTCGGGAGTGCTAACATCTAAATGTTCGTGGCACCCCTAGCAGTAAAAATCTCATCTTGTAGCGCATAGCTACTTTACTATAACCGTGTCGTGTTCTTAACCATAGCTATCTGCACTCGTCCGTTGCGTACATGTAGGGACTTTACTATGTGCCCCGTATCCTCGGAACTCCGAACGTTGTTATTTTTAGTTGTTTTATTGCACTAGATTGCTTATGATAAGAATGTGAAGTGTTTAATTGCCAAACTGCTTTTACTCTCATGTTAGGCTATCAGACATTTGGTAAAAGCCTATCGAATGGTTTTCCACTGTGTTGGTCTTGACTACAACTGACACATACCGGAATGTACCCGACATCGGTTAGTGATTCTTTAGAATTTTTCCATCACTCGTAGAACAATTTTCTTACATTTTGTTCCGGTCAGACTGCAATAAATTGTTAATCTTGTATGTGTAATATACCTAGGCTTTATTATAATATATAGTTATTCCGAATCCATAAATGCCATTTTATGGTATTGTTCGATTGTTTTATAACCCTGTAAAACAAGCTAGGTACATATATATGTTTTTGTAGACATTATTTATTTGTTTTTAATGTCAAATTTGAGTTCTAAAATTTTCTTTATAGTTTTATTTCCATATAAATACAGTAGTTTATAACCTAAGCGCTTGATATAACGAATGATTTTTCTCAGTTCTTGCCTTTACGTGTACGGCAAACTCTAGGTATAGTGAACGGCTTATCTCCGTCTTTTGAGAGTTTACCGTATGTATCCACGGCGGCCAGCGATCCGAGCGCGGCTCTTCTAAATCTTTACCGAGGATCCCGTATATTTAATTATTATAATTAAAGATACGGGGATACGTATACATTATATAAAATACCGTTTCGACGGGTGATATACGGCTCTTGTTGGGACGAGGTTTGGCCGGCCCCACAAATTACGTATCATTTCTGACGTCAAGACTGCTATTAGTATTCCACAGTTGTGACGTACGTACCGTACGTTCGACAAAGACATACGTACGAGATATCTCTACGTTTCGACAACTTTGTACATTTTTGTCAAATTTAGCATAAGAATTGCTAGCTGCTCCTGGGAATATACAGTATTTCAATTGTGAAAGAACATTTGGTTTGCTCTCCTCTACGTCGGAACCAGTTTTTAAAGTTAGAATATTTCGAACTAGTCGCGGTAATCGGATCGACGAGAAAAGTCTCGTATTAATTAAAACGTAAAGAATAAATAGCAACGGCGAGTAATGCAAATTGATTTCTAGGTTATACACATGGAAAAATCCCGTCAGGGCCAGTTTCGGAGCGGCGAATGTCACATCTGCCACAGACACTTCTCGGACAAGCGGATGCTGAGACTCCACTTAGACACCGTGCATAATAAGATCCGTCCATTTCTCTGTAATTACTGCGGTTACACGGCATCCTGCAAGAGCACCCTGAAGATGCACATGAGACAACACACGGGGGAGAAACCGTTTTCCTGCGACATGTGCGACTATCGCACTTCGGACCACAACTCTCTTCGTCGACACAAGATGAGACACTCGGGCGAGAAGCCCTACAAGTGTCCGTACTGTACTTACGCCTGCATTCAGGTATTTCTTTTCCTATTCTATAAATTGTTTAGTTAGTTAATAATTGACGATAGCAACCGTATGGTGTGCCGTTTGAATATTTTAAATACGGATAATCCTCGATTAACTTGTTTTAATGCAGTTTGTTACGAACAATTTTTGTATTACTCTATGTATTTTTTTTTTTTTTTTTGGAGGAAATTGTCGGTGTAGCCTCCGTACGTGGACAAAAAGACATTTGTTAACTTGCCACTGGGTTCTTTATCGACTTTCTCTTATTTAACAATATTTGAGCAATAATTGTTTAAATCACAAATTTGATTCCGAGTATTTTACTAGTTTTTTCCCTTTGCAGTCGAGCACTTACAAGACGCACTTGAAAAACAAGCACCCGGGTCGGGACGACGGACTGATGTTCTCGTGTTCCCTGTGTTCGTTTCGCACCATCAAGCGGGACACTTACGTCACCCACATGACGGGTCACCAGTCCGGAAACGGAAGGGATTCCGCCGTCTCCGTCGGTCCCAACACGGATTCCCGGGCAGAGGGTTCCATCCCCCTGGTGGAGGTCATCGACATCGGCATGATGAACGGCACGGACGACCACCTGGGCCCTTCCCAGTTCGTGTTCGGCACTCTAGACTGAAGTACCTCCGCGGCAATTAAGTAATCGAAGCCTTAAATTTTTATTAAACTGCAAGACGAATGTTATGACGAAATTAAAACACAGAAAACGGTAAGTCCGATTTGGGGCGAACCCAAAACCGACAAAAATTGCCATTTTTCTATTCAAATTTTTTATCAGACCGACCCGAAACGGTCTCAAGCCACAAAAAAAATAAAAAGATCGTACCGATCATTGTTAAAATTGCGCATCGTCGGCGACGTTAATATTCAGAAACGCTCTCATCATATCACACGAGCTTACGCTTTTGTAAATTGCAAAGATTGAAAATGTTAATCTCTGTTACATTTGAAATCCGTAAATTTCGGTGTTTTTATATATATATATATATATATATATATATAATCTGTTTTTTTTTTTTATTATTTTTTATTTCTAGTGGAAGACACTCTAGTCTTAGATCAAAATTATTTTGTATGTATGATAGATAATTGTAATTTTTCAATTTTACTTTAAAAATTGTCGAAAATCGTAATAAAACTTTTTTATATTGTGTTTTAACTAATTAATTTCTTAAAATTTGTCTAGAATGTTCTGTTTGGAGTTTCGGATTGTGACATAAGTGTAGAAGGCGAGTAGTTTTGTACAATTACGAACAAGCCCCAGCCTGGGTGAGACTGGGCATACTCGAACCGAAAATGTCCCATTTGTTCGGAATTTGTCTTTGGCAACTTGATTAAAATTGGGCTCAAACTATCCCAGGAAAGGCAAAAAGTACTAACTTCTAAACTAAAAGAGCTGTAGTGTACCATGGCCTCTATGTATATTTATTGTCTTTTCATCTGACCTTTCCCCTACTAAAGTAGCCAGAAGTACAATCGTCCACAGTTCTGAACCCAAAGACTGCTATGTTGAAGTCTGATGAGGAATTTTGCAGTGAAACAGGGATAATTTTAAAGTTCAGACACTATAGGGTTCCGCTTAACAAGAAAAAATAGAGATATAATCTCACAACAGAGTAAACAAAATGGAGTCCATTACGTTTTTAGTATTAAAACGAACCTTTTCAAGCATTTATTGACGACTATATAACAAAGGACAATTATAGAAAAGATCGAACTACACGGCGACGACTACTTTCGAAGACTTTTTATTCTTTAGGAAGATCTTTTCTGAAGGCAAAGGCAATGTATAGAGCTGAAAACAAATAATAAATATATTAGACAAGAACTTTTCAAAACAGAAAAAAAAAAACGAATGTTAACTCACTTGCCACTTCCCACTCCGCTTGAGACAGGGTTCCCTATAAAAAAATTAAATAATAGTGTTCATTATTATTCACCTCTGTATGGAAAAAATGTATAGTACAATTATAATAATGTCGTCTTTCGTGCATTCTTTAGCACCCGTTGCCAGGCGAATGCCGTACGTGATCCGTAACGAATCGAGTAGAACTTTTGAAAAAACTTGCATAATTTATTTGGCATTGGTTCACTCACGATTTACACCAAAGAAACAGTTAGAGAAAAATTGCTCAAGTACTTTAACAATATACACTCAAATGATCGGACCTTGTGGAATTGTCCCGGGGCTCGTTTGACCAAATTTTGTCTACCACTGTGGGAGCAGGGATCGACACCTTGACTACCGATCATTAGTTCTCGTTCATTTTATGGTTTTTTGCATGTCACCATCTGTAGAATCAGTCAAAGGGAGAGTACAGATGCCACGTGATTAGCAAAGGGTTAAGTGTGATGATCCTCAATGATAAAAAACCCCAGACCATTAGCATTGTTTCTTGTGACTATACTATTAAAACAATAGTCAAATTTACAAACACCAAAACACTTGCTGAGCTTACCGCTATCTTTAATTTCTAACATTTGCAACCTAATTTTTATAGGTCATCTTCAGGAAAAATTTATTACAAAAATTAGGTTGAAAACGTTAGAAATTAAAGATAGCGGTAAGCTCAGCAAGTGTTTTGGTGTTTGACTATTGTTGTAAGTAATCTGCTGAGGCAGTGAAGATTGTTATACTATTAAAATCGAAAATACCTAGATTTATTTTGGAATTGAGGCATCTAGTGGGAAACAGCAAAACTACAAATAAAAAGGAATTTGGATTTGTACGTCATCAATCTGTCTCCCTTCGTGGTCGTACGGCACACTGTCATTAATAAAACTGGCAAATCGAAAGACGTCCTCGCACGTGATCCGATTTTCTATCAAACCCCTCAATTTTAATGTTCCGTTGCATGTTTGTTATTAAACATTTTATAATTACTTGCTTTTTGCATTACTATTATTAATTAAATAATGAAATTTTGCATACCAATTTTACTGCACTCGGTCTGTCTTTGTGTTTTTCTTTTGCTTCGATTTCCTCTCTCTTCTTCTGGGCAAACTCGTAATTCTTTTCTTCTCCCATCAATTTTTTATCGTCGTACGGTGGAAACGACTACGACAAATTAGAAACATTTAGAAACAAGGTAATTTTACATTATCGGTCTCGAAATCTGGATACACGTATTCTTCAAACGTACCGACCAAAACAGAAATAAGTAGAATTTTTAATGATTATTTCCTATATAAAATAATTTTACTACAGATTAAAACAACTTTTCAACTTCAATTATCAAATTCACAACTTGGAATAAAAACATTTATATTGAGGTTTGGCTGCATATAACACCACTGAATACTTACTGAAGGATTCATTATAACGTGTTTTATTACTAGTAAATGGCCAGTAAAATTTAATTGCAGCCAGCGGCTCACATTCAAATAAATGTGTTCCGTTGTGTCGACTAATACTAATTTACAACAAGAGAAATTTTCATGACACCGAGCTACCGGAAAACATAATAGTAGTGCGCGTATGCTTAATAGCTCTTTCGAGAGCTGGTCACCTCTTTCTGTGGTCCTTTTGAAGGTTTTATTTAAAAATATTGAGTATTTATAAAACTTGATAGGTCACCGCATTGAAAAACACCAATGTTTATCGATATAGTTAGCCTGGGTGAGCAGTTTGAGCAGTAATATATCACAAATGAAAAATTATAAATGATTTATTGTTCATAAAACAAAAAATGTGATGAAAAGTACAGATAAAGTGAAAAATAAGAAATAAAATGATAAATGCGAAATGATTATCCTAGTGGGAAAAGTCCTGGATAAATTGGAGTCGCTCGTTAAAAGCAGCCGCGTTTGAGATTACCGGTCTCAAACGAGGGACCTGTGTCCGAAACATAACGTCGGTAAGTTGCTCGACACAATTAAAAAGCATATATTTGAAACAGTTACATAAAAGTTGAAAATTTCCGCTGTGACGAGAGGAAGGAGTCGAGCGTAAGGGTTGAGTTACAGACCGTAACCATATAGCATGGTGGTTATAAAGTCCTTATGGCCATACTGTATTCCATAAGAAAAGTTTGGATTGATCAAACTTTTACAGTAGGAACAAAGAGAATTGACAAACTGTGCATGCGCTAAGTTGCCATCAGTCGATATACAATCGGCAGGTGTGCTGGAAGCAACCGAGAAACCGACAAATAGACAACGTGGATACTCGTCAGGAATGTGCTGCTACGATTGCATTGTTGGTAATCGGTGCAGGCACTTTTATTACTAATAAAAAGCAGAAAGGTTGATGACAACATTGATGGCAAGTATACACAATCAACATAAAATAGATCACTTTGGAGACTATAAATAAAGAAATTGGCAGAGTTCTCCATTTTACTAATTGTAGTGGTTGACGCCAGTGTGTTGCCAGATCAAGCAAAAAGTAACAAATTGGTTAAAATGTAACTTTTGGCTGATAATAATACTACTGAACAATATCAAATTTTAAGATAAGAATTACTTTAGTCGTAAAAAAACAGAATAATAATAAAATGAATAACTAATTATAGTGTTAAATCTGGCAACGTAAGCTGATGGACTGCTTTGTAAGCTGTAAAATAAGTTTGTTTCTGTATTCATTAAGGAAGTCTTACAGTATTTTATAACTATTGTTATAGATATCCAGTGTAGCAAACAACTATGAATATAGATAGGGTTACATTACAGAGTTTACAACTTGACCCTAACTGTTGACATGTTGACGAAAGGAAATGACAATTCATTTAAATCGATACTGGCCAGGAATGCACTTACAGCAGAGGAAATTGAAGAGCTGAGTAACGTGGCGCCATCTAGTGACGAGAGATGTAAATCTGGTTCCTTTTTTCTTTGAACTCTGGTAAATTTTGGTTGAACTATAGAAAAGTCATCAAACTCTGCAAAAATATAAAGCAACTGTGTGGCTTTATATTCCAAAAAACAGCACCCAAAAATGTCAAAATAATTTTTTGTTATTAAGCATCAAAGAGGCAAAAGTTGACACTTTCATTTTTTAAATATATCTTTCCTCTGAGTCAACTATATCTTCCAGTAAGTAATTTATGCACATGTCAGG
Organism: Centruroides vittatus; assembly: GCF_030686945.1. Classification (NCBI taxonomy): domain Eukaryota; kingdom Metazoa; phylum Arthropoda; class Arachnida; order Scorpiones; family Buthidae; genus Centruroides; species Centruroides vittatus. Next base: position 184,702 of record NW_027121163.1, read on the forward strand.
ATTCCATTAAGCATTTGAACAAAAAATCATCATCATCTAACATGAGAATGTTTTTAAAAACAGACATGAAAGTGAAAAAGCTATTGCAGAAGCCTGGGCTTTGCTCAGGCAATAAAAAGAAGTAATATGAATATGATATAACTATTGGTTTTCTTAAGTACATCTTATCAAATTGCTATGTAATTTCACTAATTGAAAAAATAACTTAACTCATCAATGAGTAAACTTTTACAGATGTTTTTATAACCTGCACCACCTCTAGAAAAACAAACAGAGAATTTCAATTTCATTGGTTTCATGATCAGAATATTTTGTTTTCATAGTGTGTGTTTGTGTTGAATATTTAGTTTTGTGAATGGGAGGAGAGAAAAATAAAGCAACTCAGTTTATTGTGTGTATATAACAAATAATTGAATTTTAGGAATTATACAATGTGAGCTTAATTTACAAAGTATTTTTGTTTATTATTATACAGTAATCTTACCTCTAAAGCAGGTAATCGTCGAAGAAGAAACTTCCCTCTATCGGTCTTTTCGTATTCATTGAACATATCTTCAAATCGCTTCTTATAAACTAAAGTTAAACCGTGCTGTTTTGCTAAACTAAATAAAATTTGTTAACAATGCATATTAATTATTAAAATAATGCTGCAATTACTATTATATTTACAGTACAATACAATGCAGTGCAGTCTTCTTTTATACAGAGGTTGCTTATAAGCAGATATCATGTAAAACAAAATTCCACAAAAATTAGTGCTCCATCTCGTGTAGTTCCAGAGGATTGCTTATGCAACAATTTATAATTAACAGAAAAGCATTAAAATGTATTTGATGCCACTCTTCTATTGTTGTTTTCGCTTTATGTAGTAACTAAAGTATTAGTTTGAGTTTCACTTTGCATAATTATATAACGTACATGTCCTTTTTCTGCATTAGAACCATCTATTTTTCCTTGTCGTAAATACCTACCTTTCGGAAAAAAATTGCTTCTAATTTTTATAACATTAGCTTATTATAAAGCAAAACGAAATTACTCCTGTGCATCCAAGAGTTACAGAAGCCCAACCTTTCGCCATTTGTAAAAACAATACCATTTATGTCAATCTCGTATAAAAGAAGACCGTACTGTGAAATAATAATAATATTATACATACTATTCAAAAAGTGGAAAATAAACTAAAAATTCGGGGCAATCGACAACACCTTCCAAATAGAATGTGTAACGAGCTCCAAACAACGGAAATTTGTCTTTGGATTCAAACTTAATGGAGAATATGTCGCTTCCAAACTGTAGGTCTTCCGAATTTTGAATCCGCCTCCTAAAAACATTAAATTATTATTAAAGAAATTCAATCTAACTATTTTTAGATACTTTATAAATATTTTACATATTGTCGGTTGGTGACCAAAACCTTGTAACTATTTCCTAAGATTTTATGGGAAAGCTAAAAATCGTGATTTTGTCGGAGCAAGATTTTGATAATGTCAAAGAGAGAGGGTCAAAAGATCACTTATGAGGTTTTCATAATACATAGAAATTGACTTTATACCCTCGTTAATGCAAAAATGTGTTTTCGACCCATTATTGAAGATACGAGGTCTAGATTGCCAATCGATGATATGCAACAAATACAATTTGCACATAACATATGCAATTTATGTTAATTTTAAAATTCAAGGAATTTCTGAACAGGTAAAAATTGCAAATTATTTGTTATCTTGCAAAACTAAAATTTCTTTTATGAAAAGATTTCGTAGAATATAAAACTAACTAGAAACTTCACTTTAACAAAATTGAGAATTAAATTTTAATTTCATATAATATAAATCAGATGTTATGATCACGTTTTAAAATCATGTACAAAAAAGTAGTTTAATAATTAAAACTTTTATAAAAATCTACAATATAAATTTGTAAATGAATATAATGTGATATTGAGAATATACAAATTATTTAAAGAAATGAATTCATAAATTTTCTGTAAATTTAGCTCAAATTGGCTTGCAGATAATATATTTATCCAAAAATTACTTTATTGTGAGACTAATGAAAAAATATTTCAAATTATAGTTTATAAATTAGGATTGGCTGACATTTATTACCTTAAAATTTAGAACAGAAAAATTCATGAGTTGTCTAAATGAATAATGTGATTTCTTAATATATAAAGACCTAATTACCAGATTTTTTGGCAATATACTTAAGACTAATTTGCATGTCTCACATTAAATTTAATAATTTCAATAATTTAATATAATCAAAATTCCTTTCTAAGTTTTTAGAAGAAAAGAATGATCCTGGATGCAATTGAAATCTGCACCTTTTGTATACCACACAAACACATTACCAATTACACTACCCTACCCTGACCTCTTTCCGCTCTATTTCCAGACCTCAATTAATGCCAAATAACCAGATAATACAAATATATAATCAATTAATCTATTGTTATGTATTCTTCAATTTTCTGTGCAGTTAAAATATAGTTTGTGTGTCAAATTTTCTTATCGCAGCATTATTTAGGAATATTCTCATTATTATTAATATCACATTATATTTTTTGTGCTAAAATAAATCGCGTAAAAACTAATTTTTGTCAAATACGTACACGATGTCGTAAGCGTCGGGAGTGGTGCCGATAAAGTAACCGCCGGGCCTTAAACATTCGCTAATATTCTGAATCATTCTTTCCGCTTGACTTTCGCTTTCAAAACAATAGTGGAATGTAAACTGACAACTGACAAGATCAAACAGGATGTTGGGATCTTGGTAATGATCTTTCAGTCTAATCTAAAAATATAAAATTAAAGAAACATAGATTACAAAACAATGTAGCTTCAAATTCTATTTATTTTTTAATTTTGGATTAATAATATAAAATAATTTTAAAGAATAGAAAAAGTACAGTACTTTTTAAAAGACGCTACATCAATTTTTTTCCCAACTAAAGATGGGTCTACACGTTTGGTATTTGCCGACTGCACGTCCTTTTTCAAAAGAATGTGCAGCAAAAGTGTTTTTTCCATCTGGCAAGCACATACAATATGATTATTTTCCAGGCTTCGCTTCATTGTGGGAATTACAGATGTTTGTCCAAGATTCGTCCCATTTGATTAGGCATATACCAACAAGGAATAGGAAATGGCTAATGCCAGATATTTGTCGAGCAATGATGTGATGATTGAGTAAATCATCCAGAGTATTTGGTATTGCCCAAATGTTCATTCGGCATTCAGTGAATACCAAATGTGTGGAACCATCTTCATAAGAATTCTACCTTTACGTGTATTACAGAATATAACTTATATTACAATTCTCTAATTGAGTATTTAATTTAAAGCAGGTAGTCCTTGGTTAATGTAGTAGACATTTTCTTTGAAAGTAGCATGTCATGCAGACTTTCCATATAGTGACTATAGTAATAATGTCCTTTTGAACGACATTATACAAAAAGTGGTTTACAATAAAAAATTGCTCATAGCTAGTGAATCACATTAAAATGAAGATACATTGACTACAGACTGACCACCTGTATTTTCAAAATTAACCTTACACCAGTTTCAGTTGAGCCATTTGAAACATAACAGCAATTTAAATAAAATACAGTCGACTCTGCATAAGTCGACACCCCAAGGGGAAGCGGAAATGTGTCGAGTTATCCGATGTGACGACTAAAGCGAAGTTGGAAAAAAAACCACAAAACTACAATTAATAAGATACAGTAGTGCATTATACATTAGTATAGGCTTACAATACATTGTGTCCTCCATTTACAATTACTCTGTAGATAAAAAACTGAAAAATTCGTTTAGTGTTGTTTGTTTTCAGCACTTAACTGTCTTGACTTTCTTTTTCAACGATCACCAACGCCTTGAAAACATCATCTTCGCAATTGTTAATTGTTGGCAAGTAATGTCTAAGGATTCTTAATGCCTCTAGCATGCGAGAAAATGCAAAATTGGATTCTGGTGTGACATTGATGTAGATTGTATATTTTCTTTTTGTTTATCTGTTATTATTTTATACATAAAAATACATAACATGTTCGGGCATTTTTATTAATATGTGTGTATATATATATTAATATATTATTAAATATATTAATTATATATTAATAAATAAATCGAGTCCCCTCCTGAAAAAAAAAATGAGTTCACACCACACGTGTGGAGTAAATTCATTTTTTCGGGAGAGGGTGACAACTTATCGGAGTGTGGGACGGCAAAAGTACGTCGACTTATCCAGTGGTGACGAGTTAAACGGTGTTGAGTAAACCGGCGTTTTTTAACATTAATGCCTACGTAAGTCGGCCAGGACCACAGAAAGCTGACTACTTAACCAATGGTGTCGAGTTATCTGGGTGTCGACTTATGCGGACTCAACTGTATTTAATAATAAGAATTTGAGAAATCCTTATTCATAATTAGACCATTTCTAAACTTTCATAATTTGTTTATAATAAATATAAAATCAGCTTGCTTAATTTATATTAAAAAAATTAACTTGTTTTATTGTAAAATTGTTTCTGCTGCACAAAATATATAAATTTTAATTATACATTATTTTATAAAAAATCTCAAATTTCTTAAGGTATATGCATGCAAGCAGAAAAATTATGACGACAATCAGCATCGACAATTGGTTTCACCAATATTCTCTCTTAACTTTGACAAACATTAGATACAATTGGCCAGACTGTGTTAATGGGCTAACACTCATTATCGTGATAATTTTGTCACACGCATGCATCAAAATTAGAAAATATAATTGTGTGTAAAAAATAATTTTTAAAGAACCGTACTCACTTTAGTGCAATCTGCAGGAACGAATTCCACGGTGAAAGGTTCGGGATCACCAAATCGTTTACTGCTTCTTTTTATGTCTCGATACCTCTGCTGGCAGTGCTGTAACGACGTTTCTGCTATATCTGGGATTGCAGACAGGAAGAGATGTCACAAACACTTGGCCCATATATTACACCTGTAGGTGTACAATTATTGAACTGTCACGTAATTTCTATTGGGCATTTAGAGTAATTTTTACAGGGCGTTCCCTAACTGGTAATCTCTCTTGTCTCGTTTTTTAATTAGAATATAATTAAATAATTAACGACTTCAATTCAAATTTTGCCTTGTCTTAGAAAATAAAATCCCAATACTTTAATTCAAAATGCTTATTTTTGGTTCAAACTTCATATACCACTGACAGATCATTTCTATATCATCATAAGTAAAAAATTAATATAGTTTAAATACATTTAAAAAAAAACATTGATTTTGCTAGCTTTTCTGAAAATTAACTAAAGAATTATTAGCATATTTTCACAAATAAAGTTTTCTTAAAATGAGGAACATAAATGACTTTAATGGAGCAATAAAATAATTCTTTAAATAAATAAGTAAATAAAAAACATTAATCTAGAAATTATATATATAAATAAATCTGAAACAAAAATTTAAGGCTGAATAAGTATTGCAAAGAACAAAGCAAGAAATATTTATTATAGAATTTATAAATATATAATTTTTACTTTTCATTGAAGTATTTGTATTGGACCCTTCAACTGAACAAATTACTATAAGTATGGTTTTATTATTTTTGAATAGAAACATACATACATACATATATATATATATATATATGTATGTATGTATGTATATATATTACCGGCAAAACCCGATTTTATACCAAACTAGTTTAGAATTATTATTCAAGTATATTAATGGTTAATTTAAGTTCATCATAAAACACAAATAAGTTCATTTTTAATTTTAGTTTGATTTTAAAAGTTATTTTTATTATTTCGTTTGAATTTTTGAAAATATTTTCAAAAATTAATTACCTTTAAAAGTGCATGGTTTAATAAAAAAATACAAATTGATAAGTACTGATTAGCTTATTTTTATTTTATAGTTTTGTACAAGTGTTGTGTCACTTCTAATCAATACCGTTTTTAGTTAGTATTACCCTAGGTATCGAAGATGGCGGCTCGTCTCCGATTCCAGCGATCAGAAGACAGGTAACAGTGGGGACGCACGTTCTAACCTAACCTAACCTATTCTAATAATTTGGTTGCTAATAATTATGGTAATTTATTAGAATAGGTTAGGTTAGGTTAGAACGGGCGTCCCCACTGTTCCCTGTCTTCTGATTGCTGAAATCGGAGACGATCCGCCACCTTCGATATCTAGGATAACATCAACCCCGTTTTTTATAATTAAGTAGATTATGTTTGAATAAATATTGTTCATCTAATTGATTGCCTTTTAATTTTATTTTAACTATTAATATATTTAACCATTAATATACTTGAATAATAATTCTAAGCTAGTTTGGCCTAAGCAAAACTAGTTTGGCGTAAAATCGGGTTTTGCCGGTAACATATATGTATGTATGTTTCTATTCAAAAATAATAAAACCATAGTTATAGTAATTTGTTCAGTTGCAGTGTCCAATACAAATACTTCAATATATATAGCTTCATAATTTTGCTGTTATTAGATTTGTTTAATTAATGTTGCTGTATTACAAAGATTTTTAGATTAATTGCATATTATAGCTACACTCGATCATTAATATTGTATTGTGCATCTTTAATTTCAGGAAAAGTCAGTAAACTGTCACAAACTGATGTATAACAGCTAAAAATAGCAGTTAGTAATTTCTAAAGTGTCATTAGGTAACAATACAATCCACTTTGATGATTAATTGAGATAGAATACTCTTAGTTTAAAGTTTAATGATACATGTAAGTATTCAAACTTCACACTAAATTGCCAGATCTAGACTTTCTAACTCAAACCAACAAGGTGAGTAATTAATCAGATAAAAGTTACAAAATTTGACAATAGTGATTATTGGCTCGATTAATGTAGGAGAAAAATGAACAACTAAACTGTAAAGTGACTGGAAACTTCTTGAATACAGCTCCAAGTAATTTCCACCTGTTTGGACTGTTAAGAAATTACCTTGAAAGCATAAGTCTTGCAAATGATAAAAAGGTTGAACAGAAGGGGCATACATGGCCAAGACAGCAGATCAAAGACTTTTATGCAATGAGGAGATATGTGCATTTATAATGGTGAAGATTACGTTGAGAAACAAGAATTTCTAAATGTGACGATAAACATTTTTCAAGTTTGTATTTCATTTGGTATTTTTAACAGCCATCTGTAACATATTTACTGACTTTCTCTCATACTTTAGAGCAGGCCTGGCCAACCCACGGCCCGCAAGCAGCCCATCATGTTAAATTGTGTGGCCCGCTAAGCAATATTATATATCTATTAAAACTTTTGTTTCCCGTTATGTGTATACCAAAACAATTAAATAAATGAAAATGTGTCATTGTTATAATGCGCAAGTGTAAGTACAAACTCTTGGTATAACAATAAAATCTTATTCATTTTGTATTTGTTTTACTTTTTTAAAAGCATGTTTGCCTAAATTGTGGCCCACCGTAATGTTACGCGTGATCAAAATGGCCCACAAAACAATTTGGGTTGACCAGGCCTGCTTTAGAATTTTCTCTCTCAAAAGTGCTATTGATTTGGCCAAATAAAACTAGTTTGCCCAGTCTTGATAGTGACTTGCATTATATATTTACATCATCTTCAAGATTACGGACAATTTACTAATATGAAAAACTGTTGTTATATTTATAACAAAAATTTTTAATGAATTACATAACACAGTTAACACATTGCAAAAATTTTTATATAATATTTTAACATTTATTGCATTTAAAAAAAATTTTTAAACAATCCTAAAATAGATCTTACCATTTTAATTAAAAAATATAGGATTAATAAAAATCAGATCTTTTGAAATTTAAATATTATATTTTTATAAATTCTGCTATAAATTAATTTCTCTGTAGTAATGCAAACTGGAATTACTTGTGATGAAAATAAATGAAAATCTTTAGTATAATCTGGCATTAAAACGTTTAACAGAACAAATGTTTTCAAGTTATTTCACAACTCTTCCTCCCACAGGCACTCATTTTATATATTAGTACACAATTGTATGACTACCAAAAATATACCCACAACTGCTGTAAATGATCAGGCTAAATTTGGATATAATGATTATAAATTAGAAATGAATTTGGCATTAGAGTGAGGTATTAGGTGCCATCGTGTATTAAAATTAATAATTATATTATTTAATTATAATTATTAATTTTACTTACATATGACTACCTATAGCAGTCTTTCTCAAAGTTTTGACATCCTTGTATCCCTTCTTAAATTTTCACAAGTCCCCTTGTCAAAAAATCTTATGTAAACAGAAAATTCATACAACTCCATGCATCAGTGGTATGTTGCCACATACCTCCTGAAGATCTTTCGCATACCCTCGATGATATACATACAACACTTTGGAAAACATTGATAATTTGCAATTATCTTTTTCAAATGTAAAGTGTGTCAAAGTAATTTTTAATTTTTTTTTTACAAATCATCTATTATGCTATATAAAAATTTGTTACAATTGGAATTTAAAAATTTGTAAATCATGAAATTAATTTACAAATTAAAATTGTGATGTAAAAAATAAAACATTGAAATAAATTTCTCTGATATAAATTTCATTAAAAAAACATATGTAACAAATCACATCAATTTTATTGTATTAATTAAATTACACTTATTTTGTCAATGAAAATTCAAGCCCTGCTTTATAGATCTTTAAATTAATTATTTGTCTACCATAATTAAATACATTAAAACCAATGTGATGTAACTAACAATTTACACCTGTATCATTACTTGTTTTGCTAGATAGCATTATTCCTATTTCAAAAGCTGGCTATTGTTTTTAAACTTTCTGAAATTTTCAATTAATGTAGTACAGAATTTAATGTAATTTTTTTTAATTATTACAAATGAGCAAAGCCAAAAGGAAAAAGTAATTTTGGCATAAAATAAACATCCCATAGCTGTCTAATGATGTAAGATAAGTCTAAATACATCTTACCAGTTGACTGTGCTCATTCTGTTCCAGACAAATAAGATGCAATTGCAATAAACAATTTTCTAACAGCACCATTAATTAATGAGTATTCTATAACCATTTTTTCTTGTCGGAAACAGTCAAATATTCTCACATTAAAAAATATGTATTAACATAATATACAGCAAAACCCAGCAAAGAAAAATTTATGAACGAATGCACAGTTTCAGAAATGATAAAACAAATGTGGTCAGTTAACAATTTATACAGCAATAAACATTACTGATCAAATCACTATTCTATTAAAAAACTAGCAGATTACATTTTCATTACTGTTAGCAAGTTAAACATCTGTACTTCCTTGAATATCAAAGAAATGGGACGTAAGTTGATTTATCAAATAATCAAAACTGTTTTAAATGTCATTAGATAACACACAAATGTTTGAAGAAACAGACATTGAAGAATAATATAAAATGTGTTATTAAATCAAGAAAAACTGAAATTGTCTTTACTTTTCAATTTACCTTCACATAAGCATTTTTTGAACATTTGGTAATATTTATTTGACGTACATATGCTTGTTTAATTACTGTAACAAGAAAAAAAAAGATTAAAACTTTGACATCTCACCTGCACAGACTAAATGACTTATTCTTCCTTTTTTCCATTTAAGAAGATCGCCTCCTTTACCAGCTCCTATATCTAGTACAGATATTTTTCCATCATGTCTATTTGTTTCTTGAATTTTCTGAAGATATTCACCTAATTAGAAAAGGGCTACCATTTATATCAACAACATATACAGAGAATCTAATAATACAATATCATCTGTACGTGTGTAGTTCTACATTTGGTCCTTAACAAATCCCTTCAACTATTCTGTGGCCTTTTATTGATTCCCCACTTCTGTTTTTGCTAATACAGATATTATTATTATTATTAATAAATAAATAATGAAAATATGGTAATCTAGTGTTAATCCTTACACATTGCAGTTCGACCACAGAGCCTCTTCTACAGAACTTGGCTGTTTTTGGAACCTTAGAACTCTACTCTACTCATACACCTGCATGCAACTCACATAGTAATCTCCTTAACATACCCGCACGTCCCAATGGATGTCATTGTTTTTTGTCAAAAATCAGACAACACTATACTGCTCGTTTTGTGTGCTGCCAAAAAGGTGCCACCATTTCTTACATTCTTATGCATCAACAGTTACAGTGTTGCTAGTTATAGTTATTGTTGCATGTGATTTGAAGTATCGTGTGTCAAAATTATTATGCTATTGCTCATTGACCTGACTTTTAATGGCACTTTTACAGTTTTCTATTGTACGTGCCTTGTAGATCCCTTGATATCTGTTGTGTTGCATAGCACTTAAAGTGAATTTTATGTTGTTTGTTCAAATAAAATTATGAATAGGTATTATTTGTGTGACTCTTTAGTTCTTTCAACATGGGAACTAACTGAACTTCTTATTATTGTATGATCTTTTCACTTGACAAATGGATTCATACATTATCAAGGATTGTCAGAAACACATCCCTCAAGAATATCTTACTATGGAATTAAAACAGATAGTCAGGTTCCAGCAAGTACAGCACAACCAGAAAAAAGAACTAAGAGATCAATTTATTTCTCAGAAATAAAAACAGCAAGACAAGAAGCTAGTGTAACAAATGAAATAGGTATGTTGCACTATTCACAGTAAAATCATCTGTAGGAATTTTGAAAATAAATATTTTCTACTTGAATTATTTCAATAGATTAAATAAAAACATGTTAGAATTTTAAAATTCATTTGAAATTTTAACAATTTTGTGTCATTTAATAACTTTAACAATAATTAATTAGCAAATAAGTTTTATGATTATAAATATTTGTAAGTTAAAACAATGTATAAGTAAACAATATCAATGTAAATTATGTGGAAACATAAATAATCAATAGATTGGGGTCAGACTGACACCATGGCACCAAGAATAAGTTTTTAAATGTACAGTACCTAACATGGATTAAATCTGACACCCATCAACTTTGATCTAACAGGACCGTTCTGGCTACAAAAATACATAAATAATGTGTGAGAAGCAGTAACTTGAAAGGAACAACAACAGACTGAAATTTGATATGTTTATTTGTTACCTTTTTGTTATATTTAAAAAATATCATCATCATCATCAATGTACAAGTGTTTTATACAATAGAAACATCAGAAATAAAATCTTTACTTCTTGTATGGAAGAATAGTTTTTTCAGTTTTTAAGCAATTTCCAATAAACAGCCAAATGCTACGAGGCGTGTTTTTAAAGTAAGTACCGTTTTAATATAACGCCGCTGGAGCGCTGCAGTCGGCACTTAGTGCATGCGCGCTGTATACCTACATCCGTTGGGAAGCCACAAACGCCATTACGGAGCCAGCCGACTGTGTTTACTGTTGTTTGCGTATTATTGAAATGCCGCCGCTCATTGAGAATCCCGCCGACTGCGAAGTGCGTGCCATTATTCGTTTTCTCAGTGCTAAAGGCTCGAAAGCGGCTGAAATTCATTGCCAAATCAGTGAAGTTTATGGTGAAAGCGTTATGAGTGATGGAATGGTACGAAAATGGGTTAGGGCCCTTAGTAATGGCCGCACAAACATTCACGATGAGGAACGAAGTGGGCGACCTTCAGTCATTATCGACGATTTGATTGAAAAAGTGGACTGTCTACAGTCCACTTTTTCAATCGTGAATTGTCTGTTCTCTTTCACTAGAGTGAAAGAGAACAGACATCTGGCAGGGCAGTGCCATAACAATCACGACGAAGTCAAAACGACCGTTCTGCAGTGGTTGTCTCATCAGGCGGCAACATTCTTTGAGGATGGAATACAAAAGCTGGTCCCACGATACGATAAGTGTCTCAATATTAATGGGAATTATGTAGAAAAGTAGTGTAAAATATGGGCTTTCACATAAATAAAAGTTTTGTTAAAAATGTTTGCTTGTTTTTTTTTTATATTTCAAAACGGTACTTACTTTAAAAACACGCCTCGTATTAAAATTATTCAGTGATGATGATACTAAGTGCAAGATAATATTCAAGAGAAGAAATTTTCTGTAGTGTTTTTTACAATATTTCTCTGCTTACATATTTAACAGATTTATATTCTAAAATTTGTAACGTTTTAACATTTTTATATTAGACATATTTTGTACAGTTGATCAGATAAGTGTTACTGCAGTTTTTATTTAAAAAATGCTTTGTAAGAAAGAAACAAATAACCTTAAGAATATCATAAAAAGTAAATTTTATAATTTCTATACCAAAAAATATTTTTACTTATAAAAGGAGTGAATGTATTTGTAATACATCATAGTAATGATACTAGTGTATAAATTAAATTTAGTAATTAATTCATGCTTCTCATAACTTAGTTACTATAATCATTTATAATAATTACATTATAAATAAATAAGTATTTTAACTATGAATTTTATTTAACATGCTATTTTAATCATAAGCTGAATATTTACCTATGAGCATACTCTTGATCCAATTATTAAAATTACGTAAATAATATATGCGACAAGTAGTTCTCGCATCTTTTCCAGATTCTTCTAATTCGTTATAATGTTTAGCAACAATGGATGACAAGTTTCCCTATAAAAAAATATTTTTTTTAAAGAAAACTAATTACAAATTTCAACAATCTTAAGAAACAATATCAAAAATTTTGTTTCAAGTACCAGAATGACTGTAACAATTATTTTTTTATACTGCATATACAAGACATTGAACAACCAAATATTAAATTCTTATCTTTAAGATTTTTATTTTATTTTGATTAATTCTCCATTATATCTATAAAAAAAATTTGCTTTTAAATGAAAACTTTTTAATTTTATAGATCATGGTAAACTATCAATATGATTATAATTATGGACAATTAAAGGTTTATGTGAGTGACATAATTAAAATATTAATTCTGTTATATAATAGCATTAATATATTATTGTTGTTATTGGATTGTCCCTTACTTTGCTGATACTAGTGCCTAGGACTAAACCATATTAATATCAAATCATAGCTACAGATAATGATGTTATTTTATTTGTATACATATCTGTATTTAAGAATTTCCTGACTATGTGACATGTATTTAGTATGACTGCTTTCTGTAATGTAATATGCTGCTATCAAAGCATAATGTTTTTAGAATTTTGTGCACTGTACATATGATACAATACCTGTGCAAGAAAGAACTCTAGCAAAGTAAGTAGTTCATCTATTCTCCAGAGTTGGATAGCATTACAAAACGCTATACTAAAAAAATGGTTACTAGTATTTTTGCAAAATGCTGAAATGACATTTTCAGATAGAATGGATAGCATTATAAACTGGCAACTGTTCGTTCTAATCAAATATGCTCAACTATATTTACATTTCTTTCATCATATAAATAGCAGTCTGTCTTTATGATAATGTATGTATAATTTTAAGATTTTAATCAGTTAATATTAAAACAAAGGGATTTAATGTATAAACAGAAGCAGTGGACTCTTGACTTAGTGATCAACCAATAGAGTGAACAATTCTGTCGATTTTTACTATTGTTTACGTATATAGGGATAGGGACTGTGGAGTTAGAATCAAAAGCAAATTTGTTGCTATAGAAGTCATAATTGGTAAAAATGGACCAACTCAGACTCGTTTTTATTGTTCTTTATATTAAGCTCCTAATAGAAGCATAAACCTCCTATCTTGCATTGTAGGAGTCTTCTGTAATACTAGATCTTATTTTATGTTGATTTTCTATTTCATGATCTTTCTTAGAATATCACTAATTACTGTTGATTTTCTCTTCAGAAATTTATAGTTGAATATATTTTACCGGGTAATTCTAAATTTTTGTCATCAAAAGATTCATACAAAACAGCTAAGAAAATCTGGGTTAAATTGGTTTTTTGAATACTTTACTATAATCACAGATAAAAAAAATTTTGTGTCAATGTGTAATCTATATATATAAAAACGAATGTGTGTCTGTGTCTGTGTCTGTGTGTGTGTGTGTGTGTTTGTCCTTCATGCATTACCACACCATTTATCTGATTGCCAGGAAACTTCGGGAAGTTGTTTAATACACTCCCGCGAAGGTTTCTGGCATATGTGAAGACCACCATTTCCCCCCTTTCAAAAATATATTTATATATGGATTAAGGCTTTTATGTCCAACAGATGACACTAACTTCCGACGACCTAAGTTCGCTTTTCTGTGAGAACGGACTAAAGCAGATCATTTTCTACTATCTATATAAATAAAATATAACGTTTGTTTGTTCCTACCGATTCCTTTGAAATTTTGACACAACGTTGCTTTCAAATACGCACGTGTTTTTATATAATATACATGTCAAAATTCCCCCTACTGGTTGGAGATGATTGGGATTAAGGCTTACCGTGAAGAACTTGGCTTCTATTATACTATTTTAGATGCGGTTTTTGATTGCGTTTTAATAGGGTACGTCAAGAGAATGTACACTAAGAAGGGATTTTTTGAAATTCTCCCCACGGGGGAAATGTTATACATTTATAATAGATACATTTTGAGCCACAACAACGCGTGGCCAGGTCAGCTAGTTGAAAATAAAAATGATAGTGGTGATCATGAAAAAACAAAAGATAAGTACTTTCAGTTTTAATGTGAATTCCTTATGATTCATCTAAACAATTGCTTAAAAGAGTAGCCTGATTGATAGTGATGAAATGCCATTCTAAGTTAATACAATCAAAGTATGTTTTAAACTATTATTTAGAGGCAGGAGTCAGAGTCAACCTTGTGAAATTTTGAGTCAGAATTGGAGACTTGGTGCCCTATTCTGGTCATCGTCTCTCATCTTTCACAAGCCAGCTGATTGGATAATCATTTGTTTACATCTCGAGAGATCATCGCATCTCTCTAAACGCGATTCTGGACAACTTTTTCTCTCTTCGCTTCTCTCGTTTATCAGAGACGAGTGGATAGTTGTCTTTTATCTCGATTTCATTATATCCAATACGGACGACTGGATGCTATTTGCACCGTACAATCGTATTAGAGAACTTTCTCTATCTCAGCAAAAATATTTCATGAGAGAAAACGCTTGATTTTTTTTTCTAATACCTACACTGATTCCATTTTTTTTAAATTATCCTACATCAATTATTGAACTATCGAATATGATGTTAATCTTACTTAGATAGGTTAAAATAATATAGTAAGAAATAAATATTAAATTTAAATTGTGATCCATATGTGTTAAATTTCTCGAAGTCAGATAAAAGAGAGTAATTTTAAACAAACAGAGGAATAGTAGGACATGCACAAGACCCTTTGAAAACAGCAGGAGTCGTCTACAAACTAATATGTACATGCCCAGAAAGTAAGATCTACGTTGGAGAAACGGGAAGACAGCTTGAACAACGTGTTAAAGAGCATGAAGCGGCAATTCGCCTGAAGCGAAGTGAATCTCCATGGTATCAACATTGTAAAAATAATAATTGTATCATAAATAGAAATAGTATCAAAATATTGTATAAATTTGAAAATATTGTAACAAGACGTATCGCGGAACATTATTGTATCAAAAATTATGCAAATTATGTCATCAATCTGAATACCGGATTATCTGTAGATGCATGCTGGGAAAATTTGATAGAATATAAATGTAACACTGTCGTAAAGGTGTAATATCCACTGAAGAGGCAAAGAAAATCTTGCGAAATGCATTTGGATATTTTGAATGATAACGCATGGTTGGTGAATAATAAAGTAAGAAGTATTTATTAATTTCCAAGGTGTCCATCTCAGTTCTTAGCTCTTTCGAAGTCGGATAGAAAAGAGTTATTTTACAAACTCGTTTATTTTTAAGAAATTTTACAATTTTTTAAAGATTATTGTTTTTTAAAAGTAATTTTAACTTGTTCATTTCTGGAAATATACTTTTTTAGAATTATTGTTTTAACTTACTTAATAACCGATCCCATTGTTTTTGATTTTAATTTTATAACTTAGTTAGATAGTTAAGGAAAAATTAGATGGTAATATTTCAAAAAATATCTAAGTACGCATGCTTTTCTAACTTAACAAATAAAAATTTTAATAACCTAAGAGACAAACTGACATTACAACCTGTAAAAACATTATAAAACATAACTTCGTCAAAATTACGTACTTTCCTTGTCATGTGATCTATGATTACATACTCTGCATTTTCAAAAATTTTACAATTTCATTGGTTAAAATTCTATACTGTGTTGCACGCGCAGATAACCCGAATGTGTATAATCAACCGAATAGAATCGTGGCGTCAATGACAAAGACAAGATCGTTACAAATTACCAGAATCTCCACTGTGTATGAGAGACGAATTTCGTCTCTCGCTTTGATGTCATTCGTCGGTGAAAGAAAAGACGAGAGATAAGTGACCAGAATATGGCCCTTGGTCTGTCAACCCCACAGTCCTGATAATAATTCAAGCATTATCCACAGTAAGCTAATTTCTTGACAGATAGTGACATGATTTGACGGTGGTTCTACTGAATTCATTTTGGATGGAATAGCTTCCATCTATTAATTCCTGCATAGCTCTGTCTACTGTCTGTTTCACAGTAGTTCCACATTGATTGTCTGCAGATTGTTATAATGGAAAAATTACAGTGAAATAGTTATGTTTAATGACACTAAACAATTGGAATTTTTGATCAATGCTTTATAGTTTATTTTTCAAAGTTTTTTGTGATTTATTTTTAAAAACATACAAATATTCAAAACAAATACTTTTCTTATTAAAATATGTTTTTTTTAAAAATGATTCCACCATCAGTAATAATAAACCTATGTGGATTTAAAATATTTAGCAATGTCATATGTTCGTGGTGGCTGGCAGCAACCCAAAACAGTTAATATAGTAAATAAATGTAATTTAGTCCTTTGAGAGCCCCCTGTTTACTGTATGAAATATAATTTATAATATTTTGATATAAATAAAAAATACAATACAAAAATTGCTTGTTTAAACTACAATAAAGTGTATTTTATACAAAAAATATTTTCAACCACCATTTGATCATAATCTGCTTATAAATGGTAAAATTAAATCTTTTACTGAAAATGCTTCCTATAAAATTCACTTAATTATTTGCTTGAGAATACAAATAATTATTTTATGGAAAAGATTGTTCAAAGTTTTGTGAAAGTAACTATTATTATTTACAAATACAAAAGGTTATCAGTTTTGTAGTGTTAATTATGAATTTTATTAAGAAACACAATGTTTGTGACACATACAAATGTATATTCATTGAGTAACTTACAAAGAACAAACTTATTGGAGGTTATTCATAAATTACATAACACAGATATGAGTGGGTAATTATGTAGGTAATTGTTACAATAGATTTGAATACTAACCCACCCATTTGATCCCTACATAATACCAGGGTGTCAACCCCAACAAAATGATTCATTTTTGTTTCTGAAGTATCGTATTAAGAACTGTATTGTTTGTCCCTGCTTTGTAATTGTATGCACATGTAATTAATAAAACAATGTAATGTTCTCCCATGCTGTGTATTATTTTTTAGTACAATTAAGTGGGTTGTCAACTGAGGAAGTCCATTATATACTTTTGGGGGTGGGTATGGGAAACAGTGTTATGGGAAAATGTGATTGTAGTGGATGATCCTTATTTATATACAACTGCCAATACTTTACAACATATAAATAATGCAAGCATTACTTATATGTTGTTAAAAATATACAAGTTTTAATACAGTAAATTGTTCATACCTCAGCTGCTTCAGATTCAGCCATAATTATATTTCTTTGATGTTATAAATTCAAATATATCTGAAATAAAAAATGAAATAAAATGAAGTAAATTATTGTAAGAATTACCATAACATCATGTATTTTATTCTTTGACACAGAACTCTTTTAAACTTTTAATACCTAATTTCTAACAAAAATGCTCATATAGCTATTAATTGTTGAAAATTAGTTAATTTTTCTGCTTATACTCGTATAATAACTGAAACCATACAATGATAAACTTCATAAGTACATGCATCAATAATTACTGAAAATTTTAACAATCTTTAGTAAGTTTTAGATGAATATATTTATTGAAAAAGTTGGAAAGAGCTCTTGCACAGCTGCTGTAAAACATAACTGTTAAATAAAAAAACACACACTTTCTACTCTCCAATTTCACTAGTGCAATTTTTAAACTTTTCACATATGCACTTCAAAGAAATTCCTAATACCAAGATTATTTAATTTGGATATTTTGATGGGTACAAAAGATCATCATTCATTTTAGTAAGAACTCAGAGTATAGCTCTATTCAGTTATATGTAGTTGTTCAATACATAATATTAAGGTGACCAACCTTTTTACAATGAAAAGGAGGACACAAATAAATTGAAATACAAAATATCATAAATAAAAGAAACATTTTATTCATTGCAACAATAATACAATATAATAATCACTACTGTATGCATATGTGCCATGTCGTTTTTCAGTAAGAAGTAAACAAAACCACTTGCACGTGGCACGCTCTCTCAAGGTCTTCCATGTGAATGCATGCGTCTTGCCACACTGTACCGAGTCTTGATGAATCGTTATGTCAAATACAAAGACATCACACGCAACAGATCAACTCAGCATCGATCAAATACAGAGATTTACAGATTAGTCTACAAATATTGAAAAGGAGGAAATGTAGGAGGACACTTTTCAAGGGAGGACAGACCTTACAAAAGGAGGATGATTGGTCACCTTAATAATATTCAATTTATACAAGAAAAAGTCAAATGAAAACCTTAAATTGTAAATACATTCCAATGTATTAATTATGGTTGTAATACAACTGCACTAATCTTTAACATAGTTTCCATTTTTTGTAATGCATACCTTCCACTGGTCATAAAAGTCCACAGATTCCTCTGAAATAGATTCTATTGATTATACAGATACTTGTGAACCACTATCTGTCTTTCATCATCTGATCACAGACCATTTCATATATATCATAGCCAGATAATGTCTGATACTCAGCTGGAGATCTGGAAGTCTTATAAAATTCAAGAGTCCATTTTCAGTAACATGCAATCTGTTACATTTATTAAGTAAATAAACTGGTCTCGATATGGTAATTTTTGTGTAATGAAAACTCTGCTATTCAGTGCCTCTTTAAACGGTCTAAATAAGTGTAATCACCTGAGTCAATGTGTAATGAATATGGAGGGTGTGATAAACACTCCATGTGTAATTCCTCCATACTTGTAACTATAGAATGGACAATATGTGATTTTGCATTATCCTGTTGCAGAAGAATCCCATAAAGTTAAACATGGAAGACATAATATGCTGAATCAAGACTATTGTTCAATAATTCAGTCACTGCATCCACCATAATATGATGATTCTCCTGTATGATGTTTTTAACTCTAGCTCTTAACTGTGGTGTCACAACTTAATGAGCCTTGTCTGGTCAGAACATTAGTCATTAAAGTCACACATCTTCAAACTTTATACTTTCTGAAGATAAAGGCAATTTCAAACTAAGTCTTCATTCCACAATGAATTTCTGCTGTTTTTATCCCTTCACTATAACATATCTAATAACAGGACACTGCTTTTCTCTGATGACTTAAATGGTAAGACTATCTTAAACTGTTGCTGTTATCTCATAAATGTAGCAAGATATGTGCTGCCACCTATTACCCAATTTCCACATGGCCAACAATATTGCCAATTTTGAAAAATATTACAAAGTTTTAGAATTTTACACACATTTTAAGATTTTTATTTGACTGATCTATGTATACAGATAATCCAATACAATAGATTCTGAAAGCTGCTTATTCAAAGTTTGATTTTTAGTTATTATTTTAGGTATGTAGGCATTTTTAAGCTGTCATTTTTTGTGCAACCAGCTTCAGCATATGATCGATAACACAAAATGATTATCAGGTATTGCTATCATTCTTATTTACTGCTTTAAGTACTAAACATTAATCATTTTAATTGATATTTGCTTACTTTTTCAATTATATCAATTACAAACTGAATGAATTACTATTAATTAATAATAATTACAAGTAATCAATCTTTAATTTATACATTTAAATGTATAATTAAACCAAACGACTGCCAAATTATCAGGCTATTGTACGGCTAAGTAAACGATTAGAAAATTCATTAACTTGTCTAGAGGTAGGCAGTTATGCCACCATTTTGTGTTAACTTTAATAATTATAATAAATTAATTTTTAATTTAGAATTTCTGGAAGAAAAGAATCAGCCCAGAGTGGGACTCGAATCTGCAACTCCTGCACACCATACAGATGCATTGCCAGTTAGGCTACCTGGACCTCTGCCCAATTGAGACCCACTCCAGGATGGTTATTATAAAAATTAATATGAGATGGCAGCATAACCACCTATTCTAGACTAATTTGTTGCCAATTATTTATTTAGCCACATAACAGCACGGTAATTTGGCAGTCATTTGGTTACATTTAAATGTTTCAATGTGTCTTTTTAACATTAAAGTCAATAAAACTAGAATTTCCAGTAATTACAGTCTTATTCACTTAATGTTATTTGTCAGTTATCATCATCAGTATAAGTGAGTATCAAAATGATTACAACAAGTGGATTCTGCTGTACAATAATGCATAATTATTGCATTAATTATTAAATACTGAACGTAGCAATTTCACTGTAATTCTGTGCACCTAGTACAACTTAATTAGGACTTTTTGCCCTTACTAAAATGAAAACAATATAAAATTGCACAGTGCTCTAAAATAGTACACCAGCTGTTTACCGAAGTAGCAAAAATATCTATCATTCTGAAAGGAATGAGTTCAATTAACTGGTTCAAAGTCTTGGTGGTGTGGTTTAGATATATCAGACTATTTTTTTCATCATCTGAACATTCTATTAGGAATCTGATACACTTTTTTTTATTCTTCCTGCCTTATGGTCACTAAGAGGGTTTTTCGTGTCCATCACAAGTTCAGTCATGAAAAAGACATGACATTGGATCAAACTAAACAGAAAACATCCTTGAGAATCCAGTCTGGACTCAGACCAAATCCTCAAAATATATTATACAGGCTTTGCCACCTCATTCATTCAATCATTAGAAACAGATCTGTTTACAATGAAAAATTGAAGCCTGTAATATAGTTTATAATGTGGTGCATCACATCAATAAATCAAGCAGTTAGCAAAGAAATACTTCTTATAAAAACATCAAACAAAATTGAAGCGTGAAAGCAGAATAAAATGTCTAAAAACAAAACAATATCTTATAATCGAGATGGGTTGATAATAATAATAATATATTCATATTAACAGTAAGAGTTGAAAGTTGAAATTTGGTACACACTTTGAGTACATCACGAGAATGCACACTAAAAAGAAATTTTTGAAAATTCTATTCTACTATTTCAGATGTGGTTTTTTGTGTTTTTGCAGAAAATCAAACATATTTTTAGACCCATCTAAAAATGTTCTAATTAGCCTCGGAAGAGGGGTCCTAATTCTTGCACCTGATGAAAATGGATAAGATCAGCTATTTAACTATAAAGGTTATCTTCGATGTGATAAACTCTTATCTAAGATAACCTTTGTAAATCAAATACTATAATATAATATAGTAGAAGGGTTAGAAGTACAAAGTAATCTGATAAGCTTAATCTTTGCTGTTGTTATTTTTTGCCCAAGCAACGCAAGGGTTCGGCTCATCTGCTAGTTAAAAATAAAATAGTTTAACGTTACACAAATGCAGGGTGTCCAAAAAGTTACAGGAAAAAATTTTGTAATGACATTAAAGTTACATATATAGAATTGCATCTGAGATACGAGACCTCACTCCCCAGAATTTTTATCTCCAGATTGCACTGAACAGACAAGTACAAGAACATTCTGGACACTCTGGAGAAGCTGAAAATGGCAATTATCCAATACACCAAACAGATCACTCTGCCACTCTGCAAAATCTGTTTGACATGTTGCATCACATATAGAAGTCTTTAGGTCTCTGAGGAACATTTCCATCATTTGCATTAAAAGAAATTGCAACATATGTAAAACTTCCACTTAAACCTTTTCCACTGAATAACTTTTCAAACACCCTATACAGTAAAACCCCGCTTAACACTGCCTTGATTAACACTGATTCGATATAACATGGTCTGCTCGAAGCCTAAAAAAACTCAAAATTTACATTGATTCAAATTATCGCGGCATTTCATTGATTCGTACATAATACAATTATTCCCAAACAGTAACCAATCAGCAAAAGGTGGCAATTCATAGTAGCACTGTACTTCCCTTAAATCTATGTTTGTGGTGCAATTTTGAAAAAAATATATCATGGATGCCGTAGGCAATATTGACTTCTCTTGGCAAGAATTAACTGATAAATGCATGAACAAAGTATGAAAGAAGTTATGGCTGAAGGTATCCAAGAACTCTCAACAAGAAGAGCCTATTGCTGTATCATTAGGTTGACCAAATTGTCAACCTAATCGATAGTGGGACTAGGAGATGTAGACAAGCAGGATATTCAGGAGTTACTGCAGGTTTCTGGTAACAGCCTTACTAACAGTGACTTTCAACAACTGGCAGAACAAGGAATTCATGTAGAACTGGAAAATAGTGATTCTGAAAACAAAGAGCCCAAAGAATTTCTCTACAGATTTCCTTAGTAAAAGTTTGGTAACGATAACCATAATCATTGAAATTGTAGAGAATGATCCAGATTTTGAAAGGAGTGCAAAAGCAAAACAAGACATTTTGGATGCGATTTTCTGCTACCGACATTTGCTTAAGGAAAGAAAAAAGCGACAAATGAAACTTCATGACTTTATTGCAAAAAAAACAAGAATTTCAGAAAAGTCAGGACCTTCATCCAAAAAATGAACTTTACATTTCTATGTGCATATTTTTCTGTGTTATTTAACATATATTATTATGCAAATTAACATAAAAATAACTTGAAGTAAAATCTGTTTATTTTTGGTTGCATGTTCTTTCCCTATTTACTCTATGTTAAAATGACCTCGTTTAATGCTGTTTCGTTTAGCGTTTTGTCATCTAGGAACGTATCCCCCGCAGTAAGCCAGGGCTTACTGTATTTATTACCATTAACAAGAGTTAAGGGTAGAAGTAATGTTAGAAATTTACATGTAGAATATATAGTATAAAGCAGTGTTTCTCAATCTTTTTCTCAGACCAGTAAAATTATGGATAATTTTATATGGACCAGTAAATTAAATGAAATATGCTTATTTATTACTTATTACCCTTATCTAAAGTTATTGTACATAAAAAAAGTACATATAATAACTAGATTATTATTTGAGAAACACTGGTACCTATATCCAGTACATTTACCAGTGTTTCTCAACTTCTACCCTTAGCTCTTGATAGCTGTATAGTATATACTATACAGCTATCAAGTAGAAGTTACCTCTGTATTTACAGTATATAACAAGGGTGGCCAAACCTTGTCATGTCAAGAACCATACATTGCCACTGGAAATAAACAAAGGCCGTCACATATTTACAGGATTTTGACTATATACTTATCACTGTTCTATAATAAATGTCACAGTTACTATACTCCTTCAATCATTAAACAATCTTTTAACTCCTTTGACTTTATAAATGTATCCTAAGTTTCAGTTATTCTTTCAGTTGCTTATTTGAAGTTGTTATGAGTTACACTTACAATTCCTGTATATATTATATTACACTGTATAATAGACAGAAAACTTACAAAAACATTATATATGTGTAAGTAATATGTATAAAGTTTATAATTAGGCAAGCCATCTTCACAGGAAGCATCATAAGACAACCCCATTCTCAATGACACACAACAATAACCAGGGATAGAGAACCGGAGTCGAAGTAAATTTTAAAAAATACCAACTCGGGAGTCGTATATTTTTCTGCCAACTCCCCATCGCCAACAATAATAGATCATCTCTGACATAACGGGAAAAATTATCATGCAACGCCCCTTTCGATATTCAACCAAGTAGCAAGGCATTGTTGAGTCTTCAGAAGATAACAAGGACTCCACATTTCGGGCAAATATTTTCTACAAAATGCCCATTATTGTGCTTGCTCATCCTTTAAGGAAGCCACATCCACCAGGCTCTCAACAAAGGAAAATCCAGTCGTTGACCACCAGAAACAATCATGCAACTACCACAATCGAAATATTTTTTCATAACATAAACAACAATCTAATTAAAAACTGTTTTTTCCACAAGTACAGAGCAAACTTTATTTTCACATTCAAATACAGTAGAGCGTCGTTTATCCGAAAGCCAATCAACCGAAAGCTTTCCAGTCGGACTGTGTCGTGCTGAATCGAATGTTTTTGATACTAGATTAACTTCTAAAGTATAATTTTTTTGTTTTTATATTTTTCAATATATTTATTTTATTCGTACAAAATAAAGAAATAATTTTTAACGATACAATAGCCACGATTATTATTATAAAAATTTTCATTAGGCTTAAAATCGACGAAAATTCAACACGAAGTGACACGCAAGGGAGAAAAATTTCAACACGGGATAGATTAATATATTTTTTCGTATATAATCGGTTATCCGAACAACCCCAGTCCCCAATTGATTCGAATAAACAACGCTCTACTGTATTACTTTTTGCATTACTCCATATCATAATAAAAAATATCAAAGTCCAAAACAGCTTTAAACGGTCAACTACCGGCACCATTACACAACACGAGAGCCAAAGGCAGCCGGCGAGCCAGAGTTTAGCTACCATTAGTATATACGTTTAACCAGTAGTAGTCAACCCGGTCCCTACCACCAACTAGTGGGCAATTTGAGCTTTTGTGGTGGTCGGTAGGGGTTTTGTCCAATGCCGAAGCTACTTTCCATTATCACTGCACATCTATGACTCACCGACAGAGCAGGTCGTACTGTAACAGTGGCCATCACTCAAGTCAAGCTCGTTTCGTGGTGTGGTCGGCGTTGCCAGATTTAGCTACTTTTTTCAGTTTGACGTAAAAAAAAACACTTGGCGCACTGGCAAAAAAATTTCTGTGTATTATAAACATATGCAAAATATAAATAAAAAGATAAATTTAACTACATATTTTTACTAAATCGACACTCAAAAATTACAAGTACTCTGCAGTTGCGCTAAATTAACTTACTGTGGAACCAGTGGGCAGTTAGAAAATTTTACTACCAACAAAAATACAAAAGTGCACAGTAGGTATAAAAAGGTTGACTATCCCTGCATTAACTATTTAGTCCACGTGACTAAGCAGAGTACTGGAGGTTGTATAGTTTTAAAGGAAAGTGGAGGCTCTCCCCAACCCGGATACCAACCACTCACATCGAAACACACGATTATATGCAAAGCATCGATCGAAGCAAGCCCAGACGAGGCGAAGCATGGAAAATAGGCAGTGTATCAATGCACGTTACAAACAGACCATTGGAGGCAAATATCTTGCAAAGGGTCACACGTAACGGATTACTCCCTATGGAATTTCAGGACTTTGATTACATATTTGAACTCAGGGGACCGAGAAGAGTTCAACTGTACCCTATTTTTGGACCGGAGACGAAAAATAAAAAAGTTATCACACTTTTTAAGTTACCATACTTTTTTAATGCTCTCATGCAGACGGCACCGTAGTTGCTAGTATTGCCATCTTGCGGTAAAGTCTGCAAACCGTGACGTCAGACTACGGTCATCTCCCAGAGCGTTAAACACGCGATACGAGAGCGGAGAGAGCGACGCGACTTCCGATCATCGCGCGATCGCCATTTCGGTTAATGTTACTTATGGCAGCAAACATGGCGGCCCGACTGACCTCTCGTATGGGCGCCACCACATGCCGCCATGTGCTAAACTAGTGATCGATTCACGGTAGTTCTTGAACAAAGTAAAAAAAGGGGGAAACGTCTGCTAAAGGCAATTTTAACGGCAAGCCACGCGACTCCCGATTGCGATAGCGAGGCCGACTTAGCGACTCCCTATCATCGCGCGATCGCCGGAAAAAAGTATGATAACTTTTTTATTTTTCGTCTCTGGTCCAAAAGTAAAGTATCGTTGAACTCGTCTCGGTCCCCTGAGTTCAGATATATACCCAAACACACGAAATTCCATAGGGAGTAATCTATAGTATACCCCACGTAACGGTTTAGTTCTTTTGACATTTTTGCTTGTATAGGAGGGTCTACAATTCTCGGGGGTTGCAAACCCCCTCATTCAGAGCTTGAATAGAATAAATGTATATATTATATGTATTCTGCATGTATATAGTATAGTATAACTAGTCTGTAAACAAATTACCTAAAAGTAACTTCAGCAGGCGAAGTGTTAGGAACTGTCAATTAGTATATTTAGGCTTAAGTCCCCGGACATTAGAACGCAATAAATTCTTTCGTTTATCTTCATTGATCGAAATACAATGAAATTACGAGAATTTTAAGTCATTGGAAACAATTTTAAATGCAGGAAGAGCCGCCGGATGTAAAAAACGATGAAAAACATCACAAATCGAAGTGGTTTGAAGGAAGAGAGAACGTCGTCAAAGTCGTCTGTTTACTTCACTCGTCATTTCCGAGAGGAGCAGCTTGACTCCAAATTTTAATTATACGCGTCCCGTTAAGGATGTGATTGCCAATGAAATTAATTAAATACTCGACGATATTTTAATCGAAACAAAGAATAACTTACTTTATCTACCGCTACTCAAATCCGCTTAACTATCCGTCTATAACTGCGCATGCCCGGTAACGCATAGTGTTGCCAATCTCACATTTCCTTTATCGTCTGTAATTGAATATATTTTTATTTCCTCTCCAACTTGCTAATTAGCCACTATCCATAAATTACGTTGGCATTTTTTTTATTTTAATTTTTACTACTTCTCTTCACTTGTCCCGGCTTATCCGAGTTTCCGTAACACCTCCCTTTCATGTCCAAGAAAGCTCGACCCCTCTTAAAACCTTTATCGCTTTATGAACGAAAAATACGATAAGAATGAAACAAAGCGTATGAGAAATTTTTAATAATGTATAAACTGTATAGAATTTAATGAAACAAAACGGATGTCCACTATAGCTCAATCCCTTCCCTCCCTCCCTTCCAGTGTGGACGTCGTTTAGGGACGATCTCTTACTGACTCGACCACGTAACCAAAGGATGAAGGAAGAAATCAACAAGTCCAGATTAGATCGATCCAATTTTTTTTTAAACTCTTTCCACCCCGAAGAACTAAGAGGGTCTTTTGAGCAAACTCAGCCAGATCCGCAATACTGCGGCCGGGTGGTGAGGGTCCGACATATCCGGACGAAATACCCTAGGAA
Organism: Centruroides vittatus; assembly: GCF_030686945.1. NCBI lineage: Eukaryota > Metazoa > Arthropoda > Arachnida > Scorpiones > Buthidae > Centruroides > Centruroides vittatus. The sequence goes on from NW_027121163.1 coordinate 212,083, forward strand.
AATATTCCCAGAGTTTTCCGGCTCGTCCGAATTAGATCCCAGGTTTTCAAGAGTGTGGGCTGCCACCCTAACTACTTTGCCGTTACATGTGTACAAATCGTGCACTATATGCATCGTTCTGGATAACAAAAGTAAATTAACATGAACTAATATTTCGTTCGTCATGCCATCAAGACAAATGTCTGGAACAAATTTAATTAAATACCCTCCGGTAAGAATTATTAACACAGCTTTCTTTAGAAATGGGAACTTAAAACGTTACCATATTTTAAATTTAGCAGCTTGTGAAAAAAATCCAGCAACGAGTTGTGTAACTATTCCGGTCGTTGCTAATTTTTTAAAATAATTTTTTATATTTCTAATTTTTATCAAATGGCAAAAAGCGAAATTTTGAGGGTGGAGATAAGTTTTACAAAAGAAAAAAAAATAAAATAAAAAAAAAACTGTAAATGCTAATAACGAGTAAAATCGTCATTAGGTCCGACCCTACTGGAGATACACACGACCCCCCCCCCATTATCTCCCAACCTTCTGGAACTTTAACCACCAAAATTTTATAGAATCAATTCCCGTAATACACGAACTCTTCCTGCAAAATTCCTAAAATTTTCGACAAAAAGCACAAGAGTTATTAGGCTTCAAACAGGGTGAACAAAATCGTGCAACACACACACTAACATCCATACATGCAGACCCTTCCAATTTCTTCGCATTTCTCGTAATTTCACGGTTTCCCGAATCCAAAAATGTAAAAGTTTTGAAGGGTCATTCTTTGACCGATCTCCATACTTTCTGGCTGCTATATGTAACAGCCGAAAAAGTAAAAATACTTTTCCCCCTCTCTCGAATGATATATATTTTATTAAAATGTAAGACTCGCACGAGAAAATCCTCCCTTGTTCGTTCCAAGTGCAAAACAACGTGTTTCAAAGTGACAAAAACGAAGATTTCTCTGTAAAATAATTAACTCTTTGTGGTTACCGTTAAGACAATGACAAGAAATATGTTTAGAAAAAGTAAATGTTTATCTTTAACTTATGAATTTATGTAAATTTAAAACAGAATAAGTAAAAGTTGCAATGGAGAATGTTGCTAGAACGAATTTACAAATTGTCTGCAATAATTTAATTCATTAATTATACATTAATATAATTGTGAAGAATTTGATTTATAAATTGCAAAAATTTCTGCGAAAATATCAATATACCGATTGACGAAACAATAAACATTCGACAATATACATAATAAGAATGTAATATAACAATCGGGCGTCTCATTTAATTGTTTGGCTTCAATTAATGAGGAAAGACGAAATACGCGTCTCTCTGGACTGAATGGGGGCGGAAACCCAAATCCTCGTGGTTCCCCCGGGATATATCCTTTCTGCCGCACCCTCGTGTGATCTGACCGGGACGTTTTCTTTTTCTTCCTCTTTCTTTAACATTCTCTTCTTTTTCTTTAACTTTCTTTTTTAACTTTTTTTTTCTTTCTTTAACTTTCTTCGTCCTGGTCGGTGTCGGGCAGTGGGTCAGATGGGAATATGCAAACAAGACAGGGGGTACTCTGCCTTGTTTGCATATTCCCATCTGACCCAATTCTCGTATTCAATGAAACGAATAAATTTGCTGCCTTATCTTTGAGTACGCCCTGTCAAAAAATTCACGAAGTTGGTGACAACCACTCTTTTATAGATATTCAGTTTTTGGTCATCGTAGTCCTTCCAGAATATTTTAAATGTCAGTGTGTAAACAAGCATCAAGCATCTTCTAAAAGCAAACTTGAAGCATTTTCTAGACATCCTTGACACTTTCTAAGCTTTTTAATCCAGCCCATCCTAGTGTTTTGGTATACAGATGCTGAGTATAGGAATACTGCAAGTAGCAAATACAATAGTTAATTTCAGTACGTAAACGGGAAAGAATTTACAAAAACCACACCCTTGTACAGTTTCTATTGAGATAGATTCGGCTATAAAATTCAAGTTGGAAAAGGTTTATTATTAATATATTTGTTGCAGTTTGTTATTTAAAAAAAAATATATTCAATGAAACGAATAAGGGAAATCGATTTATTGACACAAAGAAAAAAGAAAGAGCTCTCTAGCAATCGCATGGGCTCAAGGATACCGGCACATTTTATCGTAACACAATGACGTCACTGCTATTCAGCTTTACACCTTTATTACGCTCGTCAAATAGTCTGTGTTTTACTTCTTATATTCTGATGAAAATCGTATTAATTTCTATTGTACCCAATTTAATGTTTTCATCGGTAGGAAACTGTAGAGATTTATTCCAGTTTGTATTTCAAAACAAAAAGCAACTTTGTAATGTTGGTGCCAAGATCTTTTATCAAGGCCCATTACGAGACTGGCTGGGGTAATGAAGGATGCATTCAATATATCGAGTACAGACTTTCCCTTAAAATTTTCTGAGGTTGCTGACCTAGGCATGAGCAGCAATACATCATATCTGCCCCTTTGTTTGCTTTGTCTGCCTTTACCATATACAAAACCTCTTATGACAGCCTACGTAAATTTTCATAAGAGGTTTTGTATTATAAGAAATCTACTGAAAGCCAGATAGGTTTTCAGTAGTGTGGCAAGGGCAATTTTGTACATTGTCCATCTGTTGAAAGTCTGGTCCATGTTTTAGTTTACTTTGTAAAACAAAGTAAATAAAAACAAATATATTAACACTATTTCTGAGTGTAAAGTTTGAAGTAAATCCGGAGAGACTTCATTAAATTTAAAATGTGGAGTTTAGAGGAAGTTTCTGTAGTTACTATAAATATACACCGAATCCTAGTCTGTAACATATGTATTGATATAAACACATCTGTGTTTTTAATTTTTTTTTTTAAATTTTTGGTTAAAAGCTATAAAATTTATTTATATCTAAAGATTTTGAATTTAATACATTTTATTAAATTTTTGTATTAAAATGCTTACTAGTTTAAAAGTTATTTCAATTTTTTTAATTTTGGACTGTCACAAAATTATAATACACAGGCTTAAAAAAGGATAAAAATGTATAATACAGTAATTTAAATTGATCTTCTTATTATTAACAATAGAGGAAAATAATAGTTTTGAAATCAAATACAGTGGCAATTTAAACAGTGTGTAGTGATATTGGACCCTGGATTTATATTCATATGTTTTCTTAAATTCGTTTCGTTGACACTTTAGTGGCATAATCTATGTAGTTGAACTGTCCATATTCATAAACTTTCCTAAAAATTCTGCCATTTCTTTCTGGCCGAACCTATCCTCTGTGCTCATCATGGCTCTGGGAAGTTCGTCCACATAAATATAACTTGTTCTTCTCGGATCGAAAACGCCAAAACCTTCAATTATATCGACATAGAAAAGGAGATAAAAGAATCAGATATCAATCACATTACATATCAATTTTGAGAAGTCAGAATTTCCATCGGACGAATCTCTCTTCATGATTTAGCTAAATTCCTCATCCGAAATGGTATGCCGGAGACTAATCATAACTGTTCCTAACGATGTCAAAACGGTCTGTAAATGCTGAATAGTTACATTATCGTTCCAAACTCTAATATCTCGTCATTATGAATACTTAATTGGAATCCCCACAGTTTCCTCGCCATAATTTCCAAAAGTTTTTCAAAACTAATAAAAATCGGCTCTTCTCGTAAATCCGAATTTTCATTTAATGTCCTGAAGATCTTCTGTTAAATTTTTTCCAAAAACTTTCATGCTACTCCAGTAGACAAACCCAAAGTTCGAATGACCGCAACCAAGACAAGTTCGTCTTCAGTGATGAAATCAATCTTCTCAACATACGCAGAATATCTAACACAAAAAATATTCAGTTCACATCAGCAGAGGGAAATGGAGGAGTTGCTTCCACTTCTGGTTCCCAACAATCATATATATAAGTAATAAATAAGAATTTGTCAGAAACAACTTGAAGGTTACTATGTAATGATTATTTGTTACTAATATAAAAAAAAAATCATTGTAAAAAGTAGCATCTTAACGCTTTAATATTAACTCTACTGTATATTTATTACAAGCAGACACTAAGCAAATAAATTCAAAAGTGAAAGATAAAGCTAGAACACAATTATCATCTACTCGAACTAAAATCTGCAGTTGTCGGCATTATTTAACTTTATTTTGTCAGTATTAACAAAGGGATTTATGCAACTGGCCCGTACACACTTTACAATACTCATGCAAAAGTTTATCTAATCATTTATTGATAACCAGCAATGAAATGTTTCTGACAAACTCTTGTATTGATATTCACTTTATCCGTATTGAAATTTTTCCGGTTAATTCTCGACAGCCATGTAAATTGCTTTCGTCGTGAAAGTTCCTCATCATTTTTGTGTCCTCGATGACAATGACAAAAATTTTTAAAAATGACGTTCCTTTGTTCTCGAGTGAACTAGCATTACACCCAATTACACAACAATTCACCATAGTGATATTCGCGACGAAAGAACTCCAGCTAAAGCGCGCATAAACACAAATAAAACGTAAACAAACTTCAAAGATGACGCCGGACAATTGCGCATGCTCATGACGTCACTGGTGAAACCACTTTCCAGTGGTTGTCCATCACTTGGATGCTTGCCGATAGGGGCGCTGCAATCGGCAGAAACGGTAAGTAGGCTACGAGTACTCAAGTTCGATGAATTGTTATCATCTAGAATCATTAATATTTTTAACATTTACTTTCTAATTAATGTAATTACGAATTGGCGTTTAATTAAACTGAGCAAATAGAGCCGAAAGTCTTTTAAAATGTATAGAGTAACGAATTCAGTCAAAAACAATCATATAGGGCGCGTCTTTTTATGCAGCGCTCGAGAAGCGCTTTACGGGGAACACTCTGAAACCCGTTTCTGAATGGCCAACGCTGCTCGTGACGTCATTTCGCTACATTTTCGCTGGATAAAAAACGGGGCCATACGAAGCACGTTTATGTTTTAAATATCTTTCTTTGCGTTAGCTAACATATATCAGGTCTCTCTGTAATTGCAAATAATATGTACAAATGAAAATATAAATTCCTAAATGAATAAATATGGAGTAACATTCAATCACTGTGATGTAATCGCTGTTGAATTTCTTACACCAAATATCATTATAGTAGCATTTAACGAAAGTAAAATCGGACTGAAATAGCAATGTTGAAACATAACCAAATTGTTTTAAAAAATATAAAGATATGTATAAATTCTTGTTACTGTGAATATAAAGCTGTCTTAATACAGTATCTTAAGTCATCTTATTAATTTTGTATTAACAAAAATATTGTTTTATTCACAGATGTATCAATTACAAAAAAGTGTGTTTGTGTGTGAATTCCTTATTACTCCTGCAACTTCGTCCAATCTAAATTAAATTTTGGCTATATTCGTTTTATGTTCGGACGGAAAGTGACGTACTGTAAATACAATTCATTCTCGTTTTTGGCCGGATGGCCGAGCGGTCAAGTCGGCAGCCTACCGCTCTGGGGACCCGGGATCGAATCCCGAACGGATCGAGAAATCCCCAGGAATTTTTCGGGGGGGGGGGTCCGTTCGGATATGTCGGGCCCCGTCCCTCACCACCCGGTTGCCCCATTGTGGGCCTGGCCGAACCCATAATGGGCCTACTAAAAGAGGCCCTCTTAGTGCTCACAGGGCGGAAAGAGTTAAACCCCCATTCTTGTTTTATCAACTATGAATTAAAAAGACTGGCTATTTTGTCGGAGAAATGACTAGGGAGTTAGCGTAAGAGTAAAATTGGTCAGGTAAATTCTAGATACGAAAAAATAACAACCCAGACACCTGAAGGCTGTGAAGTCCAACCTGAGCAACATCGAGTAAAAATGGCTTCGTCAAGAACCGCATAAAGAGCATCGCAACGTCAAGCTCGACTGAAAGCTCTTCTCGATTCTTCAATCTCTCCTTTCTCGTAAAAAAATACTCCGCCATGCTTGACGGGAGAATTTCTAGCTATAGAATGCTTTTGTATGAAATTCAATACTTAATCTTTACTTCTACGCAGCTTACAGAATCGCGTCCGTTAGATTTCGATTAATATGAATGAAAAATGCAAAAATGGGATTTCGAAATACGGTGGAGTCAAAGTAAAAATGTCCAATATTACGTAATTTTTTATAATATGACTTACTTTAGTTATGTAACCGTCACTGCATCCAAGAACACGAAGAAGAAAGCTGTCGCCATTGTGGAATAACGTAGAACAAACTAAATTGATTACGTCACAGCCATTCACAGAACGAGCAGTTCGCCTTCCAAAAGTCCAGCCAATGATAGAATATCACGAAAATAACGCGTATAAGATCAACCAATCAGGTAGAATTCGGCTGGCCGAATCGAACGGGTTTAACTGTTGTCCAGCGACATTGCAGCCTGCTCTAAACATTTTAAATAAAACGTTTAATTTCCGAAGAGAAGATTTTTAAACTTTTTGTGTTAAAAAACAATTCGTTTTATCATACAAATTTTTTATAATTTATTTAATATTTAATAATCTTAATTTTGAAATTATAATTTAGAACGGATTGACAGTTCTCGCGGCTAAAATACTCAAATTAATCTGCAAAGAAAATCTGTACAAAGAAACGCCATTACGCTTCTACATGTACAAAATATAGATAATACATTTATCAGGCTCACCACTAGAAGAAAAAAGAAGCTGAACAATTAGGAACGGATATAAATAACTATTCAAAATAATTATTTAAAACAATGGAGTCAGATTAAATATGTATAATTAAGTAAGGATAAATAACTATCTTTAATTAATAAATTCGTATAAATTTTTGACGCTTCTACTCGAATTCGAACCTGGATTCCTCAGAGCGGGAGATATTCATCTCTATCGGTTTGGACGTTCAGCCAGCCACGTTTTCGGATTTAAATAGAAATCAGTACAGAAATCTGCAAATAATATGTCTTAGAGCTTTAAACAAAAACGTAATCGGAGGAAAATTCAGGATTCATATTTTCTATACCGGTAATAGGTTAGATGAGGCAGTTTTTTATAATTTTTTCCCATCCTTTGAGCGCCAAGAGAATTTTTTCTCGCCCGTCACGGGTTCGATTAGTTCAACAGTAGATAGGCCGGATGATGATGTTAAACGAGATTCAATGTATCTGGCAGTGGCGTGCCGTCATTGGAAGCGATGGAAGCGCCGATTCCACCTTCCAATGACCTTCCCTTGAATTTTATAAAATATAAATTTTCATATTTTAACGTACTTTGAATTAATTAAAATTAATATTTTATTATAACTGCATTATGTATCTTTTACAAATTTCTATACTACACGTGAAAAAAAGCGATAAGATTGCTATTGTATATTCGAATAATTCGGTGGCGGAAGGAATGTCGAAACCGGGTCAGTCTCCAATCAGCCAGATTATATAGGCATTAGCACATGCGGTTTACAGTGCACCAACCTCACCCGGTTTAGCTGGTAGAAGCGACACATCGTAAAGAGTACAGCTTTATATCCCGGAGCGGTTGTGGGCTGTTAGCCACCTGCCTGTCAACTTCCAAGCAGCCAGATTATAGGCATTGGCGCATGCGCTTTACAGAGCACCAACGTCACGGTTTAGCTGGTAGAAGCGACACACGCGTAAAGAGTACGCGACTTTATATCCCGGAGCGGTTGTGGGCTGTTAGCTGCCTGCTAGTCACCCTTGCCCGATTATGTGAACCATGAGCAGACTAGATCAACGGCGGGCAATCCGAGGGCCAGCTACGGCTGGCGAAAAGTTTCTATCCGGCCCGCGAGATCTTTAATAGATTATTAAATTGGAAAAATAATAGTTATTTTTCCAATTCTTTGTAATTTTCGAAAACGATAAGAGAAATAAATGTAGTAATTAACTTTTTATTTATTTATTTCATATTTGCAGACTAAAAAAATTACGAGTCACAAGAAAGCGTCAATTAACTACTACGGCGCGGAAAAAAACGTAAAATTTATTCTGGCCCATGTTATAAAAAGGGTTGCCCACCCTAGACTAGATTTATAACAACCCAACCGATAGGAGTTTACTGGCACGTTTTTATGATAGTTCTGTATAGTTGACAGGAGTTTTAAAAAACTCCATTAAAATATTTGATATATTTATTCTGCGTTTATTCCGCTCTCCCATCTTATATTACTTACGGATTTCAATGTTAAACCGGTGATATTACGATTTAGTACGTCCCATCTGTAAGGGGATGCAGAAAAAACGTGTACAATTCTAGTACAGTGTTAAAAATTAACTGTTACTTTGGCAGCATCATTTACAACCAAATTTAATGAATGAGACGTACAGTACATACAATGGTACAAAAAAAAAGCTCTAGAATTTATTTTCCTTAAATTTACGATTTATATATCCGTTGTCATAAAAATTTGTCTTTCCACTGTTTTCCCAAGACTACAGATATTCAGGTACAAAGTAACTGGTTTCGACTTATTTCTACTTAAGAAGTGACTAAATAATTAAGAGATTAGGGAATGGGGACATAAATAAAACCCTGTTGAAAGAGCCAGAATTTTACTTCAACAAAAGCTTAACAGAACCAATCACTCGCTCAGTACAGTGGGAAACTGATTTCCGTGTACACCTGGTATTAAAACGAATTAGTTAGAAAACGAATGACTATTAAGTTTAACATAGTTAGATTTTTACAGCTACGGTGAGAAACGTTTAAAATTTACAACAGCCCTGTGGCGTCCTTTGAGAAATACTAGTGATGCGACAAAAGAGGCATTTGACATTGACCGGTATCGGCACCCTCGGGATTTGGCACGCACACACTCACTACACACCTACCTGGACCGTCACTAGTTCCATCCATTAGCTACTCGTATCAAGATATTTGACTAAGTGGATTGTTTTAAGATTTAAAAAGTAAAGAATATTTTATGTTATTCTTATGTACGTTTCTTTACAAAGCTATATTTTAATTATAATTTTCTTTAAAAGTATATTAATACAATCGAACAATACATTGTACCAGGTATGTATATCCATCGCACATTTTATTTCATTGAGTAAGTTTTTATAATTTATTTTTAATTTTAGCCCTTATATCGTGGCTAGCGATTCAGAATGTAATTGTGATATTAAAAATACATTTAGAGAAGTCTACAGTTTTTACTGGCTTATCGAACAAATGAATACGAATGGACCCTAGACCAGTGATTCGTAACAGGGGGCCGCGGTCCCTGGGGGTCCATAAGAAGTTTGCCGGGGCCGCCAAATTATGCAAAATTTCCTTCAGAATATAATAAAAAGAAAATTGATGTATAATCCGAATATCGTATTGAAAAGTGAAATAAGAAAGATAAGTTTTCCTCCTATTTAGTTTTTATTTATTTATTTTGTATTTCTTCCTACATACAACTTTGTTAGTACAGAAGAAATAAATGTAAATATGCTACTTACACCGCAGTATTTACTTCTTTTATTCCAAAGCAATTTTAAGAAACTATTAATGCTTGGAATTTTAAAAATAATTAGGAAAAATAGTAGGCTTTGAAAATTTAAATATTTTTGCAAAAGTTATGCAAAATCCTTACCACAAGTGGGCGTTTTAGTTTTAGTTTAGTTTTAGCATTGACATTGGATCGATTTATCGACATGTTTCTTATTTTATTTTCTGTTAAAAATTAATGAGTTTTCATGTTTAATTGTGAAGTTTGAATGTTATTTAAATAGATAATGAAATAATAAAGTTATGATTTACATTTATTATATAAAAAATAAAGCAATAATAAAAAAATCAATTTATTATAGATAAATTATCAAATTATCAAATATAAATTATTATTTAAAAATGGGGGTCACAAAAAATTATGAAATATTTGGTGGGCCGCGAGTATAAAAAGGTTAAGAACCACTGCCCTAGACTATCACTGACGCGCAATTAACTGATTGCCCCTGGAAGTCGGCTTCTTACAGAAACACAGCTTCCCTGTCATCAAATGTCACGGCACGCCACTGGTATCTGGGCCAAACTGCTCGTGAAAATTTTAAAGCTCGTATTCAGTCTCGAATCGGGATCTTCCAGAGCGGCAGTCTGATGCTTTTATTATCTCGTTCAATCGGTAATTTGAAGGATCAAGGATCAAAATCCGAATAGCTTCTTCTGGAATTTTCAGAACGATTTTTAAAATACATTCTATATATTATTACAGACAGAGTAAATGTCCCGATTTTTAAGCGCTTTTAAATTATCTCTCTATTAGTAAGCAAACCAATGACATACTCCGTTTCATATGAAACGCAGTATGTCATTGGTTTGCCTCCTTAGCCGCTGTCACTTACTGGTTAGAAGCACCCGTTATTAAGCGACGTTACTTTAATTAATTAATTATTTAAAGTAGATTTTATTTATTTAATTTTATTTTTATCATCTTCCGAATTTTATTCGTATTTTTTTTTTTTTTTTAAAGGAAAAAAATAAATAAAAGGGTGGCGAAGCGAATAAGTTTGGACGAAAGGTGGCACCGCTAACTGGCGCAGCAAATGAAGGAGTAATGTGCACGTGTGATTTGTTATAAAAATAATCTTTATAAGTTATCTGATGAGTATAAATTTGACGAGAGATATGAGTTGCTATCTGTTAAATTCGGCAAAATGGAGTGTGATTTACTGTGTGAGAAGGCAATCCAATCGATTACTCGTAAAGCAAATAAGCGATTTGAGTCTTAAGCTGCAAGATCGACCAGGAAAGTTCTCTCATTATGGTTAGGAATTCATTATATTCAATTGATTAATCGAGTTTTAACTATTGTTTACAGCATAAACGAAGACGTCTTACTAAAATTGTACAGAAGATGTAATAACTTAATATATAAGCCGCATCTGCATTATATATTGTTTATTTTCGTGGTATAACGTGATATATGCTCGTGGTATATTGTTAGGGGCGCCCGCATATTGGGGCACGTGCTCCTCTTTGTTGTCGGGTTGTGATTGTTCAAGCACTGAGCCCCAAGATACAACTTTGATATATGCGGTGGCATCGAGGGATTAATTAACTGTGTTAATCAAGGGATACCTGTATATATACAGATATCCTTATATATAGTGTATATTTTATATAATGTATGTACGATAACATCTTTTTGTAGTGTACAAGTGCCGCGGATTGTCGTATATATTGAGAAACTAATTTTAAGTTAGTTATTTATATATATATCTAATTACTTAATGGTAAACTTTATCCAATAAGTGGAATATTAATATTTAGTAAATATATTACATTAATTGGGTAAAATTGTGGCTCTGGATGAAGTGGTTGGAACCTTATTAGCACTATAGACTATGGAGTAAAAAAGTCAAAGGAACTGATGGTCTATGTGTTAATCTTTGTGAGATATAGCTCCCTGAGGTCTGCTTCTCCAAAATTTTGAAACCCTTCAAAACTGGAGTAAAATTTCAGAGTGAAAAAATCCAGAACTTTTTCTCAAAACTGCTAAAAATCAACCATTGTTCACTTTACTAGATGGCCACAAGCACATAAAATATGAAAGGCCATTGCACTGACTACTACTGGGGTTTGATTAAGTCATGCTATGCATTCTATTAAGACTTGTGTTTTTTCAGACTGATTTTGGGGCTACATCTCTCAAAGGGTTGCAAATAGAGTGTCAGTTCCTTTAATGGTTTTTGTAAGTATTATGATAAGCTGACCGTAATACTGCATTTGCACACAATCCACAACTCACTTTAATCTCGATTGCAACTGTCACCAGTTGAACGTCGAGCTGTTCACACAGACAGTCCGCTCGAGAAGAACCCGGCTATTGCACACGATGATAAAACTGACATAACTACTCGATAAGTCACGAACACCTACAAACAAAATGGAAGTTTAGGTTACAAATATCTTTTCTTGCCATATATCTAATAATAGTTAGATCTCGTCGTCTCTCCAAATATCTTGTTTATTTCTCTGTTGATAGCTTGACACTTGTTCTGCAGCCATCTTGTTTTTCTCATTCACATTGGGATTGTGGGAACTCTCTTATGATTGGATCTAGTTTCAAAAACTCTCGAGTCAGTCATGATTGAACCTCTTTTCAGTCGAGAGAGGTTGCTCCACAGTCGCCGACCATGATCACAATCTAGATTGAAATGCTCAATGCGAATGGGATATATTTACAATCTAACCAGGGACACATTTTGTAATCAGTGAAAATGGGGTGTAAAACTGGTTGAATTTCAGTTATTTTTTAAAATTTATGATCTATAAATAGGTGATATTATATTGGCATGTTAATAAAATTGCTCTACTCAAAGACTGTATCTATAATCAAATACTAAAAACTAGAAAAACTGGGAACAGTCCCTGGTCAACCTACTTGTAGGTATGGTATACAGCTCTGATGAGACCCCAACTGTGTCATTTAGAGCTGCAATTTTACCTCTTAGGTATTTCATTTATTTGCTACTGGAAATAAGTCTCAATCATAATCATTTAACAATCTTTTAAATGGTGGATTTCTATTTATCCAAGTTAGCTCTGGACCTGCTAAAGGAGTTTCTGCTCTATTATACTGTACTTTTTAGAATTGTAGTGTAATTTTATTGTAATTTTTATATAGTATTCTTTAGCTTTTTATTTAATGGCTGAATGCAGTTAACTGGGCCATAGCTACTGGGGACACAGAATTGAATCCAGGTGAGAAACCTTAGAAACTTTGTTGTGGTTTGTTCTGAATATGTCAGGCATCATCCCTCGCTATCTGGTCACCTCATTATGGGCCTAGTCGAAACCACAATGGACATGAGGAAAAAGCCTTAGTACTCACTAGATGGGAGAACTGGGATTTTTTCTTGGGCCCAGAGAAAACTTACAAGGATAAGAATCACTATTGAACTCTAAAATTAATGTTATTTTTATTAATAAAGAAACATTCTGCATATTTCATTTGCTCAAAAACAAAAAGGACTCTGTTCCTGGGCTCCATACAAGCTGTCGACAGTTCTAGTGCCCACAGGGTAGAGGTGTGCAAAAACATCGTATCCATGCCACATTCAGTGTTAGGTACCAAAAACAGCAAATAAGCAGCATAAAACTGCTGTGAATTGTGTAAATAGAAAAAATACAAAACTTTTATACATTATCCATAAACACAACATGCTTGTTTAATGAATTAATTAAACCCAAATAAAACAGCTTTTAACACAACTCATGAAAGCAAAAGACAAGTTCACTGCTAAATATATCATGAACAAAAGGAGGCATTAACAGCAAATATGAACAAAAAGTGAAATTGTATGTAGTAATAACATCTGCTGGCACTAATAATTAGTGGGAGCACTGCTGGCCTTGATCACTTCATAATGCTTTTACATCACACTGAAAGGATGATGCAATCATTTATAACGTTGCAGGTGACATAAAACATAGTTTTATAAATAGCCGATGCAACTTTTACCAACAAAAGAATGAGGCAATCACTTGTAATGTTGCAGGTGGCATAAAACACAATTTTACTGATGGCTGATGCGACTTTATCAAATTATTGTGCAGTTGTGTCAGATTTTCAGAAAATAGGACAGAACTTCTGATGCAACTTTTTGTGAACTTCTGTATTCATAGTCCAGAGACGGCCAAAAATGTTTCTTTTTTATTTCCTTGATTAAGCAGTTCATCTATTTTTAGTTTTAAACATTAAAATTAGCTCTTCTCAAAGTAATGATATCAAGATAAAAATTATGATTATATCTTTTTTATTAAACAAATTTTTGGCTGAAATATACTTGGTCTTGTAAAAAACAAATGCAAAATGTGTATGTGCTTTGCAATTCTTTAATAATAATAAAAAGAGTAAGTTGTAAAGTTATTATATATGAAGCTTGTAGGTGATAGTTTAATGTTTTCACTGGCAGATTTGATTCTTGTTTGGTAAAGCGTTGCGGCAGGCTAATCACATCAAGGTTATCAAGTATGAGAAATTTACAGGAGAGCCAGTATTACTACAAATAAGAATCATCAGTTATTTTAATCATAGGAAAGAAAATCAAAATTTTGAATTATAAATTAATCTATCTGCTTTACTATGTCTCAAATACCAATAGTACAATCTATAGCAGCGATTATCAAAAGGTATGTTACAAGAGGCTAAATGTGCCAAGAATATTGCAAAACTATATTTTAAAAGTAAGAAGAAACTTGCCAAATGCATTATGCAAATTATTATATTATCTATATATGTTGCTGTCTGTGTCCTGAGTGTGTGGTGCCATTATCTAGTGCTGTGTATTGAGTTTTAGTTGACAACATTCTAATAAATATGCTAAGTATTGTGAGAAAATGGAAAATTTTATTTTGAATATTTGCTTAGTGCAGTGTTTCTCAAACTTTTTGGACCGCGACCCCCCTTCTGCACTTAAAAATTTCAAACGACCCCCGAAGAATAAGTATGTGTCAAAAAACATCCCGGAGGGAGGGGTTAGGCTCATATTTAAATATTTATATTATTTTTATTATTTATATGTGCAATTTATTTAAGTAAAAATTATTTTATATATTTTTTATTTCTATTGTTTCTAAACATGAATCCATAGTAAATTTATAAAATATTTGAAAAAATTGATCTGGCATCAATTTTTCAGCGACCCCCCCCAAATATTTTTCACAACCCCCTTGGGGGTCGCGACCCCCACTTTGAGAATCACTGGCTTAGTGCACACACTACTTTTATTTTAATAGTTGTTTTGGTTTTTTTTTAACTATCTGCCCTATGGGTACTAACTTGTAAAAGGGCCTTTCTTTTAGCAACTCCATTATGGATGGCAAGGGATGGTGCCCAACAAATCCAGATGAAACAATCCCCAAAAAATTCCTAGTGTTTTTCAGCCCATTTGGATTTGTTCTCCAGGTCTCACAAAGTGGTAAGCTGCCACTTTAACCGCTCAGCCATTTGGCCCCTATATAATAGGTCATTATAGCAACAACCAAAAAAAAACATTATAACAGTTTATAGAAAATAGGGAAAAACACATCAAAATACCACAGAATTAAAAAAAAATAAGGAATTTTTTGGATTTTTCTGTATACATTAATTATAAGAAAAATTGCTATATTGTAACAAATAAATAAATGAACAGATGAAACTAATATCAATATATAATAATGATAATCAAATTTTATACAAAAATAATCTGATAACATTTCTTATAAAATCACTAATAGATAGCAGTTATTGTGAAGCAAAATATTTTATTTCTTTATTTGAAGTTATATAAATGCTTTCGTTACTCAACAATTCCTGTTTGTGATTGTATCTTTTAATGAATTAAATTTAGAATCTTATAAACTATGTCAATTTAAAGAATAGACTGCATTTAATCAAAGATTTCTCTGCTAGGATTTATTTAATTTGAATGAGCTCTGGAATGTAAATATTTATAACTGTAAAGAATGTAATAATGCCAAAAATATTTATGTTAAGATAGCATTGGATCCTCTGTTCAAATTATTAGCAATACATATTAATGTTTAGGATCAGTATTAATATTTATAGATTTTGGTAGTAATAAATTTAGTGATTTAATTATATATGAGATGCTGATGGAATGATGTGCAAGATAATGATAGAAAGCCAATGAATTGATCAAAATGGGAAAAACTTGTTGGTGAGTCCAGGGTTTTCCAGCAACTATAGAGCTATGGAATATTATTATTAAGTTCCATTGACGGTGTGAGTGTATTAAACCAATTAGAGCACTTATATCAAATCACAGATGAATTGCAGTCCGTTGCTCCTGTAAATATCACTTTAGATAAGCTATTTTGGCATGCAAAACATCATCATCTATGTGGCAACCTAATATGTATGTGATATATGAAAATGTTCTCTTCTATGGTTAAACAGCATAAAATTGCATCTTGGAAAATGAGTAGGTCAGTCAGCAGACCGTCATTCACCAGGTGGTCTGCAGACTGCTGCTGTTTTCTTTTGTGGACCTCTGTTGGTTCATAGACCATATTTTATAAACCAAAGAGTAATTAATCTTAACAAATTCGATACCTTCTTATTTCTTGTAGGGCTAATTGATATAAAAACTGCATTTGAATAATCTCTACTTTGTTGAGAGCATCGAGTAAGAAATTCTTCTCATTACAACTGAAAAACTAACTGTTATTGTTGAAAATTGAAAGCCCAACATTCAATCTTTATATAGATAATTAATGTTTTCAGTATCTGTAGTGACTACCATATGTAAATATAGTAGATAGTCACTACAGTTGAGATGTACAACTGCTGCACGTGGCCGAAGAGTCTGAAACTGCCCCCGTGGATCTTTAGAACAGTCCTTGCATCTGACTGACCCGACACGACGAGCCTTTCGGGTCTCGGTGCCAGGTGACTTACCCACACGATCTCGATAGAACAAATATTTAATTCTTATACTTAATTCCGTTTTTATTTTGTATTTGTTAAAATTGTCGATTAAAAATTATAAATTTCAGGCAATTATCAACTTTAATTGAGTAGAGAAGAAGTCACTCAACCAATATATATTTAAGAATAGTTAAAAGTTGTTTGCAGCAATTTCATGTTGTTATCTACAATTCAGTTGCTGTATTGAAAGTGTTTGAATTGCAAATAATAACCACTTTTAACTGTATTTAAAATAATCTTTAAAATATAGCTTGGTTAACTGACTTGCCACCTTACATCACTGATTATATATAAAAGTTTAATTTTGTAGATAATATATATTTTAAAAGTAACAATAGAAAATTTATTATTTTAGGTGGAAGGGGTTTGTTATTTCGTCAAATGAGAATAACGTCGAACGACGTAAGAATATGTTCTCAAGTCTTTCAATACCAGATATCTCGAACTTTAGAAAACAAACCGAAACATAAATTAGAAAAGGAAGAACCGGCAGAGAATGAAAAGGAAGAGAAGAAAATGTCGTTAATTCAGCGTTATAAAACAATGTTAAAGGATTATTGGTATGTTCTAATACCCGTTCACGTGGCAACGTCTTTGGTTTGGTTCGGTAGTTTCTATTACGTAGCGAAAAGGTAAGAAAAGAGTATTTATAAATTATTATATATTATTCTATTATTCTATAACTGCTCCATTACTCCACTTTCAGACATTTGATCTTCTTACTTAAGTTGAAGACTCCTTGTACTAAATATTATACACAATGTATCTATATTGGTGTCAATAAATGTAGGGATGTATTCCTGACACCAAAACATTACAAAAAGTTCATATGAACATGGGTCGGAAAATCCTTCATCGGGGAGTTATAGGATTTATTGCTAATCGTACATGTGAGGCATTTAATAACACAGATTTACAAAAATCGCTCGAAGTGACCTCCTCCTGCTTCGATGCATTCCTGAGCCTGTTATCCATGCTTTGCCATACTCTGTTGAAAATTCCTAGATTATTTTGACTCGGTCAAAGCCATTTTGGATACGCTTCCTCAGAACTTCGACATTAGGTACGGGAGTTGATCCAAAATGGCTTTAAAACACTCCAGGAATTAAGCCAATACATCACCAACTGCCGTAAATAATCGTGCTAACTTTTGGATATATACAATTAAAGATTATAAATTAATTAGGCACTTGAGGTAGGCGTTAGGCACCATCTCTTATTAAAATTAATAATTATCCAGGAATTTTCAACAGAGTACGGCAAAGAATGGAATGCAGGCTCAGGATGCATCGAAGCAGGAGGTCACTTTGAGCAATTTTTGTAAATCTGTGTTATTAAATGCCTCACATGTACCATTAGCAATAAACCTATAACTCCCTAATGAAGGATTTTTGGACCCATGTTCATATGAACTTTTTGTAATGTTTTGGTGTCACATCCCTACATTTATTGGCACCAATATACACTCTGTACTTAAGATAGTTTAGAAAATTCTAAACATTTATTTGAATTCTTTTCATCTTTACTGTCGTGAATGTTACTTTTGTTTTCTACTTATTATAATCCAACATTGCATTCTATGCGAATCAGAAAAAATAATCCCTTGAATTTAAGTTTGATACCTTCTGTTGAGCATGTTTTAGAATTACTGTACTTTAGAAGTTAATAAATACAACTAACCTTATAGTTACTTCAAATACTAAAATACAAACAGTTGGATTCCTTATTTCACTCTGCATAATCAAGTTGGGTTTGTTTATTTTGTCACTAAATGTTATGGCCAAAAACAGCGAAATTATAGATTATTTTTAAAAACATGTCACATTTGTAAAGAATTAATATGTATTTACACATTTTAACATGATTGCATGTATTAAAACAACATAAAAATATTTAAAAATACTGTACACGTGTATGTGCTGTTTAATGACAGTGATACATTTCAAGAAATATGTTGTCAAGTGAACATTGTACAATGTAGGTCACACAGGCAAGATTTACAGCCAAATCAATTATATGTTTATTGTGAAAATGTTAAGTTTCAATTGTTTTGAATAATTTATTGTTATAATCACGTGAAATACAGGGTGATTCAATAACAGTTACAGGATTTCAATTTGGTGCAGTTTTTGCTGGGAGCATTGCAGCACCACAGGCGTACACAATTGGCTTCAATTGGCTTGGGAAATTTAAGACGGATCTATATGTGGTTCAACAATGCATGCATATTGTGAAAATGGGCTGGAAATGCACTCATAATGAATGATAAATGATATCGTTATGTGGTTCCAGCAGGATGGTGTGACATGTCACATGGCTCCTAAAACTTTTCAGTTACTGTGTAGGAAATTTTCAGGTTGCATTATCACCCAATTGGCCTGCCAGATCTTGCAACTTGATGTCTTTTTGGGATTTTGGAGAATTTGTATGCCAACAATCCAGAAACTATACAGCTCCCGAAGACAACATGCAACAAGTCATAGGCAAAGTAGAGCTCAGTATTTTATAGTGTTATGAAAAATGTCACCAAAAAATTGACAGTTTGCAAGAAAAGTAGAGGAAGCCATTTGTACATTATTGTCTTCTGCTCTAATAAACCCATATAA
Source organism: Centruroides vittatus (assembly GCF_030686945.1). Lineage (NCBI taxonomy): Eukaryota > Metazoa > Arthropoda > Arachnida > Scorpiones > Buthidae > Centruroides > Centruroides vittatus. Next base: position 231,116 of record NW_027121163.1, read on the forward strand.
TCCTGAGGGATAGGGATATACCTCAGGATTATATTGGTCTAATGGAAACTGAATTTTGAGATAAAAATTTTTCATTAACAAAATAAATCCTGTAACTTTTATAGAATAATCTTTATTTCAGTAAGCATGACAAATTGGGAAATTTAAAAGTCACATCTATATCTTACATAAAATGTTTATATAATAATTGTTTTCGTTACAGTGGTTTCGACATAGTGCCATATTTGGAAGCGGTTGGATTCAGCGAACGATTTCTAGAGCCTTTAAAAAATTCCAGACTAGGTTATTTAGCCGTCGCCTCGGCCATGTACAAACTAGCAACACCGGCAAGATACATGGTGACTGTCGGAGGGACGACCTTTGCCGTAAAGTATCTCACCAAAAGGAATTACATAAAATCCATGAAAGACATTAAGACTATGATACAGCAGAGAAGAAAGGGAAGTTGAATCGAAAGAATATTTCATAGGAACGAAGGAAATGCTTTAATTTATGAAAGTCATTTAATGTCCTATTGCAGAATCATGGAATTTTTAAAAGTACATAAAATTCTTTTAGAGGAATTATATTTTCACACGTAGAAACACAACGTAATCAATAGTGAATTTTGTATTTTGTTAGTATTCTTTTTTAAATTTGCACGCTCCTTTTTTTTAAAGCCCGATACAGATGTACGTAGGACGGCGACGGTGAAAATTTCAACTAATGACGACACACAGGAAATTATTTTTGATTTTATAATGAAAATAAATTTTATAATTAACGATAAAGAAGTAATAATGGTACCGAGGAAAAATAAATTAGAATTATATAATATATAGAATGCATTTTAGTTATAATTTAAGTAATTTACAGGACAACAATAGTTGGTTAATGTAAATATTGTTGTATCTAGACGTTTATTGTATTAAATTCATTTGTTTGAAATGTCGTTGTATTGGCTCTTTGTTAGAAAATGAATATAAATGTTATTTTCGGTGAGATTAATTTCTATTAATTTTTTTTTTTTTTTTTTTTTTTTATAAAAGTACACAATACCAATCAAGCTGCTCTCTAAAACATTCTTACTGGTGGTCAAGTAGATAAAGCAATCAAACACCAGTATTCCATTGCGAGTTCGTAAGTTGGTCGTGATTTTTCTTGGTTTTTTTCATGGCTAACACCTAATATGGAATAAGTTTCTTGTAGAAAGTCTTTCCAGGAGGCAAGCGTTTCCCACATGTTGCATTACTTTATTCCATTAATCCTACAATCCTAAATCTGTAATTCCTACTTGAACTGGCAATGTGATACCATTAGTTTAGAGCAGTATTTCTTAACCTGGGGTGTGAGTGTCTATAGGTGTCTAGAGAAAAGACCTTTTTAATTCTTACAGGTTGGAGTGTGAGAGTTGCTTCTTCAGCAATTGCAAAATGTACACAATACAATTGTTACTTTCCTGGCTGTTATAGCATAACATGGGAAAGTATTGTAATTGCGTCATATTTGATCCACCAGGTTTTTTTGTAAATCTTGATGTTTAGAGACTCTCAAACCAAAAAATGTGAAAGAAACGGGGAGAACTTCCGCACGCGAGAATATTTAATATCCCAGGATGTGATAAAGATTAAGAAACGAAATTTGGTATGGTAACACATATAAGGGGCATTGATTTGAAAGTATTCAATATTCTAGTGTCAAGATCACTGGAATATCGAGCACTGAAGGAGCACCATTGCTTCAAACGTATACACAACACTTCTTAATTTAATGCGATAACGGTTTGAATACGCACAGAGATTTATACAATTTGGATAAAGCAAACATTGTTTTCCTACATGAAATGGAGGTTCGGTCGACCATGAGACTAGTATAAGTGTGCATCTCGAGGACACTGCTATAAGGGCATTATAAGACTAAAACTACAATCGAGGAGCCATTAACTTGTAAGACTGAAACCAGTGTTTGGTATTTTACAGTAAAAAAATCCTATAATCATTTCTACAGGTTTGAGGAGAGTGGCAAAATGAGCAATCAAAAATGTTCAAACAGAGAAAAAAAAAAAGTAAGCCAATTACAGTGGTTCCGTAAATGTTCTTTAAAGTTGTTTATAAATACAGTATATACAAGAATGTCAGCGCTAGAATTGGCAACTATTCTGGATGCATGGACGGCAAAAATACGTTCACTTTAAGTGCAAGTTACCATCTGTGGCCGAGTGGATAAAACTACCGAAAACTGGTCGCGGATTCGCTCCGCTTCACCAATGGAATGACCACGTGGAGTTTTCCAGGTTTTCTTCGTTTGAAACCTAAATATGGACCAGTTTCCCATAAAAGGCAGATCGCCCGCGTGTCGTGTTGCTGTATGCAAACAACACGCGAGCGCTCGTAGGAAATGTTTTTGTTTCTAGGACGTTGCAAATTTGGGTACGTTACGAAAATATAAGCACAAAATTATCACGTGGTGCCAAGTAACCCCAAAGCCCTATATCCTTTCCATTAGATCTGATAATGTACAGTACACTAATGTAATTACGATGTGTTTCTCTTTAACAGTCGCATGCAAATGGAGGTTACCTTGTGACCCAGCTCATATTTTTGTTTATATTATAGACAAATATTAATTTTGAAATTTGATTTTGTTTTTACTTTTATCCCCTACGGTTTGTGAATATTTTGGAAAAATTCAGTAATTATAGTGGTTGCTATAAAAAAAAAATCTGATACTGCGAAATGGATTGTTCCTCCCGTGTGAATATTATATTATTTTGATTTGAGGAGTTGTAATCCTGACTATAGTAGTAAGTGTAAAGTATATTTAGTATATTTATTAAGTGAGAACCGAAGATTATTCATAATTGTAATACAACCAAAGCAGTGTTGATATACTTGACAAATGTATTAGAACATATAGCTGTCGTTCTGGGACAAGATGGCCAATGGCTGTTTTTTAATTTGATCGATCACTTGTGATCACATGTGATCATATGTGCTTTATTGCCAGGCAAACGAAACTTGGGCCAAGAAATATCCAAAACGTGAATCGGATCGAAAAGTTCTTTTGAAGAGTCTAGGCAAATTATTATGCTAGATCAATATGAAATACAGGTTTGAACATTCGCAAAGTTTACATAGCAGTTCAACACTAAAAATATTTGGCTTTGAATGCAATCAAGTGGGAGTAATTTCAAGAGGGACAGTTCGAAAAGAACCAAAAGAAAGAGAGCAACAAGGAATGCTACTAAAAGTATTTTTTTAAAATGGAGATGCTTTCTATGTCCAAGATCGGAAGACAGAAAATACATGAACTCTTGTACAATGCGCATGAAATACATTTGTCCTAAGCATACATCGAAAGAGGAACGCCGTATTGTTAGAACGTACCGAGTGCAATTAATTTAATTTTATAATAATTATTTTCAACAATAAAAATTTGTTTTGAGTTATTTTAAAAATCCAAAGTTATAGAAACAAACATATCAATAAAAATTATATCAGCTTGGGGTCAACTTTTAACCCCTTTATCCACAACGCATACATTTTATTTAGAGTTGGGGTTACTTGCTGAACCTCCTCATCTGGGTTTTCATGGTACACTTTTAGCAACCGGATGCGACTGTTAACTTGAATTTTCTTAACTCTTAAATTTTTATACGGCAATTATTCCCGCTTAGAAGAAAGTAGTACACGATATCAACACAGATATACGGTAAAACTCCTATTATCTGAGGTAATATGCTACCCCGGATAACCGAAAAACTCGGATAAAACGAACAACCTTAGCATTTTTTTTCAGTCAAATGAAGTACAGTATAAGACTAGTATGTACAGTAAAACAATACTTAAATTACTAACTTTGTCTGCTAGTTGTTTTCCACCATTTTTCTTTCTACATTAAGCCATGTAAAAATTCGTGAATTAATTTGATTGAATTTCAAAAAGGTACTGAATAACGCTTGGTAGCAAGTTATATCCACAATGAATTTGCATATTTTACATCGCAGAATAAGTACAGATGCTTAACTTCGTATTACTATTATGAAAAGTTCTCTAAGTCACGTGATAAACGATAACCAATAGTATACAAGATCCCATTGCGCGGCGCTACAATCGCGATGACATATGAGTAACTAACCTGACAATAATTACTTTAGTTTTAGCAGTAAATTAATATTTATTTTCAAATTATTTATATTATAACCTGTAAAACTAATAGTTTTGGAATAACATACTGTTAAAAACGATAGCATTAGAATTATCAACCGCGCACTGTTGCCAACATCAGTCAAGTAAATTTAGTAAAAAATCAGGCAAATCGTTTTATTAACATCGTAAAATTTTTTTTCTAAGGCTAAAAGAAGTAGAATAATAGCTAAATCTCCCATCTCGACGACAGAAAAAAATATATAATTTTTATAACTAAATTGGCAACATTGCCACCACGTCTGACTCTTATCGCCATCTATCGGAAAATTTCATGAACAGATCCGTGTCTCTCTTGTGTTTATAGGTTAAAAAAAAAGACACATCGTGTCTGAAAATAATTTCGTAAAAGGAACATGTTTACAAAAAATTATTATAAATAATTTTATAACATTTTTAGTAAACACAAAATTCTGTAAATAAATTATTCATTTATTCGCATTATCCGTTTTATATTCTTAAATAATAAATCAGCAACCATAAATATTCTTTCAGTACTTTATACTCTTAAAATTGCTTCTTACAGTTTATATATATTAATACTGTTGAAAAAATAAGATAAATTTAAATAAATATTATTACATTTTAAGTATTTATCAACAATAATTTAAGTGAGAAAATATTTTATAGTATTTAATTATAGGTTTTAACAATAAATTAGATTCAATTATCGAATACAGAAGACATTGTTTTTTTATTATTTAAGTCCAACATATTGAATATTTTCTTATAAATAAATTTATTTTGCACAGTTTTTAGATTTTCGACAGTAAAATTATACATTCTTGCCGCCATTTTTTATGTTAAACAACTTTAGAATGAGTAATAACTATTTTACGGGAGAGAATCGAATCCGGTCCCTTATGCTGACACGCTTATACACGGCCACCTGAATTGCTACTGAGTTTGTCAACTGATTTAATTATTAAAATTCATTTAATATTTTAATAAATATAAATAAAAGAGCTAATTAAAGTCTATATTAACCTAATATTTTGGTAATTAATTTATGCTTTTAAGGGCATAAACAAATTTGAAAAATTTACTACGCGAAAAGGGTTGATCTAACGACTACAGCTTAAGGGTCACGCTCTGTAAGAGATGCAGCTTAAGCCCTCAAGTTTTAAAACTTATTGTGTGATAGAGGGTAAGGGCCTCTTAATGCTATAGCTCAAAGCCGCAACCGGGCCCTAAAAGTAAGTATCCTGTGTAGTAGTACAGAAAATTATGCATAATTTATTATCGTTTACGCTGTTTGTTCGTTGTAAATTTATATTTGCTATCGAATATTTGTTTGAGAATGAAGACATGATTACTGAACATGAAGACAAATTTTAGGGGTGCAGTACACAGGTTGTATTTAAAAGTTCAGCTAATGGTAGATATTACACAACACCAAGGGCCTGTCGAGTCATAGAAAAGTAAAAAATCAAGTTATAAGTACATGAAATTTGATCTAAAACTATAAAAAATGAACAAAGAAATGAATTTTATTGTAAATATGAAACATGAAGTATGAAAGTAGCCATATTGAAAGCAGGTAACACTTAAATCCAAATGCAACTAATTTGATCACCTATTGTCTTATTGCGATAATACTGTGCTTAGTGGCGTGGCTAAGGAGCCCGGGTCCCCTTATCCTTGTAAATAAATAAATTAAGAAAAAAAACCAATCAAGTAAGTAGAACGTGTGTATACACTTCGCCACAGTGCTAGTGGCTACGTACCCCCAGTGTTACAGGGGAGAATGTGGGTTTGCAAGCTCTAATTCGGACCCCCATGATATCGCTTCTATTTACTCTAGTGATTGTGCTGTATAATAGTGCATTATTATGTTTTTTTTTTTTTTTTTTTTTTTTTAACTCTTTCCGCCCTGTGGGCACTAAGAGGGCCTCTTTTAGTAGGCCCATTATGGGTTCGGCCAGGCCCACAATGGGGCGACCGGGTGGTGAGGGACGGGGCCCGACATATCCGAACGGACCACCCCCCGAAAAATTCCTGGGGATTATTCGACCCGTTCGGATTCGATCCCGGGTCCCCCAAAGCGGTAGGCTGCCACCTTTACCGCTCGGCCATCCGGCCTGCATTATTATGTTAGAAGTTAATACAAGAATATACTCGAGATAGATTCATGTGTCCATTTTGTAATTGAACACATGAAGAATGCAACTTGCGAAGTAAATCTTTGAATGTTTTCATTATGGTTGAAATTTTTTTCCCAAATTGTTTTTTTATTTATTTGAATTGAGGCCAGTCAAAATAATGTAAAAGTCCGACAGATACTCTTACATTGTTTTTGTTTCGACATTCATCTTGTTTCTTGGCACTCTCTCATTCAAAGTCATAAATCAGTTTCTTTGAAGTAGGCAATCATCCAAAAACGAATTATTCACCTATTATCGGGCATAAATGTGTTTACAAATGATTCCTATGAACAATACTTTCAATTCGACAGCAAATACTACTTCGTGAAAGCGTTTTATGAGCTTCTTCCTGGGTTCTTCGTCACTGGCTCAATTGTTTTTTCAAATTATTGTTTTTAATAGTGAGCTTCGGTTCATTTATTGAATAATTAATGCGAAATATCAGGACATTTAGGCTAGTTGGAGGCCTCACTCACGCTAGCCAACTTCATTGAAGAGTTGGCCACTATGAGTGAGGAGGCCTCCATGTAATCTAAATTATCTGGTATATAATCCTTACTCATCAATGGGGGTTGGTCAGTATGAGTGAGGCCTCCGTCCATGAGTAAGGCCATATAGTGAGGCCTCCACTGTCCTGGTATATAATACTCACTATAATATGTTCCTGTATATACTATTTCTATAATCATAACTCCTCACTCGTGCTGGCCCAACCCAGCGAGAAGTGAGGGTTAATCCTCCGATATATAAATGTACAAAACATAGATTTTATGAGAAAAATAAGCTAACGAATCAAAAATATATTCGAACAATTAAACAATATTTTATTTCTATTGCTATCACAATATCATGTTCGTCTTCATTAAAGATGCCATTAATAAAACGAATTTCAATTTCTCTAACGATTAAATTTTAAATTTAAGTTAAATATGTATTATATTTTTCACTAACACTTCGTTAATTTCGTTGTCAACCTCAATAAATTAATGGGAAACAATCAACGATGGAGGAAATCAGACAGAACGCCTTCCTCCGACTCCAGTTTTTATCTTTTTACAATGAAATTTTAAATTTAAATTAACGTTAAAAAGTGCAATACAACTCACGGGGCAACACGCAAAATGAATTCTTGTAGGGAGCGCTGTACACTGAAGATCAGCCATTTTGTATATACGCGGCCATTTTGAATGCGGAATACGTTCGTAAATTAATTTAACGAGAAATAAATGGTTTTAATCGCAGCAGCCAGCGATATTTACTCTCCTAGCGACGAGAATAGAAACTAAGTCCCATTAATTACGAAAGAAACTAAGTTCTGTCGAATGAAAATAGAAACTTTGTGCTAGACAGATATTCTGTTGGAAGCCCCTAGACTGGCTGTCTACTTACACTTTTGATCTATTTTTTTTTTTTCCTCTCACACGATTATTATTATGACGAGGATAATTATGATTCGTTGGCTACTGATAATAAAATACGGCTAAGTTCCGATTTGCTGATCCTCTTCTCATTGCAGAAGCCAATTCCATTCATGATGGAATCTTGTAGTTCTTCCAGATCTTGGCTATCGTAATCCTGTGTTAAAAGAAATTCGTGGAAAGTTAACAAATGGAACAATAATGTTCATTAAGTGTTAAATACAATCATTCGATTAAGCCAAATTCTTTAACACACGCACATGTATACATTTATAATTAAGAAGGGATGTGGTGAAATGAATGAAATCCCTAAATTAGTCGTGGGTTCGTGTCTACCAACGTAATTTCCGGATTTTCTTCGCATGTCTAACACCTAAACAGGAGCCAGTTTCCTATAAAAAGTCCTCTCGGAGGCACCCTCGTTGGCAGATCGCCCACGTGTTGCATTGCCTTAGCCAATCAATTCCCTCTAAATAATGAGTCTCAGAAGGACTTTCTATGGTAAACTGTACCTACTTAAGTGTTACAAAGGCGAAGAAAGTTCAGAAAACACGTGGCTAGCTCGTTGGCCAGGCGCGAACCCACGAGTTTCTTGGACTTTGCCACAGATGGGTACGTGAACATCTAATTCAAAACAATGGTTTCAGACACAGATCTAGTCTTGCAGTACTTAATATTTAATACGATAAAGAAGCATAGATTCGTTAAGATCATTTCCATAGAGAACTTAACGAATCCATGGAAATGAAAATCAATTTCAAACCTGTGTTAAGTGGGTCTATTCCTATTATAATCAGTGGCAAACCAACGAATGAGTAGTTTTATTTTAGTAGACACTAAGACATTTCAAGTGAAGATCAATATCCACCCCACCTTCGTGATCAGCTCCATTAGATCCTTGAGAAATCCTTTCAGTTCTTCGTTCTCGATCGATCCATTTCTGTCCTGAAAAATTTCACCGTCTTTGTTTAGCGGGTGATGGATATCCCCCGATTTACCGTATAATTTTTTCGATTTAACGATTAAAGAAAAAACACCCTCATTTACCCTGTCGTACAGAGAGAAAACTTTTTCGATGTCCTCTTCGGTCAGTTTGCTGGCTCCCTGTGAAAGATCACACCAGAATCACACCCGATCACCAAGATCACACCCGAAACAGGGCATTAGCTTATACACGAGGTGTACTTACTTTGAAAGAAGGTCTGCACAGGAAATTCTCTTTAACCGGGAGAAGCCTAAGATTTTTAAAAAAAAAAAAAAAAAAACAGTAATTTCTTTAATTCGAAGGGGGTAATCAGTAAATACTGTCAAGTTCACTGTACAGTACCTGGCCATCTCGCTAAGCTGAAGTTTCCCATCTTTATTGGCATCAAATATTTGTAACTGCAAAGAAATATTTCGATTTCAGCAAAATCCCTAATATTTATAGAAAGATGCAGCAATCTAAATAGAACAGCAGCAAAACCTCGATATAACGCCATCCTAAATAGCGCCACCCTGCAAAGCTCCGGGAATAAATTTTCCTTCAGTATCTTCCAATTACTGAATGCACGATTATGCATTGTTATCATCGAATTACGCATATAGACCTCGTATTTCGAGTACTCCCGGTTTAGCGTCGCACTTGATTTAGTGCCAATTCCAGAGGCCAACAAATTACGGTGCTAAATTGGAGTTTAACAGTTAAATTACCTCTGCACGATTTTATAACTGTTTTGAAGTATGATGGCACCTCATACGTCCTTCTAGAATTCATATTCTAGATTTTCAGTGGGTCTATGGAAGAATGCTACGTGAAATTCTAGAAATCGGCAAGGATATTAATACTAATTTACTTTGTGCTTGAATATACCAACGAACTATTGTAATTTTATTTGTTAGTACCAAACAAAGCCTTCACACAACCTCGCGTGTATACCCAACGTCTATGGGGGCCCCAGTTTGTGATTGTCACCTAAAATCGGCGTATAACCCTCACTTATTTATAAATTAGCTTAAACAACGGATAATACGCACGAGCTATTGTAGTAGTATAATGCACAACGTTTTTTTCTATTGTTATTTAACTTTATAACACCAGAAAATCGAAAAACTTACAATAGTATCCGTGTATTCGATCAGTTTCTCTTCACCCAGGTTCTCCCTCTTTGCTTCACGAAGTAAATCTTGAAGGAAGTTCTAGAAAAGAAACTGCAATTGTAAATTCGCAGCGCTACAGAGGAAACTAGTGTATTGTCTTGTGTTACCTTTAATTCATCCGCTTCGATGTAACCACTACCATCCGTGTCATACTCCCTCCAGATCTGTGTAAAAATGGGAATCGGATTAAAACCGAAAGTTCTTCGTGTCATTCCCCCTCAAACAATTGTACAATGGAATCAAAACACAAGAAATAACCCCCCCCCGACGAAGCGACTCCTGTATACAGTAAAAAAAAATGGCGTCTTCAATAGCGTCAAAATAATACTGCATATTAAATACAGAACCCTTCAGAACTTGTTACTATACAATCCAACCTCGGTTTAGCGCCACCGTTTGTTCGTCTCTGAAACTGGCGCTAAACTTAAGTACTGGTCTACTGTAATTAAATTACTCCCCCATTCGACGTGCCAATTCCAGTTCCAAAAATGCAACTGAATCTGACATGATGACATTTCAAGAAGGTATTTGGAGGAAAAAATTAGTATAAAAACTCACCACAGTGGCACTTTTGGCACTGCATTTAACAATCGTTTTATTAATACGAGACGTTCGCGTTATACAGAGACGTCGGCGATGCCAAGGGAAAATGCCTCCTAGGTGGACTTCGTATTGACCCCATTTAAGGGTTAGACACGTAAATAAAACCCGGGAAACAGCACGTGGCAGGCCATTGGTGAGGCCGAACCCGTGACTAATCCCAGTTTTTGGTGGTTTGTTTGCCAACTTGGAATCACTTGCCAACTCGTCTTCTGGCAAGGTAATGGCCATTTTTATAAACAGAACATGGCTTATGCAAAGGAAACTGTTTTTCTCTCAGCTTTCAGCGCCAAAAGTGCCACTGTGGTGAGCTTTGGTACTAATATTACTTACGATAACGTCTTCCGCGCATGCCGAACTATTACCATACTAGATTTGTTTGCATATTCACTGATAAATATTTCTCTAGACAGCGTTGAATAGGGGTACTTTAATTACGATCACCCGATATAGCGAATAGAATCGTGCAGTAATAAGGTTTGAAATTCAAAATCGTTCGTTCAGAAAATCACCGACAGAGAAAATTCCTTCGCTTAACATTTACGAAAAAATATCCATTTACAATTATTCGCTTTATGAGGGTGGCGCTAAATAGGGGGCATTACATCGATATAATCCGCGCCGCAGCTCGGTTTATTGCCACATTCCATTTGTTGCCAGTTTCAGAGGCGAAAATACGGTAGCGCTATATCGGGGTTTTACTGCAAGTAGGATAATAAATTCTCAATTAATTTCAAGCAGAGTCTTTTCGGTCGAGTAGTGAGAAATCGATAAACCGAGATCTATAACAGGTGATCGATTGACACATTTATGATTCATTATAACGTATTTAAGAGATTATTTTGTATTAATTCGGGGTTCACGTGATTTAATAAGAGGCTAGTGTCTTCTATTTTTAGATTTTAGAAATTGAAGAAAGCAATTATTTCTGTAATTACAACTAATTATGCTTATCGGTGGAGAAATTACATCTCAAACTACAAGGAAATGAGTGTAGCGGGTCAGATCGATATACACGGGAATGTGCGTTATACCGAAATGACAACAAATTCGCATTTTAAGTGGGTTTTTTGCTGTTTATACACCAAACCTTCGCCTTTTTTAAAAATCATATGAAACGGAACCTCGATATAACATCCTTCCAAATAGCGTTAACCTCGTTATAACAATTCAAACGACGTTACTTTCACTAAATCGCGACTTTCAAATAGATCTCGTCACTATACACGGTACATTTTTTTATTGTTTACAGCGTACTGTACAATAGTGTACTGTACATGCATGTCGCAATTGTCCACATATCAAGTTAAAAGTAGAGATTCAATTGCGTTATATCCGAATTCGTGTTAACACGATGGCGTTATATCGAGGTTTTCCGTGTTTAATGTAATATTTGCTTGATTTAACGACGATTTTACTCGTTATTACCATTTAGATTTCGTATTTTTTTTTTTTTTTTTTTACATTAAAAGTTAAAATTTGGAGCTTCGCTACGCCCGGGTGATTAACCAAAAGGCCCTACGATATCCCCTCGATATAAGGCTTCATACGTTGAAAATAAATAAAAATATTCTACTTAATATCGAAGAAAATTCGCGACATTTGACCTTGTTTACGAGTAAATTTGCTTGATGGAGATCGTAAGTTCCTTGTAGAATGACGGTATAACGTTTCGTTACATCGAATGTATTATTATAAGCGCGGCTCTCCCTACAAAAAGAAAAAAAAAAAAAACGTTAAATCGATAAATATCGAATTCAAATTTCATCTTGGATCCGACTGGAGGAGAATCGTAAAAATACTGATGATTCTCCTCACGATTCATTACACTTAATAGACGTTTCTGTACTTTCATACGTAGAAAATATTAATACGGTCGAACCTCCAAACGACGGACACCAACGCCAACGTAAACAATGGCCGTTGTTCGGAGGTTACGGTGTACGGTTTTCCTATTCAAAAAAAGTAGTTTCCGTGAAAATAGTCGCTGTTTAGAGGTGGCCGTTATCGGAGGTTCGACCGCACGCGGCTCGATCTGTAAAGCTGCAAGCTGTCATTTTTTAAGACGACATTTTTTTCTGTTATTTCAGTCATAAAATTGTTTTTTTTGGGGGGGAGGGGTTAAAGTTGGGACGTAAAACTTCTTAACAATGAAAATCCAGGAGAAAAACTACTCAAAACTGTACATAATTTAGAGTTTTTCCGGTGTCGGAGGAACACCGGCACAATGCACCCCCCTTTATTTATGGGCCGTTTCTCGCCGGAAAAACAGAATTGCTTTCAAAATTGCTTCCCCCCGAATGGAGTTGTTGAAAAATTGCTCAATAACAAAACTCCAGGAAGCGAAATCGCTCGGAAACAAAGGCGTAATATAAATCCTTGCCTAACACCTGGGTGCACAATTAAACGGTAGGGGAGAGGTGTTTAATTGTGTTTATGTTTGTTTGCTTTAAAATTATAGATATTTTTAAAAGCTATTTTCTTCTAAATTTTTATTGTTCTATAATTTTTGCAAGATCTCGAGAAGTAGAGACCTTTTTTTTGAGTGTTGGTTAGTGGGAGATCGAGGAACGGAACCTGCTTAAGGAGGAGATGGGGAAAAAAGGAAGAAGAGAGAAAGGGGAGAAGAACAAGGAGGAGAAGGAAGAGGGGGGAAAATAGAGATAAAATGATAAAAAGAAGAAGAAGAAAGAAAGGAGAAAAGGATGAAAGGAAGAAAGAAGAAACAAATGAAAGAGGAGAAGGATGAGAGGAGAGCAGAAAGAGAAGAAGAAGAAAAAGAGAATGAAGTAAGGGAGCGAGAGAGAGAGAGAAAAAGGGAGGAGAAGACGAACAAGGAGAAGAAAGAGTGCGAGAAAGAGAAGAAAAAGGCAAAAAAGGAAAAAAGAAGAACAAAAAAGAGCAGAAAAAAATGGATAGAGGAAAAAAAGGAGTGAGGAAAAAGATGAAAATAAAGAAAGAAGAGAGGGAGAAAGAGAAAAGGAAGGTAAACAAGGAGAAGAACGAGAGGAAGAAGACCAAAAAAAGAGCAGGAAGAGAAGAAAGAGAGGGAGAAAGGGAAAAGGAAGAAAACGAGAAAGGAGGAGGAGGAGGAGGAGGAGAGCGAGAAAGAAAGTAAAAGACGAAAAAAAAAAAAAAAAATGTATGAGAGGGAGAAGAACAAGGAAGAGAAGGAAAGAGGAAGAAAACCGATAAAGGTCAACTCTATTAGGGTTTAATTGCATTCTCGTGTCACCAGGAGGGCGTTCCACAAACAAAATTTCACAATTTTTGAAAAATATATATATATATATATATATTTTAATCATAAAATTTTTCAGAAAAAAATTATTTATAATATTTAATATTTCGCGAAATACTTCAAAATATCGATTCGAAATTCATAAAGCATGAAAATATTTTTTCTTTTACGAATGTAAATAGAAATTTAACATTTTTAAAATTAAAATAAAGATAAAATAAGTGCGAATATACGAAGACGTGGGTTCGGATCTCGACCAAAGGTTCGAACCCACGCCTTTCTGTAACTCGTTTATACGGTCTGAAAGTTCGTTTCTTTCAATTTATACCCAGTAACATCTTACTGAAAGGCGTGGGTTCGGATCCCGTATATTTTTACGATAATTATGCCCCCTTTTTAAATTTAAATCATTCGGAAAAATAAAAAGTAGCCTATATCTACCGATACCCTTGGCAAAATTTCAGTATTTGCCACTTCACGCGCAAATTTAATCGTGTTTAATGATTAAAATACAAAATAATTATATTATAATTAAATTATATTATAGTTAAATAAATAAATTTACGTTTTAATTGAGAAAACTAACGAAATTATTAGCAAATTATTTCATCTGATTCCATTTCTTTGCTGACTCGACGTCTGGAATGGCGTTAAAATCGATGACGTCGACTTAAAGATGTTATTAGTTTGTAAAATTAATGGACGACTCGAATAAATAATTGTAATTTATAATAAATTTAGTTTCTAACGCTGATATTTACGTAAAAAAATATATAAATTATAAATTTTTTTAATATAAAAACGTTGGATAAACTTCCCTAACACTCGAGTCTCTCGAATTAATAGTCTGTTCTCTCTTTTAGAATAGCGCAATACGTCAATTTGACGTCATTAAATCAGATTTTCAATGAGAAATTCTAAGCGATGACGTCAAATTTACGTAAGAACGTATACTCTTCAATCGAACAAACTATGTTTATAATAAAAATTTTGTAATCAATTCTAATGTATTAAATTTAAACGTCGCTGAAGTATCCCTTACAACCGGAACCGTAAAAAAATATTTAGGGCCTGGGTGCTAGGGGCCTTTTCCCTATATCGGGATAAGATCAGTCGACGATCAAATGGCCAAAAAGGCCCTACCACTCGGAACTAAATCCCGAATCAGATTTTTCGTAAGAAGCCTGTCTCTCGATCGCCCTCTTTGCGGGCCTGGCCGAACACGTGACAGATACGAAAAAGGGCCCCTCAGCGCTCACAGAGAGCCAAACATAATAAAAAAACATTAAATTATTCTGCTCATTTTTTCGGGAAACCTGGTGGGGCCGCATCTACCGTTTGCCAGGCTCTACTTAAACGATTACAAAGGGCCAGCAAGGATCCCAATTACATCAAACTCGTGTTATAAATTACTTTAGAGGTAAGATATTTATAAAAATGGCGCCGGAAACCAAATACTGTATTTTTTCTTTGGCAGATTTAGCTTGGGATTTTCTGTATTTTTCTGCAATAGAGCAGAAAGAAGATGAGAAAGAATCTATTATAACGGGGCATACATTCGATATATCGATTAAATGATGGATCGAAGCGCATTTATCCGCTTGAACATATCATTTATTTAGCTCTTCTGCCCCGATAAATATCGTATCATTTGTTCATTAATCATTTATAATTATAAATAATATAATTATCGTATAAACATTCCCACTGTCGTACGTCTGTCTGTCCTTCTTAAATCTCGAGAACGGAATTAGAAAGGCCTAAATGAGAATCTAAATCGGATATGGAAAGCTTATGGGTATATATGAACGCCCTGTTTGGACCGGATGTCACGTGATTTTTTTAAAATTAAATAATGGTTGCATATTGCAGCCTGGTATTATGACGTAGCCGGTTTCAAATGAAACAGACTAAGCCATTGGTTTGTTTATCCATTGCCAGACAACGATATAACGAACTTTGAAAGGACTGATTTAATTCACGTTTTACTACTGGAGAAGAGCGAGGAGCGATATATCGAATTTTCACTATATCGGGTGGTCACTAAACCGAGAATTCAGCTGTATTGTTTGATTCGATCATGGTAATTATCTTGCTTGATAGAGGCAAGATACCTTTGTTCTGTGAGGCCCTTTAAGATTTGGCCTAACTAGTCATAAAATAGAGACCCCGTCTCTCTTTTATGACTTTCAGAGAGAGACGGGGCCTCAAAGAATAATATACAGTGAAATAAATAAAACAGATATAAATGTACTTTTCACCCCTTATTACACGAACAATTATTTAAGGCTTTTTATTTTCACTTCAGGATCTTTACAGGGCCCATTACAGTAAGAGTCTAAGTAAATGGGTGTAGTTAAAAGGCCCTAAAGAGATGGCAAAGACTTAAATGGCATGGTAAAGATTTAAGTAATTGGGCACTGTAAAGGGCATGGTAAAGGTTCATTGTAAGTGGGCTTGCAGACCGGAAATAATTACAATTAAATCTTCTCTGTATTCCGGAAGAAACACATCACCATTTTTCAATTTGAAGACTATGAAGATCCAAATCGGGAGTGTCACTTTATATTTTCTAACCGATTTTTCAGAGATTACACAAGATAAAAATTTGAAAAAAATGGAGAAATGGAGCCATTACCTTCATAAATTCTACACTTGATTCTAGAGGATTATCGAATCGAAACAGTAGAAGAAAGCTCTCTTCTAGAGGTAACAGTTGAGCCAACTGCAAGAAGAAGAAAATTGATTTCATATTGGATTCGTCGCCTACAGAATTGAGATTATTCTTAGTCTCCTCGAAAGAAAGATAAAGGGAAAAAATACACCATAATTCCACATCCTCAATTAACTTCACCCTACCTCTTGTATCTCAATCTTGCCATCTCCATTAATATCGTAAGTGTCCATAAAACACTTCTTCACCTCGCTCATTACCTCATCCGTCATGGGCTGCTAGAAAAGACAAAAAAGTTTTCGAGCTGGATTTAGGTCTAGGCACAACCTAGGCCCCTCAGAAAGTCGATCATTTTGTTATATTTGCCACCATTGGAGAAGCTTACTCGAAGCTCCGAGTACGATTCTCGTAACAAACTCGTTGAATTTTTAAGGGGGCATAAGTTGTGCCTAGAGCCCGAAATTTATTTTATACGTCACCAGTTACATATTATATTTTAAAGTGGTGATGTCACATACCTGAGGCACAGCATCTGCTCCGGTGACAGCAGAAACAAACTCTTTAAGAAAGTTATCGAGCTCCTTCCCTTCGATGAAACCATTACCTAAAATAAAATAAAGTATAAAAAAGCTGAAATTTAATTTTATGCCCGAGCCACTTACATTTTTGAGGTCCTGTATATTAAAACAAAGAAAATAAAATAAATAAATAAAGATTTTTGTCTTCTTAAAACATAGGAAAATGCAATAGAAAGTCATGTTGTTGGGGCCTGTGTAAAATTAAAGCCTTGTCAGATGGTCCTCGTGACAGCGCCTCGTTGATGTAGTTGCTAAGCGATATTCTGGATCAAAGATGGAGAGTAGTTATTAAAAGCCAATTTTTTTTGTCTTATTTATGTGTTGTTAGTATGTGCAGTTGTGTTCAAAGAGCTCTTGTTTATGACGTGAATTTAATGTTGTTGCTTTCTGTTGTGTGATGTTGTGACTAAAGTGTAATGTTTCCAGACGTTTGTGTAGTCTATGCGATGCGTGAGATGACTACAGAGACAATGACACCAATAGAAAAACTAAGGATACAATGTCATTTGTAGAAGGATTACATAGACAATACCACCTGTAGAAGAAGGACTACAGACACATCGAACACTTAATTTATCTTTCACATGCGCTTTCCCTTCTTGAACGAGTTCGTTGTACTTATTGATTTTACAAGCGTAGGTAATTTGTATATTGTGGTGTGTTTAGGGCGGATACAAGGGCGTCTGTAAAAGGCTACTTTCCTCCACTAGATAATAATAAATTTAAAAGCGTGAGGCCCTGAACCATGGGACACTACTCGTGGCAGTCGATCTCGGACTTCCAGAGCAGTAAATATTTAGTGATTCTGTTAGAACACAAAAAATCCCTCTAAAGTGCTTCCACTCTTCTAATTGGTTTGTCAAAGCTCTTGAGATATGTCTGCACTACTTTGAACCTTCAATTTGTCTCTTGAATTGAGAATATCTTTGAAAACTTATCAAGTGAACATCTCTTTTATCCTTTCTCTTAGTTGTTTACCTTCTGATATTTCACTCCGTCTTTTCAGTGTGTCCTGTAAACTGTGTCCAATCAAACAAAGTGTTTTCTTTTTTATATTGTTTGCAAAATTCCCCTTTGTCCCAGATTTGAAGTATGTCGTTTATCATCTCTTCCCTTCAGCTTATCCTTTCTACGGAGTGGGTGTAAAGTAACTAGACATTTACAAATCATTATAATTTTTGTAATAATAATGCAAACAAAATAAAATCTATATGTACTACATCTACAACAATCAATACCATTTTATAGTCTCTTCGGTGATGTGGACAGCGAGTGAGAGAGACCGCACGCGAAGTGACAAAAACGGAATGGCCGACCGCTAGTCTGTTTGAGAGTGAACGCAGATTGCCGCACACAAGGTGTGGAAAATCGGTGGTGTCTATGCAGAAATGGTAGCGCCCGGTGAAGCTGCCCGGTCGTGGCACAGTCCGTCCGGAAACAATCAAGACTTGTCATTCGAAGTTAAAATGACAATAGATTCTGCTGCGGACGTACAGAAAAGTTGCCATCCATCTACGCCACGATATGAGGAAAACGTGTCGTGGTAAATTGCGCCTAAGTCTAAATTGAATTTAAAGGCATTCATCCGTATTTCCGCTTAATATGATATGTGTCAAATATTTTTCATTACTGTTTCCTTATAAATGAAGAAATTATAGAGATTTCTCGATGCCTAGTTATTTTACACCCGCAGAGTAGTCTTAATTCTGTTTTTTCAGTGCATCGCGAGGTCACGATATCAGGCTTCACACCGTACAGAGATACATCGGGCCCTATAGTAAAAAGACTCGGTGATAGGGCCCGCTATACAGCCTATAACGTGTAAGGCTTATAGAAGTGTGTATATAAATAAATGTAAGCTTAATTTAAATAATTAAATATGCTAATCTCTTATTTATCTTCATCCTAATCGATCAATTAGGAATTCGTGATTATATATTGCAAGAATTATCGTAAATGTTAACAAATATATTAATTTTAAGATTGATTTTCTCTAATTATAATTATTTAATTCATTTGTTCCGCTTATAACTTACCAATTTAATACCCATTTAATCTTTTCAGAGTAGCTTAAATTTTTATATCAATAATCATTAAATATGTTTAATTTTTAAACACATACAGTGAACATTTCACAATTGCATCATTATTTAACTAATTACCATTAAATAAGTGATCAAATGACGATGCAATAACCTAATTGCCATTAAATAAGTGATCAAATGACGATGCAATAACCTAATTGCCATTAAATAAGTGATCAAATAACGATGCAATTACCTAATTGCCATTAAATAAGTGATTAAATAACGATGCAATAACCTAATTGCCATTAAATAAGTGATTAAATAACGATGCAATAACCTAATTACCATTAACTAAGTGACCATTCATCGAATATTTAATCACCTATTTAATGGTTATTTGACCATTGGGTCAAATAACCATTAAATAGGTGATTAAATAACGATGCATGGTCTAGCGATATTAAATAAGTGATTAAAACAACCTTATGTAATCCCATTCAATGATCATTGAACAGATTTATTAGTCGCTGGTCACTATTTAATCGTCATTAGTTAAAACGCTTTTATGTAATCCTGTTTAATGATCATTAAACGGTTTCAAACGTCCATTGAATCTGTTCTAGAAACTCAAAATCTGCAAAAAATAAATTAATGATTCAATGTTTTATATCTTGGATTAATTTAAAGTGTTTATATTATACATTTTGCAAAGAAGAAAGAAACTCAACGAAAGTAAAAAGTAATAAATAAGTCTGAAGTTCTTGTAGAGAAGAGCCCGCAGGACTCTTTGCAATGGACTTCTGACATAGAAGACCTCTCGAAATTCAATATTTCATATGAAAGTGATGTAAAGTTTCGGTGCTTTATTAGGGAGGCCTACATTTATGAATGGCCCAGATCTTATTTCACTGCGAAAATCGGCAGTGAAGATTTCAGTTCGAACCCGATCTAACATTTTCATAATTTATTATGGGCCGTACTAGTCGAGGGCATTGTACTACGTCGCATTCGAGGGCCTCAATGAGGCCCGAATAGAATAGTCAGTTGTGGGTTCTCGTCCGATCGACGAGCCGGTCACGTGGTTTTCTTCACCCCAAATAGGGAGCCCTTTTCTCAGAAAACCTAGCCCAGTGTTGCGTTGTCTTCCTCATCACTCCACTCTTCATGGATGTCGGAGATCATCAAAATTCGATACTCGTTGATACTCCGACATCCACGAAAAAAAAATCCTTTAATATTCTATAAAATTAGTGCCGGGTTGTTCGTTGGGCAATAACAAGGCTAATTTAATGATTAGATACAAAGCAATTTGGCTATAGTTTGGCGGTTAGGCCGCCATCTAATGATAAATTTAATTATTAAAAATAAATTTAAATTTAAAATATTCTGGAAGATGCCAAATTGCTTTATATATAATCATTAAAATTAGCCTTGTGATAGCCCGATGAATGATCACGTAGTTCGTCTGGCATTAATAATTGAATACCGTTGACGTTATTATTATTATCATTACAGAATTAATTTGATTTTTTAAATAATAATTTTAATTTGTTGAAAAACAATGAATACTAACAAGAACAAAATCATCGCTAGAATATTTTAATTTATTTCTCGACAAAAGAATTAAAATTATTTTTCGCATTTACGCTTGAGTTGAAGTATATTAAATATAATTAAATTTTTTAGAATATTTTATTAAATAAATTAATTAAAATAGAAATTTTATCAACTTTAAACAATATATATATATATATATAATTAAACACAGCGCAATATAGTTCCACCAGAGGGCCGAGTGGCCGATAAGTTAAAATGGCAGCTTACTGCTCTGGGGACCCCGGAATTGAATCGTCGCCAATCGAAAACCCGAAGAAAATTTTCGGGGTGGCCCGATCGTATATGTGCCGCCTTTCCCTGATCAACGAACTGAATTATAACACATAAGAGGCCCTTCCCGTCCATGAATAATAAATATTAAATTTTTTAGAAATAGGGAGGCTCCTCGTAGCGCGATGCCCTAACTTGTAGCTTGTTTAACTTGTGTTTGTAAATAATAAAGCACTAAAAAAAAGACAGGAATTTAGTGTTTGGGTTAACTGTGTACTCTAATGGTTCCTTCCTGCTGGATTCAAATTAGTAAAGAATTAATTAGAAGCTAGTTAATTCCTTTGTTTGTCTTTTAGATTTAAGAAAATTTACAAACGAAAAGTGGGCAAAAAGACAAAGTATACTCCCAAATTTTATAAAATTTGGCATCGAAGGTCCCATTTAGCAATTCGCTTGAGTATAAAGTATTGTTTCTAGTTAAAAAACAATACCGAAAAAGTATTTGTATCATCTCGTAGATAAGTAAATTTATTGCATTCGGATAGAAAGGGCCCAGCAAGATCATCTGGACCAAGATTTAGTCATTTATCAGTGGTGGTTGGGGCCCAGGCGAATTTGAATTAGGAGGCCCCGTGTACAGTGTTGACTTCAGACATTTTTCTTCGGGGGGAATGTTTTGGTGGCAATATTTTCTTATAAACATTGGTTTATGGGACCCCAGGCAATTGCGTGAATCGAGAAACCAAAATTTCGGCTTATTATTAACTCTACGTCAAGGGATATTTCATGATTTAAAAACCCCTATTTAAAATATTTAAGGCATATATTAATGTATCGACATTGGATACTTTATCTTCGTAATAACGTCCATTTATCTTCCTAATATCGGGGTTTTATGTATGTAAATGAATTAGCTGGTGTCGATGCTCATTTATTTATAGGATTCGGTGTAAAATTATAGGATTTATTATAGCGAGAACACAATACAATATACGAGCAAAGTTCGATTTAGCGTCGCGATTGCAATCTGCTAGAGGGGAGACGAAACTGTCCCGGATTAAGGAAAACCAGAAAACCCCACGCGGCCATCACCGAAAACCAATTTATATTGGCAATAAATCAAGTGTGGCGCTAAACCGAAGTGACCCAAGCGATAAGAATTATACGTAGTAACGAGGTAAAGGCGCAAGGTTGAGTTTGGGAGTTTTAAAGTCACTTCATTCGGCTATAACAATGGAGGAATCTCAATTTAAAATCGAGATTCTTCAGGAGGATCGGTTCGGCGGTGTTGGCTTTACGAGAGTGGCACTGTTTAGGGTGTTTCTACGTAGAGGTTTGAATGTAACTTACGTTCAAGTGTGCACTTTCGCATGTTGCGTGTGTATGAGGTATAAATCGTGGTATATAATTCACATTAATGTAAATCATGATGAAAGGATTCTGAGAAATTTCTAGACAATTAATTACCTCATCCATCAAGAAGAATTTTTCATTTTAAATACTTTTTTGTGGTACAATCTTTGTACAACCTTTTTAATTTTACACATCACTGATTGGCTAGAATCCACAAGGGGAGCCAGGGATTTGGAAAAGGGGCCCGATAAATCCGTGTCCCATACACTTTTTATTGCTTTGTATACCAATTAGGCCTGTATGGAGAGGGCCCAGCATTAACCTCTATCATGGATGAAGACCAAAATTTAGTGTTTTTATGTTTACAAAATTGAAAAGAAAGCGATGTAAATTATACCTTTTGGAAAAGAGTAGGGCCAGAAGGTAAACTGGCAAACCTGTTCATTAAAAAAAAAAAAAAAAAAAAAAAAAAAATTTACAGATTTCAAGATGTAGAATTAAACGTAATCTTTATCTGGGATTTACGTACAGACGGAAAGACGGGCGAAACTACTAGAAAATTCATTAGATAAATAATTTAATCGAATATAAAATATATTAAAAATGCTTTTCTTTAATAAAAATTTAGATTATTCAACTTCAGAAAAATCAATCTGAAGATAGCGTGACACGAAGAAGCTCTCCTTTCTTCTTTTCAGTGGGAGACAAATTGATTGCATTGTTGTCCTCGTTATATCGAGGTCACGTGAGAGAGACAATCAGTCAGATGTTCTTCGCGTGTTTCAAACGTCATTATCTTTTAGTTTCCCCCCTTTTTCCACCTGTGGCCGAGTGGATAAAAGCACCGAACACTGATACTTGGTCACGGGTTCATACCCGATTAGCGGGATGGCTACGCGTAGCTTTGTGTGCTTTCTTCGTGTGTTAACACCTAAATCGGGGCCGGTTTCCTCATAGAAAGTCCTCCTGGGAGACATCCCTTCCTTGGCAGATCTCCCATGTGTTGCGTTGCCTTACCCCATCCATCCAATTCAATTTTTTGTGTGTTTTATCTGTTCGACTGTAAATTATCTGTCACGTTTCCAATTTCTCCTTACACGATTCTACCCAAAAGTGACATTTCAAGGAGACGTTCAACTGTTCCTGTATAATACCATAAATACACTTAAATGGGCCCTCTATATGACGAGTGCTAAGATAGGATATTTCATATTAAAGGTGGCTAACAGAGCCAACAGACTCAAAGACCCTAGTCTACTTGTTACGTCTTAAGGATTGGATCGAATTGGTGGGATAAGGAAGCGCGACTCAAGAGCGATTTGTCAAGGGGGTTGTGCTTCCCGGGAGGGCTTTCTGTAAAAATTACCCTGAAAACTCTATGTTGCCAGCCCTTTCTCAGGCACAAACCCATGTTCAGTTGGTATATCTACACCGCACTAGTGAGCTTTTACATCTTAAAGGGATTAAAGGGATGCTCAAGTCTTCTTACAGAAAATTTTATGCGAATCCCTAGCCTTGGTATGCCCTATAATAGGGTCCGTTAGATAGAAGAAACCAACAAAAACATTTAATTTTCAGCTCCAGAGGCCCTTCAAAATTTAGTGTTCCCCAGATTTGTATGAACGTGAATCTCGAATCCTTCAAGAGTATGGGAAATTGATTTTTCTTAAGGTAAACTCCGCCCAGTTTTCTTTGTTGTAGTAGCTCTAAACAGGGAAAAAGATCGAACAAAAGAAAAGCAAACAGTTAATTAATAATTAAAATTAATACGTGACTAATTAAATTAATTACTTAATTATAACGGCGCAAAACTGTAATGGGAGGAGCGTGATTAAGACCATGTTTCTTGAAAGAACCGGGTCTTGGCCTGTGACAAATAGACTCGGTTTTTCTAGAATAAATTATGATTTAATAGATTAAATGTCAGAAAATTCGGTTAACAATAACACTATTCGATATTGTGGTATATCCGAAAGCAGCTGCTCGTGTCATGATGGATTGGCCCTCAGCTCAAACCGAACAATATGTCTAACCTCAGTTTACCTGCCTTTTAATAGCCAAGGTAATTGATTGATGCCGGACAATAGTTTATGGTATAGTTATTTATTTAAAAAATAAGGATTTTTGGGACAGAAACTGAATTCGGTTCCCCCTTCCCGTGAAGTTTTTAGCGATTATTGCAGATAATGCTATACCTCTGAACTAAAATGAGAATTTTATCTGTATTAACTTAAAGGCACAATGGTTTTCGATCGGTGTTTTTCTGTATTGTTACTGCTTAAATGTTTGTTTGCTACGCGCGTGCCCATTGATACTGATTTTTCTTCCAAGCATCTACAAGAAGACATCCTTATGGATTATAAGAAGTCAACAATGGTATTGTTTTTAATGCAAAACACTTATATGACAAAGCCAAATTTATGCTCCCTGAGATCCAAATTCGCAATGGCCAGCCTGAATGAAAGATGAAATTACCTACGATAAATTATAAATATCAGATCAAACTCGAACCTTTACCGGTAGTCTGATCACTTATATTATTATAACAAGAGAGCCATATTGTATTTTTTCCCCCGTGTTTCGCTAACATCCAGTGATTATAAGGCCCACCAGTATAATGTGGGTAAAGAAGATAAACACTCGAACACTGGAGCCGGTCGCGTGTTCGCGCCTTACCAACGGGCTGGCCACGTGCCTAAAACCTAAATAAGGAACGGTTTCACGTAAGAGTCCGGAAGACATCTTTTTGAGGTCATTACCAAATTAATAAACCCAAAACAGTGTTAAAATTTATATTATAGTTTCTAAATAGCAAAATGTAACAAAAATAAAACTTTTTCTCAATACGATACAATGGAAATACAACAGATAATTTGTAACAAATGTTTTTACTAAGTTTTCTTGATACCCAGTTCAAATACTGTAACTGTAACACTGTTAGTGCCGTAACAGGGATTAACTTGAAATTGATAATCAAGAGCTAACTGGGCCACTTAAATAATTGTTGATTGATTATTAGCAATCTGTTTCGCTTTGGTTTTTAGCAATTATTGAGCATGTTACCTTCAGTTACCGGCAGTTACTCAGTGGCGTAGCGAGGGGGGTGCAAGGGGGTGTATCATCCACCGGGCGCCACTCGCAGAGGGGCGCCCAAATGGTCTCCAAGACAAACTATATGTGTTTCTGGAGGGGAGAAGAAACCGCCAATAAAGTGTTGTGCCCGGACGCCAGTTATGTTCGCTACGCCACTGCAGTTACTAAACCTGTTACATTATAGTTATGGCAATTATTGAGCCTGTTACACTATGATTCGTTCATTTTTAATCCTGTTTATACAAAATTTAATAATAGATTTTGTCACGTGCCAAATATCATAAAAAAAAGGTATTTAAAATCCACGTCACTGTCAGATTTAAACTGTTTTAATGTATAATTCATCACATCCATTATTTTCAATTAAATTTACAACTTTATGTGTAATTAACACTAATTATTAAATTTATATATTAATAAAAATCTAATTATTCTAATTTGAAAAAAGTTATTAAATACTGCCATTAAATATTTAATAACAATTTAATTAAACAATATTGATATCGTAATTAATTATAATTCATGCAATTAAACATAATACTTAGTTCAAAAGGGCTAATAAGAGGCCTTTCACATACCCGTCGTGGATTTAGTCATTTAGACAGGATGCCGAGAAACGGGAATGACCTATCTGGGTTAATTCATCAATCGGTTAGATGATCCGGGTTCGAGTTCCTTAGAACAAGAGAGAGGTGTTTAACTGCCTGTCATTCTCTCTCTCGTGATTAAACATTTTCAGTAATTCTGGACAAATTGGCCAAAGGGTCCTTCCATTAAATGGCCTTTTCTCGTCAGGCTATTACTTTAGGAGATCCGAACTCAAGCTTGATCTAGACTCAATTATCACGAGAAGTACAGGTCAACGCTTTGTTCTCGTTACTTGTAGGTCTACCTCAATGTCAAGCCTTCCTGTGATGAATTAGATCGTATTGAATTAATGGGATAGATCAACACATGAGCCGTCTGCCAAAGAGCGATGCCTCTTGGGAGGATTTTACACGGAAAACTGGACACGTAATTATCGACTAAACCTACTGATTCGAAATTATTGAGCCTCCAGAAAGAAGTTATATTAAATAATATTAGCTGCAATCAAACACGTGAAATGCCACGGGCTATCCCCTAAACGAGACGATCCAATCATTTTAAATTCAAAAATTTAATTAAAGTCATTTTTATTATATTTTAATAATTCACCTGTAATTAAATTTGTTTAACATGTTTTTTAATATATCAAAGAAATTTTAAAATATTAATTTACAATTTTTGACCCTATCACATTTATGGTTTCACAACAATTGAGCTGTCACATCCTGACTTTCTCAACAGTCGAGCCTGTCACATTCTGGTTTTGGCAACAATTGAGCCTGTCACATTCTGGTTTTAACAACAATTGAGCCTGTCACATTCCAGTTTTGGCAAAAATTGAGCCTGTCACATTCTGGTTTTGGCAACAATTGAGCCTGTCACATTCTGGTTTTAACAACAATTGAGCCTGTCACATTCCAGTTTTGGCAAAAATTGAGCCTGTCACATTCTGGTTTTGGCAACAATTGAGATGTCACATTCTGGTTTTAACAACAATTGAGCCTGTCACATTCCAGTTTTGGCAAAAATTGAGCCTGTCACATTCTGGTTTTGGCAACAATTGAGATGTCACATTCTGGTTTTAACTACAATTGAGCCTGTCACATTCCAGTTTTGGCAAAAATTGAGCCTGTCACATTCTGGTTTTGGCAACAATTGAGATGTCACATTCTGGTTTTAACAACAATTGAGCCTGTCACATTCCGGTTTTGGCAACAATTGAGATGTCACATTCTGGTTTTAACTACAATTGAGCCTGTCACATTCCAGTTTTGGCAAAAATTGAGCCTGTCACATTCTGGTTTTGGCAACAATTGAGATGTCACATTCTGGTTTTGGCAACAATTGAGCATGTCACATTCTGGTTTTAACAACAATTGAGCCTGTCACATTCCAGTTTTGGCAAAAATTGAGCCTGTCACATTCTGGTTTTGGCAACAATTGAGCCTGTCACATTCTGGTTTTAACAACAATTGAGCCTGTCACATTCTGGTTTTGGCAACAATTGAGCCTGTCACATTCTCGTTTTAACAACAATTGAGCCTGTCACATTCTGGTTTTGGCAACAATTGAGCTGTCAGATCCTGGCTTTCTCAACAGTCGAGCCTGTCACATTCTAGTTTTGGCTATTATTGAGCCTATTTAAAAACCATGAACAATATTTGAGGTTTGTTTTAAATGTCACTATAGAGACTGGCATAACCAGGAAGGGCCTCGGTAATAAAACACCGCGATTCGAAAAATAATTTAAATATGGAATAAAATAAATGAATAAATTAGCATTTACGTTGATATAATCCATTCTTATACATAATAAATGAAATCATTAGACAGCATATAACCAGTTTTATAAAGGCCCGTCTCGGTTGTCATTTTTAAACAGGAGCCGATTACCCTACTCGTGAGAGCATTAAAGAAACCAATTAGAGTCGAGTTCACTTTAAATTGATTTAAGTCTCCACAGAACTGATATGGCCTACTTAAATTAACATTCAAAGTAACCTCAAGCGTGGTTAAACCTGTGCTTGTGTTGTATGGGCTTGTGCTGTGTGAGTATGTTGTATGAGCGTTCTTCTATTGTAGGTGCACAGCACAAGCCCATCCTCCTGAGGGCACAAAACCAGCATTTGTGCCCACAGGAGAGACGTTAGAAAATGATATTCAAATTTGTGTGTGGTGAAAACCGGACCGGATAAAGAGAACAATAAAACTTTTATGAGCAGTTAAGTGCTTAATTTATTTCCACTCGCCCCAATAACACAAAAATGCTTAAATATAATTAATTCTTTCGTGAATAAAACGTATAAAGTTTAACAATCACTAAAATACACGCCAGTCGAGAGAAGTAACGAAATAATAATGATAATAATGGTGCAATTTTTATATTATTTTCATAAATGGCACGAACGTAATGAATTCGTAAACAACAATAGATATAGTGATTACTTTCTTACTTTAAAAAAAATCAGTTAAACCTCTATATAGCGCTCTCGTAAATAGCGCCGAATACTGCTCATCAAACTCTCGAACACGTCTGTAGGCCGGTATACCTTATTGTTTGAGGTACTCGGGTTTAGCGTCAGGCTGGATTTCGGAGGCGTTATAGCGAAGTTGGTCTCTGATTTACGTTTGATCCCATTACGAATCGGCCCATAAGATTAACGGTTAGTTTTGATGGGTTCTTACCATAGGCCTAGTGTAGCGGTTATGATCAAAATTACGGTGGGCCGTGGTACCACGTTATATAAATCCCCGTTCATCAATCAAATCGATCCAATTTGCAATTTTGTTTTTTGAAATCTACAATCATAAATCGATTTATTTCGATCGATCGTCTAAATTTCAAGTTCGATCGCCAACCTGAACCAGAAATTGAAGCATTTTGAGACCACGTATTCATTGGTTCAATGATTCGGTGGTTCTGAAATTCCGAATGTTTGAAGATCGGGTGGTTTAGCGATTGGGGAATTCAGAGGTTTCGATTGTTTAACGATTACGGTAGTTCGGATGCTTC
This sequence comes from Centruroides vittatus, assembly GCF_030686945.1. Classification (NCBI taxonomy): domain Eukaryota; kingdom Metazoa; phylum Arthropoda; class Arachnida; order Scorpiones; family Buthidae; genus Centruroides; species Centruroides vittatus. The sequence continues at coordinate 259,995 of NW_027121163.1, forward strand.
GGGTTTCAAAGATTCGGTTGGTTTAGTGATTCGAAGGTTTCGATGTTCAGAGGTCTCGAATATTCAAAGAATCGGGCGGTTTAACTGTTCCGGGATCCAGAGGTTTTCGATGATTTAACTGTTCGGTAGTTCAGAGGTTTTCAATGTTCAAAGATTCGGTGGTTTAACGGTTCGGGATTTCAGGGGTTTCGATGGTCCAACAATTTAAATGGTTTTACGGTTTGGATGGTTCAAAGGTTATTAAGTAAATATTTTATTTTATAGTTTTATAAATTGCATTAAAACATTATTAAACAGTACAGAAAATTGTCTGTTAAAATTCTTAAATGGTAAAACAATTAAAGTCCAATTGTAAGTTGTAAATTAAAATAATACAGTAATTAAAAGTTAAAAGAAACAATTAAAAGTGAACTTTTGAGGTAGAAAGGAAACGTTTCAAAAGTTTTAATTACTTGGTATTCTAGGGCCTACTTGCATTTCACTCCACAAATTTCAGCTTAAATCTAACTGTAGATACGAGTGGGCCCCACTTTTCTTAAAAATCATAAAAATCTATGGAAAAAAAATCAATAAAAGCATTTTTTCCCCCTCTCTCCTCCACGTAGGCCTTTTTCTCTATTAATTACGGGTTCGGCCAGGCCCACGAAAGGGACGAAGCCCGATACAACCGAGACTTATCGCCCACGAAAAATTCTCGGTGGGCCCCAGAGCAATACGCGGAAATCCTAGTCGCGGAAATTCTTCCAACTTGTCTCCTGATTGTCTAAATTTTTAATTTGGCACTTTTAACAACGAATGAAATTAAATTTTATATATAACAATTCTTTTTTCATGTTAAATCGTTAGGCCTTAAACCATTTAATATATTAGAAATAAATTACAAGTTTCAAACGTTCTGCAGGCCCTACCGTAAGGAATCTGTAGGGATATTTGATTCGTGCCAGACATCCGGAGCCTCAAAAACAATTGTTACAAATGACTCATTTCGTTGTATTTCTCGTGTTTCCACTTCCTTCCGTTCGGCACTAAGAGGGCCTTTTTTCTATTTCCATCGTATCGTGGCCACACAATTCCTTGGTAGGCCCGTCAAGAATTTTTCGGTAATGGTTGGACCCCGTCCCTTACCACCCGATTGCCCCGTTGTGGACCTGACCGAACCCACGATGGGTTTTTTAAGTTGATGGTAGAAAACCACGCACGGGAGGGATCTTTCCTAGTGGTTTGGGATGCTAATTACATTCATGTATGCAAAAATATACAAAAAGTTTATCACAAGATGAAAATCTCGCAAGATTGAAATTCCATGTTGCAGCTTCTTGACCACGAACCAATCGATCTCATATCACGCCAGAAAATACAATTTATCGATCCTGAATACTGATCCTTTAAGAGACTGTACATGTAAAAAAGGCAAAATGAAGGACGATGAAACACAATTAATGGCACTAAAATGGATTAAAACTCTTGGATCGAGGCCCTTTTATCCCTTGGTGGTAGTATCATAAGATAAGAGATTCCTTTTCCGTCACTATAAATGAATTTTAAAAAAAGAGGCCCTAATTTATTATCGCAGCGTCAGGCCCTAAGCCGTAGCTTATGTCAAGCCATAATATAAACTAGTATAAAAGCTTTTTCTGGTGTTTTTTTTTCTTTACTTAAATTCTAGTGTCGAGTAATGTCAAATACCAAAACTCATAACTATTTGTCGTATCTGTTGTGGCCCTAAATTGTAACATAAGAGAGGCCCTTCCTACTCCACCAAACGAAATAAATTTACAAGAGCCACGCCTTAGCCTACGGCTCGTAAAAAGAGGCCCCAATCCGTACATCTCGGTTTACGTGAAGGTACTTCAATGAGCCCTTCGCGTTGCAAGGGCCTTTAAATAAGGAAGTTATTGTCGATACTTCAATTTAAAAAATGTTGGGGCTTTATAAAGTTTATAAATCAATATTTTTACGAAAAAATTTCAAAGAAAATAACTTCAAATCGAAATTGAAAGAATAATAATAATAATAAAAATGGTGGAAGGTTTCGATCCTCGCGAGTCAATGTGACCCACTTTCATAAACGTGTCATCGTGTCTTGTGACTTTCAAGTAAGCAATTTAAATGTATATATTAATTTGAAATTTTTCTGTCCGTGTAAGACTTCCCCCTCAAAAATCAATATTTTATTTTGTTTTGTATTCTTTTAAATCTTGATTTTAGTTCTTGGGAAGGGTTGAAGATTCCCATCATGTCCTCAACTCGTGAATCTATCTAGTCTCGTTTTATACTGTATTATTAATGTATAAGAAGGCCCAAAGGTGGTTAGTCAATCACTGTGTTGTTGCTTGTTTATGGCAACGCGACTCGCGGGCCCTCTGCCGAAGAGGGTGCCTCCCGGAAGGTCCTTCTATGGGAAACTGGTCCCCATTTAGGCGTTGAAAACACGAAGAAAACCTGAAAAACTGCACGCAAACCCGTGACCAGCGTTCTGTGGTTCTATCCACTGATGGGCCATTTTTTTGTAACTTTGAGATAATTCGTTGGCGCCTCGAAGAATATTGAAAAGGCTTGGATTCATTAGAACCCCAGAAGTACTGTTTCGTTATAGTACTTTGAGCACTCTTCAGGTTCTTCAATAGAAGCATTTTGCTAGTTTAGTTTAATGGGATCTTCCAAGGGGTCCACCAGTGGCCGAGTGAATAAAACCACTAACTCTGGTAGTTGGTCTTGGTTCGCACCGCCCCGGCTACGTGGAGTTTCCCGGGTTTTCTTTGACTCGATAATTTGTATAGAAGAGTGATAAAATTTCCGTTCGTTTCGGTAAGTTAACAGGCTTTTCGACCACACTGTACATAAAATATAAGGCCTAAAATGGTTCTGAACGGCCGCATTTGATTTCGGATCCACAGAGCAATAGGTTGACGTCTTAACCGTTATTCAAATATATTTGTGAACACTAGAAAACGTTCAAACACTAGATATCGACACTATAAAATGCCTTCCAAACACTAGAAAATGATGTCAAATACTATAAAAAGCGTTCAAACACTAGAAAACTATATCTAAACACTAGAAAACGCCGTCCAAACACTAGAAAACGATGTCAAATACTATAAAAAGCGTTCAAACACTAGAAAACGATGTCAAATACTATGAAAAGCGTTCAAACACTAGAAAACTATGTTTAAACACTAGAAAACGCCGTCCAAACACTAGAAAACGCCGTCCAAACACTAGAAAACGCCGTCCAAACACTAGAAAACGCCGTCCAAACACTAGAAAACGATGTCAAATACTATGAAAAGCGTTCAAACACTAGAAAACTATGTTTAAACACTAGAAAACGCCGTCCAAACACTAGAAAACGCCGTCCAAACACTAGAAAACGATGTCAAATACTATGAAAAGCGTTCAAACACTAGAAAACTATGTCTAAACACTAGAAAACGCCGTGGAAATACTAGCAACACTATCCAAAGACTCGCAAACACAGTCCAAACAGTAACATTTGAACAATAATTAGAAAATATTTGAACAATGAGACTATAAATCAAAATGATTGTTCCAGTGTTTGAAAATCTTTTAACTCGAACCCGGAAGAGATTTATGAAAAGGAATGAAACGAAATTTTAATTGAAGAATTCAAGAAAATATTCGAAAGAATCTATTTTTTTAAATATATTTAAATATGTAAATAAAATTACTCTTTAATTATTTTTGAAAGAAAATCATTGATTTGATATGTAATTAATGTAAATTTTATTAGTTTTACAAATTAAATACATTTTTTACCTTAAAAAATTGCAAAATTTTGATTTCAAATTAAGTTATTTGCATAAATGTAATTAACTTACGATGATATTTTTATAAGAATTTTAGGACCCCTCTGCGCTCGGGTCTGGGACACAGAAGGCCCCAAGTTTAATTGTTTTTTTTTCTTTTTCTTCTAATCGCTTAGAAAACTGTTTTTACTTATTTTATTCACATCATTTACACATTTTTATGACTTTCGGAAAAGAGTTAGGCCCACAATTATGACCGGATCGGGCCCTAAACACCAAGGGGCCTCACAAATTTAATCTTCAGACATAAAGTTAATCTTTTTATATTTGCTTTATTGCTTTTATTTACATATTTCTTGTAATTTTCAGAGGTGAGGGCCTCACATTTTTGACTGGCTCGGGCCCCAGATACAAAGGAGCCCCACGGGTTTATTTCTTTTAGGCAAAAGCAACTCTTTTCTATTTGTACTATTGATTTAATTCGCACATATTTAGAGGCTTTCGGGGGTAAATCCTGTAAAATAAAAGAATAGACTAGGCCCCTTTCAGGCCCTAGAACAGTTTTTAATTGGTTAATTTAGTTAAAACGGCCTCGGTCATTAAATATATGAATCACTAACGACATGCAAAGTAGTAATTACATATCCATACTTGATCAATACAGTTTTCAAGTATTGAACGTGTAACGAAGGAGTCACGAAGTGGAAATCCCCGAATAGCTTATTATGGGATGTTATTTATAGAAGAGGAAAATTCCCACCTGGTGTTTTCTAATACATAAAATTAGGGCCCCCTATCTGATATATAAAATATGACCCCTATCGATACTTTACGTATTAGGCAGTTCACCTCTTCCAGGCAATTTAAACTTAAAACACTAAAAATAGTACGATGTGTGTGGTGTTAATTACCACCTGTACGAATTCCCACCCCCTTTACGTCAAATTTTGCTTTGCTTCTCACCAGAAGGCCCTAATTTACTTAAGAGCTTGGCACTAGTAAACAGTGTAGGGTGTACTACTTGGTAATTCTGAGTGAATTTTTGGACACAAAAGGGGCCTTCCTGGGGCTTTTTTCGGGTACGAAGTTAGAAAATTTTAAATCTGTTTCGAGTGCAAAAACGGAAAATTATAGAGCGGGTTTGAGGTTTATTTATTGCTAAAAATGCTGTTATAAATGTTTTTTTGAACACAAAAAAGAGAAATTCTAGATAATTGTTCTTCATTCAAGAGAAGCGAGTCTAGAACAATTTTTTGACACAAAATTGGCGATTATAGTTCAGTTCTAGATGCAGAAAAGGGCAATTCTAGATTACTTTTTGGATACAAGAACAACTATAGATAATTTTTTGGGTATAGAATGGACAATTCCAGATCAGTTTTAGATGCAAAACAAAGCAATTCTAGATAATTTTTGAACTCAGAAATTGGGCAATTCTAGTTCATTTTTTTGGATTAAAAATAGAATAATTCTAGATTCAGTTTTTAGATACAATAATAGACGGTTCTAGATTATTTTTGATTAAAAAAAAATGCAATTGTAGATAATTTTTTAAACGAAAATGGACGATTGTAGATCATTTTTGGACATAATAATCAGCGATTCTAGATAATTTCTGAGAGAAAATTGGGCGATTTCTGATCATTTTCTGGTTAAAAAAAGGACAATTCTAGATTCAACTTTAGATACAAAAGTGGGCGATTCTAGATAATTTTTGAAACAAAAAAAGCAATTCTAGACCATATTTGAATGAAAAAACGGGCGATTCCATAACATTTGTGATACAAAAATGAGATAGTCCGGATTATATTTTAGATTAAAAAAACGGGAGGAAGATTCTAGAACATGTTTAGAATTCAAAAAAAGGGTATTAAAATGTCAAAACGCTCACTGTAATTTAAAAAGTCTGGCGAAAAACCCGGGCGTGTTCATGTAAATTCATGTAAATACAAAGCCATAACTACAAATTGCTATTTAAGTAAAGCTACACATAATATACATTAATCGATTTATTATCAAGACATAAAAATCCATACGAGAGAAAAACTTCCAGAAATTATTCAAATTTTTATAATTATTCTATCCTACTTATAGGAGGCCCCGAAATTTATTTTGGGGCCCCTACGAGTTGCCAAATGGCCAAACATCTAATTAAATCTGTGCCTGGCTGAATACGAGGATCTCTGGGGTTCGACAGATGCCAGGCCCCTTACCATTTTGAGGCCCCAGCACGTAAAAACAAACGTAAAAAGGCGTAATTACATTAAAAAAGGCAGAAGGAGGCCTCGCTAGTTGAGGCCCATGTTCGTATATTAATTACAATTTAAAGCGATAACAAATGAGGCCTAGTCGGTAGACCAGTTCGACAAGGCCCTACAGAACTAAAGACTCTAGGAAAGCGAAAACTTGACAGGCCCCTTTTATGTCAGTTTTCGTAATCATCACAAAATCTAAATGACGTGATACAGGCAGTGGCCCTTCCAAACGTAAACAACTAGAAGAGCGTGAACCCGAGAGGCCCTTTTACGTTATGTAAAGCCCGAGAATCGAGAAAATTAATCAGCACTGGGCTCCGTGTTTTGAACCCCGAATATATCAGTTGCACGTGTCGGAGGCCCTTCAAAACGCGAAACACTAGAAAAGCGTGGGCCCGAGAAACCTCATTTATATAAATTTACATTAGGTAAAGGCTGTAAACTATCGAGTATCAAGTGTACAACAGAAATTCGAGTACCAGACCAAGGCCACGTATCGATGTACTGTACTGTACGCGCGTGTCTGAGGCCCTAAAGGCCTTAACTCCGCTACCGCAATAAAGATATTTGATAGTCTAGGATATTATTCAGCGTGTCAGTTGCTAAAATTCGCATGTAAAACGTATTGCAAATCATTATACAGTCGATGACTTAACACGCGAGCCATAAATCCTTGGAGGGATCGATAAAAATACGTCATAATACGTCATACTTATGCCCCCTTTTAAATTTTTATATATTTTACTGGAATAAGATGTTAAACTTCAAATTCTTGACAGAGATTTACATTTAAAGAGCCAATTTTTAACACTTAAGAACCCCCAAAAAACTGGAGTGAATGAAGGGAGAAGGCCCTGGGGACTTTCTACGAGAAACTGGCCCCCTTTTAGGTGTTCAACACGTGAAGAAATCGGGAAAACTCCACGTGGCAGACCGTTTGCGGGGTCCGAACCCGCGACAGACTACCAGTGGGCCCCAAAAAATTGCATCTCGAGGGGTAGAATTTTAATGGGTCAATTGTTATCTAACCTCAAAATTAAGAAGGAATTTCTTTTGAGGCTCAACGACTCGATTAATTAATAATGTGATAATAGAAGGCCCAATAAAATTGGACCTAAAGATCCAATTTTATTGAGAATTTTAGATTCCATTGGGGTTCGGACCCTAAAATCCCAGTGAATTCAAGGGATAAGTCGTTTTGATTTTTTAGATTAAACGGGCCCTTTCAAAAAAAGACCAACAGAACCATTTGGACAAGGCCTCACACACGCGAAGGCCTCGTAAACGCATCTTCAAATATGTTTTAATATACACCTAGGATACCAGCAGAGGTCCAGTCGGTGTCTTCATCACAAGAACCAGTGGAGTGTTACAGCCTCACGGGGCCGGTGCAAATTTTAATTAGGGGGCCCCATGTACGGTGTTGACTTCAGATATTTTTTTTTCGGAGGAATATTTTCTTAGAAAAGATTGGGACTCTGTTGCTGAGACCCCAGGCAATTGCCTTTTTTGCCCATAGGATAACGTGTCACTGACAAGGACCATTTACCTCCAGCCTTACACTTACGGATTATATCTTTCAGGCCTTCGTAAGTGATAGTGACAGGCCTCTATCATCAATGACCAGCAGGAGAATTTTTGTTCGGGCATCCCATTTACAGGGGGGCCTCAATTTGTTACAATTGTAAAACACCTTTACTTTTTTTTATAATCACGTTTTATTACTCAAAAAGGGCGGTCCAAATGCGAGTTAAGCGATTAATTTACTTCTGGGCTGTCCTGTTTAATACGACTACGTAAATTTAACATAATGGAAACCACAAAAAACCAAGTGTCTCGGGCCTCTCTAGACCCCCGAGTGGCCCTTACAGATATTAGGAATATTTTTTAAATTAATGTTTTAATTGTATTGTGTCTGTTATTTAATAGAAATCATCCCATAACTTGAAATTATGTAATTTATATTTTTTTAGGGCATTCTCTAATGGATTCCAATCATGAAACGGCAATTTACCTCTAATATTTGGGAGAAATTGCCAATTTTAAACGCATTTTTGTGCCTTTTTTTTCGTGTAATGGACCCGTTTAACTCCTAAATGGTGTCGACGACTCATTAATGGCTACGGATTCTCGGAATGACCTCTTGCTGCAAAAAGTGGAGTAATTTCGGGCCCTGTTAGAGAGGTTGCTAGCGGGAATCGATGTAGAAGGGCCCCAAATTTAATCATCTACGTAAAAAACGCGATACGAAAGCTATATGAAGTGAAATAATTTATTTTTATTTACGTATTTTCATGGCTTTAGAACAGGGGTGAGGCCCCATTTGTCTCTCCGTTTTTCTTCCTCTCTCTCAGGCCTTCCCTCTCATCTCTTTCTTGCTTCTCTCAGGCCTTCTCGCTTGGGTACTATATAAGCTATTAGAGACAAAATTATTATAGTGGGGCCCCGCTACCCCAAAAGAGCAGAAATATAAACTTTGACGCCCCTAAGAGAGACAAGTCCGGGATTCAAACACCCTCACACGGCCCTCACACTACGGAATTGTAGGTTCTGTGTGGGGCCTTCCGAGATGGAGAAGATGCGGGATTTATCCCTGAGATTCACGGTTACAGGGCCCTTAAATTACTCAGAGAAAGAGAAAAAAAAGGAATATGATAAACCGGGCGGGCCACCTTAGAAGAAGGCATAGGGGGCCCAAGAGGCATTGTGGCTCTACTTCCACATTAAGGGATTATAATTTGTTATACTCACTGCCAATTTAGCTCCTGATATTATGAAATTGGAAAGCCCCACATTATAGTATAAAAATTTATCACTCTGCCCTTACATTACGGAACTGGAAGGCCCCACGTTATGGGACTAAAGTCTATTAGGGGACCCACAGTTCTCATATTCAGGAACGATTGGAACAAATGAACAAGCGAAGGATTTTATAATTATTCGAGAGTAAATACATTTTCTGGGGGCCTATGACGTAAATTAAACTCACCCGGATATAAGGAATACGTTATAAGCGGGAATGCACTTAAAACTTGAGTCATTGTAGATCTACTGGCTACGTGTTGGCTGTATTAATTTATAGAGCTATTTTACACAATATCATACTAGAAATTGGGCAATTCAGAGCTAAATTGTAAAAAATTAATGGTAATAAACCCCAAAAACTCATTTTAAATCAAGACTTTTCAGTTGGCGAGTGGCAAAACCCTCGGGAGCTATAAGAATGCCAAAGCAATATTGCAGTCTTTCAACACGACGAAACGGGATTATCGACCGGAAAAATAATCAAAAAACACCGATTTTGGAATCTAACCCCCCCCAAAAAATACCCAAAATCTATAAAAATCCCACAAGATTAAAATAAATTCCGTTTAAAATAGCTTAAAATCACCATTTTTTGGGTCAGTTCTCGTCTATTCGAACTCATCTCGAGTTGCCAAACGCTTAAAACCTCTTTGCACTAAGATCTGTGAAGGTTTCGGATTGTCGAGGCCCTAAAAATAGGCCCACCAGTGGATAAAGCCACCGAACATTGGTCGTGGGTTCGGGCCGGCCATGTGCAGTTTACCGGGTTTTATTGACGTTACTAACATCCGAATAAGGCCAGTTTTCCGTAGAAAGGCCTCCCGGAAGGCTCCCATTTGTCGCATTGCCGTATATAAATAAAGCAAACAGAAAGGGGGCCCTCAATGTTTCCTAGAGTTTATGTTGTGTAAATTTTGTGTCACGCGATACTCGGCATCGTAACAGCTGCTAGTTTGAGATCGAAATTCTGCGTGGGGCCCGGGGTAGAGAGACGTTAACCTAGCAACAAGTTAATCGAGAAATTACGAAGGCCCTTCTGGTCCTCTGTCTAAGTTAGTAAGGCCCTTATATAGGCCTTAACAGGATGTCGACATATAGCAGTGGCCTTATAAAAAGATAAGACTATTACAGTATTTAAACCTACATTAAAGGGGCCTCACTAGTATCTAGGGCGTTGCATTCCGAGGGTATCGGACATATAAATGGGCGTGTAATGTCTGATCTTTTTAGAAGGGCCCCACTATACACCGAGACCCTGCTATTCCCGCCTATATTAACTTAGAGAACCAGAGAGGCCTTCGAAATTCCTTTTAAAAGTAATGAAAAAAATCTGGTTTTTATTTGTTTTATTTATTTTTTCGCGTATTTTTAAGGCGCTAGAAGAAAGGCAAAGCCCTTCCTCACCTGTCTCAGGCCCTAGTTATTAATTACAAATTCGATAAAATATGTCATTCAAGAATTAATTTAAACTTCTCATTTATAATATATATTATCAAGCCTATTTAATATTTTAATAAATAGAAATATTCTTTATATTATAGTAATTAATTTATTATAATTAAGTTAGTGTTTAAAGTTTTTTTTTCAAATGTTCATTTTAAATTGTTCTTAATGAATGTTAAATGCTGTTTTTCCCCATAGCGTGAGTCTAAAGTCTCTTTTTCCCTATTCAGCGAGTACTAAATTCCGTTTTTCCCTATTCAGCGAGTACTAAATCCCGTTTTTCCCTATTCAGCGAGTACTAAATTCCGTTTTTCCTTATTCAGCGAGTACTAAATCCCGTTTTTTCCCTATTCAGCGAGTACTAAATCCCGTTTTTCCCTATTCAGAGAGTACTAAATTCCGTTTTTCCCTATTCAGCGCGTATTAAATCCCGTTTTTTCCCTATTCAGCGAGTACTAAATCCCGTTTTTCCCTATTCAGCGAGTACTAAATTCCGTTTTTTTCCCTATTCAGCGAGTACTAAATCCCTTTTTCCCTATTCAGAGAGTACTAAATCCCTTTTTCCCTATCGAAGGAACAAAACACAAACATTGTTTTCCCCCATTTAGCGATATTAATAACCAACGAAACCGTACACGGCGTAACATCGAATATCAAACAGAATTTGATTAATTGCCCGGAATTAACACCATGAAAATTAAACTACCGAACGCCGTAACGTCATAAATTAAAGCGAATTACACAGGTGTTACGGGCGGATAACGCTCGCCACTTTCTTAAATTCACCTGAGAAAGTGTTACTGCTCTTCCGAGACGAATCATTAACTTCGAACAGGAGTAACATCTCCGGATCGATAGGTCCGAAGTTTCGTAATGAAACAATAAAACTGCGGGGTGACGAATCCGAATGACAGAAAGAAATGGCGCGAATTCGTACGAGGAGACATAAAAGAAAGGGGAGGGCGATAACAGCAACTTCCGCCCCCCGTAAAGTATACACAAGAGATCGATTTCGTTTCTAAACGTATATTAACACGTCACAATACTCGCTTATCTTATCGACAGCGACATTTCGAACACGAACTGCAGGGGGGGAACGTGGGGTAATTTTTAAAAAATCGGGTTTGTTGTTACGAACTTGCGCGTGGTTTTCTCCCCCTTTAGAACAGATGTAGATCAGAAGCCAGTGTCGCAGTGTGTGTGTGTGTGTGTGTGTGTGTGTGGTTGAGGAGGCAGAACACAACGACTGATTTTTCTCCGGGAGTGAGTTTGAATCGATAATGACGTCACTGGTCTATCCACTATCATTAAACCGAACCCGAGAGAACGATCGTGATTACACTTTGGAGAATTAATAAAACACAACTCCATCCCACTCCAATTGTTATTGATTTATAAGTGCATTCGTCGCCGCCGTGCGAACCGATCTTTTCAATCGACAACCGAACAAGGAAAAAAAAAAAAAACAAATGTGATTTACTTCTCTCGGGGGCCGAATTTAAATTTGCGGGCCCGAGTTGTCATTCGTAAGAGGCCCTTATTCTTTATGCCAGCAGTGACGATCGACTACCATCCGAGGCCCCAGTCAGCTCTGGATCTCTACTACTCCACCCCTTCGTTGAATGAAGTGACATTTTTGTTTCTTTCGGGCCCCTACTCGGTCTAACGGTTAATCCGTCACTGTTTATCAGATGATAATAAACGTAGAATAGCCAGGCCCCAAGTTGTAGCTTACTTATAAATCGGGCTCCACTTCGATACAAAAAAATTGGGTGATAATTTGAAAAAAATACTAATTTAATTTTCGCTCCGGCGGGTCTGTTTTGGGGGCCGGGTTTAGAGGACCTAATACGCGACGTGTAAGAAAGAGGCCCTTGTCCCTTTACCGGACGAAATCCTCGTCGTTTTAAATTTATTATTAACGCTACCCTCTTTATCGCGAGGCCCTAAACGGGGACTAGGGCTTCACCCGCTCGTTCGATGCAAAAACACGGACGATAATTTATAAATAGAAATATGATTTGTGTCAGTTACGCTAAGGAGAGGCGCTGTTTTCATTTTTACGCCCGTGTTTCTTCTTTAGAACGCTGGGGTTTCCCATTTTCTACAAATTGGGATGCCCCAGAATTATTTGGCAAAAGATTAAGTCCTTCAGCGAAATAACAATAAACTTAAGATAGCGAGACCCTAAGGTAAATCGGGGCCGCTCGTTACGTCACGTCCGGAAATTTGCGCGGTGAAAGTTACGTTAAGGCGCGTCGTTGCCGTAATTTTCGCGGCATCCGTGACGTAAATAACGTAACGCTCGAGCCGAAATATTTTACAATTTTGTTACGAAAGTCGCCCCTCGAGCTTTATCGATTAACTGTCGTAACGCCAACAAGTATCTACCGGTGTTGTAAGCGTCACACGAGAGCGGCAAGAGACGTTGGTATTATTTACGCGTGTCCGGGACATCCGGTCGGAGTTACGTGTGCGGGGAGCGGGGGAATCGAACCCGGTACCGTTAAAACGCGGGGCACGCGGCGCGTAACACTCACCGTCGTTGTCGTAGTGGCTCCAAACTTCGATGAACTGCGAGGCGGTCAAGTTCTTCAGATCGTAACTGCCTTTCTCCCTGAATCTCTTGAGGAAGTTGCCCCCGTATCTAGAACAGCCAGCCATGACGTCGTCGACGCACCACTCGACCTCCCCTTTTATCTGTCCGGTCGAAGAAAGCGCACGCGCACTGCGCGCGCGAGAGACGTAGAAAATATCCTGGTGTCGGCTCTCTATCAGATTGCCTCTCCCCCGGCTGAGGACGGAAGAGGATCTGCATCATCCCCGCCTCGGAAGGATGATGAGGAGGATGAGGATGGAGATGATAAATTTTTTTAAAAAATTTTCGGGTTCCTTCCGAGCTGCCGACGTCGTTCCGAATTAATCGACGGGATACGACAAAAATGGGAGGTAAATTAAATTTGGTTGGGTGCGAGTAAACGTAAACTACGGTAAATAATAATTGGTACAATGCGTTAAATCTGTATAATGGGCGAGAAAGGGTGGTTTTGTTGGATCGAATGGGTGTTTCGACCATCCCGCCTTCATAAAACGGCGATCCTGAGTTTGTTGGGATCGTGGCTGTAAACGGTTGTAAACCTAATAAACGGTTCTGATCCTAATAAACGGCTGTGATCCTGATGAACGGCTGTGATCCTAATAAACGGTTCTGATCCTAATAAACGGCTGTGATCCTGATAACCGGCTGTGATCCTGATAAACGGCTGTGATCCTAATAAACGGCTGTGATCCTGATAAACGGCTGTGATCCTAATAACCGGCTGTGATCCTGATGAACGGCTGTGATCCTAATAAACGGCTGTGATTCTGATAAACAGTAGAGAGTCTGGTAATCAGCAGTGATTCCAACAGCTATAAGGAGCAGCGATGCTAACTAAGAATAAAGATCCTGATGAACACATTTTTTATATCGAAATGATGTACAGGAGTTCCAACAATCCTGATAGGGTCTTTATATCAGTAGTGGTATTCATCAAGATAGCTATTAAGATAATATTATTGGACCTCCTATACGTCAGTTCGACCCAACAAAATTTGTATTATGTCAGCTGTGACATCCATCAGGATCACTGTTGATATAAGATAATTAGAATTGTTTGACCGGCTGTTTGTCAGTTCGATCCAGAAAAATTTCTTGAATCTTAGTAATATAATTCAAAAATAAACAACGAAATCGCTGTGTTCACACCACGAGAACTCAATTTTCTCGTGTTGTTAAGTGGAGCAATGCCACCCATTTATAACGTCGTCGATATTTACTAAATAATACTAATAACGTAGTACTAAACAGTATTGTTGTTAAAGACTAGAGTACATTCTTTCTGTAAGTTAATTTAAGTGTTTTCATTGCGTATCAGTACCGTAAACGGTACACGAGTGGTTGCAGATTGTAATTAATGTTAATTGTGTTCTATTAAAGTACAGTTACCCCCATTACTAGCGAAGAAACAAAGAAAAATCAGCACGAAAGATAACAGGAAGGGGGAAATGGCGCCACACAAGGCGATACTCTTAAAGAAACGCAAAATTGAAAACATTACGCCTGAAAATCCGAAAATGATTGATGATTTTCATAAAATGTCGTCACGTGTACAGATCGTAAGAGTAATTATAGTGTTCTGGTATGCAAATGAGATTGGTTTCCGGTGCAAGAATATTCTCGACTCTGTGACGTCATCAATTCAATTTGCATATTGAAATACGCGATGACTCCGCCGTTCACGAAGTGTAGTTCACTGGTTAAATCGTTTTATATCAGATTGTGCGCCAGCTCATTAATGAGCTGGTGAAGTGCTGTGCGATTTTATCTTGAACTTAAGTTCAATTAAACTGGTGTAAGGACAATTGTTCTGTATAAACTAGTAATAAACTGTTGTTCTATGCTGTAAGCTGGTATAAGAGCAGTTCTTCTGATCTGTTCAATTTTCTTGAACTTAAGAGTCAATAGACATAGAACAATTGCTCTTACACCGATTTTCTTGAACCAAGGTTCAAGAAAATTCTACAGAATAAGATTTGATAACAGTTGTTTACACAGAACGACTGTTCTTTCTTACACCAGAATACAAAAAAAAAAAAAAAATTGTACTGAACAGTGAGTATAAACTATTTAATCAAACAATAGAAGATACTCTAACCATATTTTAAGGCCTGATAATATGTTGCTGATCTATCACGGGAGGAGTATTTGAAGCAGGACTCACATTTAAGGAGTCTCAGGAAACGTTAACATCTAAATAGGGGCGACTTACCCAATGAAATGTCTTCTGGAAGATTGTCTTGACAGATCGCCTATACTCTACCATACCATACCCCTACATCAAATAACGATACACGTAAAAATGCGAGGCCCTAAGGCTCAAAACGCGAGGCTTGCAATTTGATCGATAGCAAATATTGATCGATTGTTGATTAGCAGATTGCAGTTGTTCTTGCACGGAAGAAGGATTATGTGTAATAATCAGACCCTGTAGGAAAGAAACTAGAAAGGCCCCTTTGTCCGGCCCTCGAATCCACAAAGGTCTCAAAAATCTCCGTTAGAAATGATTCGTTCCTTTGCTTTACCTGTGTATTAATAAAGGGGAAACACCGTCATTTTTGGAATTTTATTATTTAGAAAATATAATGGGGTCCCAAAAAAGATAAATAGCACCGGGCTTTCTCGACTTAGGGCCTTGGTGGTAATACCGTAGAATAATTTCGTTCAGTAATAGTTTTATATGTAGGTAAACTATATTTTTTTTTCTGGGGCCTCGAGTTTTTAAGCGCATCAGACCATATGAAATATACGTATTCCCTTTTGCGTAGGGCCGGGTTTAGACTTGTCACGGGCCTAAACTATTATGTAAAAGGCCCATCATCTTCACCAAATAATAATATATAAAAGCGAAAGGCTCTCAGATATAGCCTCACATGAGGTTCTAAGCTGCAAGCTTGTGTGGTTCCTAGTCTTGAGACAATACACTTAATCGATACTAGCTAAGATCTTCCAAGGAGGAGGCCCTTCCGGAAGGACTTTCTGTGAGAAACTGACATCTATTTAGATAAAGAAACCCCGAAAAACTGCCCGTTGGTGAGGCGCGAATCCGCGACCAACTATCAGAATTCAGGTGTTAAATCCATTTGGCAATTGGTGGACCCACTTTGAAGGGTCTCAGACAGATTTTGTTAGATCAAGTAAACTAGATGATCCTTCAGTTAGCATTTGTAATTAATTAAAGATCCATTCGCCAGGGTTGCAATTTTTGCTAATCCCCAAGGGGGCCCAAATTGCATTATCAACAAATAGAAAATTCACGACTTCTAGACTATTCTGCAAACATAAAAGAAACGAGATATTTGTCCATTGCCCCATGCAACTTCATCGATCTTGTCCAAAACTTGGCCCTCACTGCAACCAGCTTCACCTTATGGGAGCGCTGATCCGTAGTTTGAAGCTTCTTGCATAATGTATGGTGTCCTTTCTTTTTTTATAGCTTGTGGCTCCTTTTTATAGTTTCGGGCGCCGCTGTCATTTGTTATTTCATTTATTTAATACAAACACCCGCCATCGTATATAAGCATCTGCCATCTGGTGGTCTTCTTACACACTATTCGCGTCCTTCCATATTTATCCTTCGTTTGAGATAAATACGAGCCAAGGCAAAATTAATGCAATATTTACAGATTATTACAATCAATCGATTCATTAAAACATGCTTCATTGACTAATATAAGTCATGATGGCGTCAGCCTACTGCGCTGACGATCCGGGTTCGAGTCTTCGGAAATTTTCGTGAGTGGTTCAACTCGAAAATTTCTGTTTGTCTCTCTCATCAAATATATGATGGGAGAAGGCCCTCTTATTGTGCGTATAACCATTAATTGTTTGGTCGTTTAACTGAACACCCCATTAAAAATTCGACCAGGCCCGGAATAGGGCGGCAGGACTGGCTCACCCATCATCCGTCCCTCTACTGTAGGCCTGGCAGAACCCACGATGACTTTGTCCGAAGGGAGTGCCTACAGGTCGAAGAGCCTAGATATACACAATGGGTGCGTTTTTTTATTCTGCTCGAAACGAGCGATCCGATATCACGGATGAACACGCGATATCACGTGAGAGAACATACCGGGTTGTTCTCGGAGCTCGTGGTAATAAACGAACGAATAATTTAATATACTAAGATCAAAATGTTAAAACTCAAACTTTTATTTGCTGTGTCACTCTTCAGGTTTTTCTTAACATGAAAATATATGTTTATTCACGTTTTCAATGTTGTATGCAGTGTATTCTTTACAATAGCTGCACATATAACAATTTCTGCTCTACACTTGCCATGTTTTCAAGCTATTGCAAAGACTTCTGGGCAAGTTCTCTGTCTTCAAACTGGGAGCGTGAAGAGAACGCTCTGATGACTCTGAAATAACATCCACACTAGACTTTGCTCCGAAGCATTTAAAAACCGCTCTTATCGTTCTCTAAGTACTGGGAATAAATTAACAAACCCACCCAATATGGCATTCGAGGCAAGAGCCGCCATATTTAGTCCACTTTTAGTAGTGAAATAGCTACTAATTTATTACAGTACTTTACACTAAGGATGCACCGATAAGTAAAATGGCCGATTACCGATTAATCGGCTGATTAGTGTTAATAATTTATTGCGTTAATAGTGTGAGATCCTGGAATTAATTATACAGTTAATTATAATGTGGAAAAAACCCATTTTTCTCCGCCTGGTATTCCCGTCTCCCTCGGGTCAGTTAAACAAGAGACGATCGAATATCCTCGCAAAATCAACAATCTCTTCCTTTGTTTGAGAAAATTACTAAAATAAATCTCAACACTTAATTGTTGACGCACGGAAACTTCGACATTGTTTAAAAAGCTGAAGTGTTTCTGTGTTTAACAGAAACAAATATATTTCTTTAACCGCTGATATTTGGACAGCAACTACAAACAATTCTCCTCTTTTAAGTGTAACAGCCCACTGGTTGAAGAATGATTTTCAGCAGGAGAGCTGTTTTGAGAATTGTTCCCTATGAAGGTTCCACACAGCTATACGAATCAGTGAACAGATAAATATTGTTCTTGAACAGTATAAGTTGACAAGTGATAAGATATTGTTAATACTGAGAGATTCTGCAGCAAATATGGTAGCCGGAATTAGGAATTGCATCTTAGAATCATTATCATGCTTTATACATACACTGCAGCTGACACTAAACGAATGCATATTTTCTCAACAAGATGTGAAAACTATAATCACAATAGAAATATTGTCACACATTTTAATCATTCTGCTGTAGCTGTAAGCAAATTGGAAGATTTGCAAGACAAGTTAGGTTTGCAGAAACACAAATTAATTCAAGATGTTCCTACTCGCTAGAATTCTACATATTACATGTTGGAACAGCAAAAAGCCCTCGTCACATATGCTATAGATAATAAAATTCCTACGTTGAGCCCATATCAATGCTCTCTCGTTGAAAAAATTGTTCTACTTTTAAAACCATTCGAAGAAATTACCGTGGAAGCCAGCAAACGAGAAACCACCTCATCTTCAATAATCCCCACAATCGAGACTCAAATTATTCTTATCAAAAGCAGAGAGCAGTAGATCCTTTAGTGGCATTAATACCACAATAGAAGGACTAGAAAATCCAATTAAAAAAAAAGATTTTCAGCATATATAGTCTTTATGGTCGTCTTCTTTATGGTTGTCATCTTTATGGATCCAAGATTCAAAATGAAATTTCAAAGAGAGGATATGGTATAGGAAATAAAAATATGGGCAATCGATAGCTTAGATGATGTTGATAATTCAAAATCTCAATAAGAATAAAATTCTGAAACTACTACTTCTAGAGATGATCAAGATGGAGGTGAATCTCTAAGTTTTTCTGATTTATTTGATGAATTAGCTTCTGGTAAAAGAAAAAAAATGAATAGCGTGTTTTTTAAAAGAAAAAACGAAAGAAACGAACAAATGTTTTGATCGAGAATTATAAACATACAGCAGAGCATCGATTATCCGACCCCCGATTAACCGATCGCGTTCTAGTCGGCAAATTCAAATATCCGCTAGTGATGTGGCGCTACAATATTTGGTTTTTTTTTTTTTTTTTTTTTTAACTCTTTCCGCCCTGTGGGCACTAAGAGGGCCTTTTTTTAGTAGGCCCATTATGGGTTCGGCCAGGCCCACAATGGAGCGACCGGGTGGTGAGGGACGGGGCCCGACATACAATATTTGGTTATGTCTTGGCTACTTTAATATTATTTTTGTTAAATTTTTGCATGTTTTAGCTGGCAGCACTGGCTCGACCGTGAAAGGGAGGCTAGTATTTAAACCAGGCCTACTACACTATACTAATAATGTATTTTTTCATACTTTTCGGTTATCTGACCAACCCCAGTCCCCAATTGAGTCGGATAATCGATGCTCAACTGTATTTACATTTGCCCCTTAAACAAAGACATAGTGACCTATTTTTATGATGGAGAAGTTCAAAAGAACTTTTTCCTAATTTGAGCAAAATATCTATGAAATATTTAAGTGCCCCAAAGTGGGTTAATCTGGCCCTGGTCTTAAGCGATTTAACAGAAATTTTTAAATACCTACAATGTGTAGGCCTGGCCGAAACCCATAACGGGGCCCGATATATACGAAACAGATCATGCTCGGAAAAATTTTGGGTTTTTTCGACCCCGAGTGTCCCATAGTAGTAGGCTAATACTTTCGGACGGCCGAGCGGTCAAGGTAGCAGCCTACCGCTCTGGGGGACCCGGGATCGAATAATCCCCAGGAATTTTTTAGGGGTGGTCCGTTCGGATATGTTGGACCCCGTCCCTCACCACCCGGTCGCCCCATTGTGGGCCTGGCCGAACCCATAATGGACCTTCTAATAGAAGCCCTCTTAGGGCCCACAGGGCGGAAAGAGTTAAAAAAAAAGGTAGGCTAATACCTTAACCTGCTTGGCTCGAAATGGGCTGACTGAACATGACAAACGTATCGTCAAATAAGCTGCGCCGCACCCTTCAACTGTCCAAAATGTGCATCTCACGAGACTGACACGTGGCGTTTCTTCACGTGTATAATACGTATTAGGGGCCAGTTTTTCATAACAGCGCTCGAGACACGATGGCCACGAGTTGCCTTATCCTACATCATTACATTCTACGTAAGTTTGATAGTTAACAGTTGCCAACTTGTACAAAATGGACATTTATAATAAAGTATTTTATTATAAATATTTGTTCAATAATTGTAAATTATAAAATATTAAGCACGATAGGGTTTTAAACTCTATATTTGTTTGTCCAATTCTGATTAATAGTAGTGTCTGTGACTTTCTTACTCAAAAGAAAACCAGAGAACAATACACATCAATGGAGGACAAGTGGCAACTCTAGATGGCGTACCTTTATTGTATATATTGTAATTGCCCGTCTTTTTTTTCCGGGTCCCTGAGGAAGTTTAAACAACTTGAAATTTTTAAGTATTTTTAAAAATTTCAAGTATCGAAATAGACGAAGTACAACAAAAATAATCGAAATGGCCTAAAAATGGGCGATAGGTGGCGCAAGTGAATGCATATCTAAGCACTCTATATATGTACACCACTAGTGGCAGAAATTCTAACTAAAATTTGTATAAAATTATTATTTTTCAAAACTTTTAACTGAAAATGTCACTTAGAAACCATATAGCGTTTACAGTTACACTACAAACACTTAAAAACAACAGGTTTTAATTTTATTCTGTTGGTACAATATGTATCCATTGCTTAGTCCTCAAATGCTTGTACCGTACATTTGGCATATGAGAATATACAATCATTACACATTGCAAGTGCACACACATCCAGTAAACAACACGCCCCGTATTAGATCTGGGAAATTTCTTGCAGGCAGGCCTTCAATTCCTTATTATGCCACTGCAAGCAGTACAATAATAAACACCCTTATATATTTGTGTTGATTATTCGATAAAGTTCAACTGATCAATTCGTTCAAAGTAATGCCATTAAGAAGTCTGTTCAAATGTTACATAGTCGAATACCATTTTGCCTTAATACCCCACAAAAATATGGGTATTTGCAGACTTTGATCAGATTCCATTTATGAGAATGCATCTTGTATTTTGCATTCTTGAAATTTCAACAATTGCCAATGTCTGAGAAAATCCTGAACCGCTTCTCAATACTGTGACGATTGTAGGAATTTCGGGCTGTCGCGGCTTCTGAGAAAGCCAATATGAATCCAACAATATCAATTAAACACTTGTTTTTCTTTATATTGGCATTGTGGACTTCTTGTATGAAAGCAATTCAACTTCGCCTGGAATTTAAACAATGGTGATGTGTTACATGCACCTTGGGCTGTATGTCTTATACATAAATTGGGACTACAGCTTATATCTCTTTCTCTAGGTATTCTCCGCACACCGATTTCTCCCATTACTTTTTCACAAATGCAGAACGGAACAGAACTATTTTGGCAGGTGTCGGAGACACTGCACGACACGTTCCGACTTCGACATACCAGTCGAGTTGCCCATCTTCCGAATCTACCTCCAAAGAATCAAACAGATGATAATCACACCGTGACGGATCCAAAATTTTCCAAGTCCGTCAATTGCCATTGGAATGCCGGATGCAGGCCATAACAAATGACTTCTAGTCTGCAGGCATAACATCACTGCCAAAATGATGGGAGAAGTGTATGTGGAGAGGTACCTACCTAGAAGAAGAAGCATAGATTGGGACTTTGTGAAACGGTCCCATTGCCATTACTGGAATTCCATAAGTTGAACTGGCCTGGTATATTTTGTCATTAGTTATGCATACAAAATAAGGTTAAAAAGCCTCATTATATTTTACATACTAAGTTAAATTTTACTTAATGAAAGCAGCTTGTGATCAACCATTATCTTGTACTACTTCTTCCTCCATTTACTGTTTCCATTCAGTGTTTAATGTCTAATTCACTTTCTTTCTCTGCATCGACACTCCCTCTTCCATCTCTCTCATCTGGGTGGTATGTAGTGGAAATTGCTGCATGATTTGCACAAACAGTGCAATAATTAGAAGAAAAAATTATATTACTACTACTTAAAATGGTCTTATATTGATCTTTGCACAGTCAAGAATTAAATAGGTTTGCTCTTTAAAGAGAAATGGTAATTACTCGTAACTTTAATGAAGGAGATTTCAAGAAACCACTAAATTACTATACCGAACAGATACTACTCACTTATTTTTGGCTATTCTTGATAAATATGGACTTGCCCAAGAAACAACTAATCTGACAGATCAGTGTATATACAATTCTAAGGCTCATTTTTATTTAATGCCAAACTAGTAATTTATGATAACCGATATTTGATGCAAAAAAAAGGAAAATACAGGACACTAAATTGTTGTCGAGGTTTCAACGTCCCATAATTTTTCAATCAGAACCAACAAATAGAACCACTTAGTGTATACAAGTATAACCCAGAGTGAGAGAGATTCCATAGTCTTTGCACTCAACCCAACATTTCTTCCTGCGAGGATATTGAAGGACATTGCTTACGAGACCCCTTGTGATCTTTTGCACAAAACTGAAGCTCAGAATTGTTGCTGTGATAGAGACAGTTACACCACAAATGAAGAGAAACCGATCGTCACATGGATATTTTAGGTGCCATGAAAGGTATGCATATTGAAGTCATTGTTTGACATTTTACAGTATCAATTCTTCATTTTTGAGTTACCCTTTCATATTCTGAAAGAGTTTTATTTTGTTGGTTCCAGCCAAAACATTATAGTGCACGGAAACCTCAACAATAATTTAGAATCGTTCTGTACTTCATCTACTCTTGTATATATTTCTTTGTAAGTTTTATATCCTTTAACTGAGAATCCTGTCTGAATTCCTGTTCTGGTGATAATGAAAGTGACTAAAATTACTTAAACTGTTAATTTTATGTCACGAGGAGGTAGGTTGCTTCTAACTTTTCGCATCCTTGTCTTTATAATTTTTAAATAAATAAATCTAACATTCCTGGGTTTAACGCAAATTCACTATCTTGCATTGATCAACTCTACTTGTAAACTGCGGCATTTGCATGCCGTTATCACAACCTATATATAAAAATTTATCAATTACATGGGGTCAATCAGAAAAATGGAAGATTACGAACAGACTATTATTAACTTTTTAATATTTTATAATAGTTTCCGTGTGTAAAATTCGAAAAACAGTTTGCCGTTTACGTTTTGAACACGACATCACAGAAGTGATTCTCACCGCAAACACTCTTCACATCTTCAAAGTGCATCATGCGTTTAGAACATATTCTCTGGTATGTTGTCGTGTAATGAATTTTTGCTTTAAGCTTTGATACTTTGTAGACGATCTTCATATTTTTCCTGTCTTTATGCCGCATTCATTACTGTGTGTCATATGTTGTGATTTGCTTAAACACCATTGTATAAAGACTTTACTATGTATCCTGTATAACTGCTTTACCACACTTCTATATAATTTAATGTGTTTATTTACATTTTAAGTAAATTTGATCATTTATGTAATCCTTATTTATATATTCATTTACAGAAAAGCCATAACATTAGAAAAATAAATATTAAATTATTGAACAAAAGTAGAACTTGCAAGAAGTGACGGAAGTCGGACTTAGTGATGCCGTGAGACATAGTACCTGCTGCACCACCCGAAAGTCCAGCCCTCGGCACTGTCAAACTCTACTTTCTGACATAATTAGGAGTCCATCTCTTAAATTTAGCATCTTATGATGATCTTATGATCATCTTGATTAAGCAGATGATCTTATGATCTTCAGTAAGTTACAAACCATCTTGTTTTTTTATGTATATATTATAATATATACTTAATACATAATATTTTTGAAAAGTATAAAAAATAATAACAAAAATTAAGAACAGTATTTAACATTTAATGCTAAAAGATACAAGAGTTGAATGATAAATAAAGTTCCCATTTGTAGAGAATTAGTTCGAGAGGAAGTAGAATAATACATCGATAGCTAGTCGTAATCATTAAAAGATCATGTATATCCACATACATTTTTCAAAGAAGTCACCGTTTAGACCCAAGTTACCCACAGCATAAGTTAATCCTGCCCCGAATCCACCTTGCACGTTCCTTATGGCCTATTTTTAGTATACGGAATATACAAAATACTTGTGGCTCACCTGCCGACGCCTCGTGTACAATTTGGCCCACCAATCAAAAAGTTTGGGCATCACCAGTTTATACCAACATTCAATCCATTTTTGTATCCTAGAAATCTTAAGAAATCGAATTTCTGGTCACTCCCAAAATTAAAGGCAGTGCCGAAAGTCCAACACTTTTCGTAGCGTGCCAAAGTTCGAGTTGCCTCGTGGGAATGGTTTAAGGAAAACAAATCAAAGAGCTTTATCATGCACGTAACGCAGAAGCAAATCAAAAACTTGGAAAAATGCTGGAATAACCGGTAATTATACTAATAAATGAATACATACGATTAAAATAAATTATTTCTCCCTCTTCGGAAACTAATGTTATAAAAATGCAGACCAAATTTATCAATCAACCTCACATTTTAAATAAAATAATTTAAAAATTTAATCCTTACGGCTTCTAAATTTCTCTAAAATAAAGGGGGGATTTTCTGAGGAAGAAGACGATTTCGTTACTTTACGGGAATTTGTCTGTTAACGAAAACAAATAAACAAACAATGAAACTTTTTAAAATAGAAATAAAGAAATAAAAAAATCATAAAATACATAAACAAATATTTTTATTATTTATTTTTAAAAACTTATAACTCATTTCCAGTTGGATATCGTCATGGAAACTTTTCAAACAATTATTTATTTATATCTCACAAGCCATAGTAACAAGATTGTTTGAATTCACTCTAGAGATGCAATCCTTGTGGCAACTGATCGTTCACGCATCAGAAAAACAAATTTTTTTTTTAATATTTTTTTTTTTTTTTAACTTCTCCATCACAGCAGTTTATTCAGCAACCACAGCTACTTACACAATTTGGTGGCCCAGAAATTTCTAGGGGCCTTCAATCAACCAGGAGAACATCGAAAACAAATTACAGGTGCAATGATAACAAACTGTTTGCGGTTCGGACCGAACGGCAAACGAAGATGACTATGCACTGAGGGGGATGAACCGAGTGCAGTGGACCGATAAAGATCAATAAATGCTCCTTTTCTCTCTCTTTTTTTTATGTTTTTTTTTTTTTGTTCATTTGCATTAAAATAACAGTCATTGTATAAGATCGTCCACGTTTGCGAAAGCACAAGAGCCTAATCCCGACCGTGACATCAGTCTTATTAATTCACGGGTGTGAGCCAGTGCTAGTTCCAGAGGTGGCTGACGAGGCAATTTCTGGGATTCTGTAAGAGAAACAACAAAAAGGACTTTTAAAACAGATGGAAGATTAGATGCTATACGATTTCGTTAATTACCGAATGCTGAAAACATTACAAATTTTAATAAATAATTTCCTTAATTTATTTTTAAGAGTAAAAAAACATTATATACAAGACATTTAATAACAAATGTATCACTTGTGATTTGCCATATTTAAGTTCTTGTGTACGATGTCTTTTAGCAGTTGTTTACAACAAAAACGACTGACATCAAAGCTGGGTTTGACATCGTGGCCATGCTCTGTAAGACATTGCGACTAAATTAAAGATTAAACTATACTACACGACACCTTACGAATGTCTTTGCGTACGAAATACTTTAAAATATTGCCATCGAGCACTATGGCACAAACTGTCTGACAATACATTTGATTGCATCAAATTGATAAATGCTATACATACGAACTTAAAATCGAGCTTTAAGTAATTAACATTAAATTTCCAAAAATAAACTACCTGTGCCGAGTTGTTTGGATCCGTCTGCCGTTTTACTAGTAACATATACAAAACAGATAAATTTATTTACCAAGAATGGCACTATTAAGGGCAGCACAAACTGGTTCTCGTTGTACTGGGTCGAGCTGAAATCCTACTGGACTATTCCACGGATCAGCATAAGCTAAAAGACTGAAGGCATCCTGAGAACAAAGATTAAGATAAGTATTTAATAAAGAGTTAATTAGAGTTAAATATTGATATAATGTAACGTAACTCATTAAAACTGATTAATACAAAAAGAAAAATTTTCCAAAAATTCATTATTACGTTCACAGAGCAATCCAAATCCAAAATAGAGCTTAACCCAATTTAAATTTTAGTTAACCGAAACAAGCCGACTACTTACAAGTATAAAAAGATACTTAAATATAATAAAGAAAAGAATTTTACACGAAAAATTTACTATTTTGTATTGATCTACTACAGTGGTTCTCAACCCACATTCCGCGTAACACAGGTTCTCTGCAAACTTGTCTCGAGCACTCCACGAAAAAAAAAATTCTAAATCTTTTACTGCAAATTTATTCCAATGCACTACATCATATTGCTTTATCCACAGACAATTCCATGTTTCTATTTTACCGAATACAATTAAGTTTTGGTTTATTGTTTCATTGTTTTTTGAGAATAGTAAACATGGTATTGCTTATCGGCTTTCAAATATATTGATGCAATTGCTCCATGTAATAAAAAGTATACGAATGGTGTAGCGCAGTCTCGGAAAGGTCAAAAACCACTGATCTACAGAGTGTTTCGGGAGTCTTGGCAGGGATGTTGCGATGTACGGTAGCAAGGACAAGTCTACATTAGTATTTGAAAAGTACACATTATTTGACAGGAAATGAAGCACCTGACAATCAGGGTTTCTCAAACAGGATTCTGGGATCCCGGTTGTTTTCTTAACCCGGAAAATTTTTCTTATCCCAGGAAATCCCGCAAATTTCTTAAAAATTCACTTTTTTCTTATTTTACGTTAAGGTTGGGAAAATTTTGCAAATAGAAAGTATAGTTAACTCATAAACTGTCAGAATACATTTGTATTTATTAATTTTAAACCTACTTATTAGTTTTTTTTAAAACTTTTATTGTTATGGCACGTCACAAATGGTCAATAATCAATAGGTAGCTTATTTGTGGCAGGACTCTCAAAATTCTTTACCAGTAATATCTGTAATAATTGTGCTTATGCTGTCTTAATTTTTAACCATGCCCAGTAGCTTCAATGACTGCGTAACGCCAAGTTGTGCAAATTGGGCAAGGATACAAACGAGTACAAAGTCAGCGAGTATGAAGTTTTTCTTCATAATCTGATTATTAAAGACAAACGAACTGCCGAATTATTGGGCTATGATGTTTCTATTAAAGTAGTCGAGGTAGACAAATCGAGAATACTAGGGAACAAAAGAAGTACTACAATCTCAAAAACGAACTAGAAATCTTTTGGGATACAGGTGAAAACACATAATATTTGTCTTCTCTTAAACGCATTAAACATGATTCCAATCACATCAATTGAATCGGAAAAGGCATTCTCGGTAGCAAGACTTTTCATTACTAAAATAAGAATTAGACTGAGTGATCGGAGTATTGAGCATCTTCGCTTTTTAAAATCTTATAAAAGTCTACAATATTTTGTATTATATTTTATTTAAAATATCAAAAATTACCTTCTAAGTTAGAAGTTTGATCTAAATTCATTTTTCTTTAAATTTTCAACTCAATTCAAAGTCATTTCTTGTTGTTGTATGCAGTTTCTAGCAAACTTTAATAAATATTTTCTATTTGTGAAAATTTCTATGTAATTCAAAGGTAATTTTTAATATATATCTTACACAGCATTATTAATATGATTTTGGAGGTTGCAGAACGTATTAAATTACTTTAAAAAACGAAAAATAATTAAATCATTTGATTTCATGATATTTTGTATATCTTAAAAATAATTAATTTTGTCCCGGGAAACAGTTCACTTTTATCCCGGAATCCCGGGACGAACAAAAGACCGGGAAATGAGAAACCCTACTGACAATTAAATGTTCCAAACCCCATTTGAATAATGTGAAGTGCTTGGCCAAGATTCACAAAATGACACGTGTGTATATTTGATGTATAAAATCAATCTTTTTATATACAAATTCAATTAAACTGTATTTACAAACATAGCACATGTAAGAAAACTTTACATGTTTTATACAGTAATATTTATTAAACAAATATATCAGGCACTGTATTCTAAAGAATACTATACAAGCATATACGAAATTCATAATATCAAAACTTCTTCGAATCAAACGGGTCCCAACAATTCACCAATGCCATGATTATTTTCGTCGGAACCAAGGTGAATTGTGAAAGTTTATTTCGTTGACAAAGACAAGAGAACATTATACAGTGTAATTTGTTCTATGTATCTTTGCAGTGCAATGCACATTACTCAAGAAAGGATCAGCTTTAACAAGAATTTACACTACTAACTTTTTGTAATATACTATACAATTCTATAACAATATTTTTGTATTTAGTTAAAAAGTGATCAATAAAAACTACTTTGTACCAAATATCCTGTCTTATCCAAGTTTTTGATTACGTGAGTTCTGCATTTTCTAGGATAACTAGGACTCTACAGTAAAGATCCTGGTAAGATTCGAATAATAATTAAAAGAATCAAATGTACCCATTTTAACCAATCATGTTGTTATTTGTGTCACGTAGTAAAATGTGGACAACATTTCATTTTGGTCAGTGTCTATATTCGTAGTGGTTAGTACAACGTAAACCACGCTTAAATTTTGATAATTTAATTACTAAGTATGCAAGAAATAACATTTGAATGTCCTCGCCGACAAGTCATTTGTTCGATCGCCCCGTATCGACGACATTAAGTAGTTAATAATAGTTTGAATGATTAAAACCATTTAATGCTAAAAATTCTTTTACCTGTAATAACTTTTTATTTGTTTCATTTGTACCGTGCTCCCGTTTCAACTGGACACTCATGATGTGTAATTCTCGACCGAACTGGAGCATTCTCTCGATTGCGGCATGACTTCTATCACATAACTGTTTTCTTCCGACGGGTTGATCGATTTCTACAAAAAGTTTAAAATTAAAAATCTGTCAAATAGTCAATATTTAGTTAAATATCAATAAATAATAAAATTATAATTACAATGAAATTTCCTCGTGTCATTATGCAACCCTAATTGCATATAGATGACAAAGAACAGTCAAACTAAACCAGACCAGAAATGGATGAGAATAAACTACATATTACTAGTTTATTATTAGTCTATTGGAGTATGTTGGTACTCGGAGCTCAAAACTCCTTAAGAAAAAATGTACACGGCCATCCAAATCCTACAAAGTTCCCTTGCGGTCTTTGTCCAAAAAAGGTCGTTCACCGTTGTTATAAAGCGCATCATCACAATACTGTACGGCATTCGTGGGGAGCAATTTAACGTTTGTTTGATCTTTGATGTAACAAAACAACACAACTTGCTTTATTATTAACTATTACCTGGTATACATATATATCAGTAATAGTTAATAGTAAGTTTGTCAACCCCATTTTAAATAGAATACATGAATATCAAACAGCATTGTGCTATCAAATTTTTCACAAAACTTCATAAAAGTACAACAAATTCACAAAATATCACCAAGCAACTTTTCTTTCATAAGCTGAAAATTCAAGAGATGCAGTTTTCAAACAACTGAAAATATCCAAAAAAAACAGTAAGCAATATAAAAGGACACCTGAAAAGTTACTGTGCAATGAAAAAAAGTTTAAGTTTTACATATGATATTGCAGTTTCTCATACAGCAAATGCCAAAAACACCCCAAAATCCAGGGAGTGAGGCGGGCTGACTTCTGTGGGATATTATTCAACCAGCAAAGAAGTATTCCGAAAACAGGAATGTCTGCGAGTGAGGGTAATGCCATCTACTGTACGTAGGACATACGACTTACGGGCCCAGTATGCAATGCCACATGTGGTGTAACTTTAATGCAATTACAAATTTCTCACTGTGCAGCAACTTTTTGAACATTGCATACTCCAAGAGTAATAGCAACATGTTGCTTCTCAGACAATGTCCCGTACGCCAATGCCTGGCACCCAGCTCAAATAAACATGCTTTCCGAACAAAGTGGACAAGCCAATTTAATTGCGTATGCACGTCTGGAATAATGATATTTAGCAATTAGCACCCACCGGGCAGCATGACCTACACTCTCAAGTAAGAAGTGGAAACTTTAAGTTGCTACCTTCTGGTGAGCATCTTCAAAACATTTTTTTTTTGCTGAAAAATTTGTAAAGATTACAAATTTGATGACTTTTTATAAAAATGGTAAATTGGATATCCTTTCTTTTTACGAAAAATTTGCATTCAATTTCCATAAAGAACTTTCAACAGTGAACATTTGACAGCTCTACAATTTCCAATCTTCCTGGATCAATGCTACCAGTTTCCTCGACATTATTATAATGTCGGAAACCGTCGACTTGACAAATTTTAGCTTTGTAGCTATCGACGCAATGACTTTCCCTGGTCATAATACTTTATGATTACTTCTGTAATATTGCAGCACACTGCATTTCTAAGTGTCATACATCTTACTAATTTACACAAAATGAATAGTGCTATGTACATGCAAGTAATAAACAGATTACGTCAAATAATATTTAATAAGTATAAACACTTCACTTTTAGTAGCGTCTGAAGTTGCCATCACCTTTAAAAATGTATTTCTTCGACGATTTACACGAGCGTTCGTACTTTTATTGCGTTCATTACATTTACTGATGTTACAGTTTAACAAAGAATAGTGTTAAAAATACGATACTCTTTAGTTATTTTATCTAGATTACGGCTACGTACAAAGCAACTACAGCTGGAATTATATTAATAATCTGCCTAAAACCTAGAAGTATTTTACCCATGCAGTTATACAATCGTTCTAAAGTTTACATACATCTTGAAACAAAAATAGGACAGAGTTAGGTAATGTAATTGGCAATGAATTTGCAAATTATGTGGAAAATGCAGATTTGAGTCACACTTCAAGTCAATATATATTCTTCCAGAATCTTCTCAACTTCATAAATTATATTTAAATGAATCAAAATCATTAAACAATAATAAATATAAATAAAAATGATCATTCCCGAGAAGAATTTTTTCTAAAAGGTGGGGATGGGGCATCGACGCTCTCTCGTAAACTACTGTACGAGATGTGATTCACGTTCCGTAGTCGAGTTCAAACGCATTCATTGCCATTTCCTAACATTATTCAAATGAATGTATGTATGAGGAACATTCAGAAAATAGTTTCCCTGCTTAAAAAAAATATACTGTTGTAAGTACTATTCACATGTTGTTCAATCACTCGATCGACTACACGCGATGCCGTATGGCATCCGCGTGTAGTCGATTTAAAAAACATAGTTGCTACCGTATGAGGTCGCAACTATGTTTATTGAGAGAAAATATTATGTAGGTATGAATAAACATATTTCATTTCATTGTTGCATTTAAATGAGTTTTATAATCGAAATCCATTTTTTCTAAAACATCATCATAATGTAAAAATTAAGCATTATAGGCATATGTGCTTTTTCCAATTTAAACATATAAAGGCATTCGTTTAAACTGGTAGTAATCTGAATGGAAACTACACGAGAAACTTGCTTTAGTTTATTTTGTACAAACAGACTTTGATGTTAATGTCAAGTGAATGGCATTTAATCCTACGTTGTTCTCATTGTAGCTGCGTCGTCCAATCGGAAGAATGAATGACACTGTAGGTGATTATGTTGTGTTTCTTCTGAACATTTAAGACAAATTGTGACAAAATCAAAATGTGGTAGAGAAAACCTTGCAGAAGAAGAGAAAAACATATTAGCAGAGATTAAAAGTCAAAAATAGAGGATTTTAACTTCTCAAATCTTTGATCTTTCCTTCTATGTGGACATTAAGATGGCCTTTTTAATCATATCTGATGTCTGATCAGCCATTTCCATCATGCTCTGGGATATCCAAAATTCCCAAGGTTACTCCCTGCTTCAGTTCTGAATCCCCAGAGTAAGCCAATGCTTTAACAGTCTTGACCATTTGGCCATCAAAGTACTTCACTGTTTTGAACAGTAATTCAAACTTCATAAATACAAAGCAAAAGAAAATGACTACCTCAAATTACTACAGATCAGTACAATACAAACATATTGTGCACATCCAGTCTAACACTAAACATGAGGTATGCCTTAGGGCTAAACTTCGAGCATTACCTCACATCAGAGGCAGTGCTTGGAGTCTTCATTTAAACAAACAATTTTGGTTTGGCCTAGAAAGATTCTTCATTAATGAATTTACTGTTGGAAACAAATCTATAATATACAAGGTCCTTCTACCAAACCAAAATTGGAAACAAATCTATAACATATAAGGTCCTTCTCACCAAAAATGCCACAAGCATTGCACTTTTTCTTGAATCTGTCTCAAAAAAATTCTTTTTGCCTCAGTAAAGAGGACAATTTCCATGTTGGTAGATTTGATCGGCCAGTAATATAAGAAATATTGAATTTCACTACCAATGAATTGATCCATTCAGAATATACAAGCCTTTACAACAAGTTCTCCATCGACGAGTGCTAATTATTTGCATCGATCGTCTGTTCATTTCCTTGGGACGACATAAAAACAGACGCAACATATTTCCAAGTTGTCACATAGTATGGCACAGAACCAAACAAAATTACTAAAATATCAACAAGACTGTCTGTTGATTTCCCACTAAAGCTAGATTACCCGAATGGAGATCGTCATCTATTCATTTGCAGCCTTCTTTAAAACTTGGTTCTGTTAATTAAAGTTATAGCAAAAAATAAAAATATAACTAAATTAAGGTAACACAACATCAATGTCATCAAGAAATTGATATGTAATGTCAAAGTTCAGTTTATTCTTGATTCTACTATGTATTCCTAGCAAAGTCTATCCAAATTCTTCTGAATAAGAATACTACCGTTTTAAATTACTGTAATTATGTTTCTTATTATCCGAGAAATAAGCATTGTATACCAAAAATTAAAGTAATCGAGTTTCGTCTACCATTCAAACTGCCTCTAGGGAGCTCCCTAAATAAAAATGGCAACTCTGCAATTGAGAAAGCATTCCGTGCCCCGCAACCCGCTAACTCGGAATAGGTCTTCGTCGAGCCATACGAATTTCATGAACAATTTCAAAGTGACCTGCCGCATAAGGTAAACATTTCTTTGTAAAGGTTCAATTTCTCACTAAGGCAAAAAGTAGGAATTGACATTTTAAGAAAGATTAAAAGTGGCGTGTGAATATTTCTAAAGAGATCAGCAGCTTCTCTATTTACGTCGAGTCAGTCCTACGGTTTACCTTTATGGGGGTGTTTCCGTTTTGACGAGATCGATTCGATCGAGTCGTCGTTCTCCATCACATTTCTGGACTCGAGAGATCGACGCCAACATAAGCTTTCGGATCCAAACTGAGTTTAAAATCTCTCGTAAATGTTTAAATTTTTGTTAAAAAACAAAGATTGCACTGTGAACATCAGAGTTAAGATCATTTGCAGGGAGGAAATTTGGCAACCATGGTTGCTCGTGCTTTCGTCAACATATCTTATGATAGATTCATTTATAAGAAAAAAGAACATGGAGCAGAAATGCAATAACAACATATTTTCATGTAATAATACATTTTTTTCAATGCACTAACTCACTTCAATGTACTTTTCTTTTCCAACCTGCGACAGATGCAAAAAAAAAAAAAACTTTAAATTGTAGTGGCATCATCTGTTATGATGATAATATAAAAATTTTTAAATTAAAATTAATTGTTATAAAATAGCAAAATGCTTAATTTTGAGGGTACAAATGAATTTTATAAAAAAAAGTGTAAAAAGAAAGATTTTACTTGTTATTAGTAAAGTCTAGACCCGCTTGAGATATAAAACATGGTCCTCTCCATCTCCCTTCGACTCAAATTTAATGGCATCAATGCACCTAATACACAAACCTCTCTGCAAAATTTCAGAAACTTTTGACAAAAGGCACAAGACTTATTAAGCTTCAAAGTGAGTGAACAAAACTGTGCCTTTCCCATACATGCTAACATCCAAAAAACTTCCAAATTTTTTGCATTTCGATGTTTTTAGGTCCCCCGAGTTCAAAAATGTAAGAGTCTTGGAGTCATTTTTGAGTGATTGTCATGTCTAACAGAGAAACTATACCGGTCTGTTTTATTACTTCCTGGCTTTTATACATAACAGCCAGGAAGTAATAAAATCAGAGTATAAAAAAAATGGTTTTTAATTGAAAAGTTTAACTACCCAACATAAGAACTATCTGTAACATAGATATAAAGTTCACTAAACTACACAACCACATTATAATAAATATTACAACCCTTAACAAAGGAAAACAAAATGCAAACGAAACAGAGAAGAACTCGAGTCCTCTAATTGTAGCGTGAGGTACTTTCGATCTCGTCGACGTGCAATTAGAGTATTTTCTTCTCGTAAATAATCAATCGATGCTTTACTACTTATTTCGTCTTATCGATCGGGAAGAGAGAGAGGAAAAAACGGTTTGTCACGTCGAATTCTCATTTATTGAGAGCTTGTAAATCGAGATCAGAACGTACGAAAAAGAAAAAGAAACCGAATGGGTGATCTTTATTATTTTGCACGTCAGAAATGTGTCACACTTACATAAGAATCTAGAGACAATCGGAACCTTCATTAATTCTCAAAATTATCACTCGGTGACAAGTAGGCACTTTTTATGTTTATCTATATTTAGTAACCAATTTAAATTTTCTGAACGGTAGCCAATTTGTATTTTTATCTAGCAGAGTGTTATATTGGCTTCATTCAAACTCCAAATTTAACGTAATGGATAACTAAATGGCAGCTTGAGATAATTTTACTGTAAATTAGTTTTCACGACATCATTGCATCTACTCATATTCTACGATATTAATCTACTACAGCAAAAATTTTTATATTGAAAAAAGGAATTAACAACATTAGGAAGATGGATCAAAAGAGTACAAGCCCTACTTTTTGTTATACAGTTTACAAGTCATAAATAGTTTTATTGACATAATCTATAAAATTATGAAAATCTGAGCTAAATCTCACCACGATGCTAATAAACTGGTCCGTAAACAGTTTATTACCGTGCCACAAACCGAAATTGCTCGTCGTGGACTACAATCTGAGTAGCATCGGTCTAATACGTAGTTAATTATATTGCGATCGGTCACTATTTCTGTTCGACACTCGGCAGTGCATTAAACATTGACTTTGACAGGTTGTAGATCAAACTGAATTATTCTAGAATATAATATGGGAAGAAAAACGAGAACGAATAGGTCCAGTCAATTTGTAAAAACCATATTGTGAACGGTGTAACTAATATTTAAAAAAAATACAATTTAATTTCGATTATTGGAAAAAGTAGTCGTTACGTAGGTAAATGGCCCGTATACTCCTTAGAAATAGATATACATTCATCTTGAAATACACTTGCAAGTCATCTCAGTATTCGTTTATACTGTATTTACAGTTTTACATGCCAGTCTGTATATGTTATTAATTACTAATTGATTATTCTAAATCTACCAATATTCTGTAAAATTTCCAATTACGACCAGTAAAAACATCAGAGCTGTTTCACAAGTTTTGTAATTAAAAAGGTAAATACTTATAAGAGGGTCTTCCGAAACAAAAGCTATTGTTTGAAATTACCGTAATTAGGTTACTGTATTTACTCGCATATAAGACGAGGTTTTTATTCATTTTTCACTGCTTCAAAAACTTAGGTTGTCCTATACGTGCAATCAAAAGATTCTTTGCATTTTGCAAATAATTTTTGTGAACAGTCTATTCCCACTTTTTACAGGATGCTTACCCTCTTGTATTTAAAAACGTAAGTATTTTATCTGTCGTTTGAATCATTCTTGTGTATTGTCAGAAGTAAAGATGAATAGCAATAGGAAAAACAAAGCTTTTGAATTAAATTCCAAAATCGCACGGGAGCTGGATATAAGTTTTATCTATTCCCATGTGAAAACAGATGATTATTAAACTAGAATTCAAAGAAACTCTGTCTAACCGACAGAGAGTGGATTCGAGTGGCAAAAAAGGTTCCCGACTGTCCAGCTTTATGTGAACAAATTATGTTGTCGATTTTATAAGATTTTCCTTGAAGTTTAAAATGCCTGTATTTTTTGCTGGACAATGTGTGCATTTACGCGCATTTGATATTTTACTTGTGATTAAACGAAATAAAATTAGAATTGTATTAATAAATCTAATTTTCTTTATTTTGATCTTTAAAGTCACACCTCGTCCTATATGCGAGTAAATATGGTAATTATTATCCGAGAAGTATGCAACCACCAAGTTTCCTCTCCCATTTTCATTCAAACACCTTGATGTTTGCTGCCTCTAAGAAGTGCCTTAAATGAAAACGGAGACTCCACAACAGAGAAGGCATTTTCCACAGTCAAAATTGCTCGTCATCGTGCAACACGAGTAATCTGCAGGAGCTGTAACATTGCGGTTGCTAAGAGAGGAGTGATGACATAAGCCATAGTGAGCATAGGAAGAATTTGAGTGTCAGTTGGACATGTGTTGTGAAGTGAATGTCAAGAACCGTATGGAGAAATATGAAACTTGGACAGTTTTCAACCATTTTAGTGTACGTTACAATATTCTCGGATAATAATTAATGTGATTACAATAATTTAAAATAATAGCATTCTTTTTGGAAGACCCTGCATACTCTAACAAATGCAAGTTTTAAATAAAAAATTAAGAACAATTTGAATCGGATCTGCAAGTTCTTCGACATTAAAACAGTTTATAACTTGAATTGTACTGTAACCTATTAGATATTTTTTCATTTAACATAAATGTAATTATTGTGTAATTAAGTTAAATAAAAAATTTATAAAAAAAAACAGTAATTTTGGAATAAAATTTGAACCAGAAAGTGATTCTATTCGTTCCTAGATGCATAAGTCTGTATTTGGAAATAAATGGAATTGTTAAATGAATAAGATACACGAAAAAATTAAATAAAAGTTTTTAAAATATTATATAGTAGAATCTATTGTCTTTTTATATCTGAAAACTGATCAAAACTAACAACATAACTAAACTGTATCACAAATGATGTATATATTGTGTATTTAAAACAAAAATGAATATGACAAGAGATGGTAAACAAATTAGTTACAATTGCAAAAGTAAGGACATACAGCATAAATCAATTTTTCAAGAATTGTTGGAAATCAAACAGGAACGTATTTACAATTTTGTATTATAAAAATGTTCAATTATTATTTCTTACAATTGCTTCACGTCTAGTTATTTCATAAATTTGATTAAAGGCTATTATTATCTGCCTTAAAAGACTTATTACACCGGTCATAAAGAAATTACACCATTCCCCGTGTATAAATTAATTAATAATAAAAGACGACGACTTCCCGAGTATGCTGTAATTCTTTTACGACTGGAGTAATAAGTCTAGTATTTAACAATGATGATAATAGCCCACAACAGAACTTGTATTTAATTATTACACGATTCCCTTTTGTTCCTCCTCTAATTTGTCAATAAATTTGTATATACAGTAGAACTCCAATTATCTGAACTGCCACTTGCCCTCCTCTCCCCCCACCGATGTCACACTTCATTTCTCTTATGTTGTGCAACTGCACGGTTGGCAGTGCCTATTTGCCAAGACAGATCCAAATTATAAGACACTACTTATACATTGATGAATAATAAACACAGTACGGTACGTTTCTTTACATGTTATTCCATTTATTCGAATCACCTTTGGAATGAACCAATTCGGATTATCAGAATTCTACTGTACCATATTTCCGAAATTCTAATACGCATTTTCAAACCAATTTTTATTTGTATAAATTGAGAACATGTATTACAATCTGTTGGTGAATGGTTTTCGCCCAGAGTGCTGTGGCACTCTTCTCAGTTCAGAAGCGCTGTGGAATATAGTGCCGAGTTGTATACTACTAAAGGTACACAAAGCATTATAACTACATTGATGAAGTAGGGAAGCCACAAGAAAACAAAAAAGATCACCAAGCTGCAGTACCATTATTCAAAAAAAGGTTGAAAAAACCAGTCCAAGGCATCTGACGTTCGCAGTCCAAGTCATCACAAGTAGATTTATCTATAGATTAAGATTCAAACCACAGTTACCAGAGGCAGAGAGGGAAAGGTCTGCTCTTGTTACCACTTCGCCAACCAGAAAGACTGTTGGTTAGGTAGGGTGAAACAGTCATATGTTTGTGTATGTGTTATGAATTTTAAAGCCATTTTTTGGTACCTAGAGGGCCAAACATAAAATGAATCTCATTTTCATTTTTCTCAGAAACAAATACATGCAACAGCCCTCAAAACATCGTTTATTTTGCATATGGTTTGGAAGGTTTCACTTGTAAGTGCAAAATCGTATAAACAAAATGTGTGTAATCGAACTGTTTTATATCAGAAAAAGTATCAGAAAATATGCAGAAATGCAGAAAATATTTAATGTATAATTGCAAAAAACATAAATGGGGTTCAAACATACTAGGGGGCTTCAAAAAGTTCATGGAAAAAGGCTGTAACTAAAAATTGCTTGAAAGGATTTTGATTTCAATGCACCTGAACACTCTTGTGCCATGTTATAACATGTTCAAACATAAACCCTTAAATGCAGGTAAGAACGTTGTGCTGCCAGTTAAAAGTCAGGCACCATTCGAGCAATACGGATTCCGCCAAAATCAAGACCAGAACAAACAAAGTTCATGGTGAAACTTGGTTGGGAGAATAGGCTAATCACTGATGCTCAAGAACAAGTTTATGGTGATAATGTCCCAAAGAAGTCAACAACCTACAAATGGATAAGTCACTTCTGAAGTGGAAAAAACCAAGGTTGAAGATGAGCCCTGCAGTGGCAGGCCAATATCAATTTGTGAGGAAAACATTGATGCTGTTGTGACTTGATTGAAAAGGATAGACAAATAACCACTGAATTGGTAGCAGATACACTCAACATCTCCGTGGGTTCTGCACACACAATTCTTGTGGAGAGTTTGGGACTAAGCAAGCTTTCCACTAGATGTGTCCCTAGGCTGTTGCGCCCAGATCAACGAAAAACAAGGGCAGATCTTTCAATGGAAATTTTGAACAAGTGGGATGGAAACTCTGAAGCTTTTCTACGAAGAATTGTGACAGGGGATAAAACATGGCTCTACTAGTACGATTCCGAAGTCAAAATTCAATCAAAGCAGTGGCTGCCCCGGGTGGAAGTGGACTAGTCAAAGCAAAATCTGATCATTCAAGAGGAAAGGTCATGGCCACTGTCTTCTGGGATGCATAGGGGATTTTGCTAGTTGACTTCCTCGAGAACAAAAAGACAATTACATCTGTTTATTATGAAGGCATTTTGAGAAAACTGTCCAAAGGAATCTCGGAAAAACACCCTGGAAAGCTGCATCAACATGTCCTCTTCCACCACGTCAATGCACCTGCTCATGGTGATCGGCAAACAAGAGCGGTGTGATGTGAATTTCGATGGGAAATCATCCTACATCCCCCTTACGGCCCTGATTTAGCCTCATCCAACTTCTTTTTGATTCCAAAGTTGAAAAAATCATTGAAAGGTACTTTTACATCAGTTGAAGATGTAAAAAGAGCTGCTCTGATATGGTTCAGATCACATGACCCTCAGTTCTACTCAGACAAACTGAAAGACTGGTATCAACGTTTGCAGAAGTGTATCGACTTTAATGGAGTATATGTTGAAAAATAAACATCATAACTGAAAATGTTTTCTCATACTATCCTTTTTCCACAAACTTTTTGAAGCCCCCTCATATAATGCAAATAAACTTCTATTCAAATATATATATAAATAATATAACTTTAATATTGTTCTAATGAAAAATAATTATAAAAAAACTTATCCTTACCCATACTATTTTCTACTTTATCGTTTTCGTGACTGCAACCATTTTGATAGTTATCCGAACCGGTAATTACGGTACCGTTAGTTATGGACATCATAGTCCTAGACACACTCACGTGATCGTTAACATTGGAGTCCATACTCTCCATTTCAATGTCCGGATCAGGATTGGAGAATTCACTTCGGACGAATTCCGAATTCCCATTTGTAATTTCTCCATTTAACACATTATTAGTTGCATTCATTTGTTCTACTGACGAATTATTATTTACACTATTTTCTGAAGTCACTGGCACAATTGGTTTTGTTGGTATGATCTGAGGACTGTGACATCGCGATACGACGGTAGAAACGTGCGCTGTCCTCTGTAGGTATTGTGTAGAATAGTTAGGACTCATGCTGGGCGAACTCTCCCGAGACTTTGGACTTCTACCGGATCTGACCTCGCTGTCTGTCCCGTTTACCATTTCTATAAACTGACGACATTTAAGCATAAATAACAAGTTAGGATTACGTTCTAGAAGACCGGGATATAGATTTTGCGTTGTTTCGATGGCTTCTCCCATTCTACCTGCTAATACTAATTTCTGTATCCCTGTAAAATATACAGACATAAACTCATTAGAACAAACTTCATATTTAACAAATTTTTATATTTTAAACCAAAATAAAAATAAGTAAAAATTTATTTATATTGGTGCATTTGTGAAGACAAGCATATCTGAACAGCAGTTAATATTACAGTACAGTGATTAGAAATCTACTATCAGCGTGACCACAACAGATCTGTAATTATTGTAAAGAGCAACTAACTTTAATTTAAAGTTAATAAAACAAATTATCTGATTGGATTTCATATCCTACTGGAATTCAGAATGATCAATAATCAAGTTATTTCTTATGATCAAAATTTGTACCCAGTCCTAGTTTTGGAGTGCTTTATTAGCTTCCGATTCAATGCTGCTTCTTTGCAAATTTGTGCTATTTGTTTTGCTAATTTTTATTATTTTAAATCCTATTATTTATTATCAATTTTCAGTGTCCATTAATTTGGAACTTGCATGAATTTCTAATCATACTGGAAATAGAGTGCATATATTAAAAGAAAGAAAAGAAAAAAACAAGAAAGAGACACACTATGAACTGCAAAGTAACAAGAATTTCATCCAAATTAAGCAAAGGAAGCAAACATAAGCTCATGTGTTATTAACGAGTAAAATTCTGATAAAAGTTTAAAGTTAAATGCCCCCAAGAGGAAATAAGAGATGGGATCCACTCCCTTTTAATTCAGAAGACTATCCCATACGTTGCGGAATGAATATTTAATTTGTCTTTGTACAGTTCTGATAACTTTACCAATAGTATTGGTGTGTGAATATCCAGCAGTTTCCACTGAATACTCACAAACCAAACACAGACACAGTCATGGGTCAATAGCATGTTGAGATGATGAATGGGAAATGAATGAGAACACACAAGAAATACATTTTTTACCACCCGTGATCGACGTGCAAATTAGCATTTTGTACTTTCTATTCATGCCATTCACGTGCACAGAGTGTTCTTTCGTAGTAAATTGATTATGCACTACAACTTCATAAGTGAGCATTTCCCGTATCGTGCATAGTCTTTGAGACAAGAGCACTAACTTCCAAATTTTACTGCTAGAGGTGCTAAGAATGGTCTTGTCTTGTATAGTTATAATAAAGTGATTGTGCTACATCACATTGTAACTGTAGATATCTACATTTGTCAGTTACAGAAGGATTTTAGTAAATAACTCTTTTTAAGTTAGTAGAAACATTTAACTTTACTATGCATCCTATACCGGGTGAACTAAAAGTAGGTGGACAGTAGGTGGAATAGGGTTTGGGTTATACTACGACAATGGTGTATATTTAACTTGATTATGGTTATGCTTGAAAAATTACATCAGAGATGCATTTCAAGAAATTAATACACAAAGATACTTGTGCAAAAATGTTTGTCAAAGGATGGAACGGTGAAATGTAGACTTCAAAGCTGTGTAAGTTGTGATAAATGGCAGTTTGAGCACCTGTGTTGAAAAAATTGTATTGTATATGTAATCTCAATAAATGTTATCACTTACTGTCCACTTACTAAAACAATTCTCTCAAATTTAAAATTTTTAAATGTCCATCTAGTAACTGGGACAATTCCTTGTACAATTGACATATAAAGAGGAGGGAAATTACCAACAAATTTATTTTTGTATTTTCGTAAATGTTTGTTCAATACTCTAGCAAACATTGCAACAAATTCTCTGTCACAATGAAATCCGCAGAATTAAACAGCTGTATCTTAATACAGTTGTCATTTATTTATTTTAGTGTGTGTGTGGAGAGAATTTAAATTAAACTTTGCATTTCAGTGTAATAATGATAAAATTAATCAATAGAAGGATTGTACAAAATCACTATTGCTTTTTTTAAAACACATTTAAATTCAAAGCAAATATTATAAAATAGACTGTTAAACTCCTTATCTAAACTTTGATCCTGTTTGATTAATATTCTACAGAAAAATATTTTGAATACTACTCAACTGCGAAATATATATTTTTAAATAATCGTTGTTTATTGTAAATAATAAACACAACTAAGCTGTCACAAGTTATTTCAAAAAAATTGGGGAAAAGAACAATTAATTAATAAAAAAAAACGCATAAAAGTGAAAGGTTAATACAAATTATGACTAATCCATATGGCAAAAAAAAGTTACACTCCTTAATAGACTTTTCTCCTTACTTAATTTTTATGAAGAATCATCTGTGTCCGTATTTAACGGCCCAAGGCTAAATAAATATTCTATGAATATGTTTTAATCGGTCATTCGTCTCGACGGCTTTCGTATCTCAAGAATTACTGGCTACAATATAATATTTACAATGAAAACTGTTACTATATTACTACAATGGGAGCAAAGTCAAACGACGAAGATTAACTTTCGAATAAACAAGTGATATATTCTCATTTTCGCTGTTACTTCGCTCATTATCAAGTCTATCTTAAATAACTATTATAATGCAGTAAATATGATAGTTATGATTACATGAAAGTTAATTTTTCAGCAGTTAGTTCCATAAATTTATTATTGACTGAAAATATACATTCAGAGACTTTTAAATAACTTTTGTGTTCCATTTTTACTAGTAGAGTATTCTTTAATGTAATTAAGCTTACATATTAGATGTACTGATATGTACAGTACAGTACATTATCATCACAGTTATGATGATAAATTGAATTATTTAAAACTGATAAATACATTCATTTTCAATAATTTATTGTTCATATTAATGTTTAAAAAACACTATAAATATTCAATATATTAGAAATATATGATTTAATTTATTAGACTCAAATACGTATACAGTGTAGCCAAGCTATTAAATTCTCGTGTTGTTATAATAATAGAAATATCTACTGCTTAATGATGGCGTTCCTATATGATTATAATGGAGTTGAAAAATTTGTGGCTGCCTGTATCTTTTCTACATTTAGATATGTTTAAATACAAACACTTATGTCTGTGTTATGTACAGCCCTTATGAGTACAGGTACTCCTCCTTTACGACTGCTCGCATTTACAACCAATCGAGTTTTGACCTGCAATTTGGGGAATCTCCTTTCTCAGCTTGAGTGTCGATCAGTGGCAAATGATGACACGCGCACTAAGCGTACTGTTTGTCGATCTTTAATGGACTGTATAAATATGAAAGAAAACACTTGCGGTTTGATAAAAGTTTAATGCGGTTTGCGGGTCGTTACACAAGAACAAGAAGAAAAAAAACAATATGGCTGACGCCCATGGCCGTTACTTGGCCGTTACAAAAAACTCTTGTATCCAAACGTTTTTAAATTATCATTTTTTCTTCTCACAAAAAAATACGGTGGCGCTCGAGGCGGCAACATCCCGGCCCGCGTTGAAGTAATACTTCAATAAACAATGTTAAACATTAAATTTAAATTTAACAATTACAACAGAAATGACGCGTGTAGGTCACCAAGGAGAATCACATTTTCTTTCTAGATGGATGGTAACAGGCACAATTTGGTTATGCTTCTCTTAAAAACACCTTGAGGGGTTTTCACCAGAACAACTCTCACCTTCCCATCGGGTCCTTTGATAACTTCCTGTATGCGGCCCATCGACCAACTTCCAGGTGGGAGGTTTTCATCTTTTAAGACGACCATTGAGTCTGGTGTTATATTGTCCTTCTCAAATTGCCACTTATGTCGGGCCTGTAGGTTGTTTAGGTAGTCCAATTTCCATTTACGCCATATAACTTGAACAAATTTAGTTAACATTTGCCATTGAAACAAATAGTTATCTGGTTTACTGGTGAGATCTGACTCCGGTAGTCTAGTCAGAGGTCTTCCGATAAGAAAGTGTCCTGGAGTTAGAACTTGGAAGTCGCTT
The DNA here is from genome assembly GCF_030686945.1 of Centruroides vittatus. Lineage (NCBI taxonomy): Eukaryota > Metazoa > Arthropoda > Arachnida > Scorpiones > Buthidae > Centruroides > Centruroides vittatus. The sequence continues at coordinate 304,237 of NW_027121163.1, forward strand.
GGATCAGAGGACATAGGAGTGAGCGGTCGGCTATTCAAAATTCCTTCTATCTGCGTGGTGATAGTTATAAACTGCTCTATAGTTAGATGCGAGTTACCTACGGTTCTTTTTAGGTGATGTTTAAAGGACTTCACTCCTGCTTCCCAAAGGCCACCGAAATTTGGTGATCTGGGCGGTATGAACTTCCAAGTGACCTCCTCGCTGGCGAGATAATCAGCTAAACTGTCAGGAGGTGTTTTTACGTAGTTATGTAGGCGTTTCAACTCCGCACTGGCACCCACAAAATTTGTGGCATTATCTGTCCAAATTGACGCACTTTTACCCCTTCTGCTAAAAAATCTTTTCAAGGTTGCTATCATTGCCTCGGTTGTTAGGTCGGTAACTACTTCAAGGTGAATTGCCCTAGTCACAAGGCAAACGAAGATTGCGATGTAGCACTTCTGATAGGTGCCCTTTCTTTGTCCCTTATATTTAATAAGAAAGGGACCACAAAAATCAATCCCTACATGTTTAAAGGGGGGACTTGGAGTCATTCGCTCCGAAGGAAAATTTCCTAGGATTTGTTCCATGACTTTGGGTTTATTTCTAAAGCAAACGAGGCACTCATGTACCACCCTTCTGGCCAGGTTTCTTCCACTTAAAGGCCAGAATTCTTGTCTGACGAGGTAAAGTAAAGTCTGTGCACCAACATGCAAATTTTTCAGATGATAATATCTCATAATCAAGTGGGTTAACTTGTGATTTTTAGGTAGCAGAATTGGAAACTTTTTATCAAATGATAAATTTGAATTGCTCAATCTACCGCCGACTCTCATTAGACCCTGTTTATCTAGAAAGGGATGTAATCTGCTTAATTGACCCTTCGTTAGATTCCTTCCCATTTGCAATGTTTTTATTTCCTCGGCAAAGGCCATTCCTTGTACTTTGCCGATCAAATAAATTTTGGACTCTCGGAGTTCTTTCCTTGATAAAGGGCCAAATCGACGAGTTACGTGTTTTATGTTATGTAGAAACCGGAAAATATAACTAAGTATGCGAATTAATTTGATGTAATTATTACTAAGTTCAAACAGGGTATTGTCAAGGTCAGAGCTTGACACTGACACCAAATTAACATGCGATTGTTTTTTAAGCTCAGATAGATATTTTTCATCGGAGGAAGTGTCGATGGCATATTCATCCTGACGTTGAACGGTTGGTGCTACTTGAGACTGCACTCCACTCCACCATAATTCCATGGATAGTAGATCTTGCGGATTTAAACCCCGAGAAACTACATCTGCAGGATTGGAGTGGGAAGTTGTATGTTTCCAGTGGCAGCCTTCAGTAATAGATTGGATCTTTTCCACACGATTCGCAATAAAGGTCTTCAGGCGATATGCGGAGTGTTGATCCAAGCGATGGCAATAGTTGAATCTGTGTGTAGGATCACTTCAGCTATATCCATTTGCAGACATGAGCATACTTTTTTGACAAGTTGAGACAGTACTAGACAAGCTGATAGCTCTAATCGAGGGATTGTCATAACCTTAAGAGGAGCGACACGAGATTTACTAGCAATAAGTCATGTCTTGCCAGTTCCATCTTCCTTTATGCAATGCATGTAAACTACTGCTCCATAAGCTGACTCCGAGGCATCTGCATATCCTAGCAAGACAGCCCTTTGAAGTGGATCTGTTAAAATATATCTAGTGATCTTAAGATCGTCCAGGGCTTTCAAGGACGACACAAAGTTCACCCAATCATAGTTAAGGTTTTCTGGTAGAGTATCCTCCCAGTCGAGCTTACTGAGCCACAGCTTTTGTAGAAAGATCTTTGCTCGAGTTATAACTGGTCCCAGAAGACCCAAGGGGTCATAAAGTCTGGCGATGACACTCAATACTTCTCATTTTGTATAAAGCAATTTTTCTGGAATCGATACCCTGAATATGAACTGATCTTCAACCGGCTTCCAAATAATGCCTAAGGTTTTTACTGTTGGTTCCGCACTTGAGGAAAAGCAATGTTCCTTATTTTCTGGTGAACTACTGTTCATCAATTTCATTGAATTAGAGTTCCATTTGTGTAGTGTCATTCCACATGTGCTCAACATGTTGCACAACTGAGATTGTAGTTCGAGGGCAGCATCGAAATCTTGCTCACCTGACACAATGTCATCCATGTAGACATCTCGTAATATGGTTTTAGAGGCCAGAGGATATCTTGCTGCTTCATCGTAAGCCAACTGCTTAAGGGTTCTCACTGCTAGAAAGGGAGCACTGGCGGTTCCATAAGTCACAGTTTTCAGTCTGTAGGTGACTGGCATCTCTTCTTCCTCGTTCTTCCAAACAATTCTTAAGAGATCTCGTTGCGAGGGCTCAATTAGAATTTGACGAAACATTTTCTGGATATCTGCTGTAAAAGCGTACTTGTATTTTCGAAATCTTGTCATGATCTCGAAAACATCTTCCTTTACTTCACCTTTCAAGAGATGATCATTTAGACTCAGCCCAGAAGTTGTGGGAGCAGATGCGTTGAAGACTACCCTTAACCTTGTAGTGGTTTTGTCTGGTCTAAACACACCGTGATGCGGAAGGTAGTAACATATATTGTATGCTGTCTGATCAGCGGGAGGTTCCTGCACCCTTTCCATGTGGCCCAAGTCCAAATACTCCTTCATGAAGTTCTGATATAACTCCTTTAATTGTTTGTCCCTTGATAGTCTCTTCCACAATTGATTCAATCTCTTCAATGCTAACTTCCTTGACTCTCCCAAGTTTTGTATCTCCTTGGTTGCCATCTGCACAATGTATCTCCCATCTTCATTACGTCTGTGAGTTCTTTGATAATGATCTTCGCAATACTCTTCTTCTTTACTCATCAAACTTGGAGCCTCTGTAAGAGTTTCTATTTGCCAGAACCTTTGTAAACATTTATCGATTGATTCAGACTCTGATATTAGTCCACAATATTTATCTTGATCATTAGAGTCTGTGGACCCAGTAGCGATGTATCCAAAAACTGTGTTGCGAAATGTTAGGTTATTGTTGCACGATAGACGAATTTGATCGTTCTTGACTATTTCAAAAAATGCTTCAGCTCCAATAAGCATGTCAATCTTGCCTGGTGTAGCAAATCTTGGATCAGCTAACTGACGGGGTATTTCTGTTTTGCTGACGTGTAGAGAGGAAACCGGAAGTAAATCCGTGATCCTTGGCACCACTAAGAACTCTAGCGTCTTAGAAAAGGATCCATTACCGTTTATTATTGTAGCAGGCAGCTTAAACTTGACCGAGGTTTTATTTCCGCTTATACTAGAGACTGTGAGGTCGATTCTTTCTTGCGGTGTGCCCAGACGACTTGCGAAATCTCTAGTTACGATATTTGACATACTGCCCGAGTCCAATACTGCGCGCGCTTGAATGCTGGCTCCGGTAGTATGATTTAAAACCCAAACCATGGCTGTCGAGAGAATTACTGTCTTATTTCCCTTGTCAATACATGATAGTGAGTGAGGTATACTCTCACGAAACTCTATTGCGTCGGGATTAAGATCCTGCTTGGTTGAAATCGGTTTGCTGTCGATCACTGGTGCATTTGAACCAATTATAGCTTGTTTCTCTTGGTGCAGTAATGTATTATGTCGCTTTCGGCATATCTTACAGCAGCTTTTGGAGTTACAATTTGATAACTTATGCCGATCACTTAAGCAATTGAAGCAGAGGTTGTTTTTGGCCACAACATCGTTTCTTTGGGAGACTTCCAACTGTAGAAAAGAATCACAATTGTAAACAGGATGATTCTGCTTACATAAAATGCAACGAGACATAGAATTGTTACATTTCACAAATAAGTTTCTCGGTTTAACTCTATCTTGATTACACCTTGGCTTCACGAACGTGGCCTTATTAATATTTTCTAAAATCTGAGAACGCTTTTCCAAAAATGAAATCAAATTATCTAGCTTAGGAACGTCATTCGAACTAATACTGAACTCGTACTGTTTTAGAGTCTCCTTATCCAGTTTCTGAAGTACAATGTTTAGAATTAAGATATCGGACAGCTCATTCCTTTCATATCCCAGGACCTTTAGAGCTCGCATATTCCGATTGACAATATCAATTAAGTTCCTCAAACCCCTTGCTGACTCATAAGCTAGTTTTACAGAGTCCAGAATCGCATTAACATGGGTTTCTACTATTAATTTCTTGTTTTCGTACCTCTCTTGTAACGCTTGAAACAATGAAGCAAATGAATCATTTAACGTTTCTAAACTCTTAGCTTCCCCTATGAGAGCAGCTTTCAAATAATGTAGTTTCTGTTCAGCCGATAGTTGCTCGCTTGACGAAATGATATTATCAAATTGCATTTTAAAGTTACTCCATTCTTCATATCTTCCAGAGAATTTCGGTAGAGGAATCTCTGGCAATTTAATATTAGCGGAGTTATTTCGACCTACGGGGGCCTGACTCACCATAACGACGGACGAATCTGCTTCTAATCGTTTAATACGAGACTGGATCTTAAATTTACAACTTATAATTTTGTCCTCATATTCTTCACTATTGACTATCTCAGTGTCATAGTCAGTTGGGCTAGTAATGAGGCCCTCAATCTCCCCGTTTAACGTTCTCAACGACTCTTCCTTTCGACTAAACTGATCCAGTATTTCTAGAAAGGTTTCTGTCTCTTTATCGTCACTTTCAACTAGACTATTGACTTTACTAATTAATCTCGTCACACTAGCTCTTATCGAAGCGCGTTTTTTCCTTAATTTCTCGAGTTGATCCATTTTAACTCTCTACAACGTGTAATGGACAAATAAATTCTTCCTACCTTGGATAGGCGACTTAATGAAGTTTGAACTCAATCTTATTTGCTTGCGAAATTGTCTCTTTTCTTCTCATCCGCCTCGACGGACCAGATGTTTGTCGATCTTTAATGGACTGTATAAATATGAAAAAAAACACTTGCGGTTTGATAAAAGTTTAATGCGGTTTGCGGGTCGTTACACAAGAACAAGAAGAAAAAAACAATATGGCTGACGCCCATGGCCGTTACAAAAAACTCTCGTATCCAAACGTTTTTAAATCATCATTTTTTCTTCTCACAAAAAATACGGTGGCGCTTGAGGCGGCAACACGTACTATAATAGGCTTGCACGTACTATAATTGTCTTATATAGTGGTGTAGCGAGGGGGGTGCAAGGGGGTCTTAGACTTAGACTTATATTTTATCATGCACCGGGCACCACTCACAGAGGGGCACCCAAATAGTCTCCAAGACAAACTAGATGTGTTTCTGGAGGGGGAGAAGGGTGCCAATAAAGTGTTGTGCCCCGAGCGCCAGTTATGTTCGCTACGCCACTGGTCTTATAGTACTATAATAGGCTAATAGGATACTATAATAGTCTTTTTATAAATAAATTTGAAGTTTGTTGCATAATTTGTATAATTTTACAACAATCCTATATTCCCGGTGCAAGCTCCTCGCTTATCAACCAATTTGCTTAACGACGTAGTCATCGGAATGGAACTCGGTTGTAAAGTGAGGAGTACCTGTACTAGGTTATTCTACAAAAGTGTATTTTATGGCATTCACTTAACAAACTTGCTTAGCTATGTATTTCTTGGGCTGTATTTCCATCATTAAGTGGGATACACCTGCAATTATTTTTTAAAATAAACATTTTAATTCTCCTTTTATAAAAAAGGAGAATTAAAATAGAAGAGAAAAAAATCCATTGTTATATTCAGCAAAATTCATTAATTTATTGCTTTTTTTTTCTTTTATACAGCTGATGTCACCAAGACAATTATTGCCATCGCCAATACAACAAACAATAAACAAATCCTATTAAAATAAATACTAAAATACAGAACAATAATAATAAATATATAAAAACAATAAATTAAATAAAATAAGGATTTGATTTAAGAATGGAATAATTAAACACAATCTGTGCAAGTAGAAAACTTATTTCAATAATAAATAATTAAGTTAAAATGAAATAAATATGTTAAAAAAAAAAAATGAATATTATCAGAGATTTACTTTCGCTTATAAGATATTTATACAGTGAATAATTTTAAAATGAACAAATTAATAAGTACGTAAAGTGTCATATCAAGTCTATTATATTGTTATGCAAAATTCTTTACTTACTTTGCCTATTTTTTATAGAACAAACATCTTCGTCGAAAGTCTGTCCCGTACTTCGTGAAAATGCTTCGGCCGTTGAACAATAACCGTGATGTACTAAATACGTCTGGACAATCCTGCAAAGGAGAAAACATGAAATTATAGTAAATACAGTGTCTTATCTCTCGACTGTAAAATATATGAAATAATTGTCTCTTATTACTGAATACAGGCATTGAAATTAAAAAGCTGTTGAAATATCGAAAACGAAAGAGAATTTAATAAGATAGATTATGCACATCTTTCTTGCATGTTGTGTCGATATTCATAAAATAGATATTATTTGGTATAAAATCGTGAACATTTAGAGATAAAGAATATACCCAAAATTAACTTTCCAGACAGTCCAGCTCGATAATCACAAAGTAACCACGAATGAAGCTACTGTCGTAGAGCATTATGCTAGTCAGCATAAGAAATGCTATGAATGCATTCTTGCCTCAGCAAGTCACCTTGCAATTAGGCAGTATGAAATTTCATTCTCGACGCATCTCTATCCTTGTCAGGACGACGAAGTAAAAGGCTGTTAGATCTGATTGCACCTGTCTTGCTATTATGTGATCCACCCTTGGGGTAACCAAGTATGTATACGGATGAAAAATAAAAATTATATTGTATCTCAAACTCAACTCTAAAGCACTCCCTGCAACAAGTAGATAAATTAAAACAAAAATTTTTCTCGTTTAAGTTAAAGTGATAAAGAATTCAAGTAACTCGAAACACACCTTGTGACAAAAGAGAAACAATACAAAAGAACTGATTGCTTACTTTCTTTAATATCACTTATAAGATTTGATCAAGGAAGTATTATCTTTGACCGAGAAGTTTAAACAAACAGTACTAAAATAACAATTATAAATCTGTTAGTTTTTAATATGTTGACAATGAACAAAGATTTAATTATAATATTGTTTTTTCTTACGTGATAAAACCAGATTGTTTATTGTATTAATAAACATTAAAAACATTTTAAAATACCGTGAAACAATGGTTCTTAACCAAGAGTGCACACATTCCTGGGAATGCAGAAAACTTTCTTGGGGGGTGTAAAATTTCTGAGACATCAGTAGTAGTGGTTTGGGAAGCTTTGATCACAAAATTAATTTCATGAGACATACTGATCACAAATTGAAATTAATTAATAAATGTTTTTATAAATTTAAATTAAATTAATTTTATTTTAACATTTTTAGAAAACTTTTTAGTTCAATTCAGTTTTCATATTTAGAAAACTTTTAGGGTTTGTAGCAAGACATACAAACAATTTTGGAAAGATAAAGAAATGTAATGAATTTATTACAAAATCTATCATATTCAATTGGAAAAAATAATGCTTATTATATATATACCGTTGTATTACTATTATTTTAATATAAAAAGTGAATTGTAATTTAACTTATTGTTAAATACATCAAACTAAAACTAAAATGTGATTGATTATAAAACAACCATTACAACCAAAGAGAAAACAACACCTTTCTTAAATTCCAGCAAAACTTTAACTATATAAGAACGTTTTCAACTGATTTCATCAGTCTTCTTCAGTTACTCGAACAAAAAACAAAAAGAAGAAAGAACCAAATTAAAATTTACAAAATCACGAGAATGGAAAGAATTCTCGTGATTGCACAGACTATGCAAAAACGATGTACCGATAAACGGTAAAAAATGCAAATTCTTGACAAAAAATGCAGATTCTTGACAAACTATATATAATATCACAATCTTACGTTATCCAATGAATGATTTCCAAGCAGACGATAGCCCATCTGCGTCCCTGTGGTTGATGCAATGGGATGTTAATTGTGCCCTATATATTTCTAATTTCTCCAAATGTCTAACGGCCTGTTTAGATCTAGTGGCTTTTATGATGGAAGCACTATCCCAGTGTACCGTGATCTCCTGTTGCTTAGCAAATGCTGCTAGGACTGTGCTGTCAACTGTCCTCTTAACTGATTGTTTATGCTCTTTTATTCTTTGCTGTAAACCACGCAAGGTGGCCCCAATGTACACTAGATCGGATTTAAAACGTTGGTCCCTGATTGTACTCAATTCCAATCAGGGACCAACGTTTTAAATCCGATCTAGTGTACATTGGGGCCACCTTGCGTGGTTTACAGCAAAGAATAAAAGAGCATAAACAATCAGTTAAGAGGACAGTTGACAGCACAGTCCTAGCAGCATTTGCTAAGCAACAGGAGATCACGGTACACTGGGATAGTGCTTCCATCATAAAAGCCACTAGATCTAAACAGGCCGTTAGACATTTGGAGAAATTAGAAATATATAGGGCACAATTAACATCCCATTGCATCAACCACAGGGACGCAGATGGGCTATCGTCTGCTTGGAAATCATTCATTGGATAACGTAAGATTGTGATATTATATATAGTTTGTCAAGAATCTGCATTTTTTGTCAAGAATTTGCATTTTTTACCGTTTATCGGTACATCGTTTTTGCATAGTCTGTGCAATCACGAGAATTCTTTCCATTCTCGTGATTTTGTAAATTTTAATTTGGTTCTTTCTTCTTTTTGTTTTTTGTTCGAGTAACTGAAGAAGACTGATGAAATCAGTTGAAAACGTTCTTATATAGTTAAAGTTTTGCTGGAATTTAAGAAAGGTGTTGTTTTCTCTTTATTATACCAGTTCCAGTAGGTTCGTTATTCATTTTTACCATTACAACCATTGTTCTGTTAAATTTTTTAATAATTTGTATTCTACTAATGTATAAATGTACGTCCACTCGCCATCAGGAAATTTTACTACTGTTAATCAATTCATTACTTTTGATAATTTATCACCACGAGATAAAAAATCTGTTAAATTTGGAAATTTCTTACAAGAGATGTATTTATCGTATAAAAATCATAATTTTGGAAGTTGGGAATGTCATAGTAAGGTATATGAAATTTTATTTAACTTATATAAGAAGTACAATATAATTTATTACAAGGAGGAAATATTGAATTTAATTTTTTAAACTTAACCGATGCAATAATGTACATAAAAATTCCATCATTTGACATTGAAAACTTAGGGGTACCTAAATCCTCAAAAATCGGACAGATAGAAATTTTTATTTTTTTAATGAAACTACAATTATTCAGACATCGAACTCCTTGGGTGTCTAAGATTGGATAATATTTAAAAAATTATTATTATCACAAATATTTTTAAAAGAAATGTTCTTTTTGTGATATTCTATCTTACGAACAACTCTTAATTAAACAAAAACAGATATTTTCAAAATGAATACATTGTATAGGTATTTAATAAATAAGTAAGAAATATAATTTAGATAATTATTATATTGAACTATTTCTGTATTTTACTTTGTCTTATTGTTGAAATGTTATTTAAAGTTGTCGTGTTATAATTTACTTATTATATTAGAACAAATTGTAAAAATTATTAATGCAAATTAATTTTATAATAATAAATTTAATAATTAGAAAGAATATATTAATTAAACTTTGCTTTACTGTTACAGGATGTTTTATAAAAACTAAAGAATTAAACTAAAAAGTTTTCTAAATATGTTAAATTAATTTTATTTTAATTTAAATTTATAAAAACATTTAATAATTAATTTCAATTTGTGATCAGTATGTCTCATGAAATTTATTTTGTGATCAAAGCTTCCCATACCACTACTACTGACATCTTTTCTAGAAACAAAATAAAATCTTTTCTTTCTTTGGTTGAATTTATTAAGCAATCGATTGTATCACCGGTGTTGGCCATTTTACATCTCAGATTATTCCCAAGAATCTAAGTAGGGGTAATGTATTGGCATAGAATGTGTGTGTAAACCCAAGTGTGGCCTTTTGTAGTTGGCTGATGGTGATTTTTCCAATTTTCAGATCTTCTAAGTGCTGAGGAGTTTTGGTACATTGTCACACTGGGTGCCGACATTGCATCGATGTGACAATGTTTCAAATGCATCAGTTGCAGTACCATGTATGACTATAGTATTGCAATTGCTGGTTTGTGCCATAACCTTTGAAATTTCAATCTTTAGATATTGATATTGATAGTATTATTATTATTACTATATTGGGTTTAGTGAGTTATACTCAGTTGACACCAGTGGCAGTGTACTATGCCAAACCAGAGTCAAGGCATAGTAACCAAAACAAAACAAAAATGAAATAAGTATGTCAGTGTGTGTGTCTGTATTCAGGAATTTCCTGACAATATGGCATGTATTCAATATAGTGGCCTTCTGTAGTGTGATATGTGTGTTTCTATTCAATTGTAATGTTCCCAGGCTTTTGTGTAGTATGTGTGGTATGACACCTGTAGAGGAGAGAACAACAGGTACAATAAGCACCCTATCCATCCTCCACAGATGCCTTATTTCCTGGGCAAGTTCAGTGTACTTGCTAATTTTTTCAGTTTATGTCTTGTACATTGTGAGTGTTTGAAACAGATATATCTATACTGTATATGATTTTATTGTGTTTGTCAATGAGAGTGTGATGTCTGGTCAGTTGTGGCAAATTGTTTTATCTGTGATTATGGCTCTGTTGTAGTACATTTTGTGCGTGTTGTTTTCCAATACTGTCTGTGGGATGTATTTGTAGTATGATTCGTGGATGTCTAATAATTTGTGTTTGATTGCAAGCTCTTGGTATATTATATTTGCTACTTGATTATGTCTATGTAAATGATCTGTCTGTGTCAAGAGCTTGCAACTGGAAGTGATGTGTTGTATAGTTTCCGGCATGATGTGACATTTTCTGCATGTGTCATTTGTGAGTGTTGTATCTTTGAGTATGTGTTTTCTGTAGCTTTCAGTATTTATGACCTGATCCTGTATGGCAATCATGAATCCTTCCATCTTCCCAAAGAGGCATCCTCAATCTAACCAGCTGTTTGATGCAGTTTTGTCAACAAAATCCTGGGCCAGGTCACAGGGACGCCTGCCATGGAGTACCTTTTGAACCCACGACTGCTTAATGGTGTCTATGCTTTTCATATGTTGTGTTGTGTCCATATGTTGTGAGTGTAAATTTAATGGCATTGTATAATGGCATGTTATTTGAGTCTGCTTTATGTAACAGTGATGTTTCTTGTTTTTTGTAGAAAAACTCTCGCAGTGTCTGTATTTGTTTGTAGCAAAGGTTTACTATGTCAATCAGGCCACATGGAAAGGTTAATCTTTCTATGGCAGATTTAGGATGATGATGTTTATGCTTAGTAAGTGTTGTTCTTGTTTTCCTTTGGAGTTGCTCAAGATCTGTGCGAGTCCAATGTCTATCTCCGAAAGAATAACAGAGTACTGGGACGACATATGTATTTAACTGTGTGTTTTGCATTTATAACCTACTTTGGTGTTCTTTAATTTGCTTTACTTGTGTTATGTTCTGTTAGTTTGGCTTGTTGGAATCCTAAATACTTGTAGAACTCACCCTCTTCCATGGATTCAATAATGTCTCCATTTCCAAGTGCAAAACCTTCTTTCTTCAGAATTCCTTTTTCTATGTGAAGTGTTTTGTATTTATCTAGGCCAAACTCCATTTGTATGTCCTTGGTGTATGAATGTGTGATTTGTAGGAGTTGATGAAGTTGTTTTTGTGTGGATGCATAAAGTTTTATGTCGTCCATGTACATGAGATGTGACAGTGTAAACTGTGTTGTTTTTTCATGTAACCAGATTGCATGTTGTCTAACATGTTGGATAATGGATTCAGGGTTAAGCAAAACCAGAGGACTCAAAAAGTCTCCTTGAAAATGAATATTTGGTTTGTTCGTATGGAAGTGTTATGAATCCTGAGATGTATTATTGTTCTGCAGTGCTGCATAGTGTTTTGGAAGAAGCAATGAGTGATAGATGTATTTTGTACATGTGTAGAATATGTAGCAGCCAACTGTGTGGAACACTGTCGAATGCTTTTCTGTACTCTATATACGCCACGTGTATGTTTCTGTGTTGTTTGTGTGCTTGCCGTAGAATGTCTGAATCTATGAGTAACTGTTCTTTGCATCCCCCATGATTTCTATGGCAATCTTTTTGTTGTTCCATAAGAATGTTGAAGAATATAACATTCTTATGTATATTTGTTTGTATATTTTGTTTGCGATACAGGATGTCAATAATTTGTAGAGTGTTGGAAGACATGTAATTGGTCTGTATTGTGTGGGGTCTGTGGTATTTTTGTTTTTAGGTTTCATGTAGATGATGCCATGAGTAAAAAATTCTGGCCTTTCTTGTGGATTGATGATAATGTGTGTTAGGTGTTTAGCTAGTTCCTGGTGCAGTGATGTAAGCTTTTGTACCAGAAATTGTGAATTTTGTCTATACCAGATATCTTCCAGTTGTGTGTTCTGTTAACAGCATAGCAGATGCCGTGTACATTTATTTCAACACAGGACATAGTTGGTATGTTGTGCAAGATTTTGTTCTCCTCAATCCAGCCTGCATCAGCATTGTGCGTAACAGCACTGGACCACAGAGAAGACCAATAAGTTGTGAGTTCTTCTGTTGGTGTGCCACTGTGCTGTGCATCAGTGTTTGTTTTAGTACTGATTTGTCTGTAAAAGAGTTTTTCATTGTTTGTAAATAATTTATTTTGTTGTTTTCGTAGTGAATGTATGATTTGAATCTACGTGCTTTAGCTGCGAGTTTTTGTTTTAGTGTATCAATGTATTCTGTAACATGTGTTGTGATATTCGTGTTTTGTGTGTGTTTTGATTTTCTTAAAAATGTTTTTGAGTTGTTTCTTTAATTTTGGTGTTATGTTGTTTTTGTGTATTGTGTCAGCCTGCCTAATTGCTGTCTAATGTCATTTATTTGTGTTTCTATTCTTCTCTGCCAGGCAGTCTTGTGATAAAACTGTGTTTTGTGTGTATCTGTCTGCGATTGTATTTTCAGTCCATGATGTGTCACTACTGTGACTGCCCCAGCATAAACTAATGCATGAATGTCTGAGAGTGTAGAGATTAAATGAATGTAGTGTGGTAGTAAGTGAGTGTTTACATAATTTAGTGTTTTTCCTACTTCCTTCGACGTGTTGATTTTTGGTATTTGTGGTCTTTGTGTGGGATCTGTACTTGTATATTTAGTGAGTGTTTCCTGATATATAAATAAGAGCGTATTAACTAAATATATGTCTACGTTATCAGTGGTGAATGAGGAAATGCCTGTAGTATCATCAGTGATAATAATTGTGTGTGCTATAATCAGTGCTTGTTGCTGGATTACCTTGACAGGTTATGTGATCTTCATTAATGTTAAATATTTCTGTTTGTTGATGTATTTGATCAGCAACTTGTTGTTTGATAAGTTTGAGTGTTTTGTGGGATAAGGTTGTTGTGTATAATTGTTGTTTTTTGATCACATATGTTTGATGTTTAGTATGGCAGCTATCCATAGCTTTATTATTTAGGGGTACAACTTTACTCCCCAAAAAATTGAAAAGTTTTCATTCAGAAATATGAGAATTCATTTTAAAAATTAAGAAGGTATAAACAGCAAAAGAGTTAAGAATCACTGCAGTAAAACACAAATTAAATAATTAATGTAGGTGTGAAGCCTAGAGAAAGATGTATATAATAATAATAAATCACGATTAAATCCATATTCTACTGTACGATACCTGTGAAGAGTCTGCCATTCTCCTTGTCTATCATTAACTGGAAATTTTTCAATAGTCATTCTGGTTTGCATTCTTAATTCCTGAGAGACAAAACATTAACAAATCAATTTGTTTAGTAATTATTAATAATTATGTCTATTAATTTTTAAATTATAAACCTTATTATTAGTAAATAATTTATTCAATATTAATAACAAACACAGATTAAAAATGTTTAGATAAGATAAATAAAACTGAAGAGATGATAATGCTAATTTCTTTATCCTTAGAATCTTTTCGAATTCTTCTGCGATCGAGTTAAATAGTTTCAACCTTATTAAGAATTTATTGAGTAATAAAAATTTAATTTAAGTAATTATAATTCTTTAGATTTTGCAAAAATGTAAACTGCTTATTTACTTTCATCATATCTTCAATGTCAAAAACAAACGGAGCTTGTCCGAAATTTGCATCCACAACTTCACCGGGTGTCTGCAATCCTACGGTTGGATATAGATTTGGCTGCAAATAAAAGTTTCGCATTAATATAACAGTATTAAAAATAAAATAAAAAGACAATAAAACATCCCAAATAATAAAAACTATTAATAAAATTGTATGAACATTTTGGATTTAACTACAAAATCAAAGAAAATATAGGCTGGTCTGAGAGTCATTTAACTGAGACGTATTTTAAGACAGGTTAAAACCGGCAGAGAATGGCTTCACAATTCTGTCACTTTTGACAAATTGACTGGTCCACCTTAAATATTTTAACCATTTGCAATACTAAAAGCAATTCAAAATAACAATTTCATTAATATTTATGATATTTAAATAATTTGCTGTTGGTTTTCATTAGCTTTCGAAATTGATAAAGCAAGTTCTTTAATAAACACAACTAATCCGATAATAAATTTCAAATACCAAACAAACAGCCAAATTCTTTATTGGACCACAAGGCTAAATAATTATTAAGCAATATGGCAGGAGGAAGGCTGCCATGTTAAATGTTATAATTATAAATTAATTAATTAATTAATTTAATTTTAAAATTTTCTGGAAGAAAAGACTGGCCAAAAAGTACTTTTTTAAAATTCACATGAAATTTTTCAGTTTTAATATCCATTTAAGACAAGAAAACGCAAATATAACACTACACAAATTGTGTTTTTCTGTATTTATATTAAGCCGCAACTGTCAAGCTAGCAAACGATGGAAGCTAATATAAAATAATCATAGATTGAAACAAGTAAGACATTTGGTAGTAATTTGTTCTAACTACATTTCTTTATACACAATTCGACTACAGATGAGTTATTTCATAAAGAGTATGACTAGGTTAACAGTCAGCAATATAAAATGCTACAATTTTTGAACTATCTATTACAAAATTATTAAATTACTTCTTTATGATGTTTTATTTAATATATACAGGATCTTCCGAAATGAATACTTCCATTTTAAATTACTGTAATTTTGTTAATTATTATCCGAGAAGTACGAGATGGCCATCTCCTGTCCGCATTCAAATGTCTTGTCATCTACTGCCACTAGGAAGTGCCTTAAACAAAAATGGCGACTCTGCAACAGAGAAGAGACTTTTGTGTTCTGTAGCCACGAAGTTGGAGTCACTCATTACGAAACAAGAACGTTTGGAATCACCTTGAAATTATCTGTGAATGACGATTCCAAAATGATCCAGTGTAAATGATTCTAACTTTGCGAACTACAGAACACAAAACTCCTGCAGAGTCACCAATTTTATTTACAGTGCTTCATAGAGGCTGAAAACAACAAGACGTTTGTATGCAGATGACAGACAAAACTAATAGTTTCTCTACTGACTGACGTATGTTGAATACTTTCCAGTTATAATTAACATAATTTAAAAAGCTAGGATTCTTTATGGAAGACCCTGTATATAAAATAAATTAATATACAGACATAGTATAGAATGGGATTTAGAAAACTGTAGGGAATTATATTCACTTTTATACGAGATTAAAATACTAAAAGTGTAAACATTTAAGCAGATCGTACAACTCTGAAGTAAGAAGAGTAGTGAATTGGTAACATAACTGAAGGAGTTCAAGACTTATTGGAGATTAAAATACTCAAAATCTTTTGAATACATCTTAGAAATTCTTTAAAATTTGGTGATGGGATGTTTAAATATTATCCAATAAATCTTGGACTGTTATTTTAACATCATACTATTCTTAAAAGTGCAAATTTAATTCAATACTCGGGTATCGACAATACAAGAGTACCGATTTAATATGGCACATTAAAAGTTAAAATTAAACATGTAACAGTTGCTTCGATAAGAGAAATATTAGTTAACCTATAAATTCTTAAATACGCTTTCACAGTTTGCATTTTATTTAATAAATATTTATCAAGAGAGTAGTATTTAAGTGTATGTTTATCATTCGACAAAACATTGAAGAAACTTACAGGGAGATCCGTAAATGCTATGCCAAGATTATGTCCATTTTTTGTGTAGAAACAAGTGTTATCTATTAAATTAACCCCACAGCCTATGACGTCACCCGTGGTGAACGTGGGACCGTACGGCTGGCCGGTTCCGCTGGAACAGAAACTATGTCCATCATCTCCATGATAGCCATAAGAATGTTTATCCCATCCTGTAAAATTAAAAGATATTTTTATTCTCATTACTTAAAATTACCATCAATTAATGAACAGAATTATAGCATTATGGTTACAGTCGACTGGCAGAAATAAATTTATTATAACTTACAATACTACTAAAAATGGAAAGAAATAAAATGGATTACCAGTGTAGAACACACAAATGTTTTATTAATATATAAAAATTAATAATTGCCAACAAAAATTAAACAAACACAAGTTGAAGTTTGGCAATGCAGCTGAACTTTGGTTTTGTCACAAGTATTAAAACTGGTTTTAGCCTCTGAAGTATCAAATCATCCAGATTTTGGGTACAATTATAAAAACAAACAAGTTAAATGAATTACTAACGAGTCAGTCACATAGTACAAATTCGACTCGGTGCACGCGCTTGATGTTAACGCTTCAAACAAAACTCCAATGAAATTCGCAATGGAAAGAGTTAGTTGACACAAAGAAAATAACGTCTAGTGGTATCAATGTTTCTAAATCTACTCAGCAATATAAATTGTGGATTAAAAAGCGAAATTATACAAATAACTGGCCACATTAAGCAATCTAAGGAAAATATTTTGGATAAGAATATATTAGCAACATATAGAACTTCAATTATAGAAGCGTTTACAACAAAATGGCTAACATTTTGTTGTAAACGAATCAGTCGCACTGTCTGGCAAAATAAAGAACGACGACAATGTCATTTTTATTTAACTCATTTGACTTTACAAATGTACCCTTTATTTGAAAAAACATATACAAATGTAAATGGTAGAAAAAAAATGCAAAGTTGTTAGTTTCTACTCGTTACCACAGTACAAATAGATAACGTACATATGTCGGATGAATAAAAAATATATATTTTTAAATTTCTTACGAATAAATTCTAAATAATTATATAAATATTCAAAGAAAATATGTTTCTCGAGTGATTCTTTTATCAATAATTATTAATAATGCTATTACAAAAAAATTAAGCGTTTTTTAGTGGAGTGCAAATACATAATCTAAATGACCTAGATATAGAAAATAGGCCAAAAAACAATTAAAGTCATCTAAATTTAATATATCAAATTTAAAATATGCAATGAAAACATAATTTTATATATAGAAAGACTAACATCTTTGACATTGTCCATACCGTATTTTTGCAGAATGACTGTCATGCCACTCTATCCGGGGAGAGCAGAAAATCAGATATTTCCATATGGTAAAAACCAGCATGCTGGTTTATTCATGGGGAACGTTGGCATGCCGCTTTAAGTGAGGTTATAGATTCCTCTGTAAAGGGTGCATTAAACAAAAAACGAACAAGTTACACCACGTACAAATGAATGAGTTTTTATTCTAAAACTGCAAAACTGTCAGCTTTACAACAAAAACTACAATTATATGTTTAATTTCTTCATTTTGTCTTCTTTCTAATGATGTAAAATACCCGTGGAATTCCGAAAGTGCTTTTTTAAATGTGTATTTTATTATTTGATTCGAAAATGCAAAAATAAACATTAAATTTAAGAAACTCCTTGTAAATTATCTCAGCTTACAGGATTAACATCAGCTTTGTGTGAAATTTGAGAGGAAAGTGTTATTTTTAAGGTCCAGGTAGATGGTCAGTGTAGCCCACACTGACTAACTACTACTACTTCTAATGTCAATAAGACATCGTTTATTGTCTTATAAATGAAAAAGCTCTTCCTGATTTTAAGTCAAATTACAATGTTATCATTTTATTGTACTCAGAAGAATGTTTTCTTTAACGTTAAATTAATAACTAGTTTTGTTCGACCTGATTAATTTTATATTTCAGTTTAACCAGCATGCTGGTCATTCTGCAAAAGTACTGCAAACTGTGGTTCTTCTAGACCCTTACTAAGGATCCAACATAGTTATATTACATTGATATTTGTGAAAAACTATACTTTTAGCTACCGAGAATGAAACAAATTCTCACATTTAATAATAAATCAAATTTTCCTGTAAAATATCTAAAAAAATAATGAAATACTATAACAAACTTGTATGCATTACATACAACATTGCTTACTACTGGTGTGTTGCTTGGTAAAGCCACATAAAACAGATTTGTTAAATGATAGTTTAGCAACTTCCGCTTTAAGTTAGCCACTTACGATGCTAGTACAAAGAAGCTTGAATGCACCAAAGACAAACTTCAAGATGGCTTCCACAGATGACAAAATATTTGCAAATTTTTTAAACCAAGGAATACGTACATCATCGACTACTACTGATTTTATGACTTTCGTATAATTTTGTGTCACTTCCAAGTAAACATTTCAATTTATATAAAAGAAGTACCATTTACGAACGGCAAAGCAGCAACAGTAGTGTCAGTTTTTCTCTTTAAAAGTGTAAACTACTTAAAATGACCTCCAGCAGCTTAACTAAAGTAGATTTACCAAGCAATACACACTTTATCAACACAACTACCTTTCAGTATACAGGATCTTCCAAAATGAATTCTACCATTTTAAATGACTGTAATTATTTTAATTATTATCCAAAAAGTATGCTTTGTACACTAGTTGAAAGAGTAACTGTCGAGTTTCGTTTCCCATCTACGTTCAAATGTCTCCGTCTACCACCTCTAGAAAGTACCATAAATAAAAAAGCAACCCCTCGACAGTTTTGCATTCCGAAGTTTGCAAATCGCAACGCGAGTAACGTGTAGGAGCGATAACATTGTAACTGCCGATTACATATACACCGTAGCAAGCACAAGAGGAATTGGAGTATCGATCGAATGCATTCTATGTGACACGAGGCGCATGCACAGAGAAAGGAGCAAATGTGAAACTTGGATGGTTTTCCAATGTTTTAATGCACGTTACAAAATTCTCAGATAATAATTAACTTAATTACAATAATTTAAAATGGTAGCATTCTTTTTGGAGGATCCTGCATATTGAAAACATTTTTATTTAAATTATTGATAAAATTAATGAAGTGATAAAGTATAATCTATTACAAATTTAGTATTGGTGATAATATAGCGAGGGATTACTGAATTTGCAAATACTGTAATGCCTTGATAATTTGGACTACTATTTTGCATCGTGTAATTTTTTAATTCTAATCTGGGCTTTAACTACAGTAGAGCGTCGATTATCCGAAAGAGGTCAAACAAAACGTCGGTTAACCGAAAGCGCTCTAGTCGGACTGTGTCGTGCCGAATCGAACGTTTTTGATACTAGATTAACTTCTAAAGTATAATTTTCTTTTTCCTTTTATATTTTTCAATATATTTATTTTGTTTGTACAAAATAAAGAAATAATTTTTAACGATACGATGGCCACGATTATTATTATAAAAATTTTCATTAGGTTTAATATCGATGAAAATTCAATGCGAAGTGATACGCAATGGAGAAAAATTTCAACATGGGATATACTAATATACTATATTAATAATGTATTTTTTCGTACATAATCGGTTATCCGAACAACCCCAGTCCCCAATTGATTTGGATAACCGACGCTCTACCGTATTATTAACTTACTCTTAGACATGTGCAACAATAAATGGCCAAGGTATAGTAAGAGGAAAAATCGGAACAAAAATTCGATGAGTGCTGAATTTTTATGTTGAAGAAACACAAAGATATCAGCAAAAAAGTTATAATTGTGTGGTGTCATTTGTTATAAAATGTTATTAAAATATAACTTTTATATTATTGTTATAAAAAGGTAATAGGCTTATATTTGAGGGCATAGATGAGTTTTTAAAAGACTCTAAATGCCAATAATGAGTAAAATTTTCATTAAATCCAACTACCTTCAAGATATACACGACTCCCCACTATCTCCCGTTCCCTAGACCGATGGCATTTGAACATTTTAACAGTATGGCCCCAAGGTAATTTTCCGCGACCCCGTTTGGGGATGCGGAAAATTACCTTGGGGCGACCCCGTTTGGGGACGCGACCCACAGATTGAATAGCACTGCCCTAGACCTTTAACCACCAAAATTTAATAGCATCATTGACCCTTACATACAAGCTACCGTGCCAAATATCATTTCTTAAACTTTGCCACATCCTGAGATATTGAACAAAACAAACAGAACCTTTTCTCCCTTTTTACTTTCTTGGGGTTCAGGGGATCTCAAAATATGCAGATTTACAAAAAGTGCAAAAGGTAAAAATTGACATGATTACAATACTTTCCTACATTATATACGTAACAGCCAGGAAGGTAAACTTGGCTTCCTTTTAAAGCCCAAATTAGTAAACGTGGGAAATAACAAGATCAATGCTGCTATTACTTTTGCATTGTAAAAGCTTAAATGAACAAATATGGTGGTTTTGATAAAGCACGCAATAAGATTTGACTTTATTTAAAGTATATTTTTCAGGTCTTACAATACACATTTAATAAAAACCTTGCTAATTCGGAGTAAGTCTCCCCAATTAGTCCAAGTTAACAAGGCTCTACTATATTTGATTACAATGTTAAAATATTATGCAAAATATTATCATATTCATTTGCATAATATGATTTAAATAATTGAGTAATAAGAATTTATAAATTATTTAAATAACTAATTAATATGAGAGAGAACATACCGGGTAATCTATTCATGTTTACACCTTGAGCAGAAAGGCCGACACCCATGTAACTGGAAAAAATATCAAAGCTATGAGAGCCGTAACACATTCATTTATATTTAAATATAAATTACAATTTTAATGCATCCATTATCACTGCAGGCATAAAAAAAAAATTGTGATGCGCCATAACTTAAATTAACCTTTTTCTACATAAATTTAAATAGATATATTTCAAGTATTAATCTAATTTGGTTGGTTATTTCGCATTTTTAAAATATAAATGAGCATGGTGTGTTGAGAAAATTCAGATTCTTATTAATTAATTAGCTTTATGATAGCTCAATAAGATATCAAACAACATGGACTAGAAGTAGGCAGCTTAACTGCCTACTTCTAGTGTTAAATTTAATAATTCCTGGCCAATCTTTTCTCTGTGAATATTCTAAATTAAATTTATTTATTTTCAGTTATTAAATTTAACGCAAGATGGCTGTTAAGATCTCTACTCCTATTCACCTATATCTAATCTAAATTTCCGGTATCTTATTAATTAATTAGATATATGGTAACCCAATAAGATTCCATCTGTATCATGTAATTAGTAAAGTTTATCAGGTTTGGTTTTGTATGTAATTTAATTACCATAATTCTTTGTAAATTATCTACAGGATATCTATGTTTAAAAATCAATTTGAAGGCAGACATAATTTATCTGTCAATTTTAAATTGCAATTATAAACTCTTCAAACAGCTTTTCCTTTGTCTAAAGTTATCAAAAGTACATTTTAAAAAGTTAAAAAAACCTGTGTGGCCACAGACATTACTCTGCAGTCATGATTTCTCTGGAAAGTACAAAGACATATATTTATATACCCTTTAGTTCTCTCTAGTTTTCTGTACATAAATCCATGTTTTATTTGATATTATTAGATACTCCTACTTAGACATTTGTCTTGAAAGCTGACAAAATCTCCAGTAATTTTCACTTCCTTATCACTTCCTACATAATTACTCTCAGAGAACTACTTAGAAGCCAATTGACAATTTTAGTATGTGTTAATTATACAGGGTGTAACAGGAAAGACAATCACAACTTTAATGGGTGATAGAACGTGGCAAATGGAAGCCAAGTGGTTTGCCGCAAGAGGGCACTTTGCCGGCGAGAAGGGTCGCATTTCACGCATAGTCGTTCGGAAGTTGCGCGGCCGCAGACACGCGACAGTATTCGAGTGCTAAGGAGGAGGATATGCATTTCACATACGAAACTGCAAACGGTAATGCCGTCAAAGCTTAACGACTTTTATCGAATGTGAAGGACCCAAACTTTGGCCTCGTACATTACCCGTACCTTCCTTCCTCTGGGACATCTGAAAAGTCTCATTTACGAGACACCAATCTCCCAAAGACCTCGTTGCCAGAATTAGGGCTGCTACTGCAGAAATGTGTGACGTGTGAAGTATCTTCCAAAGTGTAGCCAGTCATTCTGTTGCCATTGTGATGTATGTATTGCATTCATTTGAACAATTCTTGTAAATATGAAACATTATTTCTGGTAAATATCCACGATTACGACTTTGTTTTTCACGTTCTTCATAATTACTGTGTTTCTACGTTCACATTTTACATTCCACCATGTATTGTTTTATGACAACTGTTACTTTTGCCATGTCTGTCAGCCTTTAAAGTTGCGACCATCTTTCCTGTTAGCTCTTATTCGCTGTATATAGAGTGTAAGTAATCAACTGTCATTAATTTATTAGAGACTTAGAGTCCGTGCAACCTTCTCAATAAAATCAACAACAATGATGTAAACAGAAATTTGGCAAAAAGCAGTTATTGTGCAAGTGGCGAATATCAAATGCATGAAGTCACCTTTAAGTAGTTTCTCTCACCAACACCAACTAATTTAATCATAATTTGATTTGTGCAATACAAATTTGCACATTAATTCACAAATACTAACGGGTTCTCTATTTTACATTTACAGAAAGAATCTGTTCGTGAGTATTCATCAGTAATTTGTGAGGATGTTATTATTTAAGAGGAACTACAACAAAATTTGATTATGACTGACATGCTTCATTAATATACTTTTTTTTTGCAGAAAATTATGTGGACATTATGTAATTTGGATGTCATGAAGATACCATATTATACACACATCATACAGTAGTTGTATGGAATACTGTAGTGTACCTGTATTGAATAAATAACCAAAATAATTAATGCCTTATGTGTTGCATTAAAATATTTATGTAATTTTTTCTTGGATGTCATAACTTTTTTCTTTGTTATACTGTATGTTATTTACAGCAGAGCTAACAAACTGAATTTCGGAGTAACAAATCAAAAACTAAGGATTTTTTTGTACCACTCGATAGAAGTTTTAAATCAGATTCAGTAATAAAAACATTGATATTCTGTAAGAATCGAAATACAGCAGTGACTAAACTTTTACATATGAAGAGCAAAAACTTGCAATTATGCAATTCGGACCGGCTCCCCGATTAGGATCAGATAAGAATTTGATCGAGTGTCATCAGCACTTAGCGTCATCAACAAACCTGTGGTAAATTTTGGGTATTTGAAATAAATTTTCAAAAAAACGCTATCAATTCATGGATGATACTGTAAATTTTCAATGAATTTTATGGAGTATTTATAGACTTGTGGATTCGTTCATGGGAATCACAGAACATATAAATACATATTCATCTATTTTACATAATAGCAAGGTTGAGGCCGAAGTTTTAAATGCGAAAATGTGTACGTCGGACGTTCGGTGCCGCTTTCCCGTAAGCCTAAAAGTTTGACAACGGTGTTTGGAAAGTCGGTGGAATCGTGCTCGACATTCCAAACGCCATTGTCAAACTTCTAGGCTTACGGGAAAACGGTGCCAAATGTCCGACGTACACGTTTTTGCATTTAAAACTTTGGCCTCAACCTCACTAGTAGATGAAGCAAGCTACATTTAACAAACATCTAAATAAATACACACTGTGTAAGACTAATTCACTGCAAAGATCAAAATCTACAGTATTTTGAATCTGAAGATACCTGAAAACTTTAAATTTAAGGACCAGGCAATGCTAATTATGCAGTAAAATATACACCTATAAGCAATTGAAATTTCTCAATAAAGTTACAATATTGGATAATGCAATATTATAACTTTATGGGTCTGTGTACCTATATGCAAACGGATGGTACTGGAATTGGTGTTATATGATGCATAATTTTATTTTTAACCTGCACACTAATTTATTTTGACAGTAGTCTGTATTGTTATCAAAAACTTTTCTTTTTTACACATCAAAATAAGCATCTGTTGTAAAGCATAGAATTATAGTCCTTTGGGAGTAAGCAAAAAAACTATTTGCCTTTGTGCTTACTCCCAAAGAAAGAGCATGCCAATGATGACTATTGAATTACAAAAACAAAAAATACTGTGTCCAACTTTTAACTCCAGTGCAAATTATATAGAATGTTCAACAGTCTTTTATTTCATACAAAATAAAAGACGTACGTAATGATGATAATTAAAATTATTTACATACAGTAAACCCCCTATACACGGTAGTTATGTTCTGTGTTATACGAATCCGTGTTGTACGAGTCACTTAAATACATGAGCCAATCACGGCCCGGCACGTGTGCAGTTTAGGAGCTACGGCTATTTGAAAGGTTTTCTTCCATAAAATTAATCGATTCTAGACTAATTTGACTCGAACATTTCCAAATCACGTATAATTTTTCGGAAATAATCCATATAAACTATGCTATAAACAAAAAATTGTGGGATTACTTACCGAATGTGCACCATTCGGCGACGCCGTTGCTTAAGCTTGTTCTCGTCGCAGAGCGACTCGTCAAACGGCAGACGCGTGTTTCCCGATCGGCGAATTTTTCGCAAAAAAATAACTTTGGAGACATCGTTAATAAAAATATAATTTTTATGGCCGTCGAATAATAATTGTTTTTTAGTAGGTCCGGTGCTCGTTTAAACTCGACGGTTTGTACAATATCTGCTATTGGTCCAGATTCGACCGATCCTGTTGCAACACGAGTCGGCGATGACGTCTTACCGTATTATACGAGTCTCTTTTAGCGTGTTATACGAATATGATCACAAAGTTATACATTTCGCCGTGTTATAGGGGGTCTACTGTATTTAAAATATGAATTAAATTTAATTCATAAACAAATTTTTAAAAAACGTAAGTAATTATAACTTGACTATTCTAAAATTTTGTGGATGATAACGTATCAATTAAGTAGATGGCATTAATAAGTAAAATCCAAAGTATAAGCTGTAGGAATCACAACAAATAATAAAAAAAATGCCTCAAATTCTTCAAAACATCTTTTGGAATACACCGAGACCCACACTGACTGATTTTAATATGGATGCAGGATTAAATATAAAAGGATGTCTAATATCCCAAGAAAAAGAATCTTTTTTGACACAGAAAACTGACTTTCACACCCTACAATTCCTTCTTGATAAAGTATTTTACAAGGATTCTACAGGATTTGTTTTTTACCTAAATACAAAATATAAACAAGTAAATCATCACTAAAATGATGATGAAATACTCAAAATATTACCTGAAAATTATGAATAAAAGAAATCATTAACATAGAGTTGAAGGGACTTAAAAATTGGCACTTTGTATTAACAAGATTTGCATTAAGCAAACTTTATAAAAAAGAAATCGACTGTCATGCCGTCAAATGGCAAGAGCCAAAATTTGGATGTGTTTAAAAATGAATTAAAAAAACAAACTCTTTGATAGATTAATTAATAAAATAAACGATATGTTGTCTTTGTCAACTCTTTCTACTTTTAAAAGTATACACTTACGCTATTTTTCATCTAAACTACCTTTCTAGAGTCCAAATTAAAAACTTTATGCAAATATGCAGAAACTTATCGCGTTTAAATGGAATTTTGATGGCAGTTAGAAAAACACAAGGTAATTTTCGTCGAAAATAAATTGAGAAAACGATTTATCGTGACTCGGATGATTCTCCTTTCACTATTCTAATCTATTCCTATTTAGAGGGTGTCCAAAAAGTTACAGTGTAGTAAAAAAAGTTTTAATAAATGCAAATTTTTACACACAATATTGCAGTTTCTCCCAGGAACGTTCCCTGGAGATCCCAAAATCCGGAGGAGTGAGGTCCGACGACCTAACAGACCAGACTCCGTGGGAGATTATATGATTGGCAAATAAGTCTTTCAAAAAAAATTGGTCCGAAAACAGGAACGTCTGCGAGCGGGCAGTAATGTCATCTACCTCAAAGTGAAAACGAAAAAACGTGCAACTTACCAATTTTGTACGCAATGCCGCACACATTA
The DNA here is from genome assembly GCF_030686945.1 of Centruroides vittatus. Lineage (NCBI taxonomy): Eukaryota > Metazoa > Arthropoda > Arachnida > Scorpiones > Buthidae > Centruroides > Centruroides vittatus. Next base: position 330,590 of record NW_027121163.1, read on the forward strand.
ATTTACCGTTCGTTATAAATTTTCCACTACACAGTAACTTTAAGGATAGAAACTGGCAATATTTAAATTGTAAATGATTTTTAACATAGAACTATGCAGAGTGTCAAGCCTCAGACACTTCAAATTTCAAAATTTTAACTTGTAAAACGAAGTGACATATCACAACTCCTCCGTATTATTTCTGTAATTATTTATTAATTTCTAATAAAATTGCAGTACATTTATAGTAAAAGTCACATCTATGTTAATCGGTAATAACTAGGCCAAAGAATATAAATGTTCTGTTTGGCCTAATTAAGGCCATTTACATGCTTTGGCCTAGTTATAACTGACTAATAGTAAACTGAGTAATGTAAATTGACATATTTTTGATACTGTGGTTTTGTTACAGGCTTCGAAATAACTATTTTGGCCTAGTTGACTGTTATCTACACAAGTACATGCATCCATTTATACAGACAATACATAATTAAGTATACTATTGTATAGTTATATTAATCATTATCTAGTCCAAACTCAGATTTGATTTAAAATATTAAGGCTGATGGCTTGAATTCAGAGAAAACGTTTATTAATTAAAACATAGGATTTACCCACTTTATGTAGTGTCTATTCTGTGTAGTGTCCGGTCCACTCGCAATTTTACATGACAATGTTGCATGCCGTAATTACATTGGACTGATATAGAATGATTTTCTGCTAAATTTTACTGTAAGCCAAAAATCTGTCTGACAAGGAAATAGAAGAGGTTTTTGGGTATGAAAACATAACCCGAATAAAGCAGAAAGTTATGATTCCACTTGTAGACAGATAGGTAAAATGGCCTCCAGTATAACGGTCGTCATAAAGCAAACAGGTCATAAACAAACTATTCTAAGAAGAATTTTGAATCTTTTCAGAGAAATGAAAGTCTTGTGATAAGGAGAAGTACAGAAAAAAATCATTTTTTCTTTTAAATTCACCAGAGGTAGAAGCAAATACTTTTAAGTTACAAGAACTTATAACAATTCGACAAGTTTCCACGAATAGAATTCTTGAGAACAGGCAACGAACGTATGTATGGAAACAATAAGAATAATGCAACACGGTGCAGCCAATTTGCTCTGTACAGATAGTTAGTATTTGAAAGTTGATTAACAATGCGATAATTACAGAGATCAAAGTAAACGGTTAAATAGAGTATTAAAATTCCTCAAAAAGGCAAATCACAATAATTTGGTCTCCGTATTACTGTAATGCAATTAGAATTTTTGATGGAGCAGAGGCACTAGTTCTTGGTACTCGAATTATCTTGTTCATTGTCGTGTGAACTGTTCGACCAATTAGTTAGGGATTGAAAATATCTCAATTTTTGCCAAACTTCTGTTCATTTGGCCAATCAACTTTTCACAGATAATTGGTTGAGAAATTTTGAATGCTGTGTTCTAACTCTGTATCATGTAGTACAAAGCAAACAACACTGCTTTGATTTTTATTCGTTTTTTATGTTCGTACGACAGAGTGAACCTATCTTATTAGTAAAAAATAAATCAAATATTTACGTATTAGATTTACCATTAAGGATTAACAATTCTTGATATATCTTATACTGTAAATGACAGGTTAGTTCAAGTCTTAGATTATTGCTGCCAGTAAAGTATAAAATATACAATGATATATTTATTATTATTTTCTTATTACTAGTACATAGAAAGTAACTCGTTATAAACGACACCGGTTGCCATTTCAAGCCTAATTTGTTTAGAAAATCAGACTATCATAAATAAATATTTAAATGCAGTGTCCAAAAAGTCTCTCGCACCATCCAGGATGCCTACAATGTTGACAGTGGAGAAAAGAATAGCCATTTTTTTTTTCACAGAAACTATGGTTTCTGGCAACATGTCTTGATATATTACAACAGTTTCTCAAGATACAGCTCAGACAATGACATTTTTGTACTGTTGTGTTTCAACTGGATGGGGCACTTCCTCATTTAACAACCCATGTTAGAGACTATCTGGAAGGAGGATTGACAGGGAATCAAAGACTACGGGCAGCAAGAGCACCCAATTTGATCGCCTTAGATTTCATTGCTTGGGGTTCATCAAATCCAAACTTTATCAAATAAAAGTTAACGATCTTCAAGACCTTAAACATTGCAACCGAACAGCAGTCGACAACATTGCGGCAGATACGTTGCAAAATGTTTTCTGAGCTACAAAAAAATGTTGGGATAAGTGCTTCAAAATGCAAGGCAGTCACGTTGAATTGCACCGATTTACATTGTAAACATTTATTTTTGTCCGTAAAAACATACCTTTGTAACAACAATTTCTTTTTTTACACTGAAATTAATGGAAAATTTATGGCCACCCCGATAATAACGAACATCAAATGAGAACACGAAAAGGAAATAATAACCACTCTCAAACAGCGAGAGCAAAGAAAATATGCAGTTTAAATAGTAGCCACGGTTATTATTCGAGTAAAAGCAGTAATCTAAAAAAAAATGAATTGAGAAAATCTAGTTTAGAAAAAGATAAGATCCTACGAAGTATCTCTGAAAATTTTAGAAAGAAATTATATAAATGTAAGTGTTTCAATGTTGCGCAATATTAACTTCTTTAAGACGCCAACCAATGCCAAATTATCGGGCTAGAAACGACTATATTATTAATATTGCTATAGCAGTTTCTAACCCAATAATTCGGCATTGGTTGGCGTCTTACTTTATGTACAACGGGTTAGTTGTTGTTTATTTATATTAACTTCTTTTCCTTTAAATTTAAAAAAATCTATAATATTAAAATGGGCTGGTTCGTAAGATATTAAAGTCGTTACAGTTTAATTATGCAAATAAAGCTCTCAGAACGGTAAACTGAGAAATGTATAAGTTAATCTCATGGTTTAGGATTATATTTTCAACATAAAAATCAACCTTCAAACAAACATACACTAAGCTTGACATGAAATGTGTGTAGTATATAATATTTTTATTGGTCAGTCATTGGTGATTGACATGCTTAAAACTCGTGTACACACTATAATTTATAGTAATTGCTGAATAATTTCAAAATTTAGAGTTAAAATTTATGCACTTACCCATCTCTTCCTTTGCTAACAATCTTCACTTCAAAATAATAAAGGCCACAAGCTGCTGGTATAGGATAAGTAGCTCTTACACTTGCTGCATCTTTATGATTTTTTCCAATACCTACAATTACAGTAAAAATAAAACCTCGGTTATCTCGGTTTCTATTTATTTATAAAGAAAATAATACTTCGACGAAAGAACTAGCATAGAATACTGTATAACATTAACGACATTAAGTAAATTGTACAACGACATTTGAAACTATCTTTAAATATAGATGTTCCAATATAATCGATCCTATCGTGATTTTTACTTTCGTAATCGAAGAGATGTCCGTAATGCCGCTTCTTACTAGAAAATCAAGAGAAAAACTCAAATAACTCTTCTGATTATAAAAATAAATCTATAGAATTGATTGTAAAATGGAAGTAGACTTCCCTCGATCGGAAAAGATGAATTCTTCGCACAAACGTTGCCCGATGCCAAAGTATCTCGACACAAAGAATGTAAGAAACATTCTCAGAAAACACAGATTGGTGGAGTGAGGAAAACTGAAAATAAGAAAGAACGGAAGAGGCGGGAGAAAAAGAGAGCTGTGTCGAGAAGGAAAGGAAGAGGTGAAACGAGGGGTTGGAATACGTCAAAAAGAAAACTAGTAGTGGTAATCTAAGTTATAGAAGAGAACTTTGTAATAAGAAAGTTCAACTGCATATTTGTAATGCATACATAAAACAAATATACGGATTTTCGCTTGGCGTAAGGCAGGGGTCGCCAAACTTTTTTTATCGTCGACCCCCTACAACTTTTCAAAACCTCACATCGACCCCCACCAAAGCAATAGAGTTACAAATAATAATAAAAAAGCTCTTACAATTTTAATACATTTCTTTTAATTTTACATTTTTTACATTTATTGTATATATGTTAATAATTTTTGTAACTGACAATCAACAAGACAGATAAGCTTGATGATCCTTAGCGAGATTAGCTATATTCGGTTCAAAATTTGTAAGTTTTAGTCTTTTCGTCGACCCCCCAATAATGTTATATTGACCTCTGGGAGTCGATATTGACCACTTTGGTGACCCCTGGTGTAAGATAATATAATTTAACAGATTGAACGAATCGTACAGTAAATTCCTAAGTATCGATAATAGTCTATGCTGGAACTTCACCGGTGTAAGTAGGCACCGTACACGCTTTTCCGGCAACTAAATCGATAAGCCTTCGTCAGGTTACAGAACGAAAAACTTAAATTTTATTTGAATAAAGACAATTTCTCTGTTATAAAATTATTTTATACACAGATTATGACAAAATTCTGTAATTTATGGTTTGAATTTAATAAAATGAACTATATTAAAACATTTAACAAGCTAAGAACTTTTAATAATTTACATAATTACATCAGAAATCAGCTCAATCTATCAAACTTCAGTCATTTCTAAAAATGCAGAACTGTTTGACGATTGGTAAAAGAAATAAAGACGTTAAGTTTAATCCTCAAATTTTTCTCAAGGTTTGTATATTATTCAAAATAATCTTAAATTATATACTGGTAAATCTCTTTGTATATCTAAGTATAAACAATAAATGCAGAAATCTTGAGATAAAAAATAAAAGTATATTTAATTTCTTAAATTACGTTCTCCTCGAAATAATTTCATCAAACAAATTTAAAAATAACAAATGTCTTTAATCGAAGAGAAGGGTAATTTAACTCAGGCAATTCGCCCGTCGGGCAAGGAACTGTAGATACGATCGTTGCCGAGTAACGATAATTTTTTCTTTTATCCCGTAATTACAATACACGATACGATGAATTTAAAATTAAGTCCTTGAAGTAGGATAATAACTCCATAGGGGTAATTACTAATGGACACGTTTCCTTCCAGGAAAGACTTTCTTAAACATTTTAACTCATTTATAACCATGAACTTCACTTCCCGTAGGATGATTTTTTATTTATTTAATTAATAAATCAGATTAAAATTGAAGATATGGATGTGCTTATTAGCTACTCTTTAAATATACTCTTTTCTAATAAATTATTGTTATTCGGAAGTCTTTCACAACTTCTTATCAAATATCGGCTGTCCATAAAATTACTATGCAGTAGAAAAGTTTAAGTAAAGTTTTACATATGATATTGCAGTTTCTCCTATGGCAAATGCCAGAAAAGTACCCCAAGAGACACCAAAATACGGGGGATTGTGGTCTGGACAGAGTGGGCCGGATTCTGTAGATTATGCAATTGGCAGAGAAGTCTGTTTTTGAAAGACTTCTCTGCCAACTGCATAATCTACAGGATCAAAACTGGAATGTCACGAACGAGCGATAATGCCGTCTATTGCAAAGTGGAAACACGGGATATATGACTTATATGCATGGTACTGCAGACGAGACCGGCTTTAATGTCTAGGATTCGTCGGTTTTTAAAACCCAGTTTTATAAATTTAAGCCAGTTTTTTGAAGAAATTTATATAATTTGATAACCGGGGTTTCCCAACTAAAACACCAGTTTTTTAGCCTAGACTTAAACACATAAAGTAATTAATTATTTGGTTAAAAACACCAACATTTTGACTCAAATCGTCTCTGACATAAAACAGGGATATTGTTAAATACTAAGTTTCATAAAACTAACTACAAAAACAAAAAAAAATCCCCCTACACCTAAAAAAAAGGTCCAATTCTCACTACAATAGGGAGAAATCTTTCAACTACGGAAAAAGATAGAAAGATTTGTACACTTAAAAGAATGCCTTAGCTTTGAATGACATCGGTACTTCTCGCATGCGGAACGAAGCAGAGTATTGTAAAATTGTAGAGCTCCTTAAAGTTTAAGGACCAATACATTTAGTAGCCGATGCCTTAGGATGACAAAGTTTACATCTTGTCGTCCTATTTATTAACAAGTGAAGGAATATTTGAATTTCTGTTATGTGAATTGAAAAATTTGAAAACTGAAATCAGTTCCAAGTTGTTACATGCTATAGAGGTACAATTTCGAGAGAGAAGACAAACGGAATTAGTAACACTTCTCCTTTATTTACAAAATCCACAGAACGTTTGGACAGTCATCTAGCGTATTTCTTCCACTAGCTGCAAAATCTGATATCATTAAGTTATCTGGACAAATATTATTGAGATTATATCCGAATTATTCTATAGATGATGACTGCAATAATGAAAAAGTGGCAAAGAAGAAAATCAAGCCATAGCTTTAAAAAATGCTATGGAAAAATCAATACATAAATATCTCCAAGAACCTGAAGCGACTTTGTCCAGCCTAAAGAAGTAGTTTTTAGTATTAGAGGGTACAAACAGAAGAATGAAAAACTTACATTTAATGCTTTAAAGACGACTAAACCTGGCTCAGTAGCAAGTGAGAGTGTTTTTTCTATTTCTGGCAATTTTGTGTGCAGAATAAGGACACGGTTGAGCAATAGATCTAGAAACATTCTTTGATTTCTAAAATCATATTTTTCCTAAGAAAATATGATTTTAGAAATATAATTTTGTTTAATTTTCCGTCGGATGAATAAATATTTTTTACAAATAAGAGACAAGTCGCTCCAAAATTTATTAGACGATCACCATTTACTCTGATATATATAAATAAACAACAACTAACCCGTAATATATAAAGACCAACAACTGCCGAATTATCGGGCTAGCAAATGGCTATAGTAATATTAATAATTTAAGTTAATTTGGTACTAGAGTTGGGCGTTAGGTGCCATCTCTTGCTAAATTTAATAATTAGAATTTTAATTAAATAATTTAAATAAATTTAGGCCTAACTGGAAGAAAAGAATCGATGTAATGACCGTCGATGATCGTACGGTAATCTTATATCAACTGGAAGGAGAGATCGGACCGAAGGTCCGGGTAGCGTAACTGGTAACGTGTCCGCACGGATAGCAGAAATTGCGGGTTCGAGTCCCGCTTCGGGCCGATTCTTTTCTTCCAGTTAGGCCTAAATTTATTTAAAATTATTTAATTAAAATTCTAATTATTAAATTTAGCAAGAGATGGCGCCTAACGCCTAACTCTAGTACCAAATTAACTTAAATTATTAATATTACTATAGCCATTTGCTAGCCCGATAATTCGGCAGTTGTTGGTCTTTATTTACTCTGATGTTCCATAACAAAATTATAGACAGCTGGACCTTCCTTTTTAGGCTACGCAACTGCCTACTCTTTAAAAAGTTCCTTTAAAAAACACAGAGAAACCAATAAAGTTAAAAAATCTTTAAAATTGGTATGGTAATCTTACGACATCATGTTTAAGTCATCAAGGAATAGAACTCGCTTTGGTTTCTTGGTTCCATTCACGGGCATTTGAAACTACCTTTGTGCTGTGCCTGATGAAGACCCCGAAGGGGTTGAAAACGTTAGCAGTTGTATATAAAAACACTGGATTGTCAAGGTTTTTCGTGTAAGAAAGAGTTTAAGTCATCCTTATCCTGTCAGGATTTCGGCTCCTTTTATCCACTGAGAATTAGCGCTGTTTAATGTAGATTACGCAGAGATATCCCTCTGGTGATGAATTTAAATTTAATTTTGTTTAATTTTGTTCTGGAACATCAGAGTAAATGGTGATCGTCTAATAAATTTTGGAGCGACTTGTCTCTTATTTGTAAAAAAAAAGAAATATAATATTTTGTAGGCATTCCTTTTTTTCTTTATGGTTTTCTATAGAGTAAAAAGTTGAGATTCAAAAAACCCTACAAAAAAACCTAATAAACCCTATTAATATCATTACAAATTTCTCAATGCACAGTAACTTTTCTGACACTCCTTACTGTAGTTTATGTTTTATAAGTTTGACTTCATTCCGTTTTTATTTTATATAACCCTTGCTTTTTATAAAACTTTCATGGAACCAGAATAACATTTATGTGACGACATAATCCATATTTTCCAAAATATAAATGCCTTAAAACTACAGCTTAAGAAAGCCACACTATTCCAAGTCTTTTATTTATTTTAAACACCAGATGGAAGTACAGCAAGAGATTTTTTGTAACTTGTGTTCAAACAAAACAGATAAACACAGCTAAGTTACAAATACTAATTGCGACAGTTGAAAGTTCGGTGACTAAAAGTTATCACTCTAAATAGTTTTTCGTGTTTAAATGTAAATTTAAAAGTTAAGAGAACTGACATTATACTGCTATAATTATTCTTGCTACACTATATAAAACCATAAACTAGGACATTGCACGACTGTCATATCACAATAGAATTCAGGCAGAGGGGGAAAGAGAGGTGTTCCCTGCAGCCTTTAAGCATACGTGAGGAAATCCTTGTATCCGACCGACGTGGACAAGCAACTTTGCACACGCCGCCACAAAAGAAACTATCCTTGTACCCGCCAACACGGAGGCGATCCAAGAACAAATCAATCGTCAGTGATTGCTTTTTCTGTTTTTCGCAACCATTTTCCATTGGGTGCGAACAAGGCTGTTATCATTTTTGACTCCTAAGCCTAAATTCCGTTAGGTGTGCTTAGTTTCATCACAGAGCATAGAAATTTCAATATACAGAGATATTAAAGTGGCAAATGAAGTAATGGACTCTTATTTTTTTACGTTTGAATGGATCCTCATTACATCTTTGGATTCCTCACTGCAACTGATGGAAAATCAAAATAGACCCATTAAATTTGAGAACAAACGCGACTTTATAGCAAAGCTTGTAGAAGGCGTGCCGGTGATTGTGGAACATCACACAATAAAGTCACGTGATTCGTGCAATATCGCTTTGCTGCACGCACTTGTGAAACAACCTTATATCTCAAAAACAAAGTCAGGGATCCCCCCTTTTTTAATTAAGTTTTTGGATTCCTCGTCACAATTAACAGAAAATAGCAAAGTTTAATCAAAATTGATCAAACAGATTTTGCGAACGAACGCAATTCTGTAAGCCACATAGAAGGCACTTCGCTAATGCTCTGCCTCAAATATACAGGGCATTGCAAGAATATTGGGCTAAATATCACAAATTTATAGAGGAAAACCCAAATAAAGACTGGGGCCATTTTGCATCTAAAGTTTAATCGGTGAGTTATTAAAGTGTCAAAGTGTAGTAATATCATTCCCATTTTTAAGTATAATGAATGCATTATGTATATTTACAATACAGTATTACAAATCCATGTAGTGTATCAGTAACTGTTTACTAAATCACAACTTTTTTTATTAAACATATTTTAATTAATCCCTATTTTTTAGATATGATAATTTTTTAAAAAGTTCATTTATTACATTTAAACTTGCGGTCAAAATGCCCCTATTACAATCCACACGTGCTTGCCAGCATCTTACCCTTATCAAAATACACTCAAATTCACAAGGCAAATGGTCTCATAGGTTTTAATTATGATTTTCAACACCCCACCGTATCGTTGTAATTTGCCACTATTTGTGCGCCAGAATATTTATCAAAACGATATTTAAAAAAACACTCGAGAACAACTCATCTTATAGCACAATATACCATACTTCGCTTTATTTTCTTAAAACTAAATTTCTCACATTTTTAGTTTATGTATGATAACTTTAATATCCAATAATTGTTTAATTATAGTTTCTTCCCTATTTCTACTCAATCCAAAGAAAGATATAAAGAAGAAAATGTAGATTGGAGATACACAGAAAATTTGGAATACTATAAAGGCTACAACATGAATATTTATTTTTACTTTATAAATGTACACAAGTAGTAACATTAAACACTGTTTTGAGATTAGTGACAGTTCTGTTTAAGAAAAATTGTATATTTTTAGTCACCATATATGCGTACTGGCAGTAAGATTTTAGAAAAAAGCACCGACTATATATACCGAGCGATCCAGAATCCTTCGACACGGCAGCCGTTTGTGGTGCCAAGAATGTAAAATTTTCTTTATTATTTTATTTTATTTTTTTGCAACAGCAAACTGGGAATTTTTCCTTTATTTTGGTACGGACTTTTTTCGTTTTTGCTTCTGTATGCATTTATTTAGAAATGGCTACTAATGGATGCTACACTGAAGGACTTCCAATCACCTAGTATAATTTTTTTCTCTAGTATTGTAAATTCATATCAATATAAAAAATAACGTAAACAAATTTAACTTCTACTTTAATAACACAAACTTGTATGTAGTTTGTGTCGCACGACTTAATAACGACGATGTTTTCTGCATAAATACCGGATACATCCATTCATATGTATTTATTGGCACTTTATGGAGATTAAACATCCAAATCTTGATACAGTGTGATCTGTTTAAATACTTCTAAACCAAATATATATACACGGTCTAAGAGTGCTATCATTTTAAATTATTGTAATTAGGTTAATTATCATCCGAGAGCGTCATAATATACGGTGCATTAAAACATTGAAAACTGTCCAAGTTTCACGTTGCCCATTGCGTGCACCTTATGCCATATGGCACGCATCAAACCGATACCCAAATTCTTCCTATGTTTGCTAAGGCATATCCGTCATCAATTCTTCCAAGGATCTGTCTGTAGATTACTCGTGTTGCACGACAATGAACGATTCCGACTTTGCAAACAGCAGAACACAAAAAAACACCTCTGTTGTGAAATTGTCATTTTCGTTTACGGCTCTTCCTAGAGATAGATGACGACAAAATACCTTAATGTAAATGGGAGACAAACGGTTACTCGATCGATTAGTGTAAATCGCGTACTTCTCGGGTAATTATTAATGTAATTACGGTCATTTAAAGTGATAGCATTCGTTCCGAAAGATACTGTATTTTAATAATAATAAAATAAGAGAATCGAAATATAATTAAATTGAAAACTTGCTCCAATTTTTTTGAATTTTTACTAGAGTATCTTATTTCCGTTTCTCTAAGTAGCATTCACATTAAATAATAAAATAACTTAAACTGAAGTAGTAAAAAACATTACACGACTAATTAAAATTAATTACGATTAAAAAAAGTGGTTATTTGGCAGAAAAAGTTGATTTATTTTTAATTAGCTAATTAATGTTAAACAAAAAGATTAAAGAACGAATAAATTATTCATAGTGCAAAGTCTATTGCAAACCAATGGCATTAAACTTCAGAATGACCTTTGACTCATTTACAGTTTAAATGTGTTCGTAGCGAAAATACTCTTGTTTAAAATCCACACAACTAAGTATAAAAAGATTTCTGGAAAGTGTTTAATTAATTAAAATAATTATTTGACTCCTCTGACAAAACTGAATGGATTTTAATGGTAACTTACTTAATTTGGTAATGGTTCGTTTAATGATAATGGTAACTAGATTATTAGTAACTATCTTAATATATCTGTATTATTTTTACTCTATAATCCTAACTGTCTAAGGGAAAAGGATTATTCACACAGATATCTTCAAAAAAACTTAGAATATATAACATTCGCATCACTTTTAATATTAGTTACGCTCAGTTAAATTTTTGATTCCACAGATAAACGTACCTTTTTTTTTATAACTTTTCTTGATATAAAATTTAATAATTTTGGAATATGTAATGTTAAATTACAGAATGTCTATGCATTTTCTAACATTCAAACGTCAAATACGGCAAGTTTAAGATTTACGACCCGAAGCGGGCTCGTCGACGAAGTAGAAGACATTCGTCAATTTTCGTTAAATGTTTGCTCCGGAACTTATTACGGTTGTCTTCGTATCTGCTCGATTTTAACTAAATGACTGTTTTAACCGTCATTTAATGGTCGTCGGCAGCCTTAAGATGACCATTTAATTGTTTAGAACATTTGTTTAGCTCATTACTGTTGTGTGTGTTTCCGGAGAGGGCAGTGGCGGACTAAGGCTAAAGCGGGCCCTAGGCAACATTGTAATTCCGGGCCTATTTTTCAGTCATGACTCATACTTTGCGTTTGGTAGTTTGGTTTTAAAGCATATAGTATGTAGTTCTATTTAATTATCGGATTCCAAAAAAAAGAAAAAAATAATACACACGTACAAAAATTAAATAAACATAATTTATTAAAACAAACAAACAAACATAATTTATTAAAACAAACAATAATACTTAAACAAATATACCCAGATTGATTAGTTATATTGCCTTTTTTCTCACTTTTAATTCTGCAAACTTGTCAATTAGTTTGTCATAATTAATAGAGTTATTTAATAACTCTTTTTCTACATAAAGTAATGATAAACCATTTAATTTTTGTTGGCCTAATGTGGATCTTAAAAAATTTTTTATTCTGGCCATTACTGAGAATGATCTTTCGCCGCTTGCATTGCTTATTGGAAGGGTTAAATAAATTCTCGGAATTATGTTTAAATTAGGGAATGTCGAAATAATAATATTTTCCCGAATAAATGACCACATGGATACAGGCGAAATAATATTTTCTTTACTTATAAAAGTCTTAAATTGTAATACTTCATTTTTCAGTTCCGTTAAGTTTAAATCTTGTTCATAACATTTCAATTCCTCTACTGAAGACTCACTAACATCACTATCATGAAAAATTGTTTTGAATTTATCGTTAATAGTTTTATATCCCTCAGATCTTTTTTTAATGTTGCTAATTAAAGAATCGCATACAACAAAAGAAATATTAACTTTAAAATGTTCTTTGCCACTGAATCTTATTTCATGTTCTGGAATTTCATCTCATGAAATAGTTTTTGTATTTTCTGCCGCTTTTTATCATTAGTATATGGAATATCTTTAACTTTTTCTGCTTCTTTTTTTAAATTGTCAAAATTATCTCTAACAGTTTGTATGAAATCTATCAATGGATCATATATTAAAACTGCTGTATTTAGGGATTCGTCTTGTTTGAAGCATCTATTCTCTCTAAAATCTTTTCCCATATAGTAAGTAACAGTACATACTCAAATGTATCAAGTTTTTTATGTAAATCGGCAGCTTCGGACCTTGTTAATGGTTTCTCGTCTTTGTTTGAGGAAAAATGACGTAAACAATGTTTAATTTCTTCATAATTTTCCTTTAAGGATTTCACAGCATCGGAACGAGCAGACCACCCGGTGTCACAAATAGGTTTAATACTCGAGTGTTTGCTCTTACAAAATTTTTGTAATGCATTCCACCTATGTGTAGAACTTGAAAAAAATACGTACAATTCCTGGACGATATTGAAAAAAGTGGTCATTTCCATGCAACTTTCGGCAGCAGCATTTCCAATTAAATTTAATGAATGATTTGCGCATGGTATAAAATGGGCAGAAAAAATATGTTGTTTTATTCTGGATTGGAGTCCCTTATATTTACCTGACATATTAAACGCATTATCATAACTCTGTCCCCGACAGTTAGTGATGTCTATCTAATTCTATATTATTTAAAAATTCTAAAATAACTTTCTCCAACTTTTCACCCGTATGAGAAAATATAGGTAGAAATCCCAAAAATCTTTCTTTTATACCACTTGGAAGAACATAGCGAATAATGACGGTCAGCTGATCTACGTGAGATATATCAGGTGTTGAATCAATTAGAGAGTAAAATTTGGCTTCCTTTATTTTGTTCATTATTGTGAGTTGTAAATCTTTCGATATAATAGAAATAAATTCATCACATATTGTAGACGACAAATAGTTTATAGTACCGGTGCCGCAGTTTGCATATTTTTTCATGTGTTTCTGCAAAAATGGATCGAACTCGGATAAATATTCCAAAGTACCTATATAATTACTATTATTTTCACTAAAAAAACACTTCATTTTTACCACAAAACGCTAAAGAGCATGAAGAAATAAATTTGATTGTCGCTACCACACGTTTAAGTACTTTCTTCCAATATTTCTTTTTCATTTATAATTTGTTTTTCCAGTTCAGTGTCAATGCGTCCGGTAATTTTAGATCTTGTTATAAAAATTAAAATGGAGTTAATGTGGTCACTGGAGTTTTCATGCTCTGACAATTTTTTATGTACATTTTTCCAATCATTCGTCCCTTTTGTCATTAGCATTGTTTGCTTGAAAAATAATTTACAGACGTAACAGTACAATAAGTTGTTGGTTTCAGTATAAGCCAACCAATCTCTTTTAACTTTTTCCCCGCTATTAATAGTTCTGAAGAAGGAGGCAATAGTTAATTTTCTTGCGATTTGTTTTGACCCTTCGTTGCATCGAATAGATGATGATTCCAAAGATCCATTTATTGATTTTGGTGGATTTTTTATATAATACTCTCGCATGGCGTCTGTTAAGTATTCTGGCCATAATGCAATATCGTTTACAAAACTCTTAGTTTCATCATTACTTTGAGATGATTTTAAATTTATATTTTCTCCTTTTCTTTCATCTTCACAAACGGAATTGCTTGGTTTTTCCTGCTGGTCTTTTTGCAGAATAGTTTCGGACACAAATGATGTTTCTGGAGTTTGAGCAGGTGAAATTTGTGAAAATGATGACGATTGTTGTAATTGTTCTCCATCTACAGTTAAAAATTTGTCCAACGATCTTTTCGTTTGTTTTGCCACTTTATCTAGATCTGCTTTTTGTTTTCTTTTTTCACTTCCACTTAAATGTTTATAGGAACTCATTTTAAAGACCACATACTAAAAAGAAAGAAGAAAATGATCTTCAATTAAATTTATTTTTACTCAATATCACAATCACAAACAAAATCACAATTTGTGATATTTTATATTATATATTATTTCAGGCCTAGGAGTGCTATTTCCCCTTTGAAAAAGTGAGAAAAGTGAGTTGAAATACAGAAAAAGTGAATAAAAAGTGAGTGCAATAGTGACAAAACAAAGTGAAAACACAGAAGGAAAACTCAGCAAAATAACGGTAAAAATTGTTATTTTCTTTTTATTCTGTTATGGTTAAACACATTTTAAAAATTTCTGTATATACTGTAATATAGTAGCCACTCGTTATATCGAGTTTTTTTGGTCCCCCAAATTTTAAAAGCATTTGAGTCAATTAATTTTAAATTACCAATTTCCACTGAATTTCTATTTGCAACGAAATACCAGAAAGAGCTAAATATGCAGAACAGGTGGATAGATCGATTGTCATTTGTTTCCTTTTGATATAAAAGTTGTTTATTTATTCGTTTTAAGTACAGTCTCCTCATTTACAAGTTTCTGTGAATTCGAAATTTCATACCTTTATGTGAATTGACGCAATACCGTTAATTCACATAAAGGTATGAAATTTCGAATTCACCGCATAAGGTGTAAGGAAAAGATCTCTTTAATTCTGAACGAAAACTTGAAAATTTTTATACAGTAGTAACTTTATTTTGCTTTTTAGAGAATTTTTACTCTAATTTTATAAGTTTTGATGTTCTATTATATATTCAATATTTATTTTTTTTAAATTTTCAATTACAGCATTTATAATTTTTATTGAAAAATATAAACTACACGAATTTCTAATAAGCGATTTATATAGTACTGTATAATAATCGCAATTGATGTTTTGTTTTTATATCGACAGTATTTGTCTTTCAATGTCATTGTTAAAGAAACAATAATGCTAAATGGGCGTTCATGGTTTCGATGTTTACGTAAACGTCAATTAATTCGATATAACCTACGAATAAAATTCAAGATTGAAAAACTAAGCTTATTTTATATCAGAAACACTTGTTGATAAAAGAATAGAGATTCCATAGCATGTATAATCTGTTTAGTAATAGCCCAGAATTTTTATTACTCGGTTATATCGCGTTTTTTTTTCTGTCTCTCGATAACCACTGGCTTCTGTATTTCCAGTAAACCATGAATAATTGAAAAATCTTTGGCTTCTGTAAATAATCAGTCATGAAAGATGATGTTCTTTTATTAAGATTATTCTGCATGTTATCAGCTTCCTTCTTTTTCGCTTCCTCTTGCTTTTGAACACTTAAAACTAATAAGCATCACACGTGCTGCTTGTACTTCATTCATGTTCTTGCTGTTAATAGCCTTCTCCAGTTTTTTTGTTTGCTTGGACTGTCGCATGTATTTCATTTTCTTCTACATTTTTCTGGTTTAAACTCAGTTGCAGTTCCATAATCTTCATGTTACGAACAGCTTTCTTTTGTTGTTCTTCAAAACATTTCTGTGCTCTTTTTTCCGTTTCTCTTATTCTTTTAACTTCTTTTCATTTTCCAATCGTTCTTGATAATTTCTATGCACCGAGGAAGCTAATTTCAGTCGTCCTTTGTAATAGGTACAAGGTGTGGGCTTTGGTCATACATGTTTAGTCCCTCCTTAACAATCAAAAGTGAATTAAGCATTCTTTCCAACACTGATGCTCTATCAGGAGAAAGTGCCCGGCATAAAATTGATCCTCTTTTTCATGGGAACGGGATTTTCGACGTTGATTTCACTAATTTGGCTATTCTTGGATATTTATCATTATCAGAAACTGTTTATTTTTTAATGCTTCGAGATGTGTAAATATTGATTTCAAAATAAATTAATAAATCTGAAATAAATATACTCCAAATAATATAAGTAAAATAATATTTTATTAATGATTTCATAAATAACAAGAAAAATTTTTCCTGCAGCTGAATAAAAACCAACATCGTTGCAAAGTTGTTAACCTTTTGGGAAGTGTGTGAAAATCTTTCTCACAAGCAATTACGTGTTGTACTTTTTACAACACTTCGAATATTTTAATGTATTTGGTAAATTTTATATGTAAATATGAATTTACATTTTCGTTTACTTTTTTAGTCTCTCAATTAATGCACAATTATAATCGGCATAAGAGAAGATTAAAAAATGGATATTTCACAAGCAAAGTAATCACACATTTTATGAAAATAATACTTACTATATGGAATAATTATACTTGTAGTCAATTTAAACATACATTTATGGGAAGATGTAGATGTGATTTAACGTTAACAATATGCTATGAAATCATTAAACTAATTTTATTAAACTCAAGTTTATGAAATTATTTAAAGATAAATCAAGTAAAAAAATATTTTTGTAAACGACAACTCCATAACCCAATTGTTAATTAAAACCAAATAATCTGCCAAATTATTGGGCTATCATCAGGATAACTAAATGGTCAGAAACGAAATCTTTTTTAGTGGTTGGAGGTTACGCTACTATCTCGTGTTAATTTTAATAATTATATATTTTGAATTTAAAAGCGGCAGCAGTGTTGTCAGCTTGAGAGATTAATACCTCTGCGTAGTGTGTTTTCCCCTGCAAAAGGACTTTAGTGATTTTCTTAGAAAACAGCCAAAACCGCAGGGATGCTTAAAATACTTATTTTTAAACTCTGTAGAAGGAAATGCAATTCGGAGAAGGTAGATTTTGGCAAATAATGAAAATATGGCATGAGTACATAACTTTACTCAACACTGGCTTCTGAATTTGTAATGAGATGGATTTTTTAAGTGCATAAAGATTTTTTTAAATACGTTAAATAAATTTTTGTTTCCTATAACCTAACGACAATGAGCAGGCAGTTGCGATTTTGAGTCTGCTCAGGGCCGCGTATTTTCTTCTAAAAAATTCTATTCTGATAGTCCGATAATTCGGCAATTCGTTTGGCTTTAAAATTATTTTTGGTTTGTCCCACATCTTAATTAAGCACGTGAAAATGACCAAAAAAGTGAGAAAAGTGAGAAAATGACCTGAAAAGTGAGAAAAGTGAGGATACTTCAGAAAAGTGAGTACAAGTGAGAAAAGTGAGTGACTCCGAGGCCTGATTATTTTAATTAAATAATGTAATACTTTTATAAAAACTTACATTTTTATTTTAGGAATTCCAGAAAGTATTAACAATCCAAAACAATCTATTTGCAATCAAGTCTAGGTACTTAAGTCTTAATTGCACAATTTTCAATCACAACTCACATAAGATGCAATACGTTCAGGAGACACCGATTTTAAATAGCTACATTTGACTTTTTAAACACGTGCATAGTAAAGGCTCGATCGTATTTACACACATCGACACTCGCGGGTGTGGATGCATAAGCACGGGAACGCTCGTCCACACTTGTCGACTTTATCAATCAACGATTCGGCATAATTTGGATACGTTTCGGCAATGAATATGAATATCACGTTTTTCTGTTAAATAAAAATAAAAATTAATTATAAAAATTTAAAAATTAAAAACCTAATTTTTGGGCCCCAAAAACTACGGACCCTAGGCACGTGCCTAGGTTGCCTAGGCCTTAGTCCGCCCCTGGGAGGGGGTGACAATAAAGTGTCGTGCCCCGGGCGCCAGTTACGTTCGCTACGCCACCGTGAAAGAGTCAATCATTTTTTAGATGTTTCTTGTCTGCCTCGTTATGTAAAAAATCTTCCCTCTGGCAACGGCATAATTAATTACAAAATATATACATTTGATAAAAATCTGATGAAAATTTTTATAAATTTTCTAAGTTTATACTTACTGTCCTGGCAATTTTTTATCAAACGCATATAGTTTATGAATATAGACATTTAAGTCCAATAGTTATATATTAGAGTTGAACAAGTACCCGATTATGTCAAGCTATACTGCCACTATTATTAATAATTAAATACAAAATAATTTGGCCTAGCGGTAGGCATTAGGTGTTGTCTCTTAATTTAATTATAATTATTAAATTTAATGATATTTATTAATTAATTTAGAAGATTCTGAAAGAAAAGAATCGGCCCAGAGCAGAACTCGAACCCGCAAACTCCCACTTACCGTCCGGATGCGTTGCTAGTTACGCTACTCGGATCTCCATCCGACCTTCATTTCTAGAACTATTATTAATAGAAGTGATGCAGCCCAATGTAATCTGGCAATCATTTGGTTCTTGTATATAGTTTAATGAATCTAATTACTTTACATCTAATATGGCAGTTAGATGGATGGTTAAGGCCACCACCTTGTGATAATTATAATAAATTAATTTTAATTTAGAATTTCTGAAAGAAAAGAATTGTTCTGGAATGGGACTCAAACCTAAAACACCAGCACACTGCGCAGATGTGGGTTCTGGTATGTAGATGTTGCAGTTCATGATGTATAGACTGATACCAAGAAATAATAAAAACATTTATTTCATTTCATATGGCATTGTGTTTCATAGATCAGGCTTTTTAAAATGTTTCTAACCTCCAGTTACGTTAATGCATAAAAAAAAATACATGGGTGAAATTACTTAAAGTTCAATCAACTACAATTTTGGCACTTGAGGTCATTGAGAATAGAACTTATAGATTACATATGAATGAAATCTTGAACAATTTTATATTATAGAGTAATAAAATGTAATCATTATGAGTTAGTTTCATAAAAGGAGATTATATATTTTTATGAGAACCAAGGCTAATATTTTAGTAATTTTGACAATCTTAATCTTATTTAAATTTTTCTTAAAAAAAAAAAAATGAAATTACTTTATTTAAACCTGAATTGACAAGTTCAACAGAGGAAGTTTTCCCACTGATAACACTTCCTTTGATGGTGACATATCTTCCGATAAAAACTACTCATAAAAGGAAATATCACAAAAAGTTGGAGATTGGACTAACTGCCAACTATCTTACCAAATTTGGGCATCAGAATAGCAGGGGAATATCCCATATAAAAAGAAAGGAAAAGAAGATCAGAGAGAGTTTACCTGCCCACTTTCGAAGTGTGTGCTCATCCCTGCCGTGCTCCACTGCCGATCTTTCCAGTTTCCCTCCGTTTCCGCTGGACCTTAGCTGCTCCAAACTACAAACAATTGTTGTAGATATTACATATTCAGGTCTCCTAGATTCAAGACACATCATAACCAAGTCTTTCCCTCTTCAGAACATTCAAGCAATCGTCAAATATCACAGATCCAGGTATTTATCAAACCACATACACAGTTGTGAACACTCTCTCATATAGGTGAGATTAAATGGTTTAGACTCTCCCTCTATTTCTATTTTCTTTATTTTTCAAGAGACTAAAAATTACAAATATTTGTTGTTTTATGGTTAAATGCATAGCAGAGTGCGTTACTTCTATGCACTGTCTCTCGACTCCCTCTTCTATCCCGAGTTCACTCATTCCCTCGTACGCAACTGCTTGCACCGATAATTATTTGGTAGGTTCTTGTGTGTCTACATCTAATATGTGAAAAATGTTGCAAGTGGTGTCAGTCCTGACTTGGGCATTGCCGACATAGCCATCATAACAGTCACATTTTAATGACTTGGAGAATAGCTCAAGAAAAATAGAAAGCATCACAAGCAATTCACCAGATTAAGAAAGTGAAAAGTTCAATCACAATGAGCCCATACTGAAAAAAGATCATCTTCAATTGGAAAAAGTTACTGTTTTCAATGAAATATTAAATGTTGGTCCAAACAACAAGTTGAGAGATGCCAAGATATCTCCTAATATAGGAGTTACAAACAACCTTGTTATAAAATACAGGTACTCCTCAGTTTACTACCGAGTTCCGTTCCGACGACTATGTCGTTAAGCAAATTGGTTGGTAAGTGAGAAGCTTGCGCCGGGAATATAGGATCATTGTAAAATTATAGAAATTATGCAACAAACTTCAAATTTATTCATAAAAAAGACTATTATAGTACACTTAGTGCACATGTCACCATTCGCCACTGATCGACCCTCAAGCCGAGAAAGAGGATTCCCCGAACTGCAGGTCGTAAGTGCCAGTGGTTGTTAAGCAGATAGGTCGTAAAGTGAGATGTACTTGTATACAAGTTGGCAAAGAATTAAAAAGTATAAGAGATCAGTATGGGGAGGAGAACTGAAAGAAGACTGGAAACGGGGGAAAAGGAAGGAATGGGTAGGAAGGGAAAGAGTTTCAAGTCAAAGAAAGAGAATAAAAAACAGGAACTCTCATAGAAATGATTGAAGAATGAGAAAAAAGATGATGTTGAGGAGAATACATACTCTCACTCTTGGTTTTGCCTTCATATACAAAGTCCCTAAGCAGACATATATTACTCTTACAACAAAAAAATGATAATTTATAAATTAAATCAGGTGGGTAAAAGTAAAAAGATTTAAAAAAAGCTTTCTGTTAAATTTGTGTTGCCAAATAAAGATGTAATATTGCAAATGCAAATTCTATTATCTGTGGTTTCTGATCCAGGCGCATCCATCCCTCATTTTACTCCTATTAAAAATACAGCTCGATAAGTAGAGTTTCTATGTAAAGACAGATTTGAAATTACTCATTGACAAAAAATTACCTTGAAGTTTCCTAAATTTCAATAATAATATAACAAATTTAAATCTCGAATCCTGATGTTAGATTATAAAAGATTAAGCAATTCAAAATAAAGCTTATTAACTTGATGTATGTCATATAACTATATTTGGTTATATAATTTTTTTCAATCTGCTCTAATACCTTCAATATGCTTCACGGCACACAGTTACGAAGTCGACGAAACGTGAAAATCCGAAAACATTTTTTGGATTTTTATTCCAATTCTCAGAAAAATGTATTAAAGATTTCTACTGCCTCTGGACAACGTATTGGATAGAATGTCAATCTAGCAAATTAAATAGTAATTCTCTAACAATGTCAGATTAAATGTTTGATTATCCAACTAAAATCGGTGGCAAATATGAGTGGAATACAGGGAATTAAGACCACCACTGTTCAAAAATATTGTCATTCCCATTTTAATAAAAGTATTTGAACAGTACCTTGTAATTTCGGAGTTAGTTTCCCCTTTGCGTCGTACTTCTGCCACTGGCTAAAATCACATAAATAAAACACCTAAACGTAAGTTAAGGGATTAAACAAAATTAAATACTGTTTAATATTTTGGAACAATTTCAAAAATAAAAGCAATGTAAACGATGTTTGAATACATAAATATCACGATATCGGTAGCCAGCCACGTGAAGGTAGCTTTAGTACCGTAATACGATATCCAATTAATTGATAGTCGGATTGGAAAACAGCTGTCGATTCAAAAAAACATTGCGCAAAACAACAAAGTAATTATTTTCATCCAAAGCTTACAGATGGATTTTTGTGTTAGCCGTTCCTAAACTGGTAGTAACATGCACGGCATTGATTAATTACTATTTTGAAATATTCACCAGCTATATGGAAATCTTATATATATAAATTAACATTTCTGCATCTTCCATTAATTAATTCACCGTTTTTCTTTGTCTTCACTTTTCTAAAGCAATATTTTATTGGTATTAAAGCAGTAATTACAGGAAATATTCTATTAATTTCGTAAACAGTGTTAATATTGACAAAGAAACACGATATAAACAAGTCATAATACTCCTTTTCATTTTAAATACACTTACTAAAATGAATTATTACATTCATAATTCATTTAAAAAGATTACAAAACGCATAAATTATTCATTTATGATGATATTTTAAAATAAAATAAATATTCAAAACATGTTTATAATATAACAATATAATTATAATGTTTCATATAACTACTATTCTATCATAACAACATTAATAAAATAATTTTGAAACCTTATAAATCACATCAATTACTTGTTAAATTAGTTTAAGTCAAACTAATTGAAGACTTTACTTATTTAATTGATCGAAGCAGATCAAATCCCCGTAATCGGGAAATCAATACAATAATGAATTAAGTAACAACAAAGTTTTTTAATTAGTACGATCATAAAAGTATGAGCTTGAGTAAAATCGATCGTGTGGGTTCTCGAACACACGACAGAATGGCTGCGACTTGTTTTTCACACTATAAAACATGTTAAGTAATGTCCTTAAAGGAAAAATAAGAATATTTCCATAAGTATAACTCGCCGTGATGTATATCCGGTAGAAAATTGCTAGAACAAAACTAAAAGGAGTGTATAACCCACCACCGTCGCATAACACGGATCCATTTAAAATTATCTTTTAAACAAAGATAGCTCGTAGTTTATACTTGTGTAAATATGAGGAGTGTAGGTTATTAGTACTATTTTATTAATAATTCAAAATTAATTCTAAAATGTTAACAGAAACATAAAAATAGTATAGAAAAAAATCTCATACTATTCAAATTTAGTGTATTTAGTTGGCTGTCGCCATTCAAGCCGGCTTCAGAATACATTCCATTCGAATTTTTCTAATATATTGCTTTCTAATCTTTTTAAAAATCTTTCTTATGGTAGATTTATGTATTAATATGATAAAAGTGCAATCACGGCTACTGAATTTTATCCCCGAAAACGATTTAGCACTTAAAGTTGCATTCCTGTGACAAAATTAATCAATTTTTGTTCTTGTCCAGACGTACGTCTTTTTCTTTTCCAATTTAAAACTGATTTTCTACTATAGCTTTAAACGGCAAGATGTTTCAACGTTTCGAATCAATTGTTCGTACCACAAAAATCGAGCATATTTCTTAGATAACATTAAAGACTTCTCATTCATATTAAATAACTTCACTAAAACCTTTAAACTATACCAGCAAAAATAATTTAATTTTAGATATGTTACAACAAATGTTTTTGATCCCCTTTGGATCTGCATCAGGTCATTATAATTCAAATGCAAAATGTTCAAATTTAAATATTTTCAAATGATAGGAAAGCTAAAAATTAGAACAAGTAGGCCTATATGTCAGAATTTACATCTAGGTGTTAATTAACGTTAATTTTTTATGTTAATTTCTATTTTAAATTTAACGAATACATTTTCTTATACATCTTAAGTAAATTAATTTCTTATTTTTTATAAATATTGTCTGAATTGTCATATAAGGACTACCATGCACGTGAAATGCTTGTCTTCTCCTTAAAATTGATACATTCCCCTTTAGTTCGGCTTTAAAAATTTTGATTTGATCAGTGCAAAGGGAGACTGGCTTGCTGTAGTTTAGCTTCTGTGTCAGTGTCAGAAGCGTATATTGCTAGGGCAGTCGTCTGCTTTTTGTTTTGTATATCATATTTATGTTCAGCTAGCTGTTCCGGGGCTTAAAGCAGTCATGGCAATAAAAAAAAGTGAGAAAAGAGTTCACACTGAAAAAAAGCTAAAAAAGCTAATATTCTTAAAATGAACGAAAACAGGCATTATTAAAAAAACACTCAAACGCACACATATTTTGTATCAATAGCATTGCGTATGATATTAGATTGATTATTAAGTGGACTGATAAGATTAAGTATGAAAATAGTTAGGCTGAGTTTATACTCCAGAAAAGTGACCAGTAAGACTGCATTAAGCCAGAACAGGCCCGCATTAAGTTTTCATGTGCTCCATACAGAATTCCCACCATTACGCAGCAAAGCAAATGGAATAGTAACATAACTACCAGAATGTGTTTCCATATAACATGCCAAATTTCAAATGCCATTTATTTCAAGGTACATTTTTTTATTTCTTCATAAAAAAAATGTAATTAAAGAAGAAAAAAAACAACTTCTGGCAGAATCAGTGGGTTGCATGTTCATTATATAGCAGGGGTGGCAAGCAAAAGTTCAGTGGGAGCCGAAATGTAGGTTTTGCAAAATGCATGGGAGCTGCAGTTCTGTACTTTTTTACTCTGTACTGCAGTTCTGTACCTTGATTTTATTATATAATATAAAACAAGTATTGAATTTTTTTAATAAACATATTTTCACAAAATTGTGGAAATAAAACTGTAAAAATAATAATAAAAGGCAGAAATTAACACTTTCGGCAAGAGCCACATAAAACTCAAAAATGCGACTCCGAGACCGCATGCGGCTCTCGGAGTCGCATTTGCCCATGTCTGTTATATAGCAATACCACTAGTAATTGTGACCCAATCATTTATTTGGTAATTTTATCAATATTTTTTAAATGATTAAAAATAAAATTACAGAATTCATTACTGGTAATACTAGTCTCACAAATCTATTCCCCTGAATACAATAAAACAATTTGTTAGTCATTCGACCCACAACTGACAGAGAAGAGAGTTTATGAAAACAATGTAATTAAACATTTAGCGGTTTGTTGTCCTTCACAGTGGGGAACCGGCAGAGTCTATTACTTTTATGGGAGAAAATATACAAAGCTTTCTACTACCCTGAAGTTGAAAAATAATACAATCCCATGAAATTTAACAAATCTGACATTAATAAGTAAATGATGAAATTATTTACAGAGAGTTGATATTTGATAAGTTTAGTTTTTTGCTCTTATAGAACAAATTACAGAAATTATAAATAAAAATCTCATTTTTTAAAAATTAAAAATCATAAAATTTCGCTTACAAAAGATTGCGATGGAATGCACACTTTTTATTTTTATAATCGCTTTGTTTTATTAGACACAGATATTATTCTTATATAGATTTATTAATTATAATAAACATACATTATGTGTAAAATTACATTAAAATAACACTGTAATTAATGTCTGAAATGAAAAAGTAATTGAATCGAGTCTCGCCTCCATATTAATTAACGCGCATTGGTGTAGCCAGAGTTTGTTATGGGGGGCCTAGAGGCTGTAATTTTCTGGGGACCCGCTCTGTGGCTCCATCTGGAAACCCCTCACGCCACGCGACCTCACCCGGGCTTTGCAGGACACCACCATTGGCACCCTGATGGATTCCTGGTCAGCGGTGCTCCGCAACAAAGGCCAGGACCACCTACGCCCTTTCGCCCCCTGGAGGTACATTTGCGCGTCATCTCGCCATGTGGAGATGCTTTTGGCCCGGCTCCAAACCGAGACGGCCCCGTTACATGCTTTCCTTTACTCACGGCATCTACACGACTCCCGGGGTGCCCCCATTGTGGCGCAGCAGAAACTACACTTCATTACTGGCTACATTGCCCCAAATACACTATAGCCCACAAGGACCTAGGCAACACGATGACCCTAAACATGTCTGGTGCGCATGCTGACACCTATCTACTGGCCGCCGGCCTCCATCACTCCTAGTCAACACGTGGTGGCACTGGAGCGCTACATTAGCCTCACTAGCCGTTTCGCTTAGCAACTGGCAACGTCGGTCGGAGAAAGAGCCGCAAAGGCTATAATCTCCATATTAAATTGAAGAAGAAGAAGAAGAAGAATTTTCTGGGGAGGGGCACCAGGTTAACTGGGGGGGGTGCCCACCCATGCCCCTTCCAGGTTACGCCCATGTTAACTCTCCACAGTAATTAATTGATCACGTTGCATCAAATTAAATAATTTATAAAAATTAAAATAATAAATACGTTTATAAAATAATTGGCTGTATCTGTTTGCAATGATAATGTAAAACACACTGTACTTATAGTTTAGCATTTCCGATATTTAATTTATTTTTGAATTTTAAAATATAAGAAAAACAATTTTTTAAATAAAGTTTTATGCATTGATATCTGCAACTTTAGATAATACAAGGATATAAGAATCCATCAAAAAAGTTAGTTAATAATAATTAAAATTGAGAAAAAATAAAAGTTTCTTTCGAGGTAAGGAAACTTGTAAAAAGTCAGGTACGCGATCACGTGATGCCCATCTCCCCACTTTGCGTAACCAAACGGTCGAAGTTGAAATAAAACCCCAGCAGAAGTAAAAACGAACGTCGGCGCATGTATAGGACAATAAACTTGAACGGGAGCAAAGATGAGACATGACACCATGTAATTTATGCTAATTACTTTCTAATATTAAAAAATTAAAATCTTCAATAAATTATAATTAAATTAATTTTTTGACTGAGTTTGACTAGAAGCATATCGAAAAGCTAGATTAAAGTGAAAATAGCAGTTTTTCGACGCTAAATATTTACAAATTAATTTTTTAATTTGGTGCAGGATTGACCGCAGCTGTTCGAATGCGCACGTGCGTGACGAGTTTTATAGTTTCTGTCGAAATGGAAAATGAAGGACACCGTTAGAATACAGAAAACCATGGTGCATGCCAAATATATAAGCACCCACTTAAAACCAAACTTTTGTCTTTGTCTAAAGATTGTCTCTACAGAAGTTATTAATATTTAGGATATTAGTTTAAAATCTTGTATTTCCTGGCACGAGATTCGCTCGATCTTTAATTTTACAGAGTGCTAGAAAGATACGAGCTTTGAAACGAGAGTCCTACAACGTTTTATTTAATAATAACAGTTGAAATCAAATTTATTATCGCTCAACAATCATCATTTTCGGTTTTTCTACAGTAGTCAAAAACGAGTAATGTCATCATTTAAGCTAAAGAATAGCAGGCGGTTGGGAAGAAGTTTGTTTAGCAACTTACTTCAGAAAGTTTGGGTTCTATACGATTTTCCGTTGCTAAAACATGAGTTTCTACTGTTAGTATTAAATAAAATCTATTTCTTTCTTTTGTCCACTGCACTTAAATAAATACAAATGCTAAAAATAATGCTGTATAAAAAATCACTCTTAACGCTGAACTAAAAGTGTACTTATGTCTTAGTGCAGCGTGATTATATCAAAGTGCCGCGGAGATCGGTGTTTCACAAGGATACAAGCAAGGAGAACCCACGTGCAAATTCCTACAGCATGTGCAGAGTATCAAGCTTTGGGAAGTTCCTCGTTTTGTTAGTTTATATAAATGTAGTACACTACATGTGTATACGACAGTGCCTTATCATGTCGCGCACGGTCCATAAGGCATATGGGAACGTGCTGGTCGCTATTTCACTCCTGAGCGCATTTACGAAAAAAAAATTTTACATGGGAAGTGAAAAAAGCTAAAAAAGTGAGTTTTTCTCAGAAAAAGCTAAAAAAGAGAGGAACTATGAAAAAAAGCTAAAAAAGAGAGTCACTTTAAGCCCTGCTGTTCTTAAGACCTCTATGAAATCTGTCATCCCTCACGGGCAGTGGTGATATTCGGCGGGTTCGCACAGGTTCGGCCGAACCCGTTGTTAAAATTTTCAGTTTTCCGAGCGGGTTCGCCCGAACCCGTTGTTAAAGTTTTCCGAACTGGTTCGGGCGAACCCGTTGTTAAAATTTTCAGTTTCCCGAACCTTGTTAAACACACGGAACATTTCTCAGTGGGTTTGTTTTTTTTAAAAAAATATACTAAAATATGCGTATTATACTCTGTAATACTACTAAACTAGGGCCTTATACCCCGTTTGCACCGAGCATTTTAATCTAGATTGTGAGCACGGTCAGGGAGTATGTCTTGGTGCAATCTCTTTCAACTGTTTCAATTGAGGTTTAATCGTGATCGATTCAAGAGTGTTCTTGAAAGTAGATCCAGTCATAAGAGAGATCCCAGAATGCCACGCGCGCGAGACAATACAAGATGGCTGTGAAACACGTGTCAGGCTATGGACAGCGAAAGAAAAAGTATAATGTATCTCGAGAAATGATAACATGTGCCTATTTCTAGAAGCGCCATATTGCGTTAAAGAATTTCTCTGCCTTAAAAAAAAAAAAAAAGGTCGACAGCTCTAAAATACTATCGTTACCTGGCCTTCTCCCATGGCTCGTTACGTTCTGAATACGCAACTGATTGTTAGATATATGGTTGCAAGAAAAGGTGTTGTATTTATTTCTAGCCAAAACTTCCATTTCGTTTGTCGGTGATTGTCAGGGAAAAATTTTCTGCTAGCGAACCCCTTGTTAAATATTTCGAATATCACCACTGCTCACAGGTATACTATACACCCCCGCTGCACTGTAGGCATTAATGGCATCTTTGCCATTTCTTAATAACTTTTAGACAAATGGGTTATGCCTGTATGTGTAGCAATTTCATTGTATAAAGCCTTTAATCCCTGGTCATAATCAATTAGTACATGTTTGCCTGTATGGTCTTTTGTCATTCGATCCTACTGATCTTTAGAACTAAGCAGACAAACACGAACAGTAACAAAAAAACTTTATTAAAAAGGTGAGAACTGTCACCGACATCCTCGGCCAACATCCAGGCAAAAACCCGCAAACTTTCGCGCCTCTTTTTCTTACAAGTTGCCAGCCAACATCTCGTTGGCAAGTGTTGCCAGGCAGTGTTCGGGATCTCTGGCGCTGGCGGCCACAGTCTAAACCCTTATCGTTGCCCTTGTTACGATTGAAAGGGGTGTAATCATTCATTCTTTTAATATAGTTCTCGGCTAAACCTAGCACCACTTTTCTAGGGTAACCGTGCACCTCCGCTATTTTTTCTATATGTTTTAATTCTTGCCTTGTGCAGTGTGTGAAGGCTCTTTTTGTAAGTGTAACACTGCTATTTTGTATGTATATGGATCACTTGAAACTGCCAGTATGAATAATGGTTGGTACCCTGGTTTATAGTAAATATCTGTTTCAATCTGGTCATTTATAAGGTAGACGTTCAGGTCTAGGAAGTGGGAGTGTTTGTCAGTGAACTGTTCTCTGAATTTAAGTTTAAGCCCATAAGGGTTATTATTCATGCATTGGATGAAGTTGATATCCAGCTCAGCTCTCCAAATGCTCAAGACATCAATATATCTCTTATATGCGATTATCTCAGGGAGGAACAATGGTAGGATATTGCGTTTAAGTTGCATAACACTAGTTCACATAGGTCCCCTGATACAGGGATACGTGAACTAGTGATATTTTTGCAATTAAGTTTTATTATCGCATTGAAAACACGAAGTGTAGCATAGCAAATAATTCAGTACTTCTCATATTCAATTAGTTTGGGTAATCAATTAAGCATTTAAACACAGAGCCTTCCAAAATGAATGCTACCATTTTAAATTTCTGTAATTACGTTAGTTACTACCTGAGAAGTATGTGACGTACACAAATAGATAAAATAACACTCAGAATTTTATCTGCCACCTGCATTCAGACATCTTGTCATCTACTACCTCTGGGAAGTGCCATAAACAAAAATGGCAACTCCACAACAGAGGCCACATTTTGCATTCTGTGATTCACAAAGTCAGAATCAGTCGTCATCACGCAACACAAATAATCTGCAGGAGACATAGAATTATGGTGTTGCAGAAGAAGTAATTATGGATATGCCGTAACGAATGTGGGAAGAATTTGAGTGTCAACCGGACGTGTGCCGTACAATGTGAGGTGCATGCGTTGAGAAACTGTAAAACTTGTACATTAAAACATTGGAAAACTATCCATTACAAAGTTCTTGGATAATAATTAACATAATTACAATAATTTAAAAATGGTAGCATTCTTTTTCGAAGATCCTGTACAGATATAATAGATTCAGACCAAAATAAATGTTCCACCCATCCATACTTGAAATTTTCATCATCAGTTTATCATATGCAGGTATGGAAGTTATCTTACGCTTCCAAAGTGTCTAAATAATAATTTGAATTTTAGCTCTTTCTAAAATCTACTAAACTAATAAGATATTTATATAATATAAAAGGCTAAATGTATGAAATAATGGTCAATTAATATACTCCAGATTAAAAACAGAGTTCAAAAACAACAAAAAATTGTAAATAAGCTAAGATAACAGAGAGAAAAGTGAAAATCAATTACAGTTACAGCTCCGTATTCATGGTCAATGGTTGTAAATTTATGGAATGAATTTACAGCCATTTTCATATCCACAAAGCTAAAATTTGCTCATTCACAGAAGGATCAAGAGAAAGAAAAGAAAAAAATAATTTTTGTTAATCCATTAAAAATCATTTTAATTACCTCAAATACATTTACTGTAATTCACTAACCATTAAACTAGGCTACTGGATATTCTTAGTTTCTTTATATTATTTTATTACTTATCCTTGTGTGGATAATAAATATCGTGGATGTCAGCATCGTGTTTTACTTGCAGAATTTAATTACTTTTTCTTTTATTCTTACAAATCAATAATGTTGTCTAAGTACAAGTAATTTGCTACTTTATCATATTCTTTGACAAGATACATATTCATAGTACAGTAACTTATTTATCTATCATTTATCTGTTTCCCTTTAGAAGGTTGTCGACCGACGACTGCCATGTGGCAGATCGAGCACCCACACCTACTAGCATAAGTTAACGAAAGGGTGATCAAATTGGATGGAAGGTGCATTAATAGTAAAGACTGTGATACAATACACATAGCAGTCGTCGGTTGATAACCCACTAAAGGGAAGCGGATAAACGATATACCTAACCTTACAACCTCGAATGTGGGGTGCTTTAATACAACACTGTATTCTATAATCTACTTTTGAAAAAACTCCCAACAAATTATGTGAAATGCTATTTATGTAATTATTTTTCTCCAAGCTTTGCCGCCTCCCCCGGAAATTTTTCTACAGGCACCACGATTTCTCCATATTCGTAACAATTTTATGGGGATTATCCCAATAAATAAGGAATTTCTATTATATAGTGACGACCATTTTTCATACCTGAATGAAGTCAATAATAAAAATATACAGTCAAATATAATAAATCATAAGCAAGACTATTTTATTATTTTAAATTAATTATAATCAATTTTGAGATCAACATATTCGACTTATAAATTAATGAACGACTTTTTAACAAAAGCAATACAAGAAACTTGAATGTGTCAAGGCAGT
The DNA here is from genome assembly GCF_030686945.1 of Centruroides vittatus. Taxonomy (NCBI): domain Eukaryota; kingdom Metazoa; phylum Arthropoda; class Arachnida; order Scorpiones; family Buthidae; genus Centruroides; species Centruroides vittatus. The sequence continues at coordinate 362,039 of NW_027121163.1, forward strand.
TATTAATTAATTCTTAAATGTATTAGACTTTGTTACGTTTCTGTTGTTTATTGTCAGAGCCTTACTATATCTCAATATCTACAATTGATATCATTGACTTATAATGCTTCATATTCATTATTCCATTGTTAATGATTATAATTGATAAATCAGAACAGAATAACAGGTTCAGTCTTAACATAATGCATTCTTTGTTTCATTTTATGTAATGAAAAATACATTATCCTGATCTATATTAATATTTTACCTTAAAACAGAATGTGAAACCATAAATAGTGATTCCCGAAGTACCGAAATCGACAGACTTGGCATAAATCACCTTCAAAAAACTTAGATGGGATCTGCAAACATAATTTATCTGTATACATTTGTATGTAATGAAGTAAGTAATACACCTTTAATAATAATAGAAAAATACTAATGTTTTTGACCCAGTTACAGGTTTTAAGATGACCCATTACTGGGTCAAAACATTGGTTTTAACAGCTGGTAAGGTTGGAGAAAAAGTGTATTGACTACTTTATTAAAAACTATAATGACTAGTTCAACTTTATCAGTTTGTGTATGGTACATATGCCAGATTTTCAGAAAAGAAAATTTAAAGTTGTTCGTAAGAAATAACTCAACTTATTATTTTATGCAGACGTACAATGACAAGAGACTCGGTGTATCCCACAAAACTACAAAATACCAAGTTAATGAATTTAGATTTGTGGATTATCAATACATCTTTCAAGAAACGTTTGCGATTTGGCCGCACGTCCCTTAGGTGCTGTACACCCACATTAAAAGAATTTTACACGTTGAAGTGTTGGCAAACTAAAACATAAATCCCCCTTTTCTTGAAAACTTCCTAATGCCAAATACCATTTTCCCCACCTAGCCCCTTAATTGTATCTGCTGTACATAGAACAATTCACAAATATAATAGGATAAGAATGAATTAGAGGAGCAAACCGAATGCAATCTGCAGGATCAAATGCAATTTGTGCAGGAAGAACAAAGCATCTATTGGTCAACAGCATGACTACCTGTAAGATGCAATGTTTTTGGCCTTCTTAACCTTCTTGAGAAAGAATCAAATTTATGTTTAAAAAAGTATGAAAGCCAAAATGTATTCTATAGCCACTTAATTTGAATGCTAACATTTTTATAACAAAATCTTTTAAATGCACTTGCCAAACTTCCATTTATAACATTAAACACGTATATAAAATACAGAAAACAAGAACGTAACATAAATTAATTAACTCATAAAATAAGTAAAGCATCTTAAAAGACGACAGTGCCGTGTTAATACTAGTGCAGTTATCAAAGGAAAACTATTGTTCTTTAACAAAATTCCACTGCGATTCTATCAGTACCTTTTTGGGGAAAGTCAAATATTACTCAATACTTTCTGATCGGCGGTGGCTCGACGACCCAAGGCGAAACCGATTTTTGTCCCACTACTTTCAGAATGGTTGCTAATAGAGTGCAATTCTAGCATTTGTATGCTTGTATACTTATACACAATTTTAAATATACATTTACTGTATTTGGCTTATAATTTTTATTTATTTTCTTCTCATTTTGAGAACAAAATAAATAAAAATTTGACTGCTCATTTTGCCGTTCGCCATCATCTCACCAGTCAAGCCCGTCCCATTTCCAGTCATTCCACGGATTCTCTCGAATTGGTCCGTGAAATCCGCTTTGCGTAAACGCTGCTATATATCATAATATAAAATCGAAAGCAGATTCTAAATTGATATTTAATTCAAAATGATAATTAAGAAAACAATGAAAATGCTTATCTTTCAGTCTCATATAATCAATTCACACTTGTACTTACTCTGAGGAATTGATTCAGAGCTCTGTTAATAATAGTTTGACTTGTTTAGGTGCTACCAACCAAATAATTAACCCGCAAATTTCAGATTCATTATCCAAAGCAAAATGTTTAGAATAAAGAAAATGTCGACACTGGCATCGGCAAATATACATAATTATTTTTATTGTATTAAAAAAGAAATTATGAATAGATAAAATTTCTTTGTAGATATAAACAAAACAAAATTAATTGTCCATTTTTTATATTATCAAATTACAATTAAAAAATCTTATGCAATTTTAATTTTTAATTTAAAATAATTATAATTATTATTGTTATTTAATAACTACCGAAAATGCAATGCTAAGTAGTAAAAAAATATTTTCAATAGTCCTTTAATTTCTGATGTTTTTGGCCGTATTTTACCAACTGTCTTCAAGATAAACTGACAAAACAAATTATGGTTCACTCAAATTAACTTTCATTCGTTTTGTAAGTTTCTCCCGAGGAAAGTCTGTAAAATATGGCCAAAAACGTTACAAATTAATGCGATTAATGCAATTTTTGAGGTTTTTTCGACGTGTTTTTAATAATTTAATATATTCAATTTATTACAAAAATATAATTCAAATTAAGTTAAACACGTCTAAATCCAAAAAGATATTGAATCATCTGAATACACACACATGGCAACCAAACTGCGGCCCACAAACTGCACACAACTCCTCTAGATTCTTATTGATATTCAACTGCTCAAATTGGATATACGTAAACAAACACTACAAATATAACCAATATACAGCAAGAAAAACATGGACTCCAATTCAACACAAATGAAAACATTTGCTTTCTTGTAGTTTTTCTTGCTGAATATTGGTTACATTTGTGTAGAGTTTATATATACAGTATGTCTATATATATACACGCATACACATTTTTAATATATATTTTATAGCTTTAAATTAAGGTATTTAGATACTAACGCATTTCGATTTATGTAATATAACAGAAAAATCGAAATTATTCTTAATTTTACGAATAATTAGATTGCCCGCTTGCTACGTGCGGCATCTGTCGATTTGCGGAACAGATTTTAGTGAAATATTTACATTAGTTATCGAATATTTTTAAAAACTTTCGTCGAAAACATTTTTCATAACTAATCCGAACGATTCGGTTGTTATTAAATTACTCCTTCGAATGCTAATAAATTAATTTATATAATATAGTTTTACTACGAATTTCACACGCTACATTTTATAGAAGGATAGTTATGAAAACTCAAGTTTTAGTATTCTATAAACGAATAGAAAGTAACATGATAGAGCATTAAGATCCCCTTAAAGATAGAAGGTCCAAGAGCATATTGCACGACTCAAATCATTTGTAATGCAACCAAATGTCGTTATCCATGCGATGAAACATGACTTAATGAAAATTAGCAGAGAATAGAGAAGTAAAGGGGAAAAAAATAAAAATAAAAAAGCAAAAACAAAAGACCTTGATTTAGTAACTATTCTCAGAATAAAAACTGCACATCTTAGTTTCACTATAATGAAACTGAAGGTCATCCATTTTAAACACCGTGCGTATTGTATATAAACAGTTAATTCTCCATATTAATTAGGTAAAATATTTAATATAGATCCATTTAATTGTATTAATTATATAAACAGTTTAATACGCATATTAACTCGATTATAAAATTAAAATTTTTATATTATCCAATGTACAAAAAGTTAAATTATTTAAAATCAAATATTTGACTATAATAGTCATAAATATATTATTTTTTTAAATGGTAAATGCTTACAAACAGATATAAAAATGAATTTTGAAACCTCTCTCTGTACCATGCTAAAACAAAATCATATGTTGTAACAATTTAAATTAAATTGATTAAAAATTCATAGCATATAATCGATTTGCATATGTTTACTATTGCCTTTTCGGACAATACGTTTAAAAGTAGTACTCCGAATGTCAATTAAACGGGTATTTAATAAATAACTAAACAGCATAATGCACATTCTTTCGACGTTAAACTATCAGCGTTTGTTTATTTTAATTATTTTCAACACTTTTATCAGCTTGTCAAATAAAAAAAAAATTATCAATTAAATCAAAATAAAATATTTAAATATTAGTGATCTTTGACTAAGCTCGTTTCCAAAGCCTGGTTAGGTTAACGCCGGACCACTAAAGTCGCATAATAACTAAAACAGTACGTAGACAGTATCCTAAATCGGTAAATTATGCCTCCCGCATCTGTAAAGTACTATAAACTGCTAGAAATTTAAATTAAGCACGTATTAAACACGTACCAAAGTTTACATCTGTGGTCGTTCGACAAATGAGCCGACGATCGAGAGAATTTCCAGTGCCTCTCATAATTACGTCCGAAGTAAGAGAGATATCGGGCCGTCGGATGCCAGAAAAGTCGGCAGCAAATCTATATATCTAGATTAATTAAACGTCTAACTTTCGTTTAATAATTTCGTAACTAAATGTAAAACATTAGAAAATGTTACTATTCAAAATTTTACTTTTAAGATACATTAGTTTAGTGATAATTATTTCATTGCCGAACTAATACTTTGTAATCATTTCGTCGTTATCTCATTTGGATTGATCTGTTATCTGTTGTGTTTATAAAACATTTAATTGCTCGTGTTTGTTTATACCTGAGAGAAATTAAAAATTAAACAATTCAGGATCAATTTTATAAACAACAAAAGATGGCAATTACTTTTTTATAGCATAACTATCAATAAAATACAGGATAAATTTGTTTATACAATTTATTTAAAGGAATGTCTTATTATTAATATTAAAATAAGCTTAGTAAAAAAATGATTAAGTGACATCTAAATGGGCATGTTTCATAGGCTATAAAATGTACAATTTGAATATATTCTGCTAAATTCATTTCATAAATAACATTCACATTACTTCACAGTATTTCTATATCATTTCGTAAATCACTTATTTCTTCTGCAATGACATTACCTTTTAAGATCGGATGTATCTTTCGATCTATTAATATTTGTAAAAAAATTCTTTCAACTCAACATAAATTCAAATTTTAAAAAATGAAATAATAATTTGGTCTCAAAAATGGGTATTATCTGTAAATGTTCCAACGATATAAACAATAAAAATAGAGTAAAACACTGATAAAAAGTTAACATTGTCTATTGTTGCATATTATCAGCAATTACTACAAATATCAATGCAATATTCCTGCTGTTATGTATACTTATATATAAAGTAGACCTTGTAAAATCACTATTTATTGATTTTAATAAGTTACTGTGCAATGAAAAATTTGATATGACATTAAAGTTATACATACAGTTTCGCATACAACTTACAGATCTTGTATGCAAAACTGTACATATAATTTTAATATCGTTGCAAATTCTCACTGCATGGAAACTTTTTGGACACCCCTTACGTACAGTACATGCAATAATGCTGATAATATATCCCAAAATAATGCAAGTTTAGCATTAATTTTTATCTCCGTTTATATGTACGTACAATATATTCTCGATTATTCGTGTTCGGATTATCTTTAAACCATTGAAAACTGTTAATTACCGATTATATAAATGAGAAATAATGAGCGTGAACAAAATCCCCAATACGGCAATCATGTATTTATCACTTCGTACATCACTACTAAACCTGTAATTAACAAAATAAAAATAACAACAGATGCCAAATACTAATAATAAAAGATATTTCACACAACTATTTATCGACATTAGAGAGAAATATGTTTAATTCACGAGTACTTTCGACAGTATGTAACTGCTCTCTTTGTTATTTTGCTTGAAGAGGACAGTTATATACTGTCGAAAGTATTCGTGTATTTGTACTCTATTGTGTAATTCGTATATGTATTACAGTTAATTTTTTTTCCCTTGGTAATTCTTCAATGTTGTGTAGTAGGTACTTCAGATTGTCCAATTTCTTAATTATCTTGCACTGCCTCTCACCATTAGTACAAATAATCAAGCATAAACTTTATGTAGGATGTTAAAAAAGCATCTATGTGACAGATTGTTTACTCAGTACGGTATGTACTAACTCTTAGAAAACATAGATTGTAAACTAAATTGTTTCTGAAATAAATAATCCAACAAAAAACCCAGAATTTTTGAGAGACTTTGCGACTCTGAAAGATGCCAACAGTGTATAGAAATGGGAGGAAGACACACGAAACACCTGTAAATATCTAGGTAAAAATTTGGCAGGATTATCGTCTTTGTGCACGATGCGTGCAACACGTAGAAGCCAATAAGTCGGTCCATATAAATGCCGAATTCTTTTTTTAAACACGGCGTAAACCTTTAATATATTCGGAATTACGTTCCGATCTTCCTTAATTGTTTAAATAAAAATTACGATTACAATTAAGCGTTTAATTATTGAATATTTGTAATTAAAATTGTAAATTAATCAAATATAATTAAAATTTCAGTGACATTAAATTATAAAATGCTAGGTCTTTCGGTTAAAAGACGTAAACGACTGCTAATCTGAAGGATAAAGTCATTAAAACTACAAAGTTTTTCTATCATTTTTCTTACTTCTTAAGTAATAAAACTGAATTTATATTTAATCGCGATCAAACTTTACATTCTCTCATGAAAAGAATTTTAAAAAATCCGTTTAATTCTTCTAAAGGTTTAAAGCTAATATAAATTCGGCAATCAGCAAACAACCGATGTAATGCAATCAATATCGACAGTGACATGCAAAGTTTCCTATCTTAATCCGAAGTGATTTAACACACGAAATGGCATTATAACGAAATTTCTATCGAAGATAAATAGAAATTACTAGAGAAAAAAACTATTGTTTACAGTTTTAAAAAACGTCTAAAAATAGCCAATCACCTTCAATAACTTAAACAAATTCAACTGGTTTTATGAGTATAAATCGCTTATAAGAACGTAAATAAATTATATTTTCTTTGTCTAAGCGGGATTAAATGTAACGTCTCCAGATGTCATCCGATATATTTAGTAATTATGAAAGATCTTATATTATAAATATTAAAAAAAAGTGCTTAAAATCATCTGTTTATGTTTTAATATTAGTTTACAAGTAGTTTGGATGAAATTACCTCATCATCATCATCATCATCATCACCACTAATGAAAACAAACTGGAAAAAGGGCCATTGTTATATGTTCTAATATTTAAACGACCTTTAACCTTTGGTATTTAAATATTGGAATTAAACTTAAGCAGTTGTTCTTCCCAGTCATATGATGATGATGATGATGATGATGATAAAGAAATTGTAATTTCAACCAAAATAATTGCAAGTGTATCTTTATTTATATAATTTAGGATCAAATTTACAATTTCACTTCCTGTAAAAAAAAATAAATATATAATTAAAAAAAAAACAAAAATAATAATAAATAATGTTACTCGTGGTAAATAATTGGAATGTAATTGACGAATTAACCGATTATGACGTCGTAGATTACGTAAGCTATCGTTTTGCACGAGAATATTACAATTTGTCGAATCTGTCATTCTTTAGCAAGTGAGAAAATAGGAAAATAAATCTTGCCTTTGTAATGGACTCTCAAATTATTCTGCGATAAACCGATGTACGTGAATTTATCTTTGGGGCTCCAGGAACGTGGTAGAGGAGTTTCTTCTTCGTTAACTAACGGATATAATAATTTTAAGCGATCCACTTGTTGTTGTGACGAGTTGTGTACTCTGCTAGCTCCACAACAGTGATTCATTGTCGCCATTTTTGTTACCTCGTTGCCCGGATATAGCCAATGACGTCAGCTTGCAAATTGCCGAATCACCCTGATGCTGAAGGCCATTCACCATCCGACAGACGAGTCGCCCTCTGGCAAGAAACACTGTAACCAATCGAAATAAGTAAAGCTTTAGGGTATTTAAAATTTAAATCGATTCGTTTGTACGGGAGATGGCGTTTCTTATTATTACTGATTTAATTAATAAAATTAATCTTTTTTAATTAAAATGTTTAATGTGATTTTATCGGATTTATTTTTTTAAAAGAGTTTATTACGTAAAATCGTACCTGAACCCCCCTAACGGTAATTGTCATCGACGTTTGCCGAGTGTGGTTTTTTTTTACATCAAATATTTATTTATTTTATTGAGTTAAACGTTAACTTTTTATTTGAACATTTTTAAATAAAATATACTTTTTAATTTTTCTTTAATAAAATAAACAATTAGATAGATAAAATACAAAAAACAAAAATTGAATTTAAATATTTTTAAAATTTGAAATGAGTTTTCAGTTATTATTTCATCATTTAATTGTGCAAATAATAATAAATTTATGCGTCAGTATTTAGAATATTACAGGTTTCTTCGATTAGCTACGATAGTTTACATTATTACGTAAATTGACGTCATTCTTTAGAAGTTCTGAAGAGATGACGTCACTCTGACGTAAGACTGATTTAAACCACAGCCTTCGTGTTTAAACGCTGAAATGTAGGACTTACTTGCTTAGTTGCGGCTGTGGACATTTTGACGTCACATCTCCGGTTTTTTAACGGTTAATTGATTATTGGGCCACCCTGCATTACACGACCAGATTGATATAAAGTAAAATTATTTACAGTATTTATTTTTCAAAATTAAGGTTTAATCGTACACATTTAACCCCTGTTTCACAGGGGGTTAAGTATGTACGATTTAAACCAATTATTGATTCACTATTGTTTCTTGAACAGGGCTGTTTCTGCTTACGCTACTGTCAACAAGCATCTGTCAAAATATAAACAAACAACTGAGGCAAGAGAGCGGTAGTGACGCAGCTGAAAATTCTCAGAATTTCCGTTTAAGCACGTGCGCTGAAATCTACTCTAGAAATCTCGTGGCTGATGCATCTCTCAACATGAACCATAACTTTTTAACAATAATGACATTGTGGCTGTGATCCTTCTAGCTCTTATTCGCGGCAATTTTTTGAAGGTAATATGCAAAAAAACAACATAAAACAGGAAGCTACGAGCAGTGGCGTAGCGTGGGTGTCAGCTGCCCGGGGCGGAGGAAAATTTCGCCGACCCCTTATTTAGGTATTATTATTATTTATTGTGAAATTTTGCCGCCCCCACCACGCTACGCCACTGGCTACGAGCTCTATGTTCGTTCCAACGGCTCCAACTTCCATCGATTGGACTGGATTGATAGTATGCAACAAACGGGCGATCTGAAACCACATTGAAGGACTTTTAAGGAAAGCTGGCCCCTAATTAGATGTTACACACGTGAAGAAAAAGAGGCACGAAACCCCGACCAACTAAGGCCGCGTTTATTGATGCAGCGCTCGAACAGCGCTTTACAGCGAACACACTGAAACTGGTTTCTAATTGGCCAACACTGCTCGTGACGTCATTTCGGTACACACTCGCTGCGTAAAGAAACGCGGCCTACTAGAGTGGACATCACTTCAGGCTCGCGAACTCCGGGAAACTTGGCTCCTTCACGAGCACTGTAGCGTATTTGGCGCAGAGGGTCTAGGAATAAAACGAGCATTGCAAATCAGCTCCAGCTTCGACAATTCGACTGTCATTCTCTCAGACAGCAAATCAGTCATACAGGCGGTGGGTAATGTTAATTTTTTATCCCCGGCAATAATAATCGATTTAGCAGCCGAAATCAGTTTGCATCCCAAGGCAGTCGAGATTGGGTGGATCCCGGGTCACGTAGGCATTCAAATCAATGGAGCAGCAGACAAGGCGGCAAGAAAAGACAACCCATCCGGCTCCTGGAGGCAGCCCCTCATGGCACGCGATCTAATCCGGGCCAAGCGCGATATTACTATTAATACCTACATCGACTCCTGGTCTACTAGTCTTACCCCCTATATCACCAACAGACGATTGTAAATACCCCTGTAGAACGAGGTCTGCAGGGCTAGACAAGAAAAAAAAAAACGAACAAGTCGGCTTAACAAGTATTTGTCATTTAAATTAATTCAGTTTTAATACAATAGCGATAATTACATACAACGCGCACTATCACAAAATTGACAAGGGGCACGTGATATACGAGTATATAATCAATTGCCACACACGTTTACATGCTTCCTCTCTTTCCTCCTTCGGGTTTCGGGAAGTTTAACGACAAGTGGAAGAATAGGGCAACGAATGGCGCGTAACAAAGAGAAAAAGAAAATTACAAAGTAATATTACTCACGACAATTTTACACCGCGTACAGATAATTGAAACAAAAACTAATCTGGTTGGACGAGTCCTCCGCCAGTCGTTTATCTCTTGACTATGTTGTATTCCACTGTTGCGTTGTCCTCAGTTGGATGCGAACGGATTTTCCTATCTCGTCTTCCTTCCGTTCTCGGACCACCCTCACTCGGCGCCTCGATCTCGTGTCTACACGTGGCCAGAACACCGCAACCAGGAACTAAAAAGTGTCCTAAAACGTGAAGTTCCTCAATTTATATTTCCCGCTTCATTTACTGTCCCACTCTGGACCAATCAGGAGGTTCTTCACGTACACTATGGTGATATCATCACAAAAATCCACGCGACATGGTCCACCCCAAGAAAACCCGATATATACAAAAAGGAAACCGAGAAAATAAAATAATAATAATAATACATAGTCGCGTAGCACTACACGATTAGGCAAATCGCAGGATTAACGGCTATCACTAATACAGGATTACTGATTTTTCGTTCCACCATTCTAAGTTTAGACATAATCTGCCATTAGTAACTAATCCACCGAATTCGGGCGATTAGTGTACTAATCTCGGCAAACATGGCGGAAGATTTGTCTTACTTTGCACAGTACGTGTATGAAAACGAAATAATACAAAATTACTTTCGAATTCCACCACGATGCTGGAATACAGGAAAGTCATTAAAAAATTTTATGATATTGCTAAGTTTCCAGGTGTTATAGGTGCTGTAGACTGTACTCATATTCCAATTTCATCTCCTGGAACAAATGCAGAATTATTTAGAAATAGGAAAGGTTATTTTTCAATCAATACCCAGGTATGTTAAATTTTACATTATTTTTTATCAGAGTGTTTATATGAATAAATTCTGTATGTATTTTTAGGCAGTCAGTGATGCCAATTTACTAATAAGAAACATAGTAGCAAGATGGGCTGGATCAGTACATGATTCTACAATATTTAATAATTCAGAATTATGTCTGAAATTTAAGAATAGAGTTCCTCCTGTCGCATGCTATTTTCTAGGAGATGGTGGCTATCCTTGCAAACCATATTTGATGACACCACTTTTAAACCCAACAACAAATGCAGAAGTTAAATATAATGCTGCTCCTATTAAAACTAGAAACACAGTAGAGAGACTATTTGGAATATGGAAGAGTAGATTTCCTTGTCTAAGGTTTGGTCTTCGAACTAAACTAGAAACATCACTTATTATTATTGTTGCTACTGGTGTTCTCCACAATATAGCTATACTATGCAAAAATGATTCACTTGTTTTAGATAGTTATTCACCCCGAAGAATGTAATGGAAATGATGCTGGGGATTGGACTGTTCAAGGCGGAACAGCTGTTAGGGATACAATAATACAAGCTTTCAATGAATGAGAAATATGTAGTTATTAATTTCTTATTGAAATTTGTGTGTATTACAGACTTTGATATGCATAATTCATAAATAAAGCATTATAAAATTCAAATAAAACTTTTGTAAAATAATTTATTTTCTGTATAAATAAAATTTGTTTATATATATATATATATATATAATCTATTTGATTATCATTTTATTATCAGTTGTGTTTGATAAGTTAATTAAACACAATGCAAATTAATATAGACAGTATTGTATTTAATAATAAACAACAAAAGTTTCTTGGAAAATGTTAGTTTTTCAGATTATGCTCCCAGTTTTAATAAATTAGTAGATAGAAACATATTTCTAGTTAATCATTAAATTAGTCTATTAATTGTTAATATGTTATCATGCTAAGTCAAAAAATCCCATTCAATAGTTAGTTTGGACCTCATTAAATTTGAAAGTATAATTAGAATAAATTATTGAATAAAAATTATAAATAATTTTCAACAAAATAACTATAAAAATTAAATTTGTTAATAAGACTATTTTTTAATGCTATTTTTAATTGTTGTTCACTGTTTTCTTCTTGCAGGAGTTCAATTCTACAATCATGCTCTCTCTTCCTTCATAAAATTCATTTTAGCTCTACGTTCTTTTAAAAAATGCATTCGAGCTTTGTGATGCTCTAGTGCATATTTATCAGCAATTTTAAAATGACTGCGGCAATTGTTATTGGGTGGTTCACTCGTTGGATCATCAGAAAATTCTGATGGATTCACTACACATAAATCCTGTATGAGTACCTAAAAATGTGTGTGATATATAAACGAACACTATTTTTAAAAAGTAATATAGCTCTAAAAATTAATTTCTGCTTGGCTAATTAGTTTATAGTATCAAAACATTATGATGATTAAAATACTTTACATAATTTATATTAACATCAAATTATAATTGTTGATAAAAGTTTTAGTACTTTTATTCTAATTTTACAGTACTCTATATACAAAGGCTATTGCAGTAGTGCAGGAAATTCAGCCACATTGTCTGAAAATAAATACCAATGTTTATAACTGTATTTAATAAATTTTCATTTATTATTATTAACTGTTTTGATTGAGTATAATTAGATATAAGCAAAAGGTACCTTCGACGGAGGCATTAAAATCAGCCTCACTGTCAACAGGATTTGAGAGAGGCGTAAATTGCTCCGGAATTAATGAGAAAATTTGTTGGGTAATTGGTGGCATAGGACACTCGATATCGGCACATACCCCTCCTCCAGTACTCATCCGTGCTCGTTTATTTGACGCCACATCCTTTCTGGCTTTCTGTTTTAAATTTTTCCACAAAATTTTCAAGTTTTTCGTGTCCCGTTTACTAACCTCAGGAAACTTATTAAATTCTTCAATTAGATTTTGCCACGTTTCAATTTTTTTCTTTAAGGATACGGCATTCGTTTCCTTCGATTCGATTACATGTTTGTACCTCTCGACTAACTCCATTAAGTATTCTGTTTCTCGATGAGAAAAATCGGGTTGTCGACTTCGTTTCTTGTTTTCTGCCATGTTTTTATCTAAGCGCGTATTACGTCTTTCCGAAATATCCAATCGAGTAACGTGTAAGAAAATTTTCTAGTAACGCTGGTGTCGAGATTATCGGATTCACTAATCCTGTTCTTAATATCTCGGGATTTACTAATCCTTCGCTAAAATTCGTTGGTGAAATCCTCGCGTCAGTAATCTCGGTATTAGTCTAATCGCCGGATTTACAAATACCACGATTAGGCAATGTTGGTGAAACACCCCGTAAGTTTTTCGGATTTATTTGATGAATTAGCTTCTGGTAAACGAAAAATGAATAAGAGCATGTTTTTAAAAAGAAAGGAAAAACGAAACGAACGAACAAACGTTTCGATCAAGAATTGGAAAAATATTTACATTTACCTCTTATACAAAGCGACCCATTTTTGTGGTGAAGTTCAAAAGAACTTTTTCCTAATTTTAGCAAAATAGCTATGAAATATCTTAGTGCCCCAGCATCTTCCATTGAAAGAGAAAGAATTTTAGCACTGGAGGTAACATTTATGAGCCGGCAAAAAACAGGCTATGCCCTGAAAATGATAAAATTCTCATGTCGTTTCATCACAATTTAAGGATTTTAAAGTTTGAATATAAAATTTTTATTGGTTTTATATATTTAAAATTTAAGCTTTAAATAAAAGAGATAGCTTTGAATAGGTTATATTATACCTTATAATATGTACTGTACAGTGGAACCTCGTTATACGTCTGCTTAAAAATACGTCCAATTCGGAATACGTCCTGTTTGGACGAAACAAATTTTGCTCGGTATACGACTTTTGTTCGGTATACGACTTAATTCAATTATACGCGCCATCTATGAACGATTATTAGTATTAAGGAGAGTTTGATTTGATTTTGATTTAATGATTTAAATAATATAATACAATGTACTGTAGTAACTTTAAATATCTATAATCAAATTTATTTTTTTATTAATGTGCTCAAACAGTGTTTAAATTATTTTACAACCCCAAATATACCATATCAACAGGGGTTTTTTTTAGATGAGAACGGATTAATCATTTTTACATTACTTCTTATGAGGAAGGTTGTCACCTCGTTATTAACATCCAGCACTTGTGGAAGCTTTTAACCATAATAAATCCGTCGCGCAGTGGGTTTTAACTTTAGCAGCTGATTTTTATGTCATCTTGTAGAGTACATTAAGCACCTACTAGTACATGTAGTTTGACCTTTAGCACTTTTAAACAAAACATAAAAACATAGCATATAATAGATGACCGGTCAACTATTAAATGTTTTCTCGAGAAAGTTTCGAATTGAAATAACGTGACTGTCGGTTTGTATATAGTTAATTGGGGCTACTGCCACTAGGATTTACATATCTCGCCTCGGTTCTAACTGCGTTCTTGAAATTAAGAAGACAACAGACAGACAATGGACGGACGATAGTGGGAATTTATAGATCTACAATGTCTTCAAATTGCAGCTCAATAAAATAGGCACGTTAGAGTTTCGATACGATCAGTACGCTGCCAATATATTGAAGAATATACAATAACTAAATTGAAGTAACATACTGCAAAATATTGAAAGTAAACTAGAAATTTGTAACAAATATATTTGTTTTTGTTTCTCTTAATTTACTTTACCCACATAAATGCTAACTTTTGATGACTGCTGATTTATGTTTTGCAGACTTCAAATAGAGACATAATGAAGAACACTGCTATAATATATTATTTTAAAATAGTTTAACACGAAAAGGAGATGTACAAAACACGCGATTCCTAAATATTGGATAAAACTGATAAAACTTATTACCCGTGGCAGATACTAGATAAGAACTGCAATTTCATATATTCTCCCCATTGACACATACACACACAACAAGAAACTAATAAAAATAGCATACTCGAACACTTAAAGTAATAAGTAATTTACCAAATAATATACTCGAAATGGTTGCTCACTCTCATTTTAAATTGTTATTTCGTTGGTAAGAAATAAGCGAGTGTATGATGTAAAGGATATCCTAAAGTGTCCCGTTGTTATACAAATCAATACGTGTACGTTTATGAGCTAGTTACATCAATAAATACATTCCGAAGTCAACTGAATTTAATTAGTAAATTTCTTTCTTTCCGTTGTGCTTTCTATCCATTTTGCTATGTAATCGGGCTCATATGTTACATCTAATTTTGTGTAAGCTAAAACAAATATTTTGTGAATAACAAATAATGTCATATTGTGTCAGTGATATTACTTTAAAAGGATTTTTTGATGTTTATACATGTGTACAAGTGCTATAGAAAAAACAACAATGAATTTACTTTATTTTATGTTTTATTAAAAGGGCGTAATTATCATAACAAAAACTTAAAATATTTTATGAATACAATAAACCATTTTTTAATCGTTAATTTTAGCGCTATATCACGAATTACAATAAGAAAATCAATGGTGAAAATCATCAAAGAATAGAACCAGTTTCGTCCATATCTTCTAGAAACATAAAACGACTTGCAGTTACCAATTGAGACTCTTTACTTCAGCCCTCGGACTATTTTCGCTGTAAAACTGAGCGTACCATTTTCTGAATTTGGCAATTGTCCTGTCTTCCGAGACGTAAACTGGATTCTTCAAATACATTTTGTAGTTCCATATGCGAACGTCACGCTCAATCTGTTAAGATAAATATATTTTTATATATTAAAACACATATCTAATGAATACCTTCAAATTTAAATCAGTGGAATTTAGATAATTGACCAAACGGGATTCCCAAAACATCGCAATACGATCAAGTAAGGTCGAGAATCGAGAAGGAGAGTAATAATGGCGGATGAATCTCTGTCGAAACGGTCCTTCGGGTATAACACTTTGTACAAATGCACTATTTCCAAAATCACTTTGCAAATACGAATGGATTATTGCTGGTCCAATCTGAAAAGTTAAAAATATTTCAATACAACACAAATGCGATTTTATGAAATTATTTCATTTTAACATTTAGTTTTCTAAATAGAATTTGTATTTAGATAAACACGAAACAGTTCAAATAACACGGTTTAATCTTTGATTAATTTCAAAAAGAGTCTGATCATAATTAAACAGCAGTTGTTGACAGCTCACTGTACAACAAACTGTTCCCCATATATAAGTGAAATTTGGTAGACACGCTGCTTGTATATGTGTACAGCTCGAAAAATACCATTTTGAAAATAAAAACATGGTCACGGTTTAGGCATACATGAATGGTTTTTAAATTCATGTATGCCTAAACAGTAATTTAATATTTAATTACCACTTGGATTTCAAAGTTTGTACATAGAACAGATATTCCAAACAATTGAACGGCCGTATTGCCTGTATATTTGTAACAGTGGGAATTTGGTGTGCATACTGGAGAGCAAAAAACCTTCCACATATTCTGGAAAAATTTCCACCAATTTTCTGGATGCAGAATGATTCTGGACGTAATACCATATTTGTGAAGGCAATCGAAATGAGCCAAATCTGATCCATTTTCCATAATCTCCTGCAATGAAAAAATAAAAGTGCCGTCGATTAGAGCCCAGTGGGGCAAGAGTATTCACTTAGTTTTTTACACAATATAAATTCTGTGTTAGAAGAGTAAAAATCTTAAAATTTTCGCACAATAATTCTTAAACTATCTTCGCTAACATTTCCCAAGTTTGTATTAATATTTTGAACATGTTTCAGAAATAAGGAACATTTTTATCATTTCTTTTTCTCTGTATATCTTAGTATACATTTGTTTATAATAAGAATTCATCGACCTAACCCTTAAATGACATTTGATATTAAAGTATTTTTTCTGTGTCAAATATCAGCTACAAATATCCATCATTGAGCTGCAACTTAAAGAACTGTAGACCTATAAATTCCAACTGTCGCCTGTCTGTTCATCTGTCTGCCTTTCCTTGATTTAATATTTGTAATTAAAGAACTTTTGCATGTTTCCACTTCTCACATAGGCGTTCTTCCTTCTCTTCCTCACATCCTTGGCAGAAAACTCTCTCTTTGGTCTGAACTTTCCGCCTTCAAATCTGGAATGCCATTATCCACGTATAACGATTTATGAATAACTTTTTCCGATTTTGTTGTTTGCGTCTTCTTTCATACAGTATCTTTCTCTTCGTATCTTCTATTTATGACTCTAAAGTATTTTTAAAAGGCGTGCTTGTTATTATTTTGTATTTTTCTGCTTTCTTCCTTCTTTGTTTCCTAACCTTCCGTTATGGAAGTGGTTTGATTTCAGCAGGAAAGTGAAATCTTCGAGTCCAGAAGTAGATGGAACTGCATCTATTCCTCCAAGCTACGGGGCTTCTTTACTGAACTCTCTATCTGCTACAGCAGATATCTGTGTTTCCTTATGAACGCATACCTGTTACTGCACAAAGTGCAAAATCCTTACCCGTAAACACTCCAGGATCCATAGGCAGAATCCCACACATCTTAGAAGTTTTGACACCTACAGATAACGGTGGCAAATAATTTTGCTATTTGAAATTGTGTGATGACACTTTTTGAGTTACTGTACTTACAAGCCAGTTGTTGCATGTTTCTGCAGAAATAGTATTTAGTACATTACAAAAGCAACGGTACAGTGGGTGAATTTTGTGGCTGCTTTCTGAGTACTCAAAAGCTAATGTTCGGCTTTTGAATGTAAGTCCATAGAAAGACGTGTTCACAACTTTACAATGACAAGCTAATTATTCTCGAAACAATCAATACTCCAATTCAATATCAATCTTATAATTGGGGTAAAAGAACGCTCGCATGAGCATTTATGCCTCACAGTAGAGCGCAAACTTTTACCCGCCGCGAAAGTTTCACCCCATTCTACTTTACTTTCCATAATTTTATTTGTAAATACCTGAATGTGACAATTAATAATGTGTTCGGTACGTCCTTTACAATGCCATAATCCGTCTTCTATTTCTGATATAACTGCAGGTTTCCAAAGTGGAGGTTGGCCTTCTGCGTGATGCCAGACGTAAATAAATCCGTTTTGTTCGATTGTTTCCCAACGTTTTATGTTAGCCACTTTTGGAGCTATATTTAAATATACATGAAATACATTTTTGTAGTAAGTATATAATTTTTTACATCCTTTACCTTTCTCCGCGTAAGGTATTTTCACACAAGAACCATCGTGTCCAGAGAATCGCCATCCGTGAAAAGGACATTCGATGCAGTCTTCGTGGATCTTGCCGTCGATTCCTAAATTAGCGCCCAAATGAGGGCAATAAGCGTCCAAAACAAAACTCTTACCTGTTTTTCCGCGAAATATAACAAATTGTCGACCTGTAAAGTAGTCAAAATTATTACTTACTGAGTTGTAATAATGAACTTTTGAAGATTTACTAGTCTTAAGTTAAATTCATTTACATAATATAACATGATCTTTACAATCAATGTTTGTAATTATTCTTTATACAATTGTTGTAGGATAAGGTAACATAATTTGAGACACCTGTGAAGGAAAATGCCTCTAATGAGGACATCCTATAAGAAACTAGCCCCTATTTATTTTTGGGCACGTGAAAAAACAGGGAAACTCCACGTGACTAGCGCATTGTCGATGCTGCAACCGCTATTAACTACAAGTGTTTGGCGTTTTATCCACTATGCCACTGCTGAGCATTATACAATTAAATAATTAATCTATATTTGTATGGCAAATATCTATAGTATGCCATCGACAGTTATAAACACACATCTCTATATATAAAACTTTTAACATTTTTATTCGCAAAAAGGGTATTTTTATAATGAACTAACTTTTAAGTTTTCAGTCTTTCAGCCATTGAAAAATATCTGTCATGAAGCAGTTAGTTTTGATACAAGATATAATACTTACAGCTTGCTTAAAACATAAAATAAATAAATAGTCGAAGCATTCGACAACATATTCGGGGATACTATAGATTACTATCTGTGGAATTTCGGGACTTTGAGTATATATCTGAACTGAGGGAACCGAGACGAGTTCAACGATACCCTACTTTTGGACCGGAGACGAAAAATAAAAAAGTTATCATACTTTTTTCGGCGATCGCGCGATGATAGGGAGTCGCGTCGCTCTCTGCTAAGTCGGCCTCGCTATCGCGATCGGGAGTCCCGTCGCTTGCCGTTAAAATTGCCTTTAGTCAGTGGCGTAGCGTAGTGGGGGCGGCAGGGGCGGCCCGCCCCGGGCGGCACTTTTAGGGGGCGGCATTTTTTCACAATAAATAATAATAATATCTTGTAAAAATTTCAACAATTTCATTTCATATTTTTGTCGCAGTCTACGATTCGGACCGATTGAAATGAGCACGGAATTTTTTGTTACTTATTCTATGACGAGACTGGGGAATCCCCCTTTTTAAATGAATGCATGATAATGACATCTTGCTCGTTGTAGCGACTGACAACACCGTCTGTACTGACTTGTAGGGATTCCCAGTATTTTATTTAAGGGGGGCGAGATTTTTATCCGCCCCGGGCGGCTGACACCCACGCAACGCCACTGCCTTTAGTAGACGTTTTCCCCTCTTTTTTACTTTGTTCAAGAACTACCGTGAATCGATCACTAGTGTAGCACATGGCGGCGTGTGGTGGCGCCCATACGAGAGGTCAGTCGGGCCGCCATGTTCGTTGCCATAAGTAACATTAACCGAAATGGCGATCGCGCGATGATCGGAAGTCGCGTCGCTCTCTCCGCTCTCGTATCGCGTGTTTAACCCTCCGGGAGATGACCGTAGTCCGACGTCACGGTTTGCAGACTTTACCGCAAGATGGCAGTACTAGCAACTACGGTGCCGTCTTCGTGAGAGCATTAAAAAAGTATGGTAAGTGAAAAAATATGATAACTTTTTTACTTTTCGTCTCCGGTCCAAAAATAGGGTACCGTTGAACTCGTCTTGGTCCCCTCAGTTCAGATATATACTCAAAGTCCCGAAATTCCATAGATAGTAATCTATAGTACACCCACATATTCTTAAGGATAATTTATTTTTAATCTTTAATTAGGAAAAGTGTCGTGCTGGTCGTCGATCTAACTCCTTTCAGGGAAAAATGATTCAATTAAAACAATAATCTAATTTTCGGTTTGTACCGAAAGTGTGTATATACAGTAGAGCAGCGATTATTCGACCCCCGATTAACCGTCACATCGGTTAACCGACCGCGTTCTAGTCGGCAAATTCAAATGTCCGCTAGTGATGTGGCGCTACAATATTTGGCTGTCTTGGCTACTTTAATATTATTTTTGTTAAATTTTTGTGTCTTTTAGCTGGCAACACTGGCTCGACCATAAAAGGGAGGCCACTATTTAAACCAGGCTTAATTGTATTTAACGACGCTATCCAATTGCTGTTTTTAAAACGTGTGCGAGATTTAGCGGCAAAAAAACGAGTGTCAGCTGTCAAGCAAAAGAAAATTTTAGACTTCTTTTTCTAATGTATAGGCCTACTTTATGTAAAATATGTAACCCGAATATATATTTTTTCGTTTTATATTTTTCAATATACAGTACAGTACTGAATTTATTTTGTGCAAAATACAGAAATAATTTTTAACGATACAGTAGCGACGATTATTATTTTTAAAAAATTTTGTTAGGTTTAACATCGATGAAAATTCAACGCGAAGTAGGTTAATAGCGATATACTAATATATTATAGTAATAATGTATTTTTTCATACTTTTCGGTTATCCGACCAACTCCAGTTCCCAATTGAGTCGGATAACGATGCTCTACTGTAGTTAATTAGGGTCTCCTGCCCATATGCCTTCCATATCTGGTGTTGTTTTTCATGTATCTTACTCCGTTCTCTGGATTGAAGAACAGACAACGGACAGACAGCAACAGCAGGAATTTATAGGCCGACAATTTATTCAAATTACAGCCCAATTAAAGATATTTGTTTCATATCTCTTACAAATTAAAACCGAGTAATTATAGATTCATTTTATGTTATTAATTATATTATCGTTTTCTATATTATAATATAATTAAAGTGGAATAATGAGCGAAAATTATTTATGCTGTGCAACACGATCATTTCGGATGCTGCCCCGAGTTTTATGCATATGAAAATATTCTTATTTGATCTAATCAATTTACAACCGAATTTATATCTAAGATTCAAGATTAGAGTTACAAGTTAGAACTTCGCATTGTCTATTTCTGCTCAGAAAAAGAACAGACAGCGATTTTTTATGTCAATGAAAAATTACTATTGTTCAATGTGACACGTGTCAAAAATATCAAAAATATTAAGAAACTAAATTTGGCCTGGCGGCTTGAATGTGAGGGGCATTGATACTATTAAATTTCTGTGGTGAAAGGTCGAGAGGTTGAAAAGATAGAACGTGGTCATTTTCTGGAATGGGGTGGGACTTTTACACTTTACAAAACTCATCACTACCTTCAAAGCCAAGTAATTAAAAATATAAGAACTTTTTAAACAACATCTCATTACATGTGACGCCACACAATTTTATTTTTTGCTAAATAACATAAAAGTTTCTTTAATAAAATCTCATAACAGCCGGGAAAGTTACGCAACTTTTGTTGATGGATTTTTTCCCCTAGTACCACACATTCAAAATGCTAATAAATATATATTAGAAACTTTTATAGCAATATAAGAAACGTACAGTATTTAAATACTGTACGTTGTACTTGTACTTGTAACTGTTGTACGTTGTACTTGTAACGTACTTGTACTGTACTTGTAAGCCATTGGTTACATGTAAGATAAAACTTTAAAATCTCAATTTGGGTTCATTTCAACGTATTTTTTTAAATTTAAAATTTTTTTTTTTTTTTGACTTTCTTTTCACATCTAGGTGTTATCTGTTCAACCTAATAAATTCTACGTGCGGTAGATTGTATTAATAGTTGTATAGAGGGTTCAATAGGACAGAAACAATATTTTTATACCTCACATGTAATCGATTGGCTTTCGAGTTTACTAGAGTTTGTTAAAATTGCAACACCATAAAAGATTTCAGAGATTATATGAAAAAACATAAGATATAAACGAAATATTTACATTGATTGATTACTGACCAATTACGTTGCATTGATTACAATAAAACAAATAATACTATAAATTATTGTTTTATATTGACGCAATGGAGTGACGTTTTTCAAAATACTTGGCATATTATTCATCTCTTTATTTAGTTTACTGACTAAATAAACAGATGAATAATATGCCAAGTGTTTTGAAAAACGTCACTCCATTGTGTCAATCGGTTTAATTAGAATAAAAACTATAAATTATTATTATTTCGGGTTTAGTGGGTTATACTCGGTTGACACCGGTAGCTATGTACTATGCCGGACCAGAGTCAAGGCATAATAACCAAAACAAGACAAAAATTAAATAAATGTGTCAGTGTGTGTGCCTGTATTCAAGAATTTCCTGACAATATGGCATGTATTCAATATAGTGGCCTTCTGTAGTATGATGTATGTGTTTCTATTCAATTGTAATGTTCTCACGATTTTGTGAAGTGTGTGTGTGTCTGTGGTATGACAGCTGTAAAGAGAGAATGACAGGTATAATAAGCACCCTATCCATCATCTACAGATACCTTATTTCCTGAGCGAGTTCTGTGTACTTGCTGATTTTTTCAGAGCATGTGTTTTGTATATTATGAGTGTTTGGAATAGATATGTCTGAAATGTATGTGATTTTATTGTGTTTGTCAATGAATGTGTATTATTATTATTATTATTATATTATTAATATTAATTATTTTTACTGTACGATAAGTGCTCATTGTTAATGAAAAGGTATTGAAAATTCATGATAATAATTCAATTTTTGTGGGTCCTTGGCACTAGGGCCCAGGTCTTAAGTCCTATTAGTCCCTATGTAGATCCGCCCCTGGTCCCGAGGAATTTCTTGCTAGGTGGTTGGTTTGCGTGTCCGATAGTATTGGCTGCAAGAGAGGATTTCGACTTGTCGGTTGCCGAGTCACCATTTCCCACAAATGTTCAATATACGATATGTCTGGCAAACGGGCAGGTCAAAGAAAAAGCGGTATCTGCTGTGCCTGAAAGACGTATTCAACTGTCCTGACAACATGGAGTCGAGCAATGTCCTGCTGGAATATATTACCAAGAATGCTCTGAAAGAAAGTTGAATTCTGCCTCTACAGCGTTCCCGAAGTAGCAGTAACTGTTGAGATACCCAGACCTCTAGTAAAATACTCTAAATATGCTGGAAGATGGCGTTCACCACGATACCTTCTAATTCGTAATCAGCCATTACTGTGGTCCAATCGGGACTTGCCTGAAAAGTGGAATTGTTACCAATCGGTTCCCATTGTATCTAATTATGAACCCATTGTAGCCTGAGGCGACGATAGTCTAAAGTCCAGGAAATTTGTCAGAAAGGAATGCGTCCAACCTTAGTGCTCTTTGAAGCAGACGGTGTCGAACTTTACTTTCAAATAATGCCACACCTGTTACAGCGCTCGTCTGCTGTGCTAACACTTGCGATGACACAGAACACTCAGTCACTGCCAGGCGTTGAGGTGTCTGTCATCCCGTCGTGTTGTCACATATTTTAAACTACTGCCGAATGTTCCGTGCACACGGTCCATTTTGATCTCCATACTCCAAACATGCATAATTGTCATAGTGTTTTTGCCCTATACGAGTGGCAATGTCGTAGCTTGAGAATTCGCCTTCGTGCAGGCCAACAACGAGTCCATGTTCAAACTCCGTTTGTTAATATTACAACTTTCGTCGTTGAAGAGGTACAGTGATTCCTGGAAACACTTTTACCGCTGGTTATCCGCAATGCAGTCCTGGTGTGCTTCCTCAAAAGTCCTGCATTCATGCACTACGAACGCCACGAGGACGCTCCAAATATCCATATATATATCTATCCATATATATCTATAAATTTCCACTGTCACTGTCTGTTCTTCCTTAATCTCGAGAACGGAATTAGATACATGAGAGTCAAGAACAGATGTGAAAAGCGGCTTGGGAACAGGTCCGGATTAACTATATAAGATTTTCCAGTCCAGAACGGAAGTAATTTCAATTCAAATATATTTTTTAATAGGGCTTAGATTGATGACTGGCACGACTCTATATTTAAAGAAAAAGTATGATGCAAGACACTACTAATTTCAGGTGGAAAACATATATTTTATCTTAAATAAATTTATGCCCGGCAATGTGATTATGTCACAATAAATAATTGCTCGTTATTGTAATATTTATCATTTTACGTTATAACAAAAAAATATCTTAAATTAAATATTCAATACTCTATAATGTCTATAATATCTTACATTAATAAGTTTTATATTTAACATCCTACCAATAGCAGTAACAGGCTTGCACTCTCCAACAGATAGATCTCTGGATTCCAACAAAGGTATCCTTCCATTTGGATAAGCGGGAGGAATTTCATCTGGACTTCTCCATCTATTTGTTTCTTTCAATAACTGCAACCGTTTCTTATATAATTTACTGGCACTTGCTCTTCGATCGTTATAACCAATATCCGTCATGTCCTGCATAGATAAAAAGTAGTTAGAATGAAAGTAAATTTTCTTGAATATTTACTTTTACTTACAACAACTTTGTTATGAGTTGATAATGAGAAATAAACAATAAGAATAAGAACAACTAATAAAAGTATTAGATACGGTTTATTCATAATTGCTGTGTTGATGCACTGAAACATATCCAAAAACCGGGAATATTTACACAATTCCTTAGTTACAAGGTCGTTGAGAAAGGTGAACATTTTACAAGGATAGAACCTTGAAAATATCTGAAACGAAAAATGTTAAATAGATTAGTCAATTGATTTCAACATTAACTAAAACTCACTAACTTCAATCAAAGCTGATTCTGTCGATAAAACAACATTGACATAAATTTGCTTGAATATTTTTGAGCAGAAAGTAACAGAACCTGCTCGTACGTCACAAAGTGTTTTGTCTGTGATCGAAGTACAAAGCAACCGCACGACCACTAAACGTGGTTTTTTGTACATATGGTCTGTTCTGAAATACACGAGTGACTATGAAATAAATTAATTAATAAAGAAACAATAAGCATATTGTAGAACTGATTCCCAAGCAGACAGAAAGAGTTTTAATGTCATTGGAGGATATATATAAAGTGTTAAACTTAATTTGTAATCAATCACCCCTTCGCTTAATTAGTATAACTCTGGATTTCCTTTAACTTTGTCACACGAACTGTTTTTTGTTCACCTTTGTATTTGTATGGAAAGAACAATACGAAATAATAGAAATTAATTGAATATTCGTTTAATCAATTTACTTCTATTGGTTTATGATACCGTATAATAATAACTTTATCAAAAAACAGTAATAAAATGAAAATATAAATTAATTTGAAGTGATTTAATAGTTGTAATGAATTTGTATAGTATATGCTTGTGAAAATTCGAACCCGCTAATAATAAAATATTTTATTGTTTGGTTCCCACGGAGAAAACATGAATCATGAGGAACAACATTCGAATAATGCTGGTTGGTGAAAACGAGAAACGTGACCGAGACGATAAAAGGGCGACGAGGCGGGAAAAGGGGTCGGTTACGTAGTGTCGATTTGACAGTGTGTGTGCGTCCCAAGTTCCGACTGAAACCCGACATCTACGAAGGAATACCTTGCCGAGGATACTTAGCTGGTAACAAGAGCGACTCGGATTAAGAGGTATGACTTCCCAAAGTCGTGTAAACTCTCCCTCCGCGTATCCGAACTTAGGTGACAGTAGCTCGCCCTAACTGTATCTGTAGCTTTAGCATTAATAAATCGTTGTTGTTGTTATTATACGTTGTTAATGTCTTTTATTCGAGTATTGCTGTCGCTTTACCGTCAGACCCATTCTCTTCTGCACTCTCATTTGCATGACGCATAACAAAACCGAGCTGCCATCTTGACGTGAGCAGGTCTCACGGACCTGTTAGCTGAGAAAAAGGAGGTGCGACTTTGTCCACCTCCCGGCAGCCACAAATTGGTTTTTCAGGAGTGGGGTTCGACTCCTTCCAATTATCAATAGAGTGGAAAGGACAATATTCGAATAACAAGGACCATTCCAGTCGAAGTAGGGACTTAAATCATAGGTAGAAAGACTGGAACTTACCTCGGATACTATTCCAATCTAAGCGAAACTATTAGGAAGAATGGAGGGCGATCCGCAACCCCTCAGCAGGACCAGCTCACTTGAATCCAAATCCCCTCACGCTAGGAGGGTTACGTGGAATAATTCCGTTACTGCCCGTGTTTACTGGAGAAATGGGAGGTGTCAGAGTCACGGATTTTTTTGACTCATTGGCGGACGTGATGAAATTTGCGGCATGTCAAAGGCCCAAATGTTGGGCCTTTGTTTGGGCCCAAATGTTGGGCCAAGTTCAAACTCACAGGGATAGCTCGGGAATTCGTCTGGAAACACCGACGACATTGACAAATTCAAGCGCTTAATGATCGCGCGGTTCAAGCGGAAACCTTTTTCGTTTAGGCTTAGATTTTATACCTATGTACAAAGACGGGACGAGGACGTACAAGCATGTGCCACCCAGCTTCAACTGCTGGCTATGGAAATCGAGATCACGCCGGAGCCTGAAGCGGATGCCGCGGAAGCTGCTATTATTCAGCGCATTCAAAGAAAGAAGTTAGGTGAACGGTTAAAAGCACAATTCCTCAACGGAATAGATATAAGGATCCGCCAGCGAGTAATGAATCGCGAGGCTGAGACCTTTGATGAGCCGCTCCAAGCAGCGATCAGTGAGGAGACGATCGAACAGCTTACCGCCCATCCTCCAGGAATTACGCAAACAATCCGGAGAGCGAGCGGGTGACAGACTCCCCCTTACAGAACGAGATGCCCAACTAACGTCGGCTATGCAGGAACTTCAAACCAGTGTGGAAGGGTTAACATGAACCTCATTGACAGGTAATGCTAGAACCCCTCCAGGAAGGCGAAATAATCGGGGAAATACTCGAGGCAATCAGAATAATCCGCCTTCCCGACGAGGAGGATACCGCCCAGGTAACCCTAGTCGTGGGCCCAACCGACCGAACAAGCAGTGGTGATATTCGAAATATTTAACAAGGGGTTCGCTAGCAGAAAATTTTTCCCTGACAATCACCGACAAACGAAATGGAAGTTTTGGCTAGAAATAAATACAACACCTTTTCTTGCAACCATATATCTAACAATCAGTGGCGTATTTAGAACGTAATGAGCCATGAGAGAAGGCCAGGTAACAATAGTATTTTATAGCTGTCGACCTTTTTTTTTTTAAGGCAGAGAATTCTTTACCGCAATATGGCGCTTCTAGAAATAGGCACATGTCATCATCTCTCGAGATACATTATACTTTTTCTTTCGCTGTCCATAGCCCGACACGTGTTCCACAGCCATCTTATATTGTCTCACGCGCGTGGCATTCTGGGATCTCTCTTACGACTGGATCTACTTTCAAGAACACTCTTGAATCGATCGCGATTAAACCTCGATTGAAACGCTCGAGAGAGATCGCACCAAGACATACTCCCTGACCTTGCTCACAATCTAGATTGAAATGCTCGGTGCAAACGGGGTATAAGGCCCTAGTTTAGTAGTATTACAGAGTATAATACGCATATTTTAATATATTTAAAAAAAAAAAACAAAACCGACTGAGAAATGTTCCGGATGTGTTTAACAAGGTTCGGGAAACTGAAAATTTTAACAACGGGTTCGGCCGAACCTGTGCGAACCCGCCGAATATCACCAACTGCGAACAAGCAACCCTATAGGAATCGGAATCCCTCCGATCGCCGAGATAATAATCATAGTGATTCTCCTACCCATACACAGAGCGAAGCCGAGCATACGGAAGCCCCGAGGAGGCGCGAAAGCAATGAGAGCAATAGGGGTCGTGCTAGGGAGGAGAAACCCAACAGGTGGAAAGGAAACGTGCGAAGCGTCGAGGGTCAGCGATCTTATAACAACCGGAAAACTCGAGGATCCGTCCTCGACGAAGGCCCCCGCGTGTCGGACAAAAAGCAAAAATTTCAATCCGGGAGGCCAAGGGCTCAATCGGTAACTGCTAGTACCTATCCCGATATTCGAAGCGAAGCCACTTTTGAATGTTATATAGGAGGGAGCCCGGCCATTGAGCAGATAGACACCGGAGCTAAAGTATCTCTTTTGTCTAAGACCTTTGCCAAAACAATGAAGGAGAAGATACAGGTCGACCACCATAAAGAGACCGATTTAAGGAATGCTATCGGCCATATCATTCAAACATACGGTAGTAATAGTGGTTTGAGTAGCACTGATCACAAAATTAATTTTTAAGATTTCTTTTAATATAAAATTAAGTTGCAGTGATAATTTAATTAAAATTTGTCAATTAAATTAAATTAAGATTACAAATAATTTTTAAAAACTGATGAAATAATTTTTTCAAATTATGTTTTTAAATTAATTATTTTCTCGATTGGTATTTATTATAAAAATTTGTCGAGTAAATTAAATTAAGATTACAAATAATTTGTTGTGTTTAATTTTCAAATTAATTTTTCAGGTTATAAATTATTTTCAGATCAGAAATTTATCGAGTAAATTACAATTATAAATAATTTTAATATTTAGAAAACTTCTCGATCCATACAATTTATTCTAATATAAATTAAATAAAGATAAATTAAAACACGACCACTTAAAATAATACTTTAACAATCGGGCAAAGTTTAATAATTTTTTTTAATTATTAAATTATTAAATTAATTTGCAATAATAATTTTTACAATTTGTTCTAATATCCAAATAAATTAAAACACGACAACTTTAAATAACATTTTAACAATAAGACAAAGTAAAATACACAAATAGTTCAATACAATATTTATTTAAATTATGTTTCTTACTTATTTATTAAATACCTATACAATGTATTCATTTTGAAAATATCTGTTTTTGTTTAATTAAGAATTGTTCGTAAGAGAATATCACAAAAAGAACATTTCTTTTAAAAATGTTTGTGGTAATAATAATTTTTTAAATATTATCCGATCTTAGACACCCAAGAAGTTCGATGTCCGAATAATTGTAGTTCCATTAATAAAATAAAAATTTCTATCTGTCCAATTTTTGAGGATTTGGGTACTCCCAACTTTTCAATGTCAAATGATGGAATTTTTATGTTATTGATTGCTTCGGTTAAGTTTAAAAAATTAAATTTAATTTGCCCTCCCTTGTAATAAATTATATCGTACTTTTTTATATAAATTAAATAAAATTTCATATACCCTACTATGAATTCCTAACATTCAAAATTATGATTTTTATACGATAAATACATCTCTTGTAAGAAATTTCCAAATTTAACAGATTTTTTTAACTCGTGGTGATAAATTATCAAAAGTAATGAATTGATTAACGGTAGTAAAATTTCCTGATTGCGAAGGGAAGTACATTTATACATTAGTAGAATACAAATTATTAAAAAAATTTAACAGAACAATGGTTGTAATTGTTGTTTTATAATCAATTACATTTTAGTTTTAGTTTGATGTATTTAACAATAAGTTAAATTACAATTCACTTTTTATATTAAAATAATAGTAATACAACGATATATATAATAAGCATTATTTTTTCCAATAAATTTAATAGATAGATTTTTATAATAAATTCATTACATTTCTTTATCATATTAAATTGGAAAAAATAATGCTTATTATATATATACCGTTGTATTACTATTATTTTAATATAAAAAGTGAATTGTAATTTAACTTATTGTTAAATACATCAAACTAAAACTAAAATGTAATTGATTATAAAACAACAATTACAACCATTGTTCTGTTAAATTTTTTTAATAATTTGTATTCTACTAATGTATAAATGTACTTCCCTTCGCAATCAGGAAATTTTACTACCGTTAATCAATTCATTACTTTTGATAATTTATCACCACGAGTTAAAAAAATCTGTTAAATTTGGAAATTTCTTACAAGAGATGTATTTATCGTATAAAAATCATAATTTTGAATGTTAGGAATTCATAGTAGGGTATATGAAATTTTATTTAATTTATATAAAAAAGTACGATATAATTTATTACAAGGGAGGGCAAATTAAATTTAATTTTTTAAACTTAACCGAAGCAATCAATAACATAAAAATTCCATCATTTGACATTGAAAAGTTGGGAGTACCCAAATCCTCAAAAATTGGACAGATAGAAATTTTTATTTTATTAATGGAACTACAATTATTCGGACATCGAACTTCTTGGGTGTCTAAGATCGGATAATATTTAAAAAATTATTATTACCACAAACATTTTTAAAAGAAATGTTCTTTTTGTGATATTCTCTTACGAACAATTCTTAATTAAACAAAAACAGATATTTTCAAAATGAATACATTGTATAGGTATTTAATAAATAAGTAAGAAACATAATTTAAATAAATATTGTATTGAACTATTTGTGTATTTTACTTTGTCTTATTGTTAAAATGTTATTTAAAGTTGTCGTGTTTTAATTTACTTGGATATTAGAACAAATTGTAGAAATTATTATTGCAAATTAATTTTATAATAATAAATTTAATAATTAGAAAGAATATATTAATTAAACTTTGCTTTACTGTTACAAGATGTTTTATAAAAACTAAAGAAATGAACTGAAAAGTTTTCTAAATATGAAAACTGAATTGAATTAAAAAGTTTTCTAAAAATGTTAAAATAAAATTAATTTAATTCAAATTTATAAAAACATTTAATAATTAATTTAAATTTGTGATCGGTATGTTTCATGAAATTAATTTTGTGATCAGTGCTACTCAAACCACTACTACTTACGTATTGCGAACCCTACCTTCAAAATCGGCGACCTTAAGAAAGGAGAGTTGATTATACCCTCTTTTACTGTAGTAACGCTGTTAAACTCTACGATGTCCGGAGAAGGAGCGGGGAAGGAACAAAACGACCTAACGACGGAAAGTAACCGAAATGTCCAGGAAGGTCGGAAGAAATCGAGAGGCAGGGCCCAGGTAACTGCGGCTATAAGGTCTAAAAAGGGATCACAGGGGCAGGTAGAAGTAGAAGAAGGAAAGGAGGTAGTTTTAATAGACTCCCCGCCATGACGGATAATATCGTAAGCGCTACCATCCGGGGTCGTCGCCGTCCAGATAATAAAATGGGAGTAATCGAGACACATCTCCTTGTCCAAGAAGGAATTTTCGGAGCCGATGTATTGGTCACACCCAACAAAAAAAAAAAAAAAAAAAAAAACAGGTACCTATCCGTCTCCGTAACACGACCCACCAAACCATAACTTTAAAGAAAGGAGAAAAGGTATTTCGAGGCGGTCCAGGAAACAGACCCGGTAGGGTTTATTCGAGAAGGAGAAACGGCCCAATTATCAAAAGTCGAATTTAATCAATTATTTGACTGGACCGATATCCCGGAAGACGAACAACAAGAGCTTCTAGCCTTATTATATAAATATCGACACGTTTTCGCCCTAAATGATTATGATTTGGGGTATTGTGATATTGTGCAACATAAAATTGATACCGGCGATGCGGAGCGCGTTTACTCCCCCCCCTCATCGAATTCCATTTAATTGCTGACGTATGCGCAACGTCAGCAATTAAATGAAATAATCGATGAACTTTTAGCAAATAATATCATCGAACATTCTACGTCACCCTGGAGCTCTGCGGCGCTCCTCGTTAAGAAAAAATTGGACGGACTACAATTGGTAATAGATTACCGTAAATTAACGTAGTTTGAATTAATTAAAATTAATATTTTATTATAATTGCATTATGTATCTTATTACAAATTTCTATACTACATGTGAAATAAACGATAAGATTGCTATTGTGTATTCGAATATCAGTGGCGGAATGGAAGCGCTGTATTGTCGAAACTGGGTCAGCTTCCAAGCAGCCATTATAGGCATTCGCGCATGCGCTTTACAGAGCACCAACCTCAGGCGGTTTAGCTGGTAGAAGCTACCCACATATAACGCTTCCAATGATTCTATCCCGGACCGGTTGTGGGCTGTTAGAGGCCTGCCTGCAAGATATTGATATTTGGCCGCCCTCGCCCGATTATGTGAATCATAAGCAGGGGTGATATTCAGCGGGTTCGCACAGGTTCGACCGAATCCGTTGTTAAAATTTTCAGTTTTTCCGATAATAATTACACTAGATGTCGTAATGCAACAATGCAGTTAATGTAGAAATGTGTCAGGTACAAACGAACAAATCAGTGTGTGTCTATCCAACTTGCATTCGAGTAATGAGTTCAATTTTAATTATTCTAATTATGCAAACACATTAATAACACACAAATAAAATTAAACGGAAATATGTCTTTATAAATATTAACTTTTAAAAGCAGCATTATTCTTTAAATTATATTAAACTCTTTTATATTACGTTAAGATTATCGGCGATTACAATCGTAATAAATGACCTATATATTAGTGTGAGAATCTAGATTTTCTCTCGCGTTTTTCTATAGCCTTTTATGTAGAGAAAGGGTTATAAATTAATACGTAACCGCTCGCGCGAGAACGAGATCGTTATAGCGATCGTACGTCGACTCGGACATACTGGTGTCATCCTGACAAGGTATCGTGACGTGGTGCCGATCTTATGGTCACATTAGCCAACATATTCGCTACCTCTAGTCTATTTATAAGTAGATTTTTTCTAATACAACGCTTACAAATCGTGAATTGCCTGATATAAAATTATATATAAAGAATCAAATACACCAATTTTAATTATTTTAATCGGTATAACCTAAAAAGAAAAAATCAGAATATCACGTACTCACCTGATCGCTGAGCGATATTTGAAGATAAACGAAGTGAATTAACTGTTCCCGAACAGTTGACTCATTAATCTAAGTTTTTGTGAAAAAAACTCTGACCTACAACCCGCTTTACAACAGTTTTATAATAATAATAAAATAGTACAAATCATTTTAAAATTAATTATTATTATACACTTGTTTACAGTTTTCAAAAGTTTTATATTATTTAAAGCCTATAAAAGAGAGTTTTATTCGCTCAAGTATTGTGTTGCCATAACTTATTTTAAATAAACAAACGGCCATCACAAACACAATTACGTCATAAAACGACCACCATAAAACGACAATTACGTCACATTTTACCACGGGACGATATAGCCTAGAAGCTCATGCCCAACTAGCTACTATAAGACAAGAAATTAATCGACGTACGGTATAGAAATTAAATCAATATTTTGGAGTTAGAATGTAGGGTAGATTTAGTTGCCTTACAGTCCTTAATTGTACTTTATTATAAATTGTCTACGTCCTTGTGTTGATAACCGATACGCCAGTATAAAGTCCTATTAATACGTTCAGTCCACGTAGAAAATTTATAATAAAGTGGAATGTAGGGCATTATCTAAATTAGAAGTATGTTAATGTAAGTGTCGAACCCATTTTTAATCTGGGAGACAACATTTAGCAGAAAGAATTGGAAATAAATTGAAAATTGAGTGCTATTTAAGTGCTCAATTTAATATTTTATGAACAGAATTTTAGCATTGCATGTGTATATGCATAATGATGCAATAGATTCGCTACAATGTTTACCGTTAAATAAATGAATTATTTAAAAACAGGCTATGTACAAATCATGTTGTAATTTTGTGGCTATTTTCCAAATGTAACAACAAGGTGCAAACTAACATTCGGTCACAAAAAAATTATGAGCGTGTGACCGAATGTTAGTTTGCACCTTGTTGTTACATTGTGGGCATCACTATTAAAAAAACAACTATGTCTTATGATCATCGAGAACATTGCGAAATGACTGGTCTTCACGCTGCGTGCAAGTCATAGTGCCACACTGTTAATGTTAATCATCTGTATGTTTGTATGGCTGCTGATTGCTGTCATTTTAAACATATAGTACAGCAAAATATACCTGACTGATTTTCTGTTAATTTATGCAATGTTTTTATACGTTACAATCAGAGATTCTTTCTACGTTACGCTACATGTTATAATAATTCTCTTCCGTTACTCTTGCGTTCGACTTTCAACTTGTCGCAAAACTACGATTTACAAATGTATCTTTTTGAACAAATTAATTGATTTTACTGTAAACGTTGCAGTGGAACCAATGCACAATATGGCCATACTCTTGCAATGCTGGAAATATATCTTTCGCTCCTGGCTTAATATTAAAATGAACTCTCTTGTAGTTCCAGAAGTGGCTAAAATAAAAAGTTGGGAAACAATCGAACAAAATGGATTTATTTACGTGTGGCATCGTGCAGAAGCCAACCTCCTCTGTGGAAACCACCTGTTATACCAGAAATACAGAAGGGATTATCACATTACAAGGGTCGTGGTAAACATGTTATTAATTGCCATATTCTGGTATCTACATTTATCACGACGCCAAAGAGAGAAATGAGTTATATATAACTTGGCCTAGATAAATGGAGTTTGGCCTAGATAATTGAGAATTGGACATACTCGACTGACTCATCAATACCTTTTGAAGGGTGATGACCAGTCTGTATGTCGGTATTGTAAGTACCCTCTTAGTGTAAAACACATAC
This sequence comes from Centruroides vittatus, assembly GCF_030686945.1. Taxonomy (NCBI): domain Eukaryota; kingdom Metazoa; phylum Arthropoda; class Arachnida; order Scorpiones; family Buthidae; genus Centruroides; species Centruroides vittatus. The sequence goes on from NW_027121163.1 coordinate 396,640, forward strand.
TGTGCAATTGCTCTGTCTTTGAGAGATTGCGTAAACAGTATTTTCGAAATGCAAGACTGTCAGAGATTTTGGGCCAGAAGTCAAGTCTGGACAATCTACTGGACTTTCTGAAAGTCATTAATATGTATAAAGAGATTTGATCATTTATTTATTATATAGTTTTTATTTATTTTGTTTTTTTTCACCTAAATTGTTGTATACATTTGTTGTTGTTGTTGTTTGTTTATTTATCTATTTATTTTATTTCATTTTTTATTTATGTATAGTACGTAATTTTTACCATATGTTTTTGATTTGTCTTGTTTAAATTTATTTACCACTTGACCTGGCGCAGCTTAGCCTACATGGTTCTTGCGCCAAAAAAACATGAATCAACCAACCAATCTTAGTATCTAAGGAGACTAAGACTACGATTCCTTCCTCTTCGCTTTGTTTTTGCCCTTATTCATTTTCAGGGATTATGTCTAAACATAAAATAAAATTCCTAAAATTTTATATCTAAATAGAAAAAATAGTACATGTACATTTACTTTCAATTTACGCATTGAAATGAATCTTATCTTAATGGTCCAGGACTGTGAAAGCACTTTGAAGGTTTAATTAACGTAATTAAAACCCACGTAGAATTTATTGACAACAGATGTCAGCACTTGACCGCATCGTCTCGTCTATCGTCTGTTTTACATATTTTTGTCCAGGTGGTGTTTGTTGACTTAAAAAATAAATTATTTCATTTTTCGCATATTCGTGCAATAATATTACTATAATAAGTTCATTTATGCTATAATACGTTTATTTAGCTATAATAAGTCAACGTGAGACATGACAAAACGCATGAGACTAGTCGCCAACTATACCGCACAAATAAAAAAATCGCATAAAAAAACCGCACAAAAAAGACCGCATAAAAACAGGTTTGACTGTACAATAAAATTTTACGTTAACTGGTTACAGACAGTTTACGTTGACTTTTCAGACAGTTTTTAATATCATTGTAATTCCTATTTTAGGACGTTGCCACTAAAAGTTCCTTTACGGGTACAATTTTAAAGTTTACAAGTATATAATATTTCAAATTATTTTTTGAATTTATCCTTCAATTTCAATTATTTTATATTTTTGGTAGAAACTACTACGAAGTTTCAGAATACGTATAGTTAGATTTAGCACAAGACAACGCAATACATGGCCGATCTGTACAGGATTGTCCTTTCAAGTGCTTTTTATGAGCGAAATTAGTCCTTATTTAAATATCTTTCAAGTGAGAAAAGCTCAGAAATCTTAATGCAACCCCCTTTTAGTCAGGCAAGAATCGTTATAAAATTAGCGTTAAATCCAACTAAAACAATTAAAAGTCATTTAACTGTTGATATTAAAATAACAGTGGCGTGCCGTCATTGGAAGCGATGGAAGCGCCGATTCCACCTTCTAATGACCTTCCCTTGTATTTTATAAAATATAAATTTTCATATTCTAACGTACTTCGCATTAATTAAAATTAATATTTTATTATAACTGCATTATGTATCTTTTACAAATTTCTATACTACATGTGAAAAAAAACGATAAGATTGCTATTGTATATTCGAATAATTCGGTGGCGGAAGGAGTGTCGAAACCGGGTCAGTTTCCAATCAGCCAGATTATATAGGCATTGGCCAGTGGCGTAGTGTGGGTATCAGCCGCCCGGGGTGGAGGAAAATTTCGCCACCCCCTTATTTAGGTATAAATATTGAAAAATTCCATGCTCATTTCAATCCGTCCGAATCGTATGTGAGACAAAAATATGAAATGCAATAGTTCAAATTTTTACAAGATATTACTGTTTATTGTGAAATTTTGCCCCCCCTAAAAGTGCCGCCCGGGGCGGGCCGCCCCTGCCGCCCCCACTACGCTACGCCACTGGCATTGGCACATGCGGTTTACAGAGCACCAACCTCACCCGGTTTATTTGGTAGAAGCGACACACGCATAAAGCATCTAATTTTATATCCCGGACCGGTAGTGGGCTGTTAGCCGCCTGCCTGCTAGGTATTCGGCCGCCCTCGCCCGATTACGTGAATCACGAGTAGACTAGATCAACGGCAGGCAACCCCCGGCCCGCGGGCCAGCTACGGCTCGCGAAAAGTTTCTATCCGGCCCGCGAGATCTTTAATAGATTATTAAGTTGGAAAAGTAACTAATTAATAGTTATTTTTCCAATTTTTTGTAATTTTCGAAAACGATAAGAGAAATAAATGCAGTAATTAACTTTTTATTTATTTATTTCATATTTGCAGACTAAAAAAATTACGAGTCACCAAAAGGCGTCAATTAACTACTACGGCCCGCGGAAAAAACGTAAAATTTATTCTGGCCCGTGTTATGAAAAGGGTTGCCCACCCTAGACTAGATTTATAACTTAACCCAACCGATAGGAGTTTACTGGCATGTTTTTATGATAGTTCTGTATACTTGACGGGAGTTTAAAAAATCCGTTAAAATATTTGATATATTTATTCCGCGTTTATTCCGCTCTCCCATCTTATATTACTTACGGATTTCGATGTTAAACCGGTGATATTACGATTTAGTACGTCCCATCTGTAAGGGGATGCAGAAAAAACGTGTACAATTCTAGTACAGTGTTAAAAAATCAACTGTTACTTTGGCAGCATCATTTACAACCAAATTTCATGAATGAGACGTACAATGGTACAGAAAAAGCTCTAGAATTTATTTTCCTTAAATTTACGATTTATGTATCGGTTGTCATAAAAATTTCTTTTCACTTCTTTCCCAAGAGTACAGATATTCGAGTACAAAGTAACCGGTTTCGACTTATTTCTACTTAAGAAGTAGTTAAATACAGTCAAACTTGTTTTTATGCGCTCTTTTTATGTGCGATTTTTATTTGTGCGATTTTTTTAATGCGAATTTTTAATTTATGCGGTTTTTTTGTGCGATTTTTTATTTGTGCGGTATAGTTGGCGACTAGTCTCGTGCGATTCGTCATGTCTCACGTTGACTTATTATAGCTAAATAAACTTATTATAGCATAAATGCACTTATTATAGTAATATTATTGCATGAATATGCAAAAAATGAAATAATTTACTTTTTAAGTCAACAAAACACCACCTAGACAAAAATATGTAAAACAGACGATAGACCAGACGATGCAGTCAAGTGCTGACATCTGTTTTCAATAAATTCTATTTCGTACGGTTTTGAGTTATTTTCTATGTGAGACTTTTTTTATGCGGTCCCTGTTGACCGCATAAAAAAATATTTTTTAATTGTGTTGCGAAAACTATTTTTTACAGCCATTCGTGAAGTTTCGTGCGATTTTTTTTAATGCGTCTTTTTTAATGCGGTCCCTACCCCCCGCATAAAAACAGGTTTGACTGTAATTAAGCGATTAGGGAATTAGAAACATAAATAAAACCCCCATGAAAGAGCCGAAATTTTACTTAAACGGAAGCTTAACCGAACCAATCTCTTGCTGAGTACAGTGGGGTCTGATCTCTTCGTAATATTAGATGTAAAGACAGAAATTTCTCCAGTCCAACGAGAGTGACCGAAAAGTTGTAAATTTTGGAAATTTCCGCGAACACTCGGTCCTAAAACCAATTAGTTAGAAAACGAACGACGGACAATCTGTTAAGTTTAACATATTTAGATTTTTACAACTATGGTAAGAAACGTTTAAAATCTACAACCCCGTCGCGTCCTTTGATATATACTAGTGACGCGACAAAAGAGGCATTTCACATCGACCGGTATCGGCACCCTCGGAATTTGGCACGCACACACCTACCTGGACCGTCTCTCATTTCATTCATTAGCCACTCGTAGCGAGCTATTTCACTAAGTGGATTGTTTTAAGATTTAAAAAGTAAAGAATATTTTGTTATTTTCATGTACGTTTCTTCACAAAGTTATATTTAATTATAAGTTTCTTTAAAAGTATATTCGTACAATTGGAGAATTTTTTGTACTAGGTATGTATATTCGTCACGCATTTTGTTTTATCAAGTAAGTTTTTCTGATAATTTTAATTTTTGCCCTTATATCGTGGCTAGTGATTCAAAAATTTATTTTAAAAAAGTTTTGGCTCAAGATCATATAACGAAAAAGAAAACATTATTAAAAGAGAAAGACCGATGCCTAAATTAAATATAAATACGTGGACAAAAATATTTCGACATTTTGACGAATGACGATTCTTTCGTAAAATTGAAGCAATTTGCAAATCAAAATAGAATAGAATTTAACATTGGGAGACAATATAAAATAAATATTGAAAATTATAACGAGATAATCACGATTAATAGATATATCTAAATTAATAGACGTTATATGTTTTTTCTCAAAGCGAGAATTGGCATTTAGAGGGCGTGGGGAATTTATTGAATCTAATAACGGAGGTAATTATATTGAACTTTCTTATTTATTAAGTACGTCGGATAATCTATTGAAAATACGTTTAAAGAAGTATACGGTTTTTACTGGCTTATCGAACGAACGAATACGAACGGGTCCTGACGCGCGATTAATTGATTGCCCCTGTAAGTCGGCTTCTTACAGAAACGCGGCTTCCCTATCATCAAATGTCACGGCACGCCACTGATGTCAATAAATATACATTTTAGTTACTAAGACCATTGTTTTTATCAAAATCTTCCAACTCCACCTTATCAATTAATTATTTCCTAAAGTAGAGTTTACGAAGTAATTAATATATATCTATACGGCATTCTTTTAGTAAGGTTTTCCCTCTTATCTGTGATTTCGTGCGGACATCAGTTATTTTTTTTAATGATTCCATTATTGTTATATTGCTTTTCCTTTTTATATACACTTTTCGTAAAATACAAAAATATGTTTTCTATAGGAATAACATCAGGTAATGATAAGAATCAGTCCATAACATGTACAGTACATTATTTGCAAAACAAACCAGTCCCAAATTGATTATACATCATGAGTGGGTGCAAAATATTGTACCCACTCATGATGTATAATCAATATTGGAAAAGCTTTTTTTTTTCAATTTTTCTGCATATGGCATTAGGTACTTTTGTAGTACGTGCCGCACTCTTACAGTATTAATACGGTCAGAGATAAAACCTAGATTTGTCATACCACTTCATCCACATGCCTACCACGCCATAGCACTTTCGCCGTCTTGCTGACGTGTTCAGTGAGTTAATTCATTTTTTTTTTTTTTTTTAATATTGTGCAAATAGCTTCTCCAGTCTTCTGGCCCATACAAAAATGACTAGAAAGACCGTTGAATTACTTCTTGTCACTCCACATAACTTGTTGCCATTAATCAGTCCACGTCATGTTATATTTAGCCCTTGTCTATATAGCTTTTATTCAGAGACCGAGTTTGTTTTATTTTCTCATTTTCATATATGATTACATATTTTAATAACTGAGTACACTGTTGATTATCATACGTGACTAGAGAAGATACAATTTGCTTCAGACTCATTGTACAATAGGTAATTTCCCTGCAAAGTACTCTATTTTGAGGAGAATTCGGTGCAAGAAGTCTTCGATATGACTTTTTAGTTCCATTTTCTCCACTGGAATTCACGTCATTTGCAACTTGGTGAAAACTATTTAGTCTTCTAAAAATGTCCATTATTGAAAGTTTCAGTTTCTACAGTTCAATTATTTACCATTGTTGAAATTGAAAATGTAATGTTTTCTTTTCCACGATAAAACCTGTATTACATCATGAATTCCATAACAATATTTTGTAGGAATTCATCCGTAATCTACTTCTCTCCTGTATTTTATACTGTCCTGTGTGCTATATTTATCATTCAGTGCAATTTATCTGCTGAAGCAGAGATGCTTCTAGGATTTGGGACAAGCATATACTATACAAATTCATTACAACTATTAAATTACTTCAAATTAATTTATACTTTTCATTTTATTACTGTTCTTTTGATAAAGTTATTATTATACGGTATCATAAACCAATAGAAGTAAATTGATTAAACGAATATTCAATTAATTTCTATTATTTCGTATTGTTCTTTCCATACAAATACAAAGGTGAACAAAAAACAGTTCGTGTGACAAAGTTAAAGGAAATCCAGAGTTATACTAATTAAGCGAAGGGGTGATTGATTACAAATTAAGTTTAACACTTTATATATATCCTCCAATGACATTAAAACTCTTTCTGTCTGCTTGGGAATCAGTTCTACAATATGCTTATTGTTTCTTTATTAATTAATTTATTTCATAGTCACTCGTGTATTTCAGAACAGACCATATGTACAAAAAACCACGTTTAGTGGTCGTGCGGTTGCTTTGTACTTCGATCACAGACAAAACACTTTGTGACGTACGAGCAGGTTCTGTTACTTTCTGCTCAAAAATATTCAAGCAAATTTATGTCAATGTTGTTTTATCGACAGAATCAGCTTTGATTGAAGTTAGTGAGTTTTAGTTAATGTTGAAATCAATTGACTAATCTATTTAACATTTTTCGTTTCAGATATTTTCAAGGTTCTATCCTTGTAAAATGTTCACCTTTCTCAACGACCTTGTAACTAAGGAATTGTGTAAATATTCCCGGTTTTTGGATATGTTTCAGTGCATCAACACAGCAATTATGAATAAACCGTATCTAATACTTTTATTAGTTGTTCTTATTCTTATTGTTTATTTCTCATTATCAACTCATAACAAAGTTGTTGTAAGTAAAAGTAAATATTCAAGAAAATTTACTTTCATTCTAACTACTTTTTATCTATGCAGGACATGACGGATATTGGTTATAACGATCGAAGAGCAAGTGCCAGTAAATTATATAAGAAACGGTTGCAGTTATTGAAAGAAACAAATAGATGGAGAAGTCCAGATGAAATTCCTCCCGCTTATCCAAATGGAAGGATACCTTTGTTGGAATCCAGAGATCTATCTGTTGGAGAGTGCAAGCCTGTTACTGCTATTGGTAGGATGTTAAATATAAAACTTATTAATGTAAGATATTATAGACATTATAGAGTATTGAATATTTAATTTAAGATATTTTTTTGTTATAACGTAAAATGATAAATATTACAATAACGAGCAATTATTTATTGTGACATAATCACATTGCCGGGCATAAATTTATTTAAGATAAAATATATGTTTTCCACCTGAAATTAGTAGTGTCTTGCATCATACTTTTTCTTTAAATATAGAGTCGTGCCAGTCATCAATCTAAGCCCTATTAAAAAATATATTTGAATTGAAATTACTTCCGTTCTGGACTGGAAAATCTTATATAGTTAATCCGGACCTGTTCCCAAGCCGCTTTTCACATCTGTTCTTGACTCTCGTGTATCTAATTCCGTTCTCGAGATTAAGGAAGAACAGACAGTGACAGTGGAAATTTATAGGTCTACTACTTTTGAATTGATTCCAGTGATGTATTATGGATATTTGGAGCGTCCTCGTGGCGTTCGTAGTGCATGAATGCAGGACTTTTGAGGAAGCACACCAGGACTGCATTGCGGATAACCAGCGGTAAAAGTGTTTCCAGGAATCACTGTACCTCTTCAACGACGAAAGTTGTAATATTAACAAACGGAGTTTGAACATGGACTCGTTGTTGGCCTGCACGAAGGCGAATTCTCAAGCTACGACATTGCCACTCGTATAGGGCAAAAACACTATGACAATTATGCATGTTTGGAGTATGGAGATCAAAATGGACCGTGTGCACGGAACATTCGGCAGTAGTTTAAAATATGTGACAACACGACGGGATGACAGACACCTCAACGCCTGGCAGTGACTGAGTGTTCTGTGTCATCGCAAGTGTTAGCACAGCAGACGAGCGCTGTAACAGGTGTGGCATTATTTGAAAGTAAAGTTCGACACCGTCTGCTTCAAAGAGCACTAAGGTTGGACGCATTCCTTTCTGACAAATTTCCTGGACTTTAGACTATCGTCGCCTCAGGCTACAATGGGTTCATAATTAGATACAATGGGAACCGATTGGTAACAATTCCACTTTTCAGGCAAGTCCCGATTGGACCACAGTAATGGCTGATTACGAATTAGAAGGTATCGTGGTGAACGCCATCTTCCAGCATATTTAGAGTATTTTACTAGAGGTCTGGGTATCTCAACAGTTACTGCTACTTCGGGAACGCTGTAGAGGCAGAATTCAACTTTCTTTCAGAGCATTCTTGGTAATATATTCCAGCAGGACATTGCTCGACTCCATGTTGTCAGGACAGTTGAATACGTCTTTCAGGCACAGCAGATACCGCTTTTTCTTTGACCTGCCCGTTTGCCAGACATATCGTATATTGAACATTTGTGGGAAATGGTGACTCGGCAACCGACAAGTCGAAATCCTCTCTTGCAGCCAATACTATCGGACACGCAAACCAACCACCTAGCAAGAAATTCCTCGGGACCAGGGGCGGATCTACATAGGGACTAATAGGACTTAAGACCTGGGCCCTAGTGCCAAGGACCCACAAAAATTGAATTATTATCATGAATTTTCAATACCTTTTCATTAACAATGAGCACTTATCGTACAGTAAAAATAATTAATATTAATAATATAATAATAATAATAATAATACACATTCATTGACAAACACAATAAAATCACATACATTTCAGACATATCTATTCCAAACACTCATAATATACAAAACACATGCTCTGAAAAAATCAGCAAGTACACAGAACTCGCTCAGGAAATAAGGTATCTGTAGATGATGGATAGGGTGCTTATTATACCTGTCATTCTCTCTTTACAGCTGTCATACCACAGACACACACACACTTCACAAAATCGTGAGAACATTACAATTGAATAGAAACACATACATCATACTACAGAAGGCCACTATATTGAATACATGCCATATTGTCAGGAAATTCCTGAATACAGACACACACACTGACACATTTATTTAATTTTTGTCTTGTTTTGGTTATTATGCCTTGACTCTGGTCCGGCATAGTACATAGCTACCGGTGTCAACCGAGTATAACCCACTAAACCCGAAATAATAATAATTTATAGTTTTTATTCTAATTAAACCGATTGACACAATGGAGTGACGTTTTTCAAAACACTTGGCATATTATTCATCTGTTTATTTAGTCAGTAAACTAAATAAAGAGATGAATAATATGCCAAGTATTTTGAAAAACGTCACTCCATTGCGTCAATATAAAACAATAATTTATAGTATTATTTGTTTTATTGTAATCAATGCAACGTAATTGGTCAGTAATCAATCAATGTAAATATTTCGTTTATATCTTATGTTTTTTCATATAATCTCTGAAATCTTTTATGGTGTTGCAATTTTAACAAACTCTAGTAAACTCGAAAGCCAATCGATTACATGTGAGGTATAAAAATATTGTTTCTGTCCTATTGAACCCTCTATACAACTATTAATACAATCTACCGCACGTAGAATTTATTAGGTTGAACAGATAACACCTAGATGTGAAAAGAAAGTCAAAAAAAAAAAAAAATTTTAAATTTAAAAAAATACGTTGAAATGAACCCAAATTGAGATTTTAAAGTTTTATCTTACATGTAACCAATGGCTTACAAGTACAGTACAAGTACGTTACAAGTACAACGTACAACAGTTACAAGTACAAGTACAACGTACAGTATTTAAATACTGTACGTTTCTTATATTGCTATAAAAGTTTCTAATATATATTTATTAGCATTTTGAATGTGTGGTACTAGGGGAAAAAATCCATCAACAAAAGTTGCGTAACTTTCCCGGCTGTTATGAGATTTTATTAAAGAAACTTTTATGTTATTTAGCAAAAAATAAAATTGTGTGGCGTCACATGTAATGAGATGTTGTTTAAAAAGTTCTTATATTTTTAATTACTTGGCTTTGAAGGTAGTGATGAGTTTTGTAAAGTGTAAAAGTCCCACCCCATTCCAGAAAATGACCACGTTCTATCTTTTCAACCTCTCGACCTTTCACCACAGAAATTTAATAGTATCAATGCCCCTCACATTCAAGCCGCCAGGCCAAATTTAGTTTCTTAATATTTTTGATATTTTTGACACGTGTCACATTGAACAATAGTAATTTTTCATTGACATAAAAAATCGCTGTCTGTTCTTTTTCTGAGCAGAAATAGACAATGCGAAGTTCTAACTTGTAACTCTAATCTTGAATCTTAGATATAAATTCGGTTGTAAATTGATTAGATCAAATAAGAATATTTTCATATGCATAAAACTCGGGGCAGCATCCGAAATGATCGTGTTGCACAGCATAAATAATTTTCGCTCATTATTCCACTTTAATTATATTATAATATAGAAAACGATAATATAATTAATAACATAAAATGAATCTATAATTACTCGGTTTTAATTTGTAAGAGATATGAAACAAATATCTTTAATTGGGCTGTAATTTGAATAAATTGTCGGCCTATAAATTCCTGCTGTTGCTGTCTGTCCGTTGTCTGTTCTTCAATCCAGAGAACGGAGTAAGATACATGAAAAACAACACCAGATATGGAAGGCATATGGGCAGGAGACCCTAATTAACTACAGTAGAGCATCGTTATCCGACTCAATTGGGAACTGGAGTTGGTCGGATAACCGAAAAGTATGAAAAAATACATTATTACTATAATATATTAGTATATCGCTATTAACCTACTTCGCGTTGAATTTTCATCGATGTTAAACCTAACAAAATTTTTTAAAAATAATAATCGTCGCTACTGTATCGTTAAAAATTATTTCTGTATTTTGCACAAAATAAATTCAGTACTGTACTGTATATTGAAAAATATAAAACGAAAAAATATATATTCGGGTTACATATTTTACATAAAGTAGGCCTATACATTAGAAAAAGAAGTCTAAAATTTTCTTTTGCTTGACAGCTGACACTCGTTTTTTTGCCGCTAAATCTCGCACACGTTTTAAAAACAGCAATTGGATAGCGTCGTTAAATACAATTAAGCCTGGTTTAAATAGTGGCCTCCCTTTTATGGTCGAGCCAGTGTTGCCAGCTAAAAGACACAAAAATTTAACAAAAATAATATTAAAGTAGCCAAGACAGCCAAATATTGTAGCGCCACATCACTAGCGGACATTTGAATTTGCCGACTAGAACGCGGTCGGTTAACCGATGTGACGGTTAATCGGGGGTCGAATAATCGCTGCTCTACTGTATATACACACTTTCGGTACAAACCGAAAATTAGATTATTGTTTTAATTGAATCATTTTTCCCTGAAAGGAGTTAGATCGACGACCAGCACGACACTTTTCCTAATTAAAGATTAAAAATAAATTATCCTTAAGAATATGTGGGTGTACTATAGATTACTATCTATGGAATTTCGGGACTTTGAGTATATATCTGAACTGAGGGGACCAAGACGAGTTCAACGGTACCCTATTTTTGGACCGGAGACGAAAAGTAAAAAAGTTATCATATTTTTTCACTTACCATACTTTTTTAATGCTCTCACGAAGACGGCACCGTAGTTGCTAGTACTGCCATCTTGCGGTAAAGTCTGCAAACCGTGACGTCGGACTACGGTCATCTCCCGGAGGGTTAAACACGCGATACGAGAGCGGAGAGAGCGACGCGACTTCCGATCATCGCGCGATCGCCATTTCGGTTAATGTTACTTATGGCAACGAACATGGCGGCCCGACTGACCTCTCGTATGGGCGCCACCACACGCCGCCATGTGCTACACTAGTGATCGATTCACGGTAGTTCTTGAACAAAGTAAAAAAGAGGGGAAAACGTCTACTAAAGGCAGTGGCGTTGCGTGGGTGTCAGCCGCCCGGGGCGGATAAAAATCTCGCCCCCCTTAAATAAAATACTGGGAATCCCTACAAGTCAGTACAGACGGTGTTGTCAGTCGCTACAACGAGCAAGATGTCATTATCATGCATTCATTTAAAAAGGGGGATTCCCCAGTCTCGTCATAGAATAAGTAACAAAAAATTCCGTGCTCATTTCAATCGGTCCGAATCGTAGACTGCGACAAAAATATGAAATGAAATTGTTGAAATTTTTACAAGATATTATTATTATTTATTGTGAAAAAATGCCGCCCCCTAAAAGTGCCGCCCGGGGCGGGCCGCCCCTGCCGCCCCCACTACGCTACGCCACTGACTAAAGGCAATTTTAACGGCAAGCGACGGGACTCCCGATCGCGATAGCGAGGCCGACTTAGCGGAGAGCGACGCGACTCCCTATCATCGCGCGATCGCCGAAAAAAGTATGATAACTTTTTTATTTTTCGTCTCCGGTCCAAAAGTAGGGTATCGTTGAACTCGTCTCGGTTCCCTCAGTTCAGATATATACTCAAAGTCCCGAAATTCCACAGATAGTAATCTATAGTATCCCCGAATATGTTGTCGAATGCTTCGACTATTTATTTATTTTATGTTTTAAGCAAGCTGTAAGTATTATATCTTGTATCAAAACTAACTGCTTCATGACAGATATTTTTCAATGGCTGAAAGACTGAAAACTTAAAAGTTAGTTCATTATAAAAATACCCTTTTTGCGAATAAAAATGTTAAAAGTTTTATATATAGAGATGTGTGTTTATAACTGTCGATGGCATACTATAGATATTTGCCATACAAATATAGATTAATTATTTAATTGTATAATGCTCAGCAGTGGCATAGTGGATAAAACGCCAAACACTTGTAGTTAATAGCGGTTGCAGCATCGACAATGCGCTAGTCACGTGGAGTTTCCCTGTTTTTTCACGTGCCCAAAAATAAATAGGGGCTAGTTTCTTATAGGATGTCCTCATTAGAGGCATTTTCCTTCACAGGTGTCTCAAATTATGTTACCTTATCCTACAACAATTGTATAAAGAATAATTACAAACATTGATTGTAAAGATCATGTTATATTATGTAAATGAATTTAACTTAAGACTAGTAAATCTTCAAAAGTTCATTATTACAACTCAGTAAGTAATAATTTTGACTACTTTACAGGTCGACAATTTGTTATATTTCGCGGAAAAACAGGTAAGAGTTTTGTTTTGGACGCTTATTGCCCTCATTTGGGCGCTAATTTAGGAATCGACGGCAAGATCCACGAAGACTGCATCGAATGTCCTTTTCACGGATGGCGATTCTCTGGACACGATGGTTCTTGTGTGAAAATACCTTACGCGGAGAAAGGTAAAGGATGTAAAAAATTATATACTTACTACAAAAATGTATTTCATGTATATTTAAATATAGCTCCAAAAGTGGCTAACATAAAACGTTGGGAAACAATCGAACAAAACGGATTTATTTACGTCTGGCATCACGCAGAAGGCCAACCTCCACTTTGGAAACCTGCAGTTATATCAGAAATAGAAGACGGATTATGGCATTGTAAAGGACGTACCGAACACATTATTAATTGTCACATTCAGGTATTTACAAATAAAATTATGGAAAGTAAAGTAGAATGGGGTGAAACTTTCGCGGCGGGTAAAAGTTTGCGCTCTACTGTGAGGCATAAATGCTCATGCGAGCGTTCTTTTACCCCAATTATAAGATTGATATTGAATTGGAGTATTGATTGTTTCGAGAATAATTAGCTTGTCATTGTAAAGTTGTGAACACGTCTTTCTATGGACTTACATTCAAAAGCCGAACATTAGCTTTTGAGTACTCAGAAAGCAGCCACAAAATTCACCCACTGTACCGTTGCTTTTGTAATGTACTAAATACTATTTCTGCAGAAACATGCAACAACTGGCTTGTAAGTACAGTAACTCAAAAAGTGTCATCACACAATTTCAAATAGCAAAATTATTTGCCACCGTTATCTGTAGGTGTCAAAACTTCTAAGATGTGTGGGATTCTGCCTATGGATCCTGGAGTGTTTACGGGTAAGGATTTTGCACTTTGTGCAGTAACAGGTATGCGTTCATAAGGAAACACAGATATCTGCTGTAGCAGATAGAGAGTTCAGTAAAGAAGCCCCGTAGCTTGGAGGAATAGATGCAGTTCCATCTACTTCTGGACTCGAAGATTTCACTTTCCTGCTGAAATCAAACCACTTCCATAACGGAAGGTTAGGAAACAAAGAAGGAAGAAAGCAGAAAAATACAAAATAATAACAAGCACGCCTTTTAAAAATACTTTAGAGTCATAAATAGAAGATACGAAGAGAAAGATACTGTATGAAAGAAGACGCAAACAACAAAATCGGAAAAAGTTATTCATAAATCGTTATACGTGGATAATGGCATTCCAGATTTGAAGGCGGAAAGTTCAGACCAAAGAGAGAGTTTTCTGCCAAGGATGTGAGGAAGAGAAGGAAGAACGCCTATGTGAGAAGTGGAAACATGCAAAAGTTCTTTAATTACAAATATTAAATCAAGGAAAGGCAGACAGATGAACAGACAGGCGACAGTTGGAATTTATAGGTCTACAGTTCTTTAAGTTGCAGCTCAATGATGGATATTTGTAGCTGATATTTGACACAGAAAAAATACTTTAATATCAAATGTCATTTAAGGGTTAGGTCGATGAATTCTTATTATAAACAAATGTATACTAAGATATACAGAGAAAAAGAAATGATAAAAATGTTCCTTATTTCTGAAACATGTTCAAAATATTAATACAAACTTGGGAAATGTTAGCGAAGATAGTTTAAGAATTATTGTGCGAAAATTTTAAGATTTTTACTCTTCTAACACAGAATTTATATTGTGTAAAAAACTAAGTGAATACTCTTGCCCCACTGGGCTCTAATCGACGGCACTTTTATTTTTTCATTGCAGGAGATTATGGAAAATGGATCAGATTTGGCTCATTTCGATTGCCTTCACAAATATGGTATTACGTCCAGAATCATTCTGCATCCAGAAAATTGGTGGAAATTTTTCCAGAATATGTGGAAGGTTTTTTGCTCTCCAGTATGCACACCAAATTCCCACTGTTACAAATATACAGGCAATACGGCCGTTTAATTGTTTGGAATATCTGTTCTATGTACAAACTTTGAAATCCAAGTGGTAATTAAATATTAAATTACTGTTTAGGCATACATGAATTTAAAAACCATTCATGTATGCCTAAACCGTGACCATGTTTTTATTTTCAAAATGGTATTTTTCGAGCTGTACACATATACAAGCAGCGTGTCTACCAAATTTCACTTATATATGGGGAACAGTTTGTTGTACAGTGAGCTGTCAACAACTGCTGTTTAATTATGATCAGACTCTTTTTGAAATTAATCAAAGATTAAACCGTGTTATTTGAACTGTTTCGTGTTTATCTAAATACAAATTCTATTTAGAAAACTAAATGTTAAAATGAAATAATTTCATAAAATCGCATTTGTGTTGTATTGAAATATTTTTAACTTTTCAGATTGGACCAGCAATAATCCATTCGTATTTGCAAAGTGATTTTGGAAATAGTGCATTTGTACAAAGTGTTATACCCGAAGGACCGTTTCGACAGAGATTCATCCGCCATTATTACTCTCCTTCTCGATTCTCGACCTTACTTGATCGTATTGCGATGTTTTGGGAATCCCGTTTGGTCAATTATCTAAATTCCACTGATTTAAATTTGAAGGTATTCATTAGATATGTGTTTTAATATATAAAAATATATTTATCTTAACAGATTGAGCGTGACGTTCGCATATGGAACTACAAAATGTATTTGAAGAATCCAGTTTACGTCTCGGAAGACAGGACAATTGCCAAATTCAGAAAATGGTACGCTCAGTTTTACAGCGAAAATAGTCCGAGGGCTGAAGTAAAGAGTCTCAATTGGTAACTGCAAGTCGTTTTATGTTTCTAGAAGATATGGACGAAACTGGTTCTATTCTTTGATGATTTTCACCATTGATTTTCTTATTGTAATTCGTGATATAGCGCTAAAATTAACGATTAAAAAATGGTTTATTGTATTCATAAAATATTTTAAGTTTTTGTTATGATAATTACGCCCTTTTAATAAAACATAAAATAAAGTAAATTCATTGTTGTTTTTTCTATAGCACTTGTACACATGTATAAACATCAAAAAATCCTTTTAAAGTAATATCACTGACACAATATGACATTATTTGTTATTCACAAAATACTTGTTTTAGCTTACACAAAATTAGATATAACATATGAGCCCGATTACATAGCAAAATGGATAGAAAGCACAACGGAAAGAAAGAAATTTACTAATTAAATTCAGTTGACTTCGGAATGTATTTATTGATGTAACTAGCTCATAAACGTACACGTATTGATTTGTATAACAACGGGACACTTTAGGATATCCTTTACATCATACACTCGCTTATTTCTTACCAACGAAATAACAATTTAAAATGAGAGTGAGCAACCATTTCGAGTATATTATTTGGTAAATTACTTATTACTTTAAGTGTTCGAGTATGCTATTTTTATTAGTTTCTTGTTGTGTGTGTATGTGTCAATGGGGAGAATATATGAAATTGCAGTTCTTATCTAGTATCTGCCACGGGTAATAAGTTTTATCAGTTTTATCCAATATTTAGGAATCGCGTGTTTTGTACATCTCCTTTTCGTGTTAAACTATTTTAAAATAATATATTATAGCAGTGTTCTTCATTATGTCTCTATTTGAAGTCTGCAAAACATAAATCAGCAGTCATCAAAAGTTAGCATTTATGTGGGTAAAGTAAATTAAGAGAAACAAAAACAAATATATTTGTTACAAATTTCTAGTTTACTTTCAATATTTTGCAGTATGTTACTTCAATTTAGTTATTGTATATTCTTCAATATATTGGCAGCGTACTGATCGTATCGAAACTCTAGCGTGCCTATTTTATTGAGCTGCAATTTGAAGACATTGTAGATCTATAAATTCCCACTATCGTCCGTCCATTGCCTGTCTGTCTGTCTTCTTAATTTCAAGAACGCAGTTAGAACCGAGGCGAGATATGTAAATCCTAGTGGCAGTAGCCCCAATTAACTATATACAAACCGACAGTCACGTTATTTCAATTCGAAACTTTCTCGAGAAAACATTTAATAGTTGACCGGTCATCTATTATATGCTATGTTTTTATGTTTTGTTTAAAAGTGCTAAAGGTCAAACTACATGTACTAGTAGGTGCTTAATGTACTCTACAAGATGACATAAAAATTAGCTGCTAAAGTTAAAACCCACTGCGCGACGGATTTATTATGGTTAAAAGCTCCCACAAGTGCTGGATGTTAATAACGAGGTGACAACCTTCCTCATAAGAAGTAATGTAAAAATGATTAATCCGTTCTCATCTAAAAAAACCCCTGTTGATATGGTATATTTGGGGTTGTAAAATAATTTAAACACTGTTTGAGCACATTAATAAAAAAATAAATTTGATTATAGATTTTTAAAGTTATTACAGTACATTGTATTATATTATTTAAATCATTAAATCAAAATCAAATCAAACTCTCCTTAATACTAATAATCGTTCACAGATGGCGCGTATAATTGAATTAAGTCGTATACCGAACAAAAGTCGTATACCGAGCAAAATTTGTTTCGTCCAAACAGGACGTATTCCGAATTGGACGTATTTTTAAGCAGACGTATAACGAGGTTCCACTGTACAGTACATATTATAAGGTATAATATAACCTATTCAAAGCTATCTCTTTTATTTAAAGCTTAAATTTTAAATATATAAATCCAATAAAAATTTTATATTCAAACTTTAAAATCCTTAAATTGTGATGAAACGACATGAGAATTTCATCATTTTCGGGGCATAGCCTGTTTTTTGCCGGCTCATAAATGTTACCTCCAGTGCTAAAATTCTTTCACTTTCATGGAGATTGGGGCACTAAGATATTTCATAGCTATTTTGCTAAAATTAGGAAAAAGTTCTTTTGAACTTCACCACAAAAATGGGTCGCTTTGTATAAGAGGTAAATGTAAATATTTTTCCAATTCTTGATCGAAACGTTTGTTCGTTCGTTTCGTTTTTTCTTCCTTTTTAAAAACATGCTCTTATTCATTTTTCCGTTTACCAGAAGCTAATTCATCAAATAAATTAGAAAAACTTAGAGATTCTCCTCCATCTTGATCGTATCTAGAAATGGAAGCTTCAAGATTTAATTTTTCCTGAGATTTTGAATTATCAACGTTATTAAGCCATCGATTGTCTATCTTTTTATTTTCTCTACCATATTTTTTTTTTAAATTTTATTTTGAATCTTGAATCTAATAAAGGTGACAAGCACAAAGACTTGTTTTCTATATATGCTGAAAATTTTTTTATTGAATTTTCTAGTCCTATTGTGGTATTAATTAATCCTGCGTCAGGATGAACCTAAGGGGAGTAAGCGGCCGGATGGCCGAGCGGTTAAGGTTAGCAGCCTGCCACTCTGGGGGACCCGGGATCGAATCCGAGCGGGTCGAAAAATCCCCAGGAATTTTTCGGGGGGGTGCATCCGGATACGTCCGTCCCCGTCCCTCACCACCCTGCCGCCCCATTGTGGGCCTAGCCGAACCCATAATGGGCTTGCTATAAGAGGCCCTCTTAGTGCCAACAGGGCGGAAAGAATTACATAAAAGAAAAAAAACCTAAGGGAAGTTTGCATGTGGGTGTGGCGGAGGAGGCAAATGATGGCAAGTGTTTTACATAAGGAAAACCATTTATTGGATAACACTTATGCTTACATCGACAATTGACAGTTCCACTTGTCTACAGTCCTTCGGAGTGGCGAGGATTTCCCTTCTGTCGAAGCCCCGAGGCGGACGAGGTGAGATCGCTGGGCAGATGCTCGCAGAGATGCTGGAGATGCTGAGGCGTCCTACGTTGTTGGCGGCGACACGACACAACACAGTTCACGGCTTTTTGCGGGATGCGGAGGAGACTCCCCTCCGACCTTGGAAATTCCGATTTTTATAGTTTTTCGCTCGCTATTTCCGATTGGCCCCTCATCCGAGGTCTGAGTGGCGCCTTCGTGGGAGAAGGACGTGTTTGTGCTCTGCTCCTGAGTTATTTTTCTAAGTTTAGTGTTGTTAGGGCTTATTTTAGGGTTAGTGTAGCACTTTCTGCACTAAAGTATAGGAATCTACGCTTATTCTAGGGTTGGGGAAATGGTTAGGCTTAGTTTTGCTAAGCCTAACTTTTTAGCTTAGTTTTATTAGCTAATGAACCTAAAGTTTGGAATTTTGTGGCACCCATCTTGGCTTCCTCGCCAGCTTTGAGTTCTACAAGTAGAAGACATCACTGACTCACCATTTTGGATTCTCTGGAAGATACAAGCTAGTGGTTTAGTTGCCATATTGGCTTCCTCGCCACTATGGTGTGCTCCTACCTGACAACAACGATTGACTGCCATCTTGAACCTGGATTACGTACTTTGTGGACTACCCTATCTGCACTGAATACGTGTACATTTCTCATCTATTTTTGGTTGGTGGGAAGCAGCGCCGGATTAAGCCTCTAGCGGGTCCTAGACAAAATTTAAATTGGGGCCCCATTTAAATAAGTTGCTTTTAAACAAATCTTATATAATGTGACATTAGCGTAACTAACATGGGTGACACCCGGTGCGGATATCGTGGTGTCACCCAAGTCACACCGTAGTGTCACCCTTTTTAACTCTTTTATAAAACACTATTGAATTGTAATATCTTCGCACTCGAGCAACTTGAACGCTATATCGAATATGCGATGTCGCGACGTATAGGTGTAAATTTGGAAAGTAAATTATAACCATCCATACATCGGTACTACCACGGGACGCGGCCGTAGGAATATATCTAGATGGCACGAGAGATCCCGTGGCGTTACTTCTGACGCACGGGAGGCTGTTGACCTTTTTTTCTTTTTTTTTTTTTTTTTTTTTTTTTTTTAGGCAATGGCCAGTCGAGAGGGGCTTAGTAAAAAAACAATTGTTAAGTACTACATTTTCTGTCCTATCTTATTTCTTAAATTTTAACTCGTTTTCGAACAGAGAAATCTTCTGCACTGAAGCCGGGCCCCTCCGACTTACAGGCTCTAGACATTTGCCTACTTTGCCTATTCGATAATCCGGCCCTGGTGGGGAGACCTGCTTTCAAAGAGACCGGTCTCCCCTGACAGTCTCTCCAGTTGCCAGTGCAAACAACTTGGTGACTGGAAATTGCCAAGCCAGTGCACAGCACTTGCCAAGCTAGCTTGGCCGTGCTGTGGTTCATCAAGACCCATATAGAAGAACATCTGGGAAGTCATCAGTGTGACCGACAACTTGCAGCAATCTATCGCCAGTTTCAAGGAATACCACATTTTTTCTAGATTATCCAGCAGAACTGCGGACTCAGGAATCATCTGGTAAGGACTTTTGATACCTTAATTAATTGTAAGGGGACGATTCCCCCAAATTTATATCGTGTACACCGTCGTCGTTGGACTAGTACGTTAGTCGGTCTCATCCAGGACTGGCGACATAATTTTACTATCTAGTGCATAAGACTATTTTGCTATGATAATGGAAACATTTCTTAAAGGTGCTAATAGTATATTGGAGGAGTTCAAACTGTACGCGCTGGACAATCCAAACGGCCGTTTTGGCGCTGGTGGTCACACCCAATATGTGGTTGACCAAATTACTAGGGTTATTGTCTTAGCTGAGGCAAGTTTTAGCACACATAATTTCCTTGAGTCTATTGATAATAAATTAGCTACATTGGTTACCAAGGAGGACCTGGCAAGAGTTGCCAGCCCTGATAGTCTTAATAACACCCAAAAGGTAATCATGGATAAGGTCCATGTGATCGAAGAAAAGACAAAACAGTCAACCCCACCCACCCCATTATTCAGTGCCATTGTTAAAGCAGGCAAACCTGCAGGAATTTCCCGGTCTACTCCAAAACCGCCTGCCCCTAAGGTGGTACTCCTTGTTTATGGAAAAGAAAATGAACGTGGTAATAGTGATACAGTACGCAGGATCATGCAAAGTAAACTAAAACCCTCCCAGCTACATGAATCAAGGAAAAATAAGCGTGGAATGGTCTCGTTGCAGGATCGTAGACTTTTGCCCGATCCTGCAATGTTTCAAATGCTGTAAATACCATCATTCAGCGAAGGAGTGTTCTCAAACCGTGTACACGTGCAGCCACTGTTCTGGTGAGCACCCATTTAATCGATGCGTCATTTAACATAGGCTTAACTTAATGCCACTTTATGGTGCAACATGCAAGATCAGCCTTTCAAAGCTTAGCCTACAGGCCGGGTGGTAACTAATCCACCACTGGTGGCATTACATTTTATGGAAACAGAAGCGCACAGACAATCAGACTGGACGTATAGCGAATAAGTGAGATGGCGGATCAGCAAAATTACTGTATACTGCAGTAGTAAATACTACATTCAGAAACGAAGCGTAAGTAAACAACGTGGAGAACCGAACCGTTTATGGCACCTACTTTCTTCTAGTGTCACAATGCTAAAAATCATTGGGATCTCACGTGATGTCCACTCTTCTTCTTTGTTCCAGTTTATATGGAGATTTTATCCTGTTGGCCTTTTCTCCGATGTACTGTACACCGCTTAACGATTATACGAAGCGGTTCGAACGATATATAAAACATTCTAAAGCTTCTACTTGCTGACAAGGAGGAAGGTCGACGTGAGCCCAGAAAATAGGAGTAAGGGTCCGGACTACTGTTAAATCTATTGAAGTGCGGCCGAGTTCTTGACGGGCCTCCTTATATTTTGGACAAGTAATCCAAAGATGGCGGGATGTTTCCGGAGCGCCACAGTTCGGGCAGTCGGGAGAGACACAAAGACCTCTGGAAAAGAGAAACCCGTTTAACGGGGCTGTATCGGTTCGAAGGCGGGCCAAAAGGGTTTCGGCATAGCGAGACGAGGTGTATGAATATGACCAGGGAACAAAAGGCTGGAGGTGATCCCCACCTTTTTGTCTAAGACTAATAGACCAGGAGTCGATGTAGGTATTAATAGTAATATCGCGCACGGCCCGGATTAGATCGCGTGCTATGAGAGGCTGCCTCCAGGAGCCGGATGGGTTGTCTTTCCTTGCCGCCTTGTCTGCTGCTTCATTGATTTGAATGCCAACGTGGCCCGGGATCCACCCAATCTCGACTGCCTTGGGATGCAAACTGATTTCGGCTGCTAAATCGATTATTATTGCCGGGGATAAAAAATTAACATTACCCACCGCCTGTGTGACTGATTTGCTGTCTGAGAGAATGACAGTCGGATTGTCGAAGCTGGAGCTGATTTGCAATGCTCGTTTTATTCCTAGACCCTCTGCGCCAAATACGCTACAGTGCTCGTGAAAGAGCCAAGTTTCCCGGAGTTCGCGAGCCTGAAGTGATGTCCATTCTAGTAAGCCGCGTTTCTTTACGCAGCGAGAGTGTAACGAAATGACGTCACGAGCAGTGTTGGCCAATTAGAAACTAGTTTCAGTGTGTTCGCTGTAAAGCGCTGTTCGCACGCTGCATAAATAAACGCGGGCTTAGTTGGTCAAAGGTTCGTGCCTCTTTTTCTTCACGTGTGTAACTAATTAGGGGCCAGCTTCCGTTAAAAGTCCTTCAATGTGGCTTTAGATCGCCCGTTTGTTGCATACTTATCAATCCAGTCCAATCGATAAAAGTTGGAACCGTTGGAACGAACATAGAGCTCGTAGCTTCCTGTTTTATGTTGTTTTTTTGCATATTACCTTCGAAAATATTGCCGCGAATAAGAGCTGGAAAGATCACAGCCACAATGTCATTATTGTTAAAAAGTTATGGTTCATGTTGAGAGATGCAGCAGCCACGAGTAGATTTCAGCGCACGTGCTTAAACGGAAATTCTGAGGATTTTCAGCTGCGTCACTACCGTTCTCTTGTCTCAGGATTTGTTTATATTTTAACAGATGCTTGTTGACGGTAGCGTAAGCAGAAACAGCCCTGTTCAAGAAACAATCGTAAATCAATAATTGGTTTAAATCGTACACACATCCCCCTGTTTCACAGAAAGTTAAGTGTGTACGATTAAACCTTAGTAGTAACTCCCCCTGTTCTGTGTACACAGGGAGTGCGTTCTTTAATAGCAGTTGCTCTGCGTCTCCGCTACTACGGGAGTGCGCTGTTGTTTGTAGGCATTTGGGAACGACGGTGAAAGAAAGAAATATGGCGGCGTCCGCACTATCGATAGTATCGTGATGGAGGAATCTATAATTCTAAAATATGAGCTCTTAATATCAAAAGAAAGGCCCTAATTGTAAAATTTAACCATAAGATGGATTATTTGTTGAAAGAGCATTCAAAATAGTCACGAAAAAAATTAGAATGCCGGCTACCATTCGGAAAAAATTCGAAAGGACACTTACATCACCGCGTGCACTAACTTGCACTTTCACAACTTGTAAATTTTCATTCATAAAACCATATAACGGACACCGAAACGAAACTATTTGAGCCACGGAGGACGCCATGTTGCTTTCCACCGTAAACTACTGCTACAAGCGGTCGTTTTTGCCGTTCGACGGCGCCAACTCCGACCGGAATTTAGGAACGCATTCGCAAAAATTTTTAAATGGATGTCGCTGGCGCGGAGTAACACGCAGGAATAAAAGAACGCACCCAGGGATCCTCCTATCATGCCTAACGCCCCCTTGGATGACTTAAACGCCCCCATCGCCCACTTCAATATTTTTATACCAAGTGGGGCATCTAACGCCAAGAGAATCATCCACATAAAAACAATAGTTACATTGTCTAACATACAAATCCTATTGTTCTATTTGAAATACGTGCTCATTTATTCCCATTTCTGGTGAACAAATCGAAACGTTCTCGTTGACTCGAATGTAAAACTAAACAATTCGCTCGCATTGGGAAATGCCGTGCCACACAATTCGAGGCTCTCTCTTATCACCCGATGTAAAAACCAACGGTCAATTCAAGGAGTTAAATTTAGTCGATTAAACCCAGTCGGAAACAATTTAAAAAGTGACAATTTTTAGTGATTTTGAAATAACTCGATGCCAATTCACACGAGTGACTTTATTACAGAAATAAAATAGTTTACAGTAAAAATTCAATTGTTACGACGATTCTTGGTAATTACATTTATATTATGCACCAATTAACCTTCATACGAAAACGATACATTTAAAAATTCTCGAATTGATCCGACACCGAGCTTTGCCACGGAATATCTTGTAGAAATCCTAAATTGATATCAATTCTTCTGCAACTGTGTTGCTTCTGTGTTTAATTCGATTAATTCAGAATCTGTTTTATGTAAATTACAATTCTGCCGAGTTGTTGAAAGTCTAAATTCGAGTACAGACACGATTCGGGAGTCAAATTCGAGTGTAGACATAATTCGGGAGTGTCCAAATTTGTGTACAGACATGATTCAGGAGTAAATTCGGGTGTTGACATTATTCGGGAGTCAAATTCGGGTGTTGACATTATTCGGGAGAGTCCAAATTCGAGTACAGACACGATTCGGGAGTCAAATTCGAGTGTAGACATAATTCGGGAGTGTCCAAATTTGTGTACAGACATGATTCAGGAGTCAAATTCGGGTGTAGACATAATTTGGGAGTGTCCAAATTTGTGTACAGACATGATTCAGGAGTCAAATTCGGGTGTAGACATAATTCGGGAGTGTCCAAATTTGTGTACAGACATGATTCAGGAGTCAAATTCGGGTGTTGACATTATTCGGGAGTCAAATTCGGGTGTTGACATTATTCGGGAGAGTCCAAATTCGAGTACAGACACGATTCGGGAGTCAAATTCGAGTGTAGACATAATTCGGGAGTGTCCAAATTTGTGTACAGACATGATTCAGGAGTAAATTCGGGTGTTGACATTATTCGGGAGTCAAATTCGGGTGTTGACATTATTCGGGAGAGTCCAAATTCGAGTACAGACACGATTCGGGAGTCAAATTCGAGTGTAGACATAATTCGGGAGTGTCCAAATTTGTGTACAGACATGATTCAGGAGTCAAATTCGGGTGTTGACATTATTCGGGAGTCAAATTCGGGTGTTGACATTATTCGGGAGAGTCCAAATTCGAGTACAGACACGATTCGGGAGTCAAATTCGAGTGTAGACATAATTCGGGAGTGTCCAAATTTGTGTACAGACATGATTCAGGAGTCAAATTCGGGTGTAGACATAATTCGGGAGTGTCCAAATTTGTGTACAGACATGATTCAGGAGTCAAATTCGGGTGTAGACATAATTCGGGAGTGTCCAAATTTGTGTACAGACATGATTCAGGAGTCAAATTCGGGTGTTGACATTATTCGGGAGTCAAATTCGGGTGTTGACATTATTCGGGAGAGTCCAAATTCGAGTACAGACACGATTCGGGAGTCAAATTCGAGTGTAGACATAATTCGGGAGTGTCCAAATTTGTGTACAGACATGATTCAGGAGTCAAATTCGGGTGTTGACATTATTCGGGAGTCAAATTCGGGTGTTGACATTATTCGGGAGAGTCCAAATTCGAGTACAGACACGATTCGGGAGTCAAATTCGAGTGTAGACATAATTCGGGAGTGTCCAAATTTGTGTACAGACATGATTCAGGAGTCAAATTCGGGTGTTGACATTATTCGGGAGTCAAATTCGGGTGTTGACATTATTCGGGAGAGTCCAAATTCGAGTACAGACACGATTCGGGAGTCAAATTCGAGTGTAGACATAATTCGGGAGTGTCCAAATTTGTGTACAGACATGATTCAGGAGTAAATTCGGGTGTTGACATTATTCGGGAGTCAAATTCGGGTGTTGACATTATTCGGGAGAGTCCAAATTCGATGTACAGACATGATTCAGGAGTAAATTCGGGTGTTGACATTATTCGGGAGTCAAATTCGGGTGTTGACATTATTCGGGAGAGTCCAAATTCGAGTACAGACACGATTCGGGAGTCAAATTCGAGTGTAGACATAATTCGGGAGTGTCCAAATTTGTGTACAGACATGATTCAGGAGTCAAATTCGGGTGTTGACATTATTCGGGAGTCAAATTCGGGTGTTGACATTATTCGGGAGAGTCCAAATTCGAGTACAGACACGATTCGGGAGTCAAATTCGAGTGTAGACATAATTCGGGAGTGTCCAAATTTGTGTACAGACATGATTCAGGAGTCAAATTCGGGTGTTGACATTATTCGGGAGAGTCAAAATAATTCATTAAAAGATAATAATTAGACACAGCCGGGACGAAGTCAAAATCGGGAAGTCACAATCGAAATTGGTATTGACGCAATCGGGATGTCAAAATCGGGAGAAGTCATCGATAATTTTCAGAACGTAGAGATGAAAATCTCTAAATTTCTTCCGAATTCTGTGAAAATAAAAAGAAAATAATCAAGATTTTCTAATAAAATATTCAACTATTCAATTAATTTTTACATTAATAACTTTATTTCTTTCTAACTTATATCAAATATGTCATTGTTAATTCGATTACTTTAGCACGTTCTCGTCCTCGTAATCACGTAAGATTTCTGGATAATTTCATTTCTACAATCATTTATACTGTTACTTTCTTTGTGTCTCGCCACACAGAGAAAGCAACACTATAAATGATTGTATAAATGAAATGGTATAAATGATAAATGATTTCCTGTTGTCCGCCATTAATTGCGTGTTAGTACGAAATCGTGTTAATTTATAAACTGAGACCGTAAAATCTCCTAAGTGTTTGGTGGAAAATACAATAAAGTTGCTATAGACACTTACCCAAAGCCAACTCGGCCCAAATCCAGCAAATGAGTTATATCGAATTATTGAGCAGATCTTATTGTCGATGGAAAGGTGGAAACCAAGAGATCCTCACTCGAACTGAACGTACTCGCATTCTCCGCCTTTGGCCAGTTTACACACTCTCTGCACGGATCTAAATGTAGAAAATCAAGTATAATTATTCATGGAAAACGTCTGAGCAGATTTGAATTTCGTTAAAAGATATTGCGGCGCTATATCGAGGTTCCGCCGTATTTCTATCGATTAGCCTACAATGAGTGAAACTAAGATAATGAAATCTTCTACTAATTCCTTGGTTTGGTGATGTTTAGAATTCAATTTTTCAATATTATCTTAACTTTTCATTGCATTAGTAATGACACGGGCGTGGCAGACGAATACGCCGCCAATTCTCGATACAGCTCCGTACAACACCGGAAAGATACGCGATTCTCAAACATTTCTAACTCGAATTTGTGTTCAGAATTTAATACTATCAAAATTTTTGGTGTAATCGATACTTGGGCTGAGCACCGCACTCGATTTACTGCCAATTTCAGAGCCGAGGCTAAATCGCGTACAAAATCCTACCTCTTAACGGGTTTCCACACGCTCTTAAAGAACAACCCGACCTTCTTCAATGTATTTCTTTCCCGATATTCACGGCCAGGATTATCTTGCACGCAATCTTCGTGCTCTGCCGGGTTTTCGTTTCGCGGAGCAACCGCGCTCTCTCTATTGTACATTTCTTCATCCTCCACATCCTCGACCAATCTCTCACTAAACAAGAAAACAAAGAACTTGTAATAAAATAAACATATAAACTTGAAATTGAATTACGAAACTTTAACCACCAATGTTAAAGAGAAATTATAACACTTGGAAAACATTCGATTTAATGCCATTCACACAAAGTAACACTACATCGAAGTTTGATTATATATACGAGTATGCGCCGCTTACGTACGAATGCGATAAGATCACGATAGAGGATTACAACGGAACCAAAAAATTGGCAGCGTTTCTACGTTTAGATGTGAGTAGATACACAACTACTTATTACCACTGCGTTACGCATGGCTAACGTATACGTAAAGCCCTACACAAATGACTTATATAAAGTATATAAAATTTGCATAACTACACTCTACGATGATTCCTTTATACTACGTTCGCACACAATCCTCGACTAACTTCGATCTCGATTTACCTACAATCTGGATTGTGACTGTCGCTATTCAAACGTCGTGCCGTTCGCACAGGTAATTCGCTTGAGAATAACCCGGCTATTGTAAGCGATGATAAAACTGGCATAACTACTCGGTAAGTCACAAACACCAACACACAAAATGGAAGTTTTGATTAGAAATAAATACTTTATCTTGCCATATATCTAATAATAGACAGATGTCATCGTCTCTCCAAACATCTTTTTTATTTCTTTGCCGATAGCCCGACACGTGTTCTGTAGCCATGTTGTATTTTCTCACGCGCGTGGGATTGTGGGATCTCTCTTATGACTGGATCTAGTTTCAAGAACTCTCTCCAGTCAATCGCGATTGAACGTCGTTTCAGTCGAGATTGAAACGGTCGAGGGTGTTCGCACCAAGGCATAGTCGCTGACCTTGGTCACAATCTAGATTGAAATGCTCGGTGCGAACGGGGTATTACGCCGTGTATCTCAGAACGTTAAGCGGCTCGTAGCCGTTTTATGTTATAATATACACAGTAATGTAATTTACCTGTTTAAACGTTGGCGGGCCGTCTGACAGATCGGTCGAACCTTCATCAAAACTTGTCTATAAGCCGGCTCGATGTTATTTTCAAAAACGTCCAAACCTTCGAAAGCACCGGTCGACGGATCGAACTGCATCGAGAGGCCTTGCTTCATCTCGCTGCCTCGAAATTTAAAATCATCCAAATTGTGTGGACTGACGAATCTTCGCACGTCCACGCGTTTATCCGATTCCTCCCTAAATGTGCAAAGACAATAACTATTTAATTCTACTCTCAATGCTTTTAAATTTATTCGCCACAGGGGATGAGCCTTTTATGAATTGTAGCTTAATACTCGACTAGTCTAAATCTTCTTCTGTTCTTTTAAAACAACGCGTATTAAAATTTAAAAAGTTATAGTTTATATTTATTAAACGAAATTCGGATTAAAATTTTAGAAAATTTCGCCATATTCCGTACCGGAGTTAGACACGAATCTGTAATATAAGAGGCCCGATTACTCGTTTAAATAACTGTGTCTTATAAAGCCCCGTATTACGGGAAGACACAAAAATCGTAAAGTCTGCTTCGGATATAAAAACCAGAGTCGGAATCTTTACGTTTCATTTCATTAGGCCTAACTATGTATTGTAGATGGAAGTTTTTCTATAAAGCCTTTAATCTCTAAAACGAATTTCTTATCCGAATAAATAATAATAAAATGTAAAACGTCTCGTACCCAGGGGGATGGGGCAGGGGTCGATACTCTCCACCATCAAAAAACATCTTCGAATCGCTTTCCAAATCGCACTCTTCCTAACAAGAGCAAAACGCAACAACAAGTTCAATTGTTGAATTCGTTTGTTACGCGTTAAACCGAGAAGAAGGGAACTTTTATCAACAATTTTTGATTTATTTTATTTTTTTAATTATAATTTCAGAATCTCACGCGTGTATAATGACGATTAAAAAGTCATTCCCGCCTGGGGATAGGGTTAAAATCGGGAGGGTTTGATAAATGCACGGGGTGTCTACCAGTGGCAAAGCGGTTCCGTTTTCCGAACAAGTGGCCACGTGGAGTTTTCCATGTTTTTTGGCACGTGTGTAACGCCTGAATAGGAACCAGTTACTCTTAAAAAGATTTCCCGAAAGGCATTGTCTCGCGCGTAACATTAATCCTAAGAAATGTAACCAAGTATTAATACTAACCAACGAAATTAAACATAGGCGGGGCGAATATAGCCGTAGAAGCTGATGCCCAATTTGCTAGAAACAAAGGAATGCACGTTGTGGCGCTGACGTGATCGCGTTACAACGTGCGTTTGTTTGTTCGTGCAACGTAATCGCGCCACTATGAACATCGGCTGTTGTAATTAAGCCTATCGTATCTACTACAATATGGCGTTTTCTTTCTTTTATTTTCATGCCAGCATCATACCCTCTAGACCACCTTTTTGAGTCGTTTTCACAGATTGACTATCAATTATTCCAACCGTTGGTGTTTCATTCTTACCAACCATTTTTTTTTTACCTCTTTTACTAGTATATCCTGTATTTTTTCCAATTTGCCACTATTACGCCATCTCAGTAAAATAATCATACACTCTCTTCCATAGCGAAAAATCTTTTTGCAGCATTCTCCACTGACAACCACCCCTCAATATATACCTTATCGCATTAATAATCGTTCTAATGTTATGCTTCCTTGGTCGTCCGATTACCTTGTTCAACACGTGGCTCTAGAATTGCCCATTCCTTGTCATTTATATCACTTGGATACATTTTACCTCCTATTTTTTTGCTTACCTCATTGTACTCTCTTCCTCATTTCTTTTCAAGACAGGTTCTCGGTCACAGAATCAAGTTGTAAAGTTGCTTCGTGAAGAATCAATATCGGAGCATTTTTTAAAATAGCTCTTGCAATTGCAACACGCTGCCTCTGCCCACCTGAAAGTTTTACACCTCTTTCGCCGAGTGACTCGTAACTCTGGGGTAATTTTGAAATGAATTCGTGGGCATGCGCACGTCCGGCAGCCTCTCACTTTATCATCACTAGCATCTGCTTTGCCATAGCAAATATTTTCCACCAGAGTTCTATGAAAAAGCGAGGGATCTTGTGGAATGATTCCAATATTTTTGTGTAGAGAATCCTGGGTTACATTGTGAATATCTCGTCCGACAATTGAAATTTTTCCAGATTTTACATTGTAAAGGCAAAGAATTAAATTAACAAATGTTGACTCGCCACCACCTGAGTAACTAACAAGCCCTACTTTTTGACCAGATTCAATCATTATGGACTTGTCTTCAAATATTGGTTCTGCGTCTTTATAATGAAATGATCTTTATCAAAAGTAATCTCACCTTTTTTAACAACCAGATCTACAGCATCTGGCTGGTCTTGGATTTCAGGAACCGCAGTAATTGTCCTCAAAGCCTGCGTAATCCTTCCCCATGATTTATAAAATTGTGAGAAGTCTTCGGCTATCATTCAAAGAAAATTAGCTATTGCTATATTAATAGTCATGACGAAAGCAAAGTCTCCAGTAGTAATTAATTCTTGTTCCCTTCCTTTAACTAAGAAATATAAATTAAGTATTTGCATGATTAGAAATAAGAAGCCATAGAAAGTAAAAATCCACATATACAGCCACTGAAGTCTTTGCTTTAACAGCTTTGCTATGAGTAGCTCGCAAAGATAATCTTTCTTGGTATTTGCTGGCAAATAACCATACAGACATGATATTTGAGAATACATCTACCATTTTACCAGTAAGGCTTGAGCCAAGCTCTGACCACGCATCTGCAAGACGCGTTACCTTCTCTGCAAGCAAGAAAGAAGACAGAACAAACAATGCTGACCAAGTCAACATCAATAAAACAAAGCTGATATTCACTTGCAATAAAAAGTAAATTCCGATACCAAGTACTCCGTAGTCCAAACATAAAAATCTTTCGCAAAAGTTTTCGTTATCCAATTTGTTCGTTAACTGATCACCCACTGTAGTAGTTCCAACACCAGTATTTTCGCGATCTAAACATTCTGGAGAAGAATAAAAACTTGGCACCGATTTCATTAAAAAGTTGTGCAAAATGCAAGTAGCCATTATAACCGATTCCATTTTATGTGGTTGTAAATTAATTGCCGTGTGAAATATTCAAAATCTTGATGCCAAAATACCAAACGCATTCTCAACAATGTGTCTTTCTTGCGATACGCGATAATTATATGTTTTCCTATCTTGGGAAATGAGATCTGCCTGTCGAAACGGTTTCATCGTGTCTACTCTCAAAAGAAAGGTGTGGTCGACTACAATACATAGGGCATACTTCTACCACTGTTTCTGACTTTACTTTCAGCAGGAATGTTTAACTTATTGTTTTCAAGTTTTTCAAAAACCTTGGGGTGTTTTTTAGAGCCCCTTCCCCTGAAACCCTACCATTAGTACCAAAATCACACATGATGAATTGACATTTTGCATCCACAATAGTCAGTAAAACCATGCTGTGTCTTCCTTTCTAATTATAAAATTCTGATTCACTTCCACTTGGAGGGAAAATGTTGATATGTTTTCCATCCATTGCTCCAAGGCTAGTGGGAAATT
Organism: Centruroides vittatus; assembly: GCF_030686945.1. Classification (NCBI taxonomy): domain Eukaryota; kingdom Metazoa; phylum Arthropoda; class Arachnida; order Scorpiones; family Buthidae; genus Centruroides; species Centruroides vittatus. The sequence goes on from NW_027121163.1 coordinate 428,690, forward strand.
CCATCTTTCTTCAAAAAGTTTTGCTAGATTCATCCATTCTCTTTCTGTTCGTGGAAACTAAAAAAGAAAAGAAAAAAGAATAATTAACTTAATTTTTTTAAATTAATAGAATTAACTTAAAGGAAATTGATTGTCTTTTAACGTATTATTTTACTACATTAATCAAATTGTTATTTCAGGAATACGCTGCGGATAATACAATGCGGGACAATCGTAACAACGAAGGTATTACTCCATCAATATTCGCAACACAGGATGATAATTCAACAGAACTTTCAGATACTCCAGTACAGATGTGAGGCAGCCATCCCCTTAAATGAAGTCGAGCAGATCAAGAATCTTCGACTGATGAAATTCTATTAACTGTAAAAGATCACTTTAAGAAACCCCATGTTCAAGATGATCACTTTGATATTTTTGGATCTATTAAATATCTATTAAAGAGAAAAGTTTGTTCTTACCTTTAGTCTTTATGAAGAACTTTGTAAATAGCATTACATGTTCCAGGTATGATGATGTAGGCAAGGGCTTGAGGTGATATTACTGTTGAAAATTTGATATCTTTGAAACTTTGCCAGTTACCAAATACCTTAAGGTCGGTGTGAGCCACTCGTGTGGTGAAATTGCTGCTTGCATTACAGTATCTTGTTTTTTTTTTTATAATTGGTGTAACCAGGGATGCACCACCTTTTCTGAAGAAGGGTCGGGTTAGGATTAAGTTTCCCGACCTGGGGGCCGGGCCATTTTACAACCCTCTTTGTTGACACAAGGAGTCTAATTACTTTAGCCACGGGCAGTGTTGATAATCACGGGAAGTTTATGACTTGACGCGGTTTGAAATAATTATTAAATCCAAAACTTTTTAGTGCAATTGGCTTCCTTTTAGTCCCTGTTCCAGCTATTAATTTTATTGGTCCAACATAATAATTAAAAATTTTTTCTATTGTTAGTCTATGGGGAGACTTTGTTGTAAATAATTGGTTGTTATAGCTTTTATACATTCCTTTTTGAACTCTGATTGGTATTTTCTAGTTTGAATGACATTAGGTTGATGAATAAGCATCTTTTCAGAAAAGATTGATTCAAATTTGACTATACCAATCGGAATCTAGAATGTAAAAAAATCGTTATTTTCATGGTTTTTCAGCACTGTTTTCACTTTTATGTTATTTGACGCTATTTAGACAAATAAGCAAGTTTCCTGAAGCAAAAAATTGAAAATTTTCCGCCAAAATAGAAACTTCCTGATAACGTCGGAAATGATGTTAGAACATCATTTTATTCTATTTGATTCCTCTAAAATTTGTTATAATACTATGTATTAGACTTAAAATATTCAATATCTAAACCAGAAAGTGTGTTAGCTAGAAATAGAAGAACTTCAACCCCCCATTTCTCACCTCAGGGAAAGTCATAAAACAGTTGGTGCTAATTACTTTGTGAAAGGGAAAAAGTTCTATACTTCGAATGAAGGGATTTGGCCTGTACCTTCCGCGGGCCACATAAACATTGAAAGGGGGCCGTATGTCCCCTGGGCCGCAGGTTGGGCATCCCTGGTGTAACCAATGATAACAGATTTAAATATGATTCTTTGTCCATTCTTAAATAGTTGTGCCAATCTTTAGGTACTAACTTCAATCTGGGATCAGGTTTGCATGGGAATTTGATCCTCTTTTTTTTAGCCACTCTTTACACCATAGACTTCTATGCACATTTTCCCCCCATGAATTTTAATAAGATTTGTTGCCAATAAACATCCAAGAACAGCCAGTACGTCGTCATCAGATGCCATGGCCAACTGACTGACAGAGATTTTCCTCCTCTTGTGTGGGCGATAGGAAATTCTGAATTTTCTCAAGGCTAGGCTTGAACAGTTATTCCTCAAAGGATTTCCTTAACATGTGTGGCCCCTTTAAACCCCTGTCTTGATAGTTATTACAACCATACCTTTATAATTTTCTGTTTCCAAACTTGTTATGACATTAGCACAAAAAGAAAGATTTAGAACCAAGGTATGATGTGCTAAATAGTATTTTAAGATTAAATAGTACATTTTCTTGTAATACAATCCAAAAAGAATTAGGTTAAATGGCAAGTAATGCGGCAATGGAATGTTTACACACACACAACTTTAAATCACATGATTTTTTCACTGTATCATTATAATTTAAGTGTGCTGCAGAAATTTAATTATAGGTTAGAGTGTGCCACGAGATAAAGGTTGAAAAACGCTGTTTTAGATACAAGATTGCGTTATAATTTCCTACTTGAAATTATGACGATTTAGTAAGACTTTTTGTAACAAAGTGCATTTCTGATTAAATTCAGGTATGTATTCATTAGTATGTGTGTATTAGTGTTTGTTAGTATACATAAAACATGTAAAAGTTACTTCTCTACTTAAATGCGTTGAAATAAGTTGCTAATTTACATCCCGAGCATAAAGAAATCTTATTGACATATTAACTTCACAAAGTTTCATTTTTGTTCCATTTTTGGGCTTTAAAAACATTTTAACCATGTGAAAAAATGAAAGAAAAACACTAGTTTTGTTCCCTTTCACAATTAACATTGTGATAGGGAACAAATTTGACAAAAATAATTTTTCAAATAGATGGTGCATTGTCTGGCAGTGGTTTTAATATGACAAGATAAGCAAACTAATGACAGTCCGTCTAATATATGAGCTGTGTCATTGGAATGCTTATCCTACTATTAATATATTACAATGTCTGATTATCTTCTTATTGTATATTGTTAGACCCATGAAAAATTCCTTGGGAATAGATCAGGATGTGGTCCTAGATTGCCAGTAGCAAGCTGACACCTTGACCACTTGGCCATAGATTCAAATCCTTCGGAGTGATATATGACCAATTAGAGAAGGCGACAGCCTACTGCTCTGGGGACCTGGGATCAAATCCGGATGGTCAAAAAACCTTTGGAATCTTTTAGGGTGGTCCTTCCAAATGTGTTTGGCCTGGCCAAACCCATAATGGACTTGCTAAATAAAGAGGCCTTCTTAGTACCCATAGGACCGAGTTAAAAAATAAATAAAATTCTCAGAGTGGCAAGTGTGTCTTTACCACTTTAACCGTTCTGCCATTTTTTTCTCTAAAATTATCCTTTCTTAAAAGGAATGCAAGATTTTCATCTGCTTACAAAAGAATGGAAAAAGATTAGATCTGCAGAAACTGTTTTATTTTTTCAAACATTATGTTCTTACAAATTACGTAAGTTTCATTCTTTATTGAGGAATTTTTAAACAGATTTTTCAATAACATTTATATAGATCTTCAACAGATATTTTAATGTGTGTGGGACCTACCGTTCGAGGCTCTCGACTATCGCTCGGATGCATTAATTTCTGCAAAGATTTCGGAAATAGGCATGCCGTAACAATTAGTACCAATGTTTTACAAATATAAATATACAACAATTTATAATTGAGGTTAAAATTATAAATTAATATATATATACAAACATTAATAATCAATTAATTTATCAAATCTTTTATGTATAAAAAATTTGTTTTGCCATTAATCCTTTTTACTAGTGTCTGAATCACAAATATTGATTTGTCGGGCGTGTCGTTCCAATAGCAAATTAAAATGCTCTAGGGTCAAATTCTTGCCGGGAGATTAAGAAAGATGCAATTTCGGATCCGGTGTCTGGAATGTCGACGCAACGAGCAGGATTAAAAGTTGCCAGGGTGACTTATTTACACAATTTTATTTATCACAGATTATGTGCAAAATTGATGCATAACAGTATTAATAAATAATGATCAATTTAATGGGTGAATATTTATATATATATTTTTGATTTTGTGCATTCTTCTTTATGTTTGTTGTGTATAATGTACATAATTCTCAATAGACTACATGCAATATTTGTTTTAAGTATTCCACGTTGGCTTTGCTTGACTCAAATTAACTTATAATTACTTCTTCACATTACCAAATTATCTTCTGAGGTCTTTCGTAACATAAACTTCCTGAAGGTTCTGGCTCATGCTCTTTTTCAATTCTAATTTGGCTTGTCTGATTAGAAAACTTATCAGCAGAATACTTAAAAACACCTGTTAAAGAAAAAAACATGAAAATAGGCAGGAGAAACTACATATATAGGGATAGTTTATCCTAAAATTATATATTTGAAACTAATGCCTAAAATTATATATTTGAAACTAATGCATTTTGCAATACTGCAGGCTGCATAGTAAAGTCCTTAAACACTCATATAACTGAAGAACACATAGTTACACTTACAAATGTGATATATAGTTATAGTAAAATGTCTAGGCACTACAAAACCATATTGCTTGCATCATCCCTAGTGGTAAAATTCAGATGTTGGCACTCCCATTTCAAAAATGATGTACCAGTACGATACAGAACAGAAGTCAATTATAAAGTCGTAAGGCACAACTGATTTAGTATGAAAGGAATACAACTCCTAGACAAAAAATGATAATATTCACCTAACTGAAAGTTTAGCATACATTTTCTCATGAACAACATAGAGTACAAAACTTTTTTGATCCTACATAAACAATGTCTATGTATATTTATTATACCCATTGATCAGACAAATTAACTCAAAGGTTTTTTGTTACAAATGGAAATGTAATGACAAAAAAACAAAATAACAGTTTGACCATGACAAAAAATAAGAATATTAGCTAAATGTGGGTTAAATATAAGAAATACAACAAAATAAACTTAATATTTTGTTGCGTTGCCTTTTGCCGTAATCAGTGCTTGCAATCTGTCGGGCATGGTGCAGATTAATGCTTTGCATTCATTTCTGGTGATGCTGTTCCAAATGTGTCAAATGCACGTCACTAGTTCCTCTTTAGAAGTTGATCACCATTCATTAAGTTGTCGCTTCACGACACCCCACAAAATTTCAATAGGTTTAAGTCTGGGGAATTGCTTGGGCAAGGCAGGATTGCAATCTGTCGTTCTTGTAACCAACATATCGTTGACTTCACAGTATGAAAGGATGCCCTGTCTTGTTGAAATAGAAATGTTTTCTCAATTAAATCCTCTGCCGATAGTATCATAAATGTCTCTAAGATGTCTTGATATGTCTGTGCATTGACACATTCCTGAAGGATGCACGGTTGTCCTATGCCGTTAGCACTCATGCATCCCAAATCATGACAGATGATGAAAACTTCAAGAATCTATTCATACTGTCCTTTTCAAAGGCCTCTTTGGTTGTTCTCCATACACGTGGTCCTTGGTCACCACAGGAGAGACAAAACAGGAATTCGTCACTGAAGAGAACGTTATTCCAGTAGTCTTGTCCCTATACGAGCCTCTCTCTGCATCATCTGACACGTGCTTTTTCATTAGAAATGGCTTCGTATTGGGCACACAGCAGTTGAAGTGCAAGTCGTGCAACCTTTGGCATGTGGTTCGAATACTAACGTTAACTCTAATTGCTCTCCATTGTGCCTGCAAGTGTTTAATGCATTTAAAGCAGTTTCACACGACAACCCTCAAGTTTCTGTCATCCCTCGAAGTCGTTGCTCATTTATGTCCACATTTCTGGCATTTGTTAGTTAAAACTCGAACACAGTTTTGTTGTTTCAGTACTCTAGAGACTGTTGGTTGTGAGCATTTTACATAATTCACAATTTATTTTTGCATTTTTCCTACTTTGTACAAGGTTATGATAATATCTTTAGTTCTGTCACTGACGTCACGCTTATGCCCCATGTTGTACTGTTATACTGCTCTGCTCAGCAATATGGAAATTTGCATTACAATATAGTTTTTAATGGGTGTTTGTTTGGCTGTTTTTGCTAATATTCTAATTTTTTGTCACGGTCAAACTGTTATTCTATTTTTTTGTCATTTCATTTCCATTTGTAACAAAAACATGTTTGAGATAATTTGTCTGATTAATGGATATAATAAATATACATAGACATTGTTTATGTAAGATCAAAAAAAGTTTTTTACTCTATGTTGTTCATGAGAAAATGTACTCTAAACTTCCAGTTAGGTGAATATTCTAACTTTTTGTCTAGGAGTTGTACCCTATGTATGTCAATAGTGTGAATAGAAAGTATGATGTTAATGTGTACATTGAACACAGATGGCAAAATATGTATTTCTCGTGTTCATTTGCATGTTCTCATTTATTTATAATGTGTATTTTTTCATTCTCTAAGTCTTTATGCTATATTCATTACCGCAAGTCATATGTTATGCATTGCTCACACATCAGCGTATGAGGACTTTACTATGCACCCTGTATACAAATAATGATGAGATGTGATGGTATTTGTTACAATAAAATTAAACAAAATAATAATAAAAAGTAAACATGCAAGTTTATCTGCACTAACTGTAAGATATGTAAAATTTAAAATTAAAACAGGATACTCATGTTAAATGTATGTATCAATACATTATCAAAACCTTAAATAAAGATAAAAATAATACATATTGTACTGACCTGTACAAACATAACTAAATATCCAGTAATTGCAGTATTATCATCCGTCAACACATCTTCAATGGATCTCAATGTCGTTCCCAGGTATACGCTAATAAATTGAGTCGGAAATAATCCCAAAGTAGATGCCACTAAGTATGTATTTAATTGTATCCGACTTACCTGAAACAATAAATTTTAAAACTATAATTACAGCCTGTGGGAAATTAACTTTTCTTCTTTGGATTGACTGATAGGAATTAAAACACTATTAATCAAATTTATCTCATGTTTAAGTAACACCTGAAACAAAAATGTTTAACTCCCTCCCTTTCAAATACAGGTGGAAAGATACTGGCTATGATTATTTTTCAACATGCAAATCAGAACCAGAATTTAATGATGACAAAGATAATCATGCGGAAGATAACCAGGATTTGATGATGCAAGAATTGAATGACAATGATAGAATGAAATTAAATGTTTGAAGATTTTCTGACAGGAAGATAAATTGCCCGACATCATACTGTTTCAACTTTATGCAAACAAAAGTCTCAATATCACCCAGATTCACCATTTTGGAGTCAGAGGCAGTGCCATAACTAGGATTTTGGACACCTATGGCCAAGAATAAAAATGGCACGTTTTTTTTAATTTTTGTTATTAAATAAAAATAAAAATGGTGGTTTATTTCTGAAATATATGTTTGTAGAAATTACAGATAATAAATACTATATAAATATAATTATAGAAATTTTTTTGTGTTATTAATTTCAAATACATATTATTCCAAAACCTTCTCGTTGGCGCCTACGGCGGGAGCCACGTTGGCCATACCCTAGTTACGGCTCTGGTCAGAAGTACCAGTACCTCTCTCTCCTGGCTTGACCTTTCTCGTCCCTCGTACTTCCATTAGTTCTAGTTTTCAGTTAGTTTAAGACATCAAGAATGAGCAATCACTAGACATTCGCCCCAATAGAAGCTTATAACAGGATTACAAAATAAACCTTTGTTCGGTTCTTTTGCTAGCAAGAAACACGTAAATTCTCACAATGTAAAGGGCCATTTTCCAAGCCCATCATGAATTCAGCCATGCTTGCAAGAGGTGTGGCCTGACACATCCTCATTAAATCATCCACAAAAATTCCTAAGCCAACCCAAACTCAAATTTCCAGAGTGGATGGCAATTTCTTTACTACTTTGGCCATCTGGCTATCTGCTCTTAAAGAAATTTTAACTTGAATTTAATCTAACAGTTACATTTAATCCTTATTTTAATAAAGTATTATATATTTCTATATTTATTTATATTTGCTTAATTATTTATTCCCACCCTGCTCTGTAGATATTTTGCATGCTGCACCTAAAAATTGATTGGGTCTATATATGTCTGCTGTTCCAAAGCAGTCTTGCAGCACAGAAAAAGCAGACATTTTATTCCCGATATAATTTAATTGAGCATAAATTTATCTCTATTCAAATATTTTACAATTAAAAAGTGTCAATCTGCATGTATTTAAATGAAAATATTTCATTAAAACTGAATTAAGTCAGTTTAAAGAGATATGAATAATCAAATATAGATAAATACACACTTTTACTATCACATTAACAGTATTTGCTAAGGTTTAGTCTCTGCACAACTGCTTCTCTGAGAAACAGAGGAGCAGTCATGCAGGGACTAAATCTCAAAAGACAATATCAGTTTGAGCTTTCATTTAGATCTTGACTACTGAAGCTTAATGCACTCTTGACCTCTACTTCTAAACATGAACAGATGGAGAGATTGGACATCTAGCCACCTGCATCCAGATCCAAACCATCAACAACTGACCATAATTCTTGTCTTCTGAGCAAACTACTAACTTGTCACTGCTGTCCTACATCTGGTGATATATTCTAACTATGTTGATTCCTTCACAACAATGATGTGGAATATTTAAACATATACCAATACACCAAAAAGAAAAGACATCGTCAATAATCATCATTATAATAAACTTAAATTATAAGCAGTGAGAAACTAACTTATTAAAACAACACACAAAATCTGGATTGCAGTAGTGTCACAGATGGTAACAATATATGTAGGAGTTGTATAAAGGAATATGTTCAGGGCCGGATTATTGAATAGGCAAAGTAGGCAAATGTATAGGGCCCGTAATTCGGAGGGGCCCGGCTTCAGTAGCCATTACCTAAAAGAAAAGAAAAGAAAAGAAAAAAAAAAGGTCAATAGCCATCCGTGCGTCAGAAGTAATCTCCGCCACAAGATCTCTCGCACCATCTAGAGATACTGGGTGACACCACGATATCCGCACCGGGTGTCACCCATGCTAGCTACGCTAATGTCACATTATATAAGATTTGTTTAGAAGCAACTTATTTAAATGGGGCCCCAATTTAAATTTTGTCTAGGGCCCGCTAGAGGCTTAATCAGGCGCTGAATATGTTTATTTAGATTTCATATTAAAAGGTATAGGCTATATTAAATTTCCAATTCGGAAATTAATTAATAAAGTCGAGTAAAGTCACTACTTTGCTCCATTGAAAAATCATTATCAGAAAAACTAATATTTTCAACTAATTACATGACTATCCTCAGGCAATGCATCTGCACGATAAGCAGAAGTTGTAGATTCAAGTCTTGCTCCAGGCCGACCTTTTCATTCAAGATTATTCTAAAATTTAAATTAATTAGTTTACTATTACATTTAACAAGAGATGTTGGCCTGTCTCCTGTCAAATTGCTTAGTAATTATTTAACCTTGTAGCCCAATAAAGAATCTGGTTATATTTGGTATTCTCAGATTCTAAATTAAGAATCTAAACAATTTTTAAACATTACTCTTCAAATCCAAACATAAAAATTAAATAAACTTTATATTTACTCTATCACATCTAATTAATTAATAAAATCAAAGTAGTTTGATACTAAGAGTCATTGCTCTTTCATTACTGACTAAGATCTTTCGAACGATTTACCGTCCATTGTCAGAATAAACTAAAAAAAAATCAAGGTTAAACTGGCTGCCGTAGTTAATCGAATGAAGTAGGCAATTCAACTTTAACAGCGGGTAAGATTGGAGAAACACAAACACTTGCCATCTTCAGGCAAGGACAGACTCAAGAGAAATAATATCTAGTCATACTTTAACAAAGACTGTTCAATTACAGTAGAAAACATTTAGTTTAAGTAAAAATTAAATTGCCGGAGCTAAGATTTTTCAAGAGTTTATAGTATAAGAAATGCTGGTGATGGATGGGAAATTAGTCGCTATTAAATGCATATTGCTTTACTTCATTAAATTAACTACAGTAGTTCAACTTTATGACCCTTAATCTTTAATTTTTTTTATAATAAAATCAAAAAGTTTGATTCTAGATTGACGCCTAGAAACAAGCCGGTCTGATTTTATTATTTAGGAAATTAAGCATAAAAGAACTGGATATCTTCAAGCTATAAATGTTTGTTTATGGCTTCCTGTAGTTCCAGTAATGCAACTGGCTAACTCATTAGGAAGAGAAGCTAACAGGTTATAAATCTCTAAAGAGATAAGATCAAAAACAAAATAGGTACTGTACACGCTGTTTTCTTCGTATGTATTCATTTTAATACTTGATCATGTATATTCTATTGATTCTGTATCATTTTATACTTCAGAAATAACTTTTTTAAAAGAAACTTTGATCAAAATAAACATCAAATAACAATAATTTGGATAAAAAGAATTCTGTTTCTATAGAATGATTATAAAATACTTAAACACAAATTTAAGAACATAAAATTTGTATTTATTTTTTGATTAAAAAAACAATTATATTAAAATAATTAAATTGTATTAGTTTGGAAAATGAATTAAATCTGTAAGAGAAATAAGAGATAAACAGAAAAATATATGAGTCGGTAGAAATTTAATGCACAGAATTAAACAATTCATCTTAAATACTGGGTAACAAGCAGGAGAAAACTTGCCCCCAATTTCACGCTAAACAGTAAGAAAAATATGGACAAAGCGAGGGGGAAAAAAATCAGTCAGAGAAAGCAAAACAATTAACAAATTATCGGTGATATTTGTTTTTATTTGCATAATATTTTTGGATGTCCAAAGTATCCTTACACGGTCAGATAGGCAAGAAGTTAAGAGTGGCAGCCTACCACTCTGGGGGAGCCTAGATTGAATTTGGACAGGTAGAAAAACCCTGGAACTTTTTTGGAAGATGGGTCCTGTTATATCAGGGGCCCCAACTCTAGCAACCCAGCCACATAATTGTTGGCGTGGCCGAACCTGTAATGGGCTTGCTAAGAAGATCCTCTTACTGCCTACAAGATGGAAAGAGTAAAAAAAATGTATCCCTGTATGCCCACGGTAACAAGCCAATCTCGGGTGTGACATATAAAAGTGGAACAAAGAGATTCCATTTTTATCTGTTCATTCTGAGGAAGGCTCATTAACTAGAACAAAAACATTAGTGCTTCTTAATCTAAGTGGCCATTGTTAATCCACTGAATTAAGCAATATACTGTACATACCTTTAACTAACTATAGTGGCTAGTTCATCAACCTTGATTGGCACATAAATAAAACCAAAATATGATAAAATTTGTCAATTTAGTTCTCTTTGATTCAATCCCAATTAAGCAATTTTATCTTTCCAATATTCAGTACCAGACTGCCACTTTTGTGCTACATGAATTCTATATTTAACTTAAAATGACTCAAAATTTAAACATATCAATACCTGGGTATGTATGTCACTCTTCCTACCCACAGCACTGATTGCAGAAAGAGAGAAGCTTACACTTATAACTCCTTCCATTCCATACCTAATGCCCACCTCATTATGTGTCACCAAAATTTTTCAGAAATGTGGGCTTATACTAGCAATTAAACCTCAAATAACTTTGCGCAGAATCCTCTGTAACAACAGAGATGTATTTTCCACACTAGAAAATTTGGGAGTTTATTTGGTACCATTACAACAGCCAGATAGCAATGCAAACCTTTTTTTTTTTTGCTTCATGGCCATGACAAGAAAGTTAAAAATCTGTCTTACTGAACATCAGAACAATATCTGTAAGAACAAGAATAAGTGCACCACAGAACTTTCTAGGAGCATCATGGAAGGAAATTGTGCGTCGATATAGAGACTTCGCTGCTAATGTAATGTGTTGACAAAAAAGTTACTTTTATCTGGGAGGTGTTATTTATTGAAAGATTGGAGCACCATAATAAATCTACGTTGGATCTCCCAGGAATTTGGGTATCACTTTTTAAAAGTTTGAGCATTTAACATTTATGTTGCCATGGTATCACCTATTTGCCATAAGTCTAAAATTACTAACTGCATGTAAACGTTTATCTTGTTATTTTGTCTAATTTTATTGTTATTTCATACTGATTTATCTCTATGTGCATGCCATTCTTGTGTCTATGTTGGTTTAAATTTAACTTAGAAAATTTGAATTCCATTTTTGAATATTTAATGTTGCTTTTTTAAAATTTATCATGTTCCAAAGTTATGTTCTTCACCAGAAGATGACATTGATAAAATGTTGAAAGTGCGTGCAATGATGTTATGATAAAACAGTTTTTAAACTGTTTAATGCCAATAGACATTAGTTATCTCTTGCTTTAATGGAAGTACTTTTTTTTTTTTTTTGTAACTCTTTCCGCCCAGTGGGCACTAAGAGGGCCTCTTATAGCAAGCCCATTATGGGTTCGGCCAAGCCCACAATGGGGCGGCCGGGTGGTGAGGGACGGGGACCGACATATCCGGACGGACCACCCCCCGAAAAATTCCTGGGGATTTTTCGACCCGTCCGGATTCGATCCCGGGTCTCCCAGGGCGGCAGGCTGCTAACCTTGACCGCACGGCCATTAATGGAAGTACTGTACATTATCCTCAAAGCATAAAGGTATATTATGCCAGAAGTGGAAAGGTGTATTTTCCTCAAAGTGAAAAACACTTACAATTATTTGTGCAGCAAATAAAGGTAAAAAATGTAAAAATTCTGTCAAATTTGCATTGTCAAACAAATGAACATACAGTACCATAGATGTAAATACTATTACTTTTGGTTTATGATTACCCAAATATGCCTTTATCACTAGTCGCATGTCAATAATTCATTTATATTTTTCATATCATGTACAAAATATTTTATTTCAGAAAATAATGTGTATTTTACACAGAAAACAATTTACTTTAAGCATTTCTTCTTATCTAATCACACTTTTATTATTTTACTTCTTGAAACATACAAACAAACTAAAATATTTGGTTGGTTTGTCAAATCCATAAAAATATAAGAGATAAAAATGATCATCTCAGATTTATTTAATATTTATTTAATTATTCCAATAAACAGCTGTAAATCTACTTTAAGTAGCTTCTTATAATTAATTTGCACATTCTTAAACTAATTTATTTACTATAAAAATATTAATTTTATCTACAAATTATCATCGTAAAGAAAGTCATTAATTTTATATCATTATCTTTAGTTAATATATTTTTATCTTAACACAGCTCATTAATTATGGATAATTTTCACACTTCACGCGACCCGTAAGGATGGTGAGGGACGGAATTTGAGACATGTCGGTCAAACTGTCATTAAAACTTTGAAAATTCGACTCGGAACGAAACTGGAGTTTCCTAGAGAAGCACACCAATACCTTTACTGTTAATTATCTAACAACACAGCTGTACTTCACAGCTAACACTGATAATAAAAAGCAATAAATTGCATTGAAAATAATTTAAAAAACATAAATGCAACAGCACTTGTTCTGCAAATTTTTTTTATATTAAAATAAGAAAATATCGGACAAACTGGAATTTTTAATAAAATCAGAAAATATTTGGTAAGAACATATGTCTTTCTGATTTGCATGGACTTTTACCTTTAAGGAAATCTTATCGACAGAGTCTAAGCTGGAAACATTAATACTATTTTTGTTACTTAAGATAAAAATGAGGTTAGCTAACTTTATATCATAAAATAGATATTTTTTGAAAGATTTCGTGATTTTAATCTAAAAGATTTTGTTCACATTTTCAGCCGACGACAGAAATTTTGCACTATCGAGCAGCGGCATTTTCCGCCAGTTTTTGTTTCAATAATGGCAAAATCAATTATGGAAATTCATTTTTTATTGTCTGCTTTCCATTTAATCTATGGTTTCAACATTTTAAACAATGTTTTATGCATTATAATATATTCACTGTATTTTTTACCTCTCTTTTTGTTTTACCTGTCATTATTAGCTAAGTGCATGGACAATGACATACTCATCTGCACAATCATCCCTTACCTGATTGGAATGATTACAACTGGAACAGTATAGGATTAACTGAAGCTCAAAATATGTTTACACAAAGCAAATTTGGACTGAGTCTAAGTAGACAAAGGGTTAGGCTGTGTAATAACTCAAAAAATTATTGAGTGTTTTAAATGAAAGGGAGTGCTGAAGTCTCCCTTCTTGTTCATTGTAATGTGTACCAAAACGTTTTGAATAAAGCCTGTGTGTGTAGAAAGAACCTACCAAGAGTGGTTAGATCTGAGTATTCTTTGTTTCTACAGGCTGGTTTCTCATTTAGCCTAGGTTTTGATTGGTATAAATTAAAACAATCAGCCCTTTAAGTCAAAAAATGAGAACTATATAGATTATTTTTCTATCTCTTATAAAACAGTTCATATATTCGTAGTGAAAGCTATTTCCCTCATTTTCAAGTTCTTAAATTTTCTAAAAGAACCTTGCCTATTACATACAGCTGGGAAACACAAACAATAGCTGTAGATAGGGCCAACTCAATGGATGAGTCCATAAACTGACTTCCTTGAGCGAGAAAATGAGCAGTCGAAAAATACAGTGGAGTCCCATAAATGTACTTTAAAGTTATTTATTGTTTATACAAGAGTATCAGTACTAGAAGTGCTTTCTATTAACAAACATTTTGAAAGAAGGGACAGGAAAAATCATTTTTGTCTCAGATGCAAGTTACAGTCAAGTTTACAGTGACTGCAGAAGCAAAGTTCTTCGTCTTTGTTTCATCAATAGTGACTCAGCTAAAAAAACAAGAGAGGTTTAACTGTAAAATACAGGCAAATCTTTACTATGGGTTCTTGGTTAGTCAGCACAGTAGAATGGCTACAAAAGCAATTCATTCCTATACAAACCTAACCAATGTGTCAAAGCATAATGCACGTGGTGGAAGTGACCCATGGGTTTAGTTAGGAAATTCTGGATCACTCAGACTATAGTCCAGACCCGACACTATTCAATTGTCTCCTGTTAGGGGTCCTTTAATGGAAGCCATGAGAGACAAGAGTCACTGCAGCCAGAGAGTTTGTCATGCAGTGGCTCCAACACTAGTCAAAATACTTCTATTCTGCAAGCAAATTATTGTTGCAAAAACAATGACAGAAGTGTCAATTAGTAAAGGGGATTAGAAAAAAAAAACACAGTACTTTACAGTTTCATTACTGAAATTCTGGGTAGAAGTTGAACCACCTTGTATATTAATTTCAAACTGCTTTAATTAGAATATACTACATTACTAGTAATTCAAATTTAAGATACACTTTCCCTTTTAAAAAAAGGATTTTCAATAAAAAATTGAATGATAACTAGAAAATGTAATTAAATGGAATTTATTACAAAAGCAATGTGAATAATGTATTTAAAATTAAGTATATTTAACCAAAAGCACATAATAAATATGAATTACAAAATTTTCATTAAATGGTCGAAACAGTAAAGGCATCTGTGGCGTTCTTTTATTTTTAACGAAACAGACGTTTCATTTCAAAATTCCACACAAATTCTCTATTATTTAGAATCCATGCCACTCTGAAAGTGCAGGATTGTCTGAACATGCAAAGAACCCCAGTAGATATTTGTGAGCATCTCACAGTTAATTTACACTAGACTCTGTTGCTCATTTCTCCCATTGTGAACCTGGGAAAAAACTTCCTCTTGGTGCGCATAGGGCAGCATTTGTAAGATGATAAATCTTTCAGCATTGCATTATTCCTTTAATACCACTACATCTTTCTCATATTTCCAGTGATAAGTATTTCTTATTATCCTGAACATTTTCAATCTCTTTCAGAGGCCTACTTTAGGTTACAGTTTATTTTCTTTATGCTTTAAACATTGACTGAATTCTGTTTTTTTTAATTTAGCAATCGAAACACAACAGAAATGAACTGTAATCTGCATTAATTATACTGTTCTAGCTGCCATAAAGTGATAATATTTTATGTATTTATTACTGTATCATTACTGTATTTAAACATATATAAATTGAATTATCAATACACAAAAATTTAAATAAAGCCATCTTATTTTGAAATATAACAATTTTAAAATTTCATCATCATTCTTTGTTTTTACATCTATCCTATTCATCAAGCATTCAAAATGAAAACAGCTGTAAACATCTGCGGCGTTCTTTTATTTTTAACGAAACAGGTGTTTCATTTCAAAATTCTACACAAATTCTCTATTATTTAGAAATACGTTTAATATAAAATAAACTTTATGTTTTTATAAGAGAAAAATGAAAAAATTCCTGAAGGTAGACCAGAAAGCCTGAAAGTTCCAAGCAGAGGGACAGACAGACATTCTATTTTATGTATATAGATTTGTAATTATACTAAATTACATTTATGGACTGTAATTTATTTATTTATTTTTTTTAATATAATATCTTCAAGAGCAGCCCTTGATGGGTGGCCACCGGTCATACATCCCTGATCAATGGAATTTTTGTTTCCTTCAAGAAAATAGTCAAAGTTTCAGACACTGCCTCAAACCTTGACTGTGGAATACTTTGTCTTTTTGTATCAATGCAATACTGTATTCTGTAATCTGCTTGTGGAGAAAAAAAACCAAAAAATTAATTAATTATATAAAAATTTATTGATGTAATTATCTGTTTTTAAGCTTTGCCCCTAGAAAATTTTATGCAGATGACCACGCACCAGTGCGCACGATCTGCTATAAAAGAATCACTGTTTTAATCAAAAATTAGAATTTAATAGCACGTTATATAATTGTAATAATGATTTTCCTTTCTTCTAATATTTATAATGGGTAGACTTCTTTTAAATAATCAATACCATTAGACTACTTTTTCTTTGCAGCATTTATATTGTATTTAGAGCACTTCCAAAGCAATCGTTATTGACATTTCCAACATCTTGTTTCCTTCTTACAATAATGTTATATAAGACATCGAGTCAATATGTATCTCATATTCATAATAGAACCGATATCTAGGGCAAGGACAGTAGCTACAAGCCCCACCATTTCATAGCAGTTGACATGGTCAACACTATATTCAAATTATTTTTATATATCTAGGATCATTTGAAAAGAAAAAAATAAGTTTGGGCATTTTGTTGAAGTAAACCTTGCATTTAGACAAGCCACATCACATAATGGTTTGAGTCATTCTATTTCCTTAAATTAATTAAATCTTTTAATTACTGTAAGAAAGTAAATTAAAAATTTTAATTATTAAAAGTGTATTAAACATAAAAATCAAGTTAGCATCTTTATAAATTCCAAAATTTTGTGTTTTCCAGTAGCTCTAAATCATTCGCTCTAAAAGCTTTCGGTAGTGAATATAATACACTAAAACCTGTGTAAACCAGAATGGCATGGTACCAAATATTTTTTTCTAGTTTGGCAGGTTTCCATTCTGAACAGTTTTTTTAACGAAGAAAATAAACTCCATTCCAAAGAATTTTTTCTAATCAGGCAGGTTTCCATTTAGACAGGTTTCTATTATATTCAAGTTCTGTTTTGGATATGATTTACTGTATAAAGAACCTGAGCATCTTTATGTCTAAACATTGTTGAATTGATTACCGTATTTTACGGACTATAAGACGCTATGGACTATAAGACGCACCTTAATTTTTAAGCAATTTAAAAAAAAAAAAAATACCTATAAGACGCTACGGACTATAAGACGCACCTGAATTTTGGAAGCAATTTTTCGAAGAAAAAAGTGCGTCTTATAGTCCGTAAAATACGGTAACTATTTTGATAACATTAAAAATTTTATATTAATTTGAAAAGGTATAGATGCTTACTTAGGATACAGAAAATAAAAACACAATTATTAAAAGTTTAATATCTTAAAATTCAATTGAAACATTAAATCTCGAGGAGTCTGCTATAAAAATTGTTGAATAATAAAGCAAAACTAGTAAAAAAATAAATTGTATAAATAGAAAAAGTTAAATATGTTTCCTTATTTTTGAAAGTAAATTATAATAATTAATTCATAAAAATTGAATTTTATACTACAGACCTTTTAAAATTATATATAAGGTTTCCAATAGCAGTGCCAGATTTATTTTTGGAATAAAACACATTGTTTATTGAACAACTGTGGATATTTTTATTTCGGTATAAAGTAACGTCGCAACCCATTTCGGTGTCAAGTCATTTTTACGTGCGGAAGATGAAGTCGCCAAACATTCCCATAACTCTGATGACACAATGCACTTTATTCATTATTTCTTGAAGCCAAAAAATTTTCCAGCCGAATGCCCTTCCTGACGCCAACCTCTTTTAATCGCCTTTTACGATACGCAGAGGATACAGTTGCTGTATTCTAATCCCCGAGCAACAGGGGCAACAATGCACTCTTTTCACAAAATTGCTTATGACAATGCTGCATAATTTGGTCAAATTCTGCCATAACACATCAAATCTCTATCCTGTGATTAGAATCGTTCATGAGTTATTGCATAGATATGAGATTTGACAAACTCCCACAAAAAAAAGTTGCGAGATGTCAAATTTGCATGCCTTCAATTGACAATTCTGGTCGGTATTGCATGAGATGACGGTCCAGAAAACTGTCTGCTAGTATTATAGCTGTTTTGTGGGCAATGTACAGATGGTGCCGTCCTGTTTAAACCTTGTGTCTTCCAGATTCGTACTGTGCTATTTACATTCGGCACTGTTAATGGGACATCCTTTACTTAATTCTAAATAAAATAAAAACTAAACACATATCAATTTAAATATTTTGTTCAAAGCTCCGAGAACTCATTAATTTGTAAGATTCTGTCAGAAGTTTGTTGCATGCAAAATAAAATAATAAAATAAAAAGAAATAAAAGAATAAAAATTTTTGTTGCAGTTTCTTTAAAATATATGCATAATAATTAATGCACACATTCTAATGAGGCTGGCTATGTATTATTTTAACAAATTCAGATGAATTAAATATCAATTTTTTAAAATTATTTCTGTAATTTGTAATTGGCAAAGAGAACGACATAGGAAAAATATATATTTTTAGAATATCACCATCATGAATGATTAATAAATAAATTTTTTTTATCATTAAAAAAAAAGAAGTAAATATTTTATGAATTAATAAAATGACAATGTGAAA
This sequence comes from Centruroides vittatus, assembly GCF_030686945.1. Classification (NCBI taxonomy): domain Eukaryota; kingdom Metazoa; phylum Arthropoda; class Arachnida; order Scorpiones; family Buthidae; genus Centruroides; species Centruroides vittatus. Next base: position 447,574 of record NW_027121163.1, read on the forward strand.
ATGAGCTTATCTACAGCTGATACATTAATAAAATTGCTATATTAAAGTTAAATAAACTTGGCAAAAAGATAATTATAATCAAAATGCATTTTAATGATAATAATTCATTTAAAAATTAAAATACTCTCAAAAAATATATGTGCAGGGACATGGAGAACAATCACAAAAACTAAGACTGGGACCTCCCAAGCCCCTTGATCTCTGACACAATCTATCAAACTACTGTTTCTTTTCTTTCTCCCTTTATGCAATCAAAACTATATAATTAAAACTTCATCATACAGATGTGGTTGGGTCCCAGGACTATAGCCTAGGTATTGCACTTTCACGTGTACACTAAAAGTAATTAAATTCATAAATTTGTCAACAGGAAAGTTATCAAACAAACAGTTGGATTATCTATCAAGCTAATTAATTATTAAGGAATTAAGTATTTTGGCTATGGGATCTGGCTGTTTATGCAATATTTCATTATTTGGTTGTTTGTATATGTTAACAGGTTATTAAATGAGAAAATAAATAAAAGGAACAAAACTTAAACTGCTTACTAGACAGATTTGAATACTGTATTTATAAAAGTTAATTTACTTAAGTTCAATAATTTAAAAATTTTGTTGCATTAATTCGTTTAGTAAATGATTTCTTTAAACAGCCGAGCATAAACGATAAATCTTCACTATATCTCGTAGATTCTTCATTCAGATCAAGAATCCTGACTAAGATCGATGCAAAAGGTTACAAAAAAAACTTTTACATATCACTGAAATAATAATTTTTATAGCCAATTTACTATAGAATATTCTAAAAAAAACATTTTGATGTCTGCTTCTTTGCTAAATATTGCATGTTCAATGAAAAGATAGAAATGTATTTTGTTTTTGTCATCTTCCTTAAATTTATAAAATTATAAATAAGTACCAGTACACATTCAATTTATTTCTCGAAAAAGTCTCTACTTTTAATCATCTCTTATTCTTTGGAATTAAATACCGCATTTCCCCTCAAAGTACCTAGTTCTGTAAAATTCATCTGTTCAGATATGTGAATAAATGTATTGGCGAATGTTTGTCAATATGCCAAGTTTCACACACAGGCTCGAAAGAGCTGCCACAGCCACATGATGGCAATCTGGACTTCCAGTGCCAGCAGTGGAGGTCCAGATTGCCAGGCTCCATTTCTTGGTCTGCTCGATTATCTCTCCAAACTTTTTTCTTTGTGGGCATGTTACGGATCATATGTGAGCTACAAAAATGACATATATGAGAGCCCCATGTACAAGAATTGCAGATACCATTAACACTAACTCCTAACAGGCTGGCTACATTCATATGCATGTTAGAATAACTAGAATGTGTTTATGAAAGATAGAATGTTTAGATTCAGGTCTATTTTAAGCACTTTCAAGATTGGTACAATCTCTCTAAAGGCACTATATAGATACAGATATAAAACAAAGATATTAGTAATGAGCAGTGAGATAATGCTCTATTCTTTTATGCATTGTTTTTCACGTTTATGTAGGTCATGGCCGAACAGAGGCAGCCCTACATAAACGTGAAAATAAAATGCGTAAAAGAACTTACAAGGGTCCGTCTTTTAGTACTTAAATCAGGTTATTAATTATTGAAAATATAATTGTACCAGTATTATGCATTTTCCAAACAATCATTTTCGAAGTTAAAGTTTATTCAGAACTACCTCTGATCAGCAATGTGTCAAGACAGACTTCCTTCATCTTTGATCTTGTCTATTAAAAGAGATATTGCTGAGGAACTGGATTTTTTGTCTATAATTGATGAATGAAAGCCATTTTGTAGGTAAATTTATGTACATCTACTAAATTTTCTAATTCATAATAAAACTACTGTACGTTATTACTTTATCATGTGTTCTACTGTCTGTTTCTACATTAAAAAGGTTCTTATTTTTATAACCTAAATAAATATACATTATAACGCCACTGCTCTTCTATTGAGCCTCAAGAAATGTATTTTAGCTAGGGCCACTTCTGTATGCCAGGTGTGCCCATGTATGAACATAACTCTGTTTAAAACAAAGATTACTTTTTCACTCTTTGTTATTTTACGAACAATAGACAATAGACTAATGATTATTTAATTACAAATTCTTTTCTAAGTTTTATAAATATGGTTTAAGAAAACGAATCAAGATACTTTAACAACTGTAATTTACTGTAGATTCAAAATGAAGATACTTCAGAAAAACTTAAATCTAGATTTAAAAAATTACTTAAATAAATTTTATTTTATTTTGCCAGTTACTTAATTGTTATCAAGTGGAAACATCAATGTACAGCACTTATCATACTTAAAGATTATTATTATTATTAAATAATCAGGATATTGACAAAATTACAGAACAAATTATACAGCACTTATACTTCATTAAATATGAAAAATTTCAAACAGCAAAAAACTAGGTTAAATAACAGATGTATCATCTAATAAAAGAAGAAATTGTGAATTCTTTGAAGTTATTTTAACGGAGTCATAAATTCTTAAAGAGTTTTTGACCCACTTTCTTATGCAATGCATTGTTAATATGGTATGTTAAAAAATAAATTGTTAAAGCTTTCAGCTTTTTAATCACGTTCGTAAACTGGCAACAATAAAAAAACATTGGAATTTTTAATAAGTCAGAAATTTTTATTTTTGAATGATAATCACCTATTGAAAATCATGTTTAATCTTTGTCACATCCTTTAATTTCACTTCATTACATGTAAAAACCATTTTTTACTGTTATAATTTATAGAAATTAAAAGTTATTTCTTTTATAAGACTCTTAGGTATACAATATTTTCTTAAAATATATTTTTGCCACATGGTAATTAAGATTAAAATTACTATTGGAGAGACAGTCTGTTGGAGAACAGTCACTATTCATTTGCTTTCAGTATTCTGGAATATAGCTTTTGATGGCTGACCTTTCCTTACAGGCTGCTTTGGTCACCAAATTTGTAAAAATTTCCTTTAAAAACAATGAAAAAATATCTGACTGGTAACAACACGTACGTCTTCTTTCCTTTCCATCCATGCCATATTGCTTTTAAAAAGACTTTTTTTAAACTTTGGCGACCAAAGCACTACAAAGAAAGGTGTGCCGTCAAAAGCTGTATTCCGGATTATGAATAAACGGCGACCATTCTCCGACAGACAGTCTTCAATTTTAATTTAAGCCAAACGATTACTGGATTAAATCGGGTTACATTACCACTACTAATAACTATACAGAGTAATCATCAGGCTTTGAAATGTTTATATATGTTTAATTTTAATGTATACAATAACTGATAAATGATATAAAATATTATTATTTATTATTCATTCTTAATATTAAGAATAGAATATTAAAACTTTTCTATAATAAATAAATTTTTTAATTATTAATTAAAATTTTTCTTTTATAAGCACTACATATGTACAGTTATTATGAATGTAAAGGTACAAGATTATATAAAGTGTAATTACCTGAATTAGATGTATTCAATACTGTAATTTGCTAATTTTATTCTATTTTTTGATCAACGAAGCTATTATTGATTATATTACCATAAATGTCTTGGAAATTATATAATATATATAAAAATAGCTTGCGAGTTTATTCAATATTATTAATTTTTCCAATATCTATTTACGGTATATATCTAGGAACTGATTACATTTTTATGAATCGGTGTGTAGATATATCACTCATAAGATCTCCAATAGTAATATATTAAATTAAATAATTTATATTCGTACTATTGGATATTTTTATATTTATTCCACATAATACTAACTCCGAGAAATGATGATTCTTGATTCTAGAACCTGATGACTACTACTAAATATAGTGGAAAATGTTTGTTACGAGTAATGTGCCATTTTTTACAGAATTTCTGGTATTTTGGAGTTAATATTAATACTGACATGTAGTTTTTTGAAATTTTTATTTAATTCATAGATTAATAGTATAGTTGTAGGCATAAACTATGTATTATATTATCTACATTCTACCAATTTACATACAATGATTATTATTTATCTGATACCTGTTATCTACAAACTGAAGCATATTTATTTTAAGTTAATGGACTTTATCATTATTGACTTTATTAAACACAATATCTCTTCTTTGATTTTGTCCACTTGCACACTTCACGTTATCAATCTGATTGATATTTTCTAATGTTTAGCTATTTCTTTCTACTTAACCTATAAAACTTGATTAAATTTAATGATTTTTAAATTATTTGTGTTGATCTGAAGATAGATAAAGTTAAACTAGGCTTTGTCATTTAAAAATTCAGAAGGTAGAGATAGAATGTTTTCCAATAGAATGGAGTTTGGATTTCACATTTTCAAACTCGAGACTATGAAGACGGATCAGGCTATAACTAAGACAATAAATATCATAAATCTTCAAAAGCTGGTACATTCGCAGAGTAAACAACACCTTCCACACTTTAAACATTAATTTATTTAAATGTTTCATATAAATTATTGCTGGAAAAACATGGAATGTGTTCTTTACTCTATGCCATTTTTTTCAATTGTTGGTCTGCAAAAAAATTTCACCAGTCTACAGAAATATATTTGACCATACTGACACCGGAGCAATTGATTACATGTGACATTTAATAGTAATTTAGAGTTATCATATGTACTTTGTTACATACAGTAACTCTAGATAAGCATATATAAGCATAATAAATAAGCATAATTCATAATCACATATAATTACTGATCAATGTAAAATTAGGCATAATTTTACTGGTCCTTGATGAGAAACAGGTTGAGAAACACTGATCTAAATACTAAATATCTTAATTTTTTATTGAGACCCAATGATGACAAGACCAAATTGTTATCATTGGTCATTCTATGACCATCTAATCTTTGCAAGCTGCAAATGTTACAGAATAAAGAATAATTTTGATTTCCTGAACATAGTGGTTTAATCTTGTAAATTATAATACAATGTGAAAATTTGTAAAATAAGCTTTTTATATGATAAATTCAAAGGTTAGTTTGCAGTTTACAGAACTGTTTAAAGTAATTATTAATAAACATGCTAGTTATTTTAATTTTTGCTCTTACGCTCTGTGGGTACTAGATGGTCATTTTTTCTACAATCATTGTGAGTCAGACCCACACTGGGGAGTAAGGGAAGGGGCCTAACATATCCAAGAGGATTAACTGTCCAGTTTCAAACCCAAATCTTCCATATCGTAGGCTGATTCTTATCTGTCTTGGCAATTCAGCCATCACACAAGCTGTTTACTAGAATTGTGCGAATCAATAACAGTGAATTCATATATTACTTCAGTCTAATCAATATGACCTGCTTTGCGTTTTAGTAGAGAATTTTCTTTTCGCATGAGGAATAAGGAATAAAAATTGTAATGGAGATGAATAAATTAGTTTAATAGCTAATATATTAAAAAAATTAGTCAATTTATCTTATAAATATGATATAAATGGATACTTACAGCAAATACTGCATTTTGCAAGCCAAAAGGTATAGGAGTAAGTCTAGAAACAACCACAATCTTAAATGCTTGCCCTCCTTCAAGTAATGAAAGAATAGACTGTAGTAGAGTGGTTGTAATTAATTTTGATTTGATAATATCAAAACAAAAATTTTTCATTAAAAGTTGTGCTACTATCACACCAATGCAAGCTGCTACAACAGAAGCCAATATGCCAAGTACAAGTCCAAAATGATACCCACAAGCCAAGTTTAAAAGTATATAACCCCACATAAAGGGAAAAGAAACAGCCGTGTATAAAATAACAAACATTAGATACACCATCCATTCTTCTTGGGTATCCAGCCACATGAGACAGTACTTAACGTAGTTGCGGCTGACAAAGAGCAGCAGACATATAACTATCACGAAAACACATGGTGTTAGATACGAACACACACAACGACAAAAAGGCACTTTGGATAAAAGGCACAGTGCCAATGAATACGGGGCGATTATGTATCCGTCCGAGGTAGAAGTGACGGACGAACCATCTCCGTGCACGTTCAAATCCACCGGAACAGTCTCAAGTAAATCGACATCCTCTACTGCAGGAGGGAAAAGTATTGGTAGATCTACAGACACTTCTCGATTTATCATCATTCTTCTCTACCATCAGGACTCTCGTTAAGTCAATCTGCTCGACGTCAATTTTGTAAACAAACAGTTTAATGTCGATTAAAGAATACCTAGAAGAAAAAACAATAAAATGTAATCATTTACTTATGAGGCATTGCCAGTTTATGATTTTTAAGAATGCTTCTCATCTACAGGCTTCTTTCTGGTATTCAAGAGGAGCAAGTAGGCTTTCTACTTCAGGTACGACCCGAGTTCAGTTGTGTATCCGACACGGTAAAAATTTCATCTCCAAACGAGACAGTTGGGACCTTACAAGAGCCGTAAACCACACACACAAAATCAAAAAAGTGAATGAAACCACACCTCTATGCACACTCTCAATAGGACACAACCCTCCAAAATCAGTCCACTTCTGAATTGCATGCAATGAGGAGTCACTAGACTATTGCATTTAACTATACGGCCTACACGACTATGCCAGCTCAGAGTAGCCCACTCGATGTTATATAGTTTTAGGGAGTGTGATGCTTGCCTTCACGTGGCTGCAGAGCGCAAGCACCGAAGTGCACAACTACATAAAAGCATCGGTCGAGGCTTGCCATTGCTCACCTCAACCAATGCAGAGCACAGAGAATAAGCAGCAAAACCGGTACATGGTAAAAACCGATCTTCGGAGACGAATATCTCGCAAAGGGTGGCACGTACGGGCATGGATTTTTCGTTCGTACAATTCTGAGCAGTGGAAAAAATCTCATTCAGAGTTCACATCTTACCTCTTATGCAGCATACAACCCAACTAAAGTGGAGACGGTCATAACAGAAGTGGAAAGCCCATTTGCTCCTCCAAACGAAAAGGGAAAGAAGCATGCAGACAGGAAGCAGTCTTAAAAATGTAATTATTCATTTGAATAATAAAATATTTACGTTTGTAATTTATGGAGAAAATATTTACATGACCTCCCATTGCATTATAATTAATGAATATATTATAAAACCTGATATAAGGTTTATCTGAACAGGTAATCGAGACAATTTTATAATTATTTTGTCAAAATACAATGCCAGACTTATATATGTTATAAAGAGGAGGGAGGATACTCACCGTAACAGAAAGTAAACAACCACCGAAGATATTCACTTCGATTAATTCACAGCGTTATCGTACACTCGTGTCAGCTGTTCATTCCACCTATAAAATTTTCTCCGCTAGAGGCGCCTCTACGTTTATTGTCGAAAACATTATCGTCTGGCTTTTATTTTCTCGTCTGTGTTATTTTATTCACGCTAACACTTTCGTTAAATTTAACTTAATAATATTTATGGTAAATAACGTATTATTACGAACGCAGCTTTCAATCGCGCTCTTTTTTGTGCGAGCAATTAGTTTAAAAATTTCAGGACCGTGTCCATGTATGCGCCGTGTTCGACACTTGTCCTATTTTTCGCCATGCTTCCAATTATTAATACTGTACTGTATTTGAAAGCGTTAATAACATCAATTTATAGAAAACAGTGCGGACCCCCAAATTTTCTCCAGACTCGAGGAAAAGTTCCCAATTCCCCCTCTCAACAGTTTTGAGCCACGTTATACATATAAAAGCCTTTCCCGAATAATTTTAGCGCCCCGAAACACTACAAGAACAGATTCTTATCCTACACCCTCTACCATGGAACACTGATGCAATACTGTATTGTATAATCTACTTGTAAAAAACCCCACAAAATTTAAATACAGGAATTAAATTAAAATGTATTGATATAATTATTTGTCTTCAAGCTTTTTTCCTTCCTGGAGTATTTTCTGTAAATGCCCATGATCAGAACTTTACATGTTTGACAAAAGGAGCGTTACAAAAAATGTGGAAATTTTCCATTTTAGAGGCTGAATATACTTGAACTGTTTATCAAATCAGTTTAATTTTCAAGCCACCAACTAAATAGTTATTTGGCGGGTGAAATTCATCAGATCCATATTACAATGTATACGAGACCTCACTTTTTAAACATTACATTAATTACTTTTAAAAATAGTAATTTAAACGGCATAAAATTATCTCCTCTCCCGATATTACGGTATAAAAACAAAGTGCCAGTTCTATTACGACCATGCATTTGTTTTAATTTCGTTTTACCCCGGCTTACGGTCATCTTTAATTAAACCAAAGTGCTTATACGAGAAATTTCATGAGCCAATGCGGAACAACCTCTGATAAGATGGCGGCACGATTTCTTCAATCGAGCTGACGTGAGCGAGCGTCACCCTGATCATGCACCATCGTTTGTCATCATTGTGGACCTGTTCGAACCCATAATGGGCTTGCTAAGAACGTCCTCTTAGTGACGGAATTCCTATTCAACAAATTCTTTGATTTTATCGTATAAGCTTACAATATTGTGTGTCATGTTCTCCAAGTCATTACAGTATGTTGTGGGCGAGGCCGAATGGCCGAGCGGTCAAGGTGGCAGCCTACCGCTCTGGCGGACCCGTGTTCGAATCCTGACGGGTCGAAAAATCCCCAGGAATTTTTCGGGGGGTGGTCCGTTCGGATATGTCGGGGCCCCGTCCCTCACCACCCGGTCGCCCCATTGTGGGCCTGGCCGAACCCATAATGGGCCTGCTAAAAGAGGCCCTCTTAGTGCCCACAGGGCAGAGAGTTAAAAAAAAAAGTATGTTGTGGGCTTTGTAGTCTCTAAATAATTTTAAATCGTCAAAGAATCTATCAGCACAACCGAGCATCTTTGCATTTATGATTTTTTTAAAATTTAAATGAAAGATGGAAAAATCCCCACCGTCCCTCTCTATGGCCCTGAACTTGGGTCTATTATTTAATAACTAAAACGAAATTTTAAAAATGTTTATTTTTATTAAAATATATTTTAAAAAAGCTGCCAATATCAACTTTAATACAAACTGTACATGTTTCAATATTAATAATAATAATAAAATATTACATAGAAACGTACGAGTATACAAAGGTAACATGCATAAACTATGTTACAAAAAAGCCCTTTAAGTATATTCTGCTGGCAAAATGTTCGATAAAATAATAGGAAACAAACGTAGTCAAAAGTACATTTTGTTCTTTAAAATACATCTGTACATTCCGCCATTTTTAATCTCCAACCGACAAGATCACGACGCCGTCGCCAGTTTTCAATATTATTTGCATGGATAAGCCTTGCTACGAACTTTTATCCAGCAAAGGGAAAAAGGGTGCTTCTCAAACGTTTTCAAGAAAATCGGAGTTGAAAAAATTTCCAGCGACTTACAAGCAAGTATATATCATGGAAGATCTCACGGCTTCGGGGAGCGAGATCGCAGGTTCCTCTCTCTACGAGTAAACTTTATCCAAATCAATGCAATTTTTACATAAGTAATTGTAAATTACACGGGTTTATACGTTAGCAATACATTTTCTATTAAAAACGCGCAATTTCCTCCTTAAAAACTTCGTTTTCGGAATCGCGATTTCATAAACCTAAATTTTAAGTCGGGCCCCGTCCCTCACCACCCAGCAGCCCCATTGAGGGCCTGGCCGAACCCATAATGAGCTTGCTAGAAGAGGCCCTCTTAGTGCCCACAGGGCGGAGTGTTAAAAAAAGCAATTAAACTTAAAAACTGATCAGTTGTAACTAACTCCTAATCACATTGAATTGTTACATGTGACTGTAAGCAATCGTCTTTCAACGTTACTTCTCCGGTTTCTTATTGTTTATATCATAAGGGCATCCGTAGACGGGGCAAACGGGACACTTCTCCCTCCCTGGAATCGGGTAAGAACTCTACAGGTTATAACCGTAAAAGCGATTGAGATATATCACTTTATACCTCGACAATAGGAAACTTTGTGTATTAAAATTTTATTACGGGTTGGCCCTCGGTACCCAAAAAATAGATTAGTTAAATAAAAATCTATTAATTGAGCTCTTCCCCCGGAAAATTTTCTGTAGACGGCCATGATCATAAGTATATTCCCTTTTCATAGACAATAAAACAAGTTGTGAGTTAACAATACAGTGAGACCTGTGTAAACCGGAATTGCACGGTACCGAATATTTTTCCGCTTTTGGCGGGTTTTAATGTAATTAAATCATAAATTATAAAAACAATTAATCCAATTTTAAAGGCAAACTTTCAAACTTGCTCGAAGATTAGTACCAAGGCTTATCCATGCAAACAATATTATCGAAATCTGTGACCTCTTCTCGTGGGTATACAAGTAACTTTCAGAGTATTACTGTTGCGAAATTATAAAATTATAACCTCAAGAATCGATTTTTTGAAGCTTCTCTTCTTCCGAAGTATCGATTTTTTTCTCTTCGTAATCGAAGTTCGGTTTCTCAGAGTTCGTTGCAGTTTCCACATTTTGATCGCTTTCGATCAAATCGTCTTCGGAATCGAATTCTTTCGGGCATTCCAAGCATCTGCGGCACGACAACAAACGTTATTTTAACAGATTATTTTATTCTACTCGAAATTTTTTTATGAAATTCAAGTATCAGAGGCAAGCAACTACGAAAGCCAATACCAACCACGTAGTCCATTCCACACGAATGGACTAAGTCGTTGCTTTCATTACTATTGGCCTTACCTCGTATCTTTCACGATACTCAGATGACCATTTAGCTACTGCTATTGTCATTGCTTAGCTTTGTTTCTTGTTTTATTTTGTTTTTTATAGGGCAATGCGACACGTGGACCATCTGTCGAGGGGGATGCCTCACGAGGGGACTTTCTAAGGGAAACTGGCCCCTATTTAAGTGTTACTAATGTGAAGAAAACGGAAAAGTCCACGTGGCTAGCCCGATGGCGAGGTTCTATTCAGTGTTCAGTGGTTCTATCCACTGGTGGGCTTCTTCGGTATTCTGAAAGGGACCGTTTAACAGCAACGACATAACAGCAACAACTATTGGCTTTCTTACTTAGCTGCTTGTTACTTACAACTACCCAATGTTATTACCTTCCTTCGTTCATTCCGTAATTCAAGCAAGTGGATCCAATACATTCGCAGCATCCATCGTGAAACCATCTACAGCTTGAAGAACCCATGCTTCTACAAGAGTCTTTACATTTGGAAAACGACATACACTGCGATAAAAATGCCACCGTACAGTTTAACAATTTCGTTTCTGAAGGCAATTCTTCGTCGATCACTAAAAGAAAATAATAATAATAAATGCATTAATGTTGAATCTATCAACATTTACCATTCAAATTCCTTTAAAGTTGCATTTAAAATGAGAAAATAAAGAAATAAAAATATAATCCCGATAAACTGTAATGCAATCATCGCATTTCATAGTCTCCAATTTGTGGGGCCCTGTCCCTCAACACTTGGCCGCCCCATTATGGATCTGGCCGAATTCATAATGGGCCGGCTAAAAGAGCCCTTTTAGTGCCTACAGGACGAAAAGAGTTAATATTTAAAAAGACAAGCTTCTAATTGTGTAGAAATGTATCCTTCAAAGTTTCATCGATATTTTAGATCAAAGAATGAGGAACATTATAATTAGCATCGGCACATTGTAGGCTCTTTGCGAATCGGGAGGTTTTAGGATTCGGACTAATGAGATAAGGCAATGCAACACACAAAGTCAAAAACGATATGCCTTCCGAGTGGACTTTTTAAGGAAAACACCCCAATTTAGGTGTTTCACACGTGAAGAAAACCCAGATAAGCACGCGGTCAGGCGCGAACCCACGACCGACCGCCAATATTTAATGGTTTTATCCATTTGGCCAATGGTGGGCTCAGACGGTTTTAGATTGCGCGAGGCCTCGAATAAATTTACATTCTCTTCTATTTTGTTAGGGTCCTAGAGATTACATACTGGATTCCGATTAATGAACGAAGACCGAATATCTACAAGCGTATATATTTGTCCGAGGTTCCTTAAAATCAGAGTCCCTAATCAAAAACCAGTCAGGTCTCACGAGACTGGCCGTGTAATTTGGCCAGGAGAATCTTGTTTTCACGTGTTTCCAAACACATATAATGATAAACATTACACAAAAATATGTAAATTTACATATTCTGAAGACAAAGGGTGCAGTTTCCATTAACAGTAAACAGTTAAAGTGAGAAGTAAGAAGCAATCGCAATCAAAATATCTACTTCCTTACTTGCATTTGTATAATGGAAACGTAAAAATGGAGTGCTTTCGTTATACAAATGCAAGGAAAAACTCTACTTTGCCAGCCCGTTGGCCAGGCACCAACCCACGATGGGACATAACTAAAAGGCCCTGTAGACAGCAAAAAATTAAGTAATTAAATAAAAGTAAACAAAATATGAGAGTTTGAAAGTAAGCGACACTCTCCCACACCTTTTTGTTTACGTTGAATTAGTGTAGAGTCGAATTTCGACGTCTTCCGGTTTTGTTTACATTTGACACTCGACACTTATTACATTTTAATAGCTCGGGTCGGTAAATAACTCTGTTTTCGCCATCGATGTTCCCAGGATTTTCGATTAACTCATTATCGCATACATAAATCATGTTTATGTATTTATTTTATGTTAAATCTGTTAAATTAACATGTTTTTACATTTAAAAAAAACTTAATTTTGGGGTCTTCAGTGTCCGAGCCATAGACCTTCCTTTCTATCTGTCTATAGAACACGGCAATCGCTTAAATAGCCATTCTAGAACAGCTGTTCTTAACCTATTTTGTGCTCGTAAGTGCGACATGGCATTCAATCATACATCGTTCTACAGTATTGGGAATCCATCGTAAGGATAATCTGTAAATGACGTTTGCACAAATGATAGCCAATCATACGCTTCGTACTAAAAGTAGGATGAAAGTCTATAGGGGGACCAATAACTTTTATGGGCATTCCAAGATTGGTTTGGTTCATCTGTATGTGGCAACGCAATACGTGGGCAATCTGCTGGGGGATGCCTCCCGGGAGGTCTTATGGGGAAACTGGCCCCTATTTAGATGTTAGTAACTCTACGTGGCCGGTCCGTTGGCAAGGTGCGAACCCACGACCAACTACCAGTGTTCGGTGGTTTATCCACTCGGCCAATAGTGGACCATCTAAAATCAAGGAACACCAACAAAATCTGTTTTTAGATACGTTTTTCGCTTTGATGTGTGCACAACACGAACACGACATACTGTAATATCACAGTTCTATTTATTTTATCGGGATAATTCAAGTCTCCATGCAGAAGCACTTATGTGGGCGCCAGTTAATTAAATGCATTGCGCAGATGCAATTCTTGCGCACGGAAATTCAATTTATTACGAGTGCAAACTGTGCACACATGCATGAAAAATATGATCCTTTGGGAAGTCTGCGCTTCGTGTGAAGATTTTTAAGTCACATTGTATACGCATATACCGTATATGGACGTACTGTACTGTACGTATATTACGCTCATTATTCAAATTACATAGACGATGTTCAAATTATATTTCAATAAGAATCGAAGATATGAAAAAAATAATAAATAACAGTTTAGTAAACTATTCATTCGCAAAATTCAAACACAAGCAACTGAAAGTGTACTGAACCTTCGTATTATTTCCCAACTGGTCAGTGTTAGAGGTCAATACCTCACTTCTCAGTAAACACAAGCGATAAGCATTTACGTAAGAAGATGACGTAACATTTTGTGAGAAAAACAATTGTTTAAATTTAGAATATTTCCTATTATTTCATCTGTTAAAAATTATTTAGAATGCCAGAAATGAATATTGCATACAGGATGGCCCAAAAATCTGTTCACCGCCGTAGAGACAACTTTTTATACAATAAATTCCTTCGTGAAAATTGTATTGGGGAATCTGCCAAGTGGGGGTGCCTTCCGGGAGGGCTTTCTAATACCTAAATAGGGGCATGTTTTCCCTATTTAGGTTATTAGAAGTAGGCTACTTCATGTGACTAGTCCTTTGGTGTGGTGTGAACCCGCGACCAGTAGGTATACCAATTCGACCATTAGTGAAAATTCGCTAAATCGAAGTATCTCACACAATAAGAATTGCGTATAGTAATGAGGGTCTGGTACAAGTTTGAGCCTTAAAATTGCAATTGTAGTACGCAATTGCTAAACTGTATGGGGTGAAGATCCTTTCACGCCTATTCAGCGGTGCTTTAACGAGATAGGATAAGTGCTATTTAGAAGAGCGCTATATCGAGGTCTGGTGGTATATAAGATAAGGGGGAAGGTAACAATCAAAAATGTGGATTACGTGGAGCATAAGATAAAACACGCGGAATTTACCACGCACGCCCACTTTTAAATCCAATTTTTCGAGAGAAAAAGAAATAAATATAATTATAAAAATTTATTTAAGGATATTTACGTTAATAATGTATTTAAAATTAGATATAATTAACGAAACATGTAACAACACTGGAAATACTATGTACTGTACAGTGAAGTGTGTCAAAGGTGGCCACAGAACAGGTAGTTAGTTGCGGATTCGCACCTTGCAAACAGACTGGACACGTGCAATTTTACGGGTTTTTTCTCCCGTAAAATTGCCAGTGCCTAAATAGGGAGTCAGTTTACCGTAGAAGGTAATCCCGGGAGGCACTCCCCTCGGCAGATCGAATTAACGTAAACAAATAAACCGAACCAAGAGTACCAAAGAATACCAAGCCTTAAGAGTCATTCCAAGCTTAAAATGGACTTTAAACAAATTGAATGTAATTAAAAATAAATGTAATTTAGAAGTATTATTAAACAGTAAAAGCGTTAACGACATAATTAACAGAAAATACTACCTGCAACATGAAGCGGGCTCCCAAATTTAAGAAAAACCCGGTTTAAATTCACAGATGCATAAAATCCGTCTTAAATTCGCAGTAACAAGCCATATTTCTGCCACGTAATTTTATTGCAGTTACATATTCCGCAATACACACAATGTGAAATTGCTGTAACTCCGCAAATTGCTCAGTAAACTCCGAAAATAAAACCCAGTTGAGGAATAAAGCTTTGTAATAAACGAGTAGAATGAATTTTTGAGGCATTCGCACGAAATTTTAAACCGATTGATTGTGTTTTCTTGAGCAGAAACGGGTCCAAAACCGAAGAAATTTCGAAAAAAATCCCCGTGGATTATGCAAGATGATGGATCTAAATGCGTAGAATTGCGCGTTAGGAGAGCACTTTTATGCGTAAAAATGGATTATTTAAGTGAATTCGAATGAATATTCGAACACGACAGTGTTGTTTGCTGTTGAATCACTGTGTCATTTGAAACATTATCCCAATAATAAACAGCATCGCCATCCAGTAATGTCAAGCGCTCGTCGCTCTAGAAGGGAAGTTTGCTACTTTTATGGTAAGTTTTAATTAATTAAAATGCAGTTTAATTAAATACCCGCGTAATATTTCGGCGCGAATGTTGGAAAATATAAATTTAAGTAGATTTATAATAGTTTAAACATAGATTTTGGTCGTATTAATTGTATTTCTGTAACTTCTATCAATAGGTTCTTTACTTCAGAATATACACTTAATTATAATTAAATGCATAATCAGATAGATATTCTGTAATACATAATCTTGAAATTTTGCTTAACTTTGCACATTTTTATACAGGAGTTGCAATTCCAGATTATACATAGAATATATATATATATATATAATAAAATTATATGGGCAAGCATAAACCTCCATTGTACTTATATATTAAGCCTTAGGAAAGTCTAGGGTTTTAAAAATTTAGGAACCTCAGAGCGGCAACTCTATGTTGGTTCGGTGCTTGGAATCCTAGAGCTTGAACAATACCCAGTATCGAACAACACTGGCTTTATTATACCCACGGTGTCGCATACGGATCTTCTAGACCCTTATTGCTGCTCCCATACACAATTTCTCTTTATAAACTTGATACATACAAATATATATGTGTAAATAGTAATTTTTTTTTTACTATTAATTAAACAGTGTAATATACAAAGGGACTATAAGTTAACTTCCATCAGGCAACTGCTTAGAGTGCATTCATAAGTCAAAGAAGTTAAATGATTGTTTACCTTCCAGTCAGTCATAAAGTATCAGTGAAGTAACAGTAATAACTATAGTACTTTAACTATATATGATATAAATAATGATGCGGCTCTCCAATACGCAATCCAATAGATTACAGGGACGAACCACCTTTTTCTACGTAAGGGCCGCATTTCAAAATTTTTGAACTGATGCAGGCCGCATACAAGAGAAAAAAGGAAAAAAATGTCGGTAAATCACAATTATTTAATCATATATAATTATAAATTAGCATAGGTATACTTAATTTAGCTTCTGGAATTGATGTAAATGTAATATATCAGAAATATTTAGTTAAATATTAGTCACTACTAGCTTTAAATTAGTTTCGATGTGTCTGTTAGCTTGTTTTTTTGTTTTAATTTTTACTAAATTCATTATGGAAAAACTATTCATATACATAAGTTGTAGAAAATAACATTTGCATTTTTGCAGCATACTTCCTTAAGCTGGGAAATTGATATATTTATTCATATTTTACGTGGGCTACAAAAAATATTACTGCGCGATGCATGCAGCCCAGGGTTGCCCATGCAGCCCGCAGCCCGCAACAGAGGATGCAGTTGGTGTGTTTCTAATAGGTCCAGTATATGGTTCCTGTCGTAGCAAGGTTTGGTCATTCCTGTAACTTACTCTTGGGCAAATATACACCCAATGAGGCCACTTCTATATAAGGCCTCGAGAAGCTAAAATACTTTAAAAAATTGTTCTTAATTTGTAAAGTTGAATTTTTAATTCCACTTTCTGTAATAAGTTAACTGTAGGTTTCTTATTATAACTTAATCCTTCATATTTACAGTTTTGTCATTATTTTCTCTTCATAAGATGATAAAAATATAATTAGTTTTCTGTATATAGAGATAAAATAAAAATAATATAATATGTTTATATTTAAGCGTTTACTAAATTAAACTTACAGATAGAGAATTTTATATATTTCAAAAAACATTTTTTTAAATAAAAGTTGTGTTATGGCCACATTACAGAATCATTTGATGTCATAATTTTATATAAATTACCTTCTTTCAATTATTTATTAGTTATTTGTTTTAATGCCATAATTTTTCCATTGATTAAAAAGTTGAAATAATCTTTAATTAAAAACTTCTATGTTCTTATTGATTTTCTAAAAATATTATAAAAATTTATTTATGAAATAATGTAAAAGTGAAGTCAAAATGTGTTCTTATTTAAAACCAAAATCAATTTTTATAATTAGTGAAATTCTATTCTACTGAAGAGCTAAATTAAAAATCTAATGAGACCCAGATATAGCAGAGGGTCTATAGTCCGTCACTCGCCGGTCTAACGTGTTCGGTAATCCGACATTCCGTTGCAGGGTGGCACCAATGGCGAAGCGAGGGGGGCAAGGGGGTGTATCATGCCCTGGGCACCACTCATAGAGGGGCACCCAAATGGTGTCCAAGACAAACTATATGTGTTTCTGGAGGGGGAGGGGGCACCAATAAAGTGTCAGGCCCAGGCACCAGTTATGTTCGCTACGCCACTGGGTGGCACATATGAAATTTTCATGTTACCACTTGGTGAATGAAACATAGAGAGACTGATGTACAGTACATGTATACTGTCAGTCACCAGTTGCTTGTTGTACATTTGGTCAGCAAAATACTCACAACTGTGATTAATACAATAAACTAACCTGTAAACAAAGTGCGTTTTTTACTGTACAGTATGTACGTACATATAAAACCCAGTAATCCAACATCTGCCAGTCTGATGTATGTTGGATTACAGAGACTCTACTGTACTTTTGAATTTCCTGGTTTATTGTTTAGGATGTTTACTTACTTGTTAGTAAAAAGCAATTAAATATCTAAAAGTTTACTTTCTTTGGGTTATATTTTGGCTAGACTTCAATCTCTGAAACTATACACTAACATACATCAATTCATTACACATTATAAGAAACTCATACTTTCTTAAAACGTAAAAGTTGATATGCCTAAAATCTAACAGCTTTTGAGCCTTGTTCACCTATCTCGAGAGAATAAAATGTGCCAAAATACAGAATACTCGAAAAATTAATCATTATAGTTTTAAATTACTTTTCAAGTAAATTAAAGATTTGTTTGTCTAATAAATGTTACAGAAATATGTTAAAATCAATGTTAGAATTAAGATTTTTCAAAATTTAGACACTTCTCTCTGACAAAAATATAAAAGATGAAATTTTGATCTTAATCCAGCTTCACGCATTCAGTATTCACCAAACGAGCAGAGTTTTGGCTAGAATCGAGCATTGTTAATGATTTTACTCGTGACTAATCTTTGGTATTCTTGGTTTCCCACTCTTTTGTCAATGTATTGTGCTGAATCAAAGGGGACAAGTAGACAATTATTTGGCAATTGGCAAATACCAAATGTGTGGAGCCGGTTTATGGTTCTCAACAGAATTTTATTGTAAAATACATTTCTAAATTTAAATACAAAACAATTTATGATTATTGAAACTTTTACAAAAATTAAATTGCTTTAATCATATAAATTGTGTGAAATTAATAAATCAATTAAAATTTTACGAGAAAACAGAAAAATTGCAGATGAAATGAGGAAAATGCATAAAAGTTGGTCAAAATCTATATCACATTCTACCTTAAAGGAAGAATAAAATATATTCTGTGTGGAGCATTTATTTCTTAAAAAAATAGCACTTACAAATCCAGGTTAAAAGTAAGGTATGATAGTAAAATAGTCACAGTACATTAATGTGAAATGTTATTACTCTGTGCTGCAGTGCAGGCTTCATACCAGTATCACCTGTTGTTAATTGTCTGGCAACTCACTAAGTAGCAGAGACCATTTTTTTCCAAAACTATTCCAAGTCCCTGAAAAGCTGGGTTTGGAGAGTTGAGGGCAGTAACATGTCTTTTGTGAACATTCTACACATGCTCTAAGGGATTAAGATCTAAACACCTCACTGGCTAATCGTACAGTTCTCCTGTCCCAAAGATATCAGCCTACAAGCCTACCTCAGCGTGGGTAAGTATTATTGTTTTGTAGGATAAATGTATCACCTACTGTACCTGCATAAGGGCAAACAATGGGATTGAGTATCCATTAAAACACGAAATAACTATTGAATTGAATATTTCCTCTCTATATCTTCTAGCAGTTATGGATCCTCTGGGAAGAATGTAGAGGTCTGTTTGTCCACCTAATGAGATGCCACCCCAAACTATAATACTGCCTTCACCATAGATATTCCATCCCTTTCAGTGAAATATTTGTGAAACAGCCCTTTTTATGATTAGAGTATCATTTGTAGAAATCTATGCCTACTGCAGTGTCACTTACTTCCACGTGTTCCCATATTTGTCTGTTTTATTTCTGATCTATCTAGATTAATAAATTTTCAACATGTTATTAAAAACTAATCAATTTTATTTTGTTTCTTCCTTAATTTGTGGAAAACCAGTGTATCGGAACTGAATCAATAATAGTCTGAGCTGGAACTTCACCGCTATATGAAGACACTAAACACACCTTAAATACTTTTCCAGCAACTAAATTTAATCAAAACAAACATTTTCAGCCTGATTGATAAGTCTTTGTCAGGTTACAGAATGAAATTTAGACAGAGATTCTATTTTTGGAACAAAATATTCTTTGACATAAATTACATCTTTTAAATCATAACAGGTTTTTCCGTTTATTCAATATAATATAAATTGTAAAATTAAATAAAATATAATTAAGTATATTTGTATTTTATTCCAAAAATACAATCTGTAATTAAATTTAATTCTGTAACCTGATAAAGGCTTATCAATCAAACCAGAAACATTTGTTTTGATTAAATTTAGTTGTTGGAAGAAAGTGTAAGATGCGTTTAGTGTTTTCACATATAAGAATTGAATGTTAGAAATTTTACATTACTTATTTTATTATGCTGATATGATTACTTTAGAGTTAAGAGAAATTATGCTTTTATTTTCTTTTCAATTCAAAAAAATATACAGTAAAATTTCATTAATTCAAAACAAGGTAATCTGGACTGTTCATACCCTCTGAAAACTAGTAATAATTGGGCTACTTTGCAGAGGATGCCAGATACAGCAGTTCCATTAATGTAGCCTCAAGAATAGCCAGAAAGACCTCAAACACCTATCCAGTGTAATTCAGTAGACTATACATAGTCTACAATGTATTGTGCCAAACATGCATTGCATTCTTAGAGCTAGTAGCGAGGTGGAGGCAGAAGTTTTAAACGCGAAAATATGTACGTCGGATGTTCGGCGCCATTTTCTTGTAAGCCTAGAACTTTGACAATGGTGTTTGGAATGTTGAGCACGATTCCACTGACTTTCCAAACACCATTTTCAAACTTCTAGGCTTACAGGAAAGTGGCGCTAAACGTCCGACATACATGTTATCGCGTTTAAAACTTTATCCTGAACCTCGCTAGTATATGCCTTGTATTCAGTGATGTGTATGACTGATGTATTTTCTTTCTGAAAGGCGAACACAAAAACACCTAAAAACACGTTCTTATATTCAGAAAATGTATAGATTTTGTGTATCATATATTTACAGTAAACATCTGGAGTTTTTAAGGCTTTTCAATCAATCTTATAGTCACAGTATAGTCATGCACTGAATTTTTTCAGAGTGATTTTAAAGAGTATGAATAATCAATCTGAAAGAATACAGCTGTATGTGCTGGTCAGAATGTATGGCAATATCATTAGTACTAACATAGGCAATAAAATTGTACCAGGTGCATAGTTAAATGCTACCAAATTTTACAATTTTATTTAAAACCATTTGAATAATTAAATGTCAGGATCATATCAATTTAACTGAATGTTGTTCTGTACTATCATATGATTAAGTTTCATTGCATTTGCTTTTTGAATTCTCTCTGTTTCAAAATCTGAAAATATTTGTTCTATGAACAGTTGCTAGTTTCAAAGGCTTTTCTTTTGGATTGTTTTATTTGTTTAATTAAAAATTGTGTCTTATTTAAATATGGCAAGCAACTGTTATATAGAAACTTTTGCATGAATAATTTAATTGATAAATGCATGCTGATAGACAGTTAGACTGTCATCTAGTATTACTATTAAATTAAATTATGTAGTATATTCTGGCAGAAAAGAGTTCAAGTTCCAGTCCAGATCAATCATTTCTGCTTTTTTGTGATTTTTCGGTACACGGGTCATCTTAAGACCTAAATCTTTTCTGCCAGAATATTCTAAATGATTTAATTTAATTCTAAAATGAATTAATTATTAACGTCAATGTGAAATTTGAGATTGTTGTCGTATAGGAAATTGTCTTTGTCAGAAATTGTTGTATAATTTAGATCCGACTAATGATTATTTTGACTGTTTCTGGAGATTTTAAAACTCGAAATTAGGCCTATACTTTTATTTAATTGTATTTGATGATTTTGAAAGTTGGCAGAGATACTGAATGTTTTGATGCTATCATCATCTAAGTATTAAAAGTATCAGCAACTGTTACGTTGACAGTGTTAAGACAGTTACTTGTAACTCAAATCCATCATTTGGCAGCTGCTGTTTTCTATCTTAACATGATTTATTATATAATTTAAGAAATTCCTTACCTGGAGAAAGTGTGACATGTTCATTTCCCACAGAGGTAACAAGTGAAAAATATACTGGAAAAGTATAAGATATCCATCGCGAATGAGGATCCTTTTCCTCTGTCAATGCAGTAAATAGCTCGGGAACAGGTTCCGAAAATTCCTCAACGTGAGATTTTTGACCCAATTCTGTATCAGTCAAATTTGGTTTCGGACACATATCTAGTTAAGTAAACATAATAAATTTTAATAAATTTATTTAAGACGTTATGTTTACATTTAGTAAACTATAAGGTTCTATCAATACATTAATATCATCAAAAATAATTCTGCAGAATTAAGAATTTTTAATTTAGAAAAGATTTATTTTAATATTCATTGCTTAAATATGCAAGAAAAAGCTGAGAAATTAATTTATCCTGAACATTTCAAGATTTTTTTCTTTCTTCATACAATTTCAAATATATTAAACTATTCTACAAAATTCTTATAATTATAATAATTAAACTCAGTGATTTATTCTATTTTATTTTAAATTTTTGTTTTGTGAACACCAAAAAGGTCTTTTTTATGCCCGTTACGAGTTAAATCAGATGACTAATGTATCAGAGTCTCGGCTAATTTTCTATAATCTGGACTTAGATGTTTAGTTTGACCAGTAGCGGGTCAAAAAAATGACAGGAGTAACATACAATACAAACAATTACAGTTGGCCATGTATCTTCAGGTTCCTTATGCATGGATTCAGCCAACCACAGATAAAAAAATATTAAAAAATTCCAGAAAGTTCCAAAAACATGAACTTGCTTATGTTTTAAATATTGTGTTTATTCTATACATTTCTCTTTTAGGTCATTAAACAAAATCAATCTTTAAGTGTTGAAAGAAAGAAAATATTATGTTGTTGCTGGCCTGTACTATGTAATTAGGGCCTATGATGACATCTGTCCTGAACACATACAGACTTTTTCTTATTATTTTCTAAACAGTTTAATAAATATTTACATAGTATTCACATTATTTTAGGTATTATATGTAATAAAAAGATAATTTAAAGCATATGGGAGGATACGCATAGGTTAAATACAAATACTACACCATTTTATACAAGATAATTGGGTTTTGATATCAGCAGGAGGTCCTGAAATCAATCCCTTGATAACAAGGGATAACAAAGGATGACTGTATATTGCTACTTTGCATCCTTCTAAAACAGCAGTTCCCAACCAGTGGTCCACAAGAGCTAAAATATGGTCCGCGAACTTTTATTCGTTTTAAATTATTATTCCCACATTGATACAAACTGAATTTAATTTTTACTAAAAATGTTATGTTTTCTATTATAATAGTACTGTTAAAGCATGTTACTCTTGCATTTAATGATTACTTATGTTAACAGTTTTGATTAAAGTTTATTTTTAGATTGACACAGTTTATTTTTCTTAAACCTTGTGGTTCCTGCTAACAACAATGAAATCAAAGTGGTCCCTGGTCAAAAAAAGGTTGGGAACCGCTGTTCTAAAATAATGTGACCAGATTTTAACATTGATTAAGCAGGACAAAATTGACAGGGAGGAGTGGTTGTTTTGTTGAAAAATTTGTTCTAGAGCAACAAAATTTTATCATCAAAAAGTGCAAAAATTGTATTGTATTAATATTATATTTTTTTTAAATTTCAACATATGTAAAATTTACAAATATAATAAATATATATACTATTATAAATCTTTAAAAACCATTTATTCTTTAGCATATTTCTCAGTCGAATTAATTTTTTTTTTAGTAGATTGCTGTCGTCATTTAAAATGTCATGAAAATTTTTCGCAAGAATTTTTGAATTATATTTCACACATAATATGGCTTTCAAAATCTCAACACTTACCGTATTTTATGGACTATAAGACGCACTTTTTTCTTCGAAAAATTGCCTCCAAAATTCGGGTGCATCTTATAGTCCGTAGTGTCTTATAGGTATTTTTTTTAAAAAAATTTCTTAAAAATTAAGTTGCGTCTTATAGTCCGTAAAATACTGTAATTGTGATTTACACTTTATTTACAGTAGAAAAAACGCGTTCAGTAGCGGCATTAGTTCCTGGTAAGGACAGCGTGTATTCCACAATTTTTAATGCATTATTATATGGAACATAGTTTGTTTCAAAATGATGAAATATTTCTAACCATTCGTTCTCTGTTGAGATTTTTGCCACCTGTGACAAGTATCTATGACAGACTATATTTTAACAGTTATTTCAATCCTTCTGTATTTCTTTCTAAATAATAATAATGCTAACTTGTATTACTCTGAATTTGCCTTGAGTGTCATTTTATTATTGTAATTTTTTTTATTATGTAATACTGTTGTAACCAAAATGAACCGCAGCCCCACCACTAGCAATAGAACAATACAAACCGATGTGCTTACTCTCGCTAGTCTCTAGCTTTCTAAGGCAACAACAGACGAGAGCTTTGTGCCATGTAACATGCAACAAACAAAATGTTCGCTTGTTTGAACAGCCTGTGAACACATGCTGCTCCGTTGCTGCAGCTACGCGCCCCAAACCATTTTCTGCCAGTCTTTGCCACAAACACAAAGGGTTTTGTCGGCGCAGCATTCTTTATTTCCGATGTTCATGCACACCTTGGTACTGATAAGTGTGATATAAAATGATCTTTACGAATCTTAAACATAAGACATAAATTTATGACACATAATTGACAAAAACTTAATCTTTCCAAAACTCGGGACTATTTTAAAACACCGCAGGACACGGGACAAATTGTTAAAAAGTGGGACGTCCCACCTTTTAGAGTAAGGTGACCAGACATCCCGCCAAAAGAGGGACATCTGGTCACCTTACTCTAAAAGTTTTCATATCTCTATATGGACCAATTACAGATTTTAAAAACAAAAATATATATAATTATAATAATGATATCATATTGTAATAAAGTACTGAAAACGTTCTATCAAGTCTAATGACCGAAGACATAAATGCACTTCAAAGATCAACTCACCACCCCTGAAATATATATACTGTATAATATCTTATCCTTCTACCTTATCATATATGAACTTAAAACTTAAGCTATAATAACAATATGATATAAGCTATTAATTGTATAAAATTAAACATAGATTCAAAAAATCTCAAAGTTAATACAAATTAAGCTTAATAAAAATTATTTAAAAATTTATGTTTAAAATTTATACATGATGCTTAAATTGCGCTGATATATGATGCCATTGATTGCAAAACTTGCATTTTTGCAAGATGTTACATAAGTTAATTGATTGCCAAGTCCTTTATATTGTGAAGCTTAGAAATAAATATTTCATAAAGTTAATTACATGAGTTAAATTTGGTATTAATTACATCATTACTGGCTCAATTTCAAATTACTGCCATTCAAATCAACTTCAAATTCGCCATAAATACGTTCGAAATAGATTCGAACGTATTTATGGCAAATTTGAAGTGATTCGAACGGCAATTCCAATGAAATTCGCATTACCCGAGAAAGAACCGACGTTTGGGGTTCAAAACTTTTGTAAAGACCTATTTTTTGGGTTAATTACGAGTGTGAAGAGGAGGGAATACACACCGGTAACAGGTTAGAAGAGTGGTTGTTATGTCTATTACTTGTGGCTATTTTGTCACGTTTGGTTTAGTCGTATTATTCATTTAAATATAATACAATATCATCATTATAAGAAATACAAACTGGCATATATGATATATTTATTCTATTCATTGAATAATTTCATTAGTTTGTAATAAAATGTTAATTATGTGTACAATACAATACTCATTTTACTAATAATAAATTTGACATTTTTCTGTTTCAGATTTATAATTTTATGTATAAACGTTTTGCATATTGAGCCGTTTATTCTCGAAGCATGAAATATTTTGAAATTTCCTGAGAATTTTGTCCTGGAAATTCTCTGGAAGTTCAGGTCATATCTCTGGAAACATGACACGAATTCAAACACGGATCTGTTAGAGGAGCAGACACACCTTAGCCACTTTCGGCTAAATAAAGTTTATTAGCAATACATTTTTTTCATTATACATAACCTTAAATTTCAACTTTTATAAATATTTTATTAGCATCGTAGATTTACAAAGCTCTTATAAAGTTAATTTTGAGTAAGCTGTATTACTATTACATTAAAATTAAACAACAGTTGAATATAACAACATTTTTAAGTGAAAAACTATGTTATAATCGACATTACCATATAAATTGTGCTATTTTATTATTATGTTTCCATAGTTATGATAAAACAATTAACTAAAGATGCTCACAAATGTTATATTTCTGGTCGCCACGATTGCAAAAATCTTCTCAAACAATTCGGCATATTGAAATTTTCAGATGATGAATAAAGAGTTAGAAAATATTTACAGTTTTATTAGAAACTGTAAATTAATTTTTATTTATAATATTGGTAAAATGTTAAAGTATAGTGTTGTTCATTTAGAAGTACTGTAATTAAGTCGTAGTAAACAGTGGAGATATTCAGCGGGTTCGCACAGGTTTGGCCGAACCCGTTGTTAAAATTTTCAGTTTTCCGAACCTTGTTAAACACACGGAACATTTCTCAGTGGTTTTGTTTTTTTTTTAAATATATTAAAATATATGTATTATACTCTGTAATACTACTAAACTAGAGCCTTATACCCCGTTTGCACCGAGCATTTCAATCTAGATTGTGAGCAAGGTCGGGGACTATGTCTTGATGCAATCTCTCTCGACCGTTTCCGTCTCGACCGAAACAAGGTTTAATTGCGATCGATTCAAGAGAGTTCTCGAAACTAGATCCAGTCATAAGAGAGATCCCACAATCTCACGCGCGCGAGATAATACAAGATGGCCGTGGAACACGTGTTGGGCTATGGACAGCGAAATAAAAAGGATATTGTATTTCGAGACATGATGACATCTGTCTATTATCAGCAGTGCCATTCGGGGTGAAAAATTTCTCTGCCTAAAAAAAAAAAAAGAAAGGTCAACAGCACTAATATACTATTGTTACCTGGTCCTGGCCCAGGGCCCCTTACGTTTCAAATACACCACTGATTATTAGATATATCGCGAGAAAAGGTATTGTATTTATTTCTAGCCAAAACTTCCATTTCGTTTGTCAGTGATTGTCGGGGAAAAATTTTCTGCTAGCGAACCCTTTGTTAACTATTTTGAATATAACCACTGGTAGTAAATGAGCCGGAACAGTTTTGATTTTCAAAGTGCATTCCAATAAAATCATAGTTTACTGCATAGTTAATTTGACACTTAAATACAAGTTTTGGTTAATGTAACCTTTGGTGCCAAGATGGCGGCTCGTCTCTGATTCCAGCAAGGGAACAGTGGGATGCACGTTCCAACCTAACCTAACCTAACCTTCTAATAAATTACCATAATTATTAGCAACCAAATTATTACAATAGGTTAGGTTAGGTTAGATCGTGCGTCCCACTGTTTCCTTGCTAGAATCAGAGACGAGCCACCATCTTGGCACCAAGGGTTACATTAACCCAAGTTTTAATATTTAAGACGTACAGAGATTTTTATTCATAATTAATATTTCTAAAAATAAATCAATTATAAGATAATTTATATAAATTTATATTACGAACAGCCAAATGTCAACTGACAAGTTTAATAGTTGCAATTAATTACTGATTAATAAAAAATGTTGGATTTGAGCCAGAATGGCTGCGACAATCTGTTATACAGCTAACGGCATAATTGCTTTTCCTTTGTCGAATCACCGAATCAGAGTTCCGTCGATTCAACAATATAAAAAAGAAAAAAAGAAATTATTAATCTCAAGTGTCTGCTCTAAATAGATTTTTTTTAAAATTCATTTTTAATTAATTAATTCCAATGACGAAAATTGTAATTAAAGGAATTCAAATTTATGTAGGCTACTCGACTACTTTAAACTTACCTCTAGAGATGATTTAGCATTATTACATATGACATGTTATCTCTGATGTAAGTGTTTATTAGCAAAATAATCAGAAGGTAAAATAAATTTGTAACATCAAGACTAAAAATAGTGAAAAATGTGTTGTCTATTAATAATTCAAAATCATTTATTCATCGTTAATTTGATAAAATAAAAAGTTGTTAATTGAGATTCGGTCGGTGATAAAATTCCTTTCGACGCTTTTTTAAAATTATTGTCTAATTTTTTTCTATCGGGCTATAGGTTAAATTTAAGCCATTAAGTAACTTTAAATGACTTAAATTAGCCTATAATCTAATAAAAATTTAGTAAGAATAACTTAGCAATAAAAATTTAACTTCAATCAGGTAAAAATCAATTAGTAATTTTCTTAAAAAAACAATAAATATTTGCCATTTAATTTATTTTCAATATATTTATGAAATTAGTTTCAGTTCAACTGATTATTTCATTTCAAAAACTTTTAGAATATGTATTTCGATTTCTTTCTTTTGTGACATTTGAAGTGCAATATGTTATTTTGCAATGTAATGGTGAAGAAATGTTACCTTTATGCTTACAAGAGTAAAATATCATTAAAATATTGTTTCTTTTCTGTAATAAACTAAGTACTTTTGGATGTACCTGTCCACAACAGTCAAAAACCCCAAATTTCCTGGAATTCCGGTTTTCGATTCTGGAGATGTCTGAAAGCAGTCTGTTATAAGTAAGAAAAAATATTTTAAAGGTAAGCAGAAATGTAACATTTTATTTATAATATGGAGTTGGTTTGTTATTTAGTAATTTTCAAGGCAATTTTGAAATACAGATTGCAAACACTGATAATTGTTATAATTAAATTGTTTTGTATATACAGTCTTCCAAAAAACAATGCTACCGTTTTCAATTACCGTAATTATGTTAATTATTATCCGAGAAGTATATGACGTATAGCAAACGATACAGTAATCATCTAACTTTCGTCCCCATCTGCATTCGAACGTCTCATCATCTATTCATTACCTGTAGGAAGTGACATAAATGAAAATGGCAACTCCATAACAGAGAAAGAGTTTTGTGTTTTGTGAAGGCGAAACCTATCGTAAAATGTCGGAATAACTCGTTACCGTGCAACACGAGTAATCGGCAGATGTACAATTGTGCCTGCCACAGGAGGAATGACAATTAGTGATGTAACAAATAGTATATTCGGCCAAACTATTCGGCTTGATTAACGCACGTACGAAAACTGGCACGCAAACTGCATTATGGCAAGGATCGCGCACCCTGCTCTCTTATTGGCCCGCTGTCACTACAATTTTTTCTTCCAGTAGGTCTAAATTATTAAATTTATTAAATTAAATTATTAAATAATTTAGACCTACTGGATATACTATTTGTTACATCACCTTTTAATTAATTAAATTATAATTATTAAAGTTGATATGAGATGGAGTCTAACGTCTACCTCTAGTACCAAATTGGTTTATAATTTATGTAATAGCCGTGAATAGCCCGATATGATTCGGCAGTTGTTGGTATTTAGATGTAAGTTATAACTTATAAGTTATTTTATTTGCAATCGATCTTTTTAACTCTTTAATGAAGCACTAAAATTTTGTTTTTACTACGTATTTGTAGACTGAATAGTACCCCGAGGATATACTTTAGTGGGGACGTATGGTCTAGTTTCTCCCCAGTTGTGGAACAGTTCAAATATATTATTGGGGCATTTCTATTTGTGAAGTTTTGTGATATTTTGTTGCTATTGTTTTTGTCAATATTTTTAAAATTAACATGATTTCAAATGTTTTCTTTTGTATATAATGAGAAATGCTCATTCTTTGCTTTATATATAAAATAAATTATATATTAGTTACTCATCTTCTAGAAATAGATAAATAATTCTTTCATTAAATACGACAAGTTTCAATAAATCATTTTGTAAATCATTTTAAAATATCGTAAAATATATTAAAATATACGCGAATACGAATATAACGTAATTAACTAAACAATAACATTAATGCCCGATACATTCTAACCTACACGCCATCAATGCCATAAGATATCGGGTTAGATAAAGGCTATATTATTATTTAATTACAAAATAATTTAATACTAGAGTTAGACACTATTTCTTACTAACCTTAATAATGATAATTAAATGTTTAGCATTAATAAAAGTTACCAAATTGATTAATTTACTGTGTTTTTGTTATTTCTTACTCCTGTTTTTAGGTATTCGGTATTCGGCCGAATAGTGATTAAATATTTGGTATTTGGCCGAATAGCGAAAAATAGGCCGAATACCGGGTAGTAACCGAATATTCGTTACATCACTAATGACACTGAATATGTCTTAGTGAGTGTAAGAAGAATTTGACTATCCGATGTTTTAATGTACAGTACATTATGATGTTCTCAGATAATACATAATTACAATAATTTAAAATGGTAGCATTCTTTTTGGAAGACCCTGTACAATAAATGAATTAAAATCAATATCAAATCTATGAACAAAATAACTATGTTTATTTTTTGATAATTCTAATATTTTTGAAATTAATCCATTCTAAGTACCTAATATTGAACTGTTTCAAGGTAATAAAAGTGATTTAAAAATTTTTAAATTTGTGTCTAAATAATGCATACAAGATAATGGAAAAATTAAGATATAGAATAAATTAGATTGAATCGATTAAATTAAATTATAATAATGGTAAAATTTAATTGAGAAAAGTTTAAATCTTAATTCTTTGTTTAGCAGCTGTCGACAAATCGAAAAACAAAATATCTGATTCATTGTCGGCTGCCAATGACCAGCGACGTTGCGAGGGGGGTGCAAGGGGGTGTATCATGCACTGGGTGCCACTCGCAGAGGGGTGCCCAAATGGTCTCCAAGACAAACTATATGTTTCTGGAGGAGTGAGAGGGGTGCCAATAAAGTGTCGGGCGCCAGTTATGTTCTCTACGCCACTGCCGATGACATCAGACCTTTCAAAGTTCTGAGCTGGTTTCTAAAAGGTGAATGATTCAAATCCATTTGTCATTCAACATCACACTGTATTTTGCATCTTTAACAATTGATAAAATTTTTCCTATCTGTATCTGGTTAAAGGCTTTATCTCATGTTTGAAATATTTCTAGAATTTTTTTAATTCACTGTTTATATTTCATTTAATTTCATATAAAAAATATTTACAAAAATTATATAAAAAGAATTTACTGACATCTTTGACAATTTAATACTATAGCTATGCACGTATATTATGTCCAATGATATACACACACTCATCAATAAAAAACAATTAAGTGAAAAGGAACAAAATGAAACTTTGTGTAAATGTAATGACAACAGTAATAAATGATTATTAATACAATACAAAGCAAAGGGACAATTTTCTTAAACATCAGCACAAATTAAAGAACTTTTAGTACTTCATAGGACCTCCTTTTGCATAGATGTGACAAGGTGGCCAGATATGGCAGCTTATAGGCACTATATACTATCCTGCAATAGACTCGCCCACAGATATTGCAACTGCTGCCCCAGATCCTTCATATTCATAGGTAGCAGAAGTTGACATTTCATCTGGTTCCATAAACGTTTGATTGGTGACAATCTGAAAACCAGGCAGGCCAAGGTAGTGTGGCAATGTGGCATTCCTTAAAAATCCTAGCTGTGTACAGCCAAGTATTATCTTGCTAGAAAATAACTGTTTGCAGCCCTGCCACGAAGGCAATACATGTGTTAGGGATGTTCCTTGCACAACTACTAGGGGTAACCAACTGTCATATGAGATGTTCTGCAGATCAGCACACCAGTAGTGGGAATGGTGACTCAACAGTCTATCCTGTCTTTACTGTTCTATTGGCAGTAAAGACAGGACAGCCGAATGCTGAATTTTGCAGTAATTGGATATTTCTATCTGAATGAGTAACTGTTTTTTTTATCAAGATCTGAATTTTTACAAAGAGATTATTTATAGAAGACTTATTAAAAATATTTATAAATCAATTTAAATTCAAATTATTATCTTCGTACGATACAATAAGGTATAATGGAACAAGAACAGATTTTTTATTAAAAGAATCTGTGATAAAAGCACAAGATAATTAAGAGCTATATTTATTTTATTATTTTGATATTCAATGTTTTAATTTTAGTGTCCTTAGTGTCCATTGTGCACAAGAGTCATTTAATTGATATAATTCACGTCAATACTCGAATGTTTTTTAAATTCATTTGCACAAAACATTTTTACTTACCTACGCAAACACAGCATTCCGAATAGAGATAATCAAGACAATGGAAACAATCTCGACTACAGGTAGCATTTTTATTATCGCACTTGCACGATTGCGTCAGCATGCATTTACTAACAATGGAAGCGCAGACAGCTTCGTTACATCCAGGTTTTTCTTCTTGCATATGCAATGGAATAAATCCACAAAACAGAAATACTGCTACCCATTTCATGTCTGGAAAATTTATAAAAGAATAAATATTATGTTTCTATCTAATTAACATTTAATTTATACAATTATTATTACAATGATCATAAAACTTAAGTATTACTAAAAGATCTTAGTGATAGCCTCCAAGAGCTACTTGTGACATTAAATGTCTTCAATGTCAATAAAATGTGTTATTCACTTACAATCATAATTTCTGGAATAAAAATAGTCATAAAATGGCAAATCAGGCAAACAGGAATACAATTAATAACCGCAATGCTGCTAGATGACAAAAAAAACTAACGAATGCCAATGACATTGTGAGTCAGTGCATTGTCAAGCAAGAGCAGCCAACTGTTTTATTTCAAGTATTGTGGGAAAACACTTCAAAACTTCCAACTACTAGTTTCTATCAACAGCTAAACAACGAAAGTGCTGACCAAATACATAAAAGTAGTATTTTATCAATAATTAAATCAAACCGCAAAATTTTACAGCAGCAAACCGCATAATAAAAAGTTTTAAAACTGCAAATTTATAATGGTTATTACATACTTTTAAAATATAAATTACATTTAACAGGGGAATCCACAGAAAATTTTCCAGGGGTAAAGTTTACAGACAAATAATTACATCAATAGACTTTTATTTAATTATTTAATGTTTCGGGGTGATTTATCCACAAGTAGATTATAGAATAAAGTATTTCATCAACACAAAAAGACAGACAAAAAGTCCCACGGTCAAGGGTGCGAGGTTAAATATCTCGATTACATTTACGATTATAATTTGTGGAATTTTTTACTCGATCTCAGGAGGAAGTGCTCTGTTCGTTCCCTCTGCAGACCCCACAATATTAAGTAATATTAAAAAAAAAGTCATATTAAATGTAATTTTTGTGAATCTATTTTATATCTTATGATTTTGATACTTTACGGCCTAAATTCAAATGTATAATGCTTCAATTTTATGCAATATTTATTAGCTATTAAAAAGAGTAATTTGCATTCATTATAACTAAAACATTTATAGCATATATTTATCAAAAAGTATGATTAATACAAATTGTCATTAAATTAATAATTAATTTATTAATTACATTTCTTAATACATAAAATAAATTTTTTTTTTTGTTTGATACACTTTGGATGCCAAATATTTTATATTTACCATACAGATATGAACCAGAAGTTCCGTAAGATTATAACAGAGCTGAAAAATTTGTAGCTTCTTGTACCTTTTCTGTGTTTAGATATGCTCGGATACAAAAATACTCGTTATTATTTTTATATAAAGGCTAAATTTTATAGGTTTGCTACATGCGCACAGCTATGTACAGTGATTCTGATCTCCTAACCAGACTTTTGTCTCTTAAAACATTGAAAATATAATCAAACAATAAAAAATAAGTTACTAAAATGTATAAAAGAAATAAAAAAAAAAGTAAAATAAGAAATTTTCCATTCTTCTAAAGCAGCAATTAGACTTTGTGAATGTTTGAACTCCTTCACTCACTCTCACACACAAATAAACAATGAGAGAGATTTTGGCAGTCCTTTACATTTACCTTTCTTAAGTTTATAATGGTATTTTATTTATTAAAAAAATAGGCAAAATTAAAATACAAATTTGAATTTTTAAAGAAGTTACCCTATTAAATAAATATATCGCACAAAATTAATCTCGTACGATTAAATAATTTGTATCTTGAATGATTACATAATGATAATCTTTTATATGCTATCTTTGACAGGAAAATATCACACATCAAGAGAGTTGATAGGCTGCTCTATCGGTTACCATATCTATCTCGGCTATTATTAATATCGTAGCTAATATGTATTTTGTTTTTATTCTGTTTACGTGTTGTTATAATTACAATTCTTTTGTTTTCATGTGACTAACAAGAACATTAACAGTGCAAAAATGTCACAGGCTCCTATTTTACTGCCTAAGTTTATATTTAAATTATTGCATACAAAGTTCAAAATACTTAAAAAATTATTTTTTTCCTTGCCAATGTGTTATTAATCAACTAGTCCCACACACACCTGAGGTGCAGCTGGTGTGGTATGCCAGGGCAGCTGGTGCAAACCCTGGCACTGTACCAGCTGCACCTAGTTAGATCCTGCTACTAGTGTAGAATACATTAACATAAATATTGTGGTTTAAATGCCATAAACGATTTCTATCATTTCGGAATTAGTTATTTATTCAGTTTATTATTATTATGTATAGGCCCGTCAATATAAGCTTCGAGTTAGTTGTATTAAAAACTGTATTTTGTAAATGTAAGTAAATTCAATAATAATAATATTAATGAGTACATCTGACATACTGTTAAAATAATTGATGTTTTCAACAAAATGTAAGAAGAAAGACTACGACAGACGATTGCATCACAAAAAAACGACGAAAGTTATCTCGGAAGGCAAGTCGCAATCACGGAGACTGTAAGAAATGAAATAGAGAAGCCAAGGAAGGGTCGAATAGATGTAGTTGATGATAAAATGGTATGGCCACAAAACATTAGAGGAAACTCATCAAAAATAGCAATCCCATTCATAAAACCATAAACACAAAACAGTTTGAGGAGTATTTTTGTTTTAGATTAAATGTTTTTGACACATTAAAGGCTCATAATCTGATCCAACTTAAAGGACATTACATTTAACAAAAATCAAGATATTCTTAAACTGTTCAGTGTTTTTTCATTCTGATGATTAAATAAACATATTCAATATTCCATATTATATAAAATACTGTACTACTGGCATGATCAAGTTATTAAAACTTAATATAAGCTTGCACGTACACAATAATTTAAACAATCACATTTTATAAATTTTATTGCTATAGACCTCAACGTTTACCTCATTTTAGACTGATAAAATTATGGATAATTTTACACGGACCAGTAATTATATACGAGTACGAATGATGCTTGTTTATGCTTATCTAGAGATCTAGATTATTATTTAAATGTC
Organism: Centruroides vittatus; assembly: GCF_030686945.1. Taxonomy (NCBI): domain Eukaryota; kingdom Metazoa; phylum Arthropoda; class Arachnida; order Scorpiones; family Buthidae; genus Centruroides; species Centruroides vittatus. The sequence continues at coordinate 482,673 of NW_027121163.1, forward strand.
ACCAATAATCAACTGCTCTAGTGTCGATAGGGTAAAATATTTTTCTGCGAGCCGATTGTGGACCGGCAGTCAAAAAACACCGCCGTAGATCGGCAGTTCTCGACGTTTCTCGCGTGGCAGACACCCGAAACCCCCACACCATTATGGACCGTAAACCCTCGAAGAGTTCTGCGGACCCCTCGGGATCTGCAGACAACCAGTCGAGAAATGCAGCTATAGATCATCAATAAACATTTTTTTACAGTTTATCTTCTTAAATATAAATTTCATACATTAACTATTATTAATTTTTTATATTTAAAGTTTATAAATCTTATTCTACGAATTGCGCCGATTTATATAGTACGGTTCCCAGAAGCGGCACGCTCGGATAAGGCGATCGGTGCATAAAATTACTTTCACGACTCCCGCACGCAGAAGGTTTGGTTTATTTAACAATTAGAAAATCACAAATTTTTATGTATTTTAAATTTATAGGTAAAGAGGGGGTCCTTTCGGCCACTCAAATATGCCTGTTTTCAATTATTAAGCCAAATACATCAACAGAATGCATAAGTTTGATAAGTTATGGACTCTGTTTAATGCCCGCATACATCATAAGTAAACACCACATGTATCAATATGGGAAGCCAACATTCATATTATCATTCCAGGGTGGGGGAGTTTCAAAGATAAACAAGAGAATGAATGGAATTCCGAAATGTATACAAACTATTACGGTCAAGAATCGATTCTTATCATCCCCAGAAACGAATTAATTAATGAAAATTCTATCTCCTTTCACAAATATTTAGGCTAATTAGCGCTTTAAGCGATTGTCCCACTAACTTTAAAGCGCTTTGATTGACAAACGTAACACGACATGCAAATAGAAACTGAACACTTTCTCCAACAATTGACTGAGAAAGTGTTCGATTTCTTACTGCTGCACGTGGGATCTCTTCACACCTTTCAACGGAATGAAAACTTCGATTATAAGGAGGAAAATTACCTGAAAGTTAATTGAGCGCTTTCTACGCACATGCACGGTTAATGGAGAGGACGAGGATAGTCACTGGTGACGTCACAAGTGGGTATGTTTTCGGCGCCCGATTGGCCGAAGCCAGTGTTATTTCCTTCCGGCAAAAACAGCGGTATGCACGATATCGGATGGCGTTATGTAATTTTTTAAAATCGGATCATTAAGAGGGTATCAATTCTTTTCTAAAGCAGGAAATTGCAGTCTTCTATCTACTTTTTCCAACCTGAATGAATCTCTAGTAAAATGTAGGCTACATAGAGATGCATGTGAATCTCTATACCAGCAGTGGTACGCGTACCACTGGAGGTAAGCAAGAAGGTTCCGTTAGTCTGCACGCAGAAGGCTCGGGTGTACGCGAGTAAAAAAAGGTTGAGAACCGCTGCTCTACACTATTTAAAATCTCTACGTGTATAGTACAACTGTAACTCGTATCTAGAATTGCATCCCTATACAATGCGTATTCTCATCGAGTCCTCGAAGGTGTGGGCACGCCTGAGTGACCCTGAGTGCCCATGCTTTGAGTCTAGAGCGATTCGAGTACCGTAAAGGCTCGTATCTAGTAAAATTTGCCCATAAAATAAGTCAAAGACAACTCTTTTGGTGTCATTAGCTAAGGAACTCATTCTTTAAAACTGCTACGAGAATGTGAGATCCCGCCCGCCTTTCCAAATTTATATACTACACTTAAATTAAAGGTATGTAGCGGTTAAGAAGCGAAAATTCGCCGTCATCCCTTCTAAATTTGCCACTCGATGTAATTGAAGATGCGGAATTTTAAGGGTATGCAAATTCAATTAAGGGCACAAAGTCGACGTATTCGTAGATAGAGTGAAAGACAGTTGGCGGAAATGATGGAATACTCTTTGGAGGATGGGCGTTTCTCGATACGTTAATAGGCGGACCAATAATCCTCCTCCTATAAATAGACGGAGATGTGCACAATGGTTGCCATAGCGACACTCTCCCTCATCCTCCCACGCAACCTTGTTGGATTAGCATCGCTGACTGTGGATATCTGCCAAAGGTTGCTCGGTTACTGACTGACAAATGTCACGCCAGGCACGCTGTACCCTGTGCGATGTCGTACATGACTTCGTATGTAAGTATTCTTCCTTTCCCTCCTATTTTTCACTCGTGGGGACGAACCCACGGGGATGAATGGATCGATTTATGTCCGAAACCGTCACAAGATGGCACCGAGTGAGTCGAACCGTTACGAAATCCGTCCGGAAGACCAAACACTTCAAACTTTTATATATAGGCCCGTATTCTCGCATAGATTAACTAAACATTCTGCCCATATTTAAGCTATTTCCCATGGACTAAACGCTGTCTTCTCCATTTTATTCTAGTTTTTAAAAATTCCTCGAGTTCTTTGCCTATTGTCTTTGCATTCCATCAAAGTTGTGTTGGGCTTAAGGTTGCACCAAGGCGCAATCTTCGGCCCATTATATTTTGTAGCTAGCCTTTAATTCTTTAGAGAAAACTTGGTCAGAATCAATTCTCCTCATTGGAAATCTCGTTATAGGATATTTGGGTGGAGCGAGCATCACACATCTGATAATGTAATCACTACGTAAAATATTTATACGTATTTAAATTTAAATCATAAAACTTTTAACTTAGTGATAAAGTAATTTATTGATGCGTATCCGTAATATTTAATTCACTTTTCTTGTCGCTAATGGAAAGTTTTTTTTTCTTTTGCGTCAGACTATTTTCAGCGTCGAAAGAAGTTATAAGAAAGAAAAGCAAACATCTCCTTGCGAAAGATGTTTACGACATCGGTTTATTTATTCCATCGTTTGCTATGAATTATTTATTTAATTCTGATTTTTAACTCCGCCCTTTCAATATTCTACTCTTAAAAAATCCAATTCCGTCCGCAGTAGCGTAGCGAGGAGGGTGCAAGGGGGTGTATCGTGCACCGGGCGCCACTCTCAGAGGGGCGCCCAAATGGTCTCCAAGACAAACTATATGTGTTTCTTGAGGGGGAAGAGGGGCGCCAGTTATGTTCGCTACGCCACTATCCGTCCGAGAAATTTGGATCTTCGTCGTTTTCGTCCATTGAGTTAACCGCATTTCTCCTCAATTTGCTACGATTCAACTCTTTAACTGTGAAATTAAACCACTCTCCTTTTAGAGTGTTAACTACATATTTCGCTCCCTATCATTCTAAACAACCGAATTAGCTATATATTTTACTCCCTTCCATCTTCGGCCATTGCGCCTACATTCACCCTAAATTTATTCACTTACGTATCAAACAGCATATTCATTATAAATTCAGAATATTTTTAAAAAGTTTATTTGTTTGTTCACAAAACCTACGCATCGTAGGATTTTCACCACAAATTTATGCATCATTAATTAATTCCACCCAAAAATAGATCAATAAAACAACGCGTTTAACGGACAAATTCTGTCAAAGTTTCAAGTTGGGATTTTCTAAATTGTAAAATTAATTCCATCTGTGATTTTGAACCGTATAAAAATGAATACGCGTGACCAAAACGCCGCTTTTTATTGTGTTTCTCGTGTTAAAATTGCCAGAAACGAGCTCAACTTTGACCTCGAAGCGTAGAGGATACACTTATTTCGAGTATGCGTTATAACCAAGTAGAAATGTTATAGAATTCCATAATATACCCAGATATAGACAACTGGATAAAAGAAAACTCGTGCCCTGTACTGATGAGCGTGGTTGGGTAATTTCTATTTTCGTCTGAGACAAAACAGGAAAAATAAGCCCTTCTTTATATAATCCAAACGGTCGATCCGTGTTCATTCGCTTTCCCCTTCGAATTTAGGTAATATATTAATGAATTGAATGGAATAATGTGGGTTCACCTGTAACTTCCCAGTGTGATCGGCATTTATGGGTTGGTCGGGACACGAGCTAGAGCTAATTTCATCCTACATTCTCAGTTAACTTTTTTTTTTCTGAACGCAAGCTGATCCCCTTCATCATTCGAGGAAAAATTTGTAAACAGCAGAGGTTAAACTTTCCAAATTTATCGTTAGCAACTCGTTCATTTATCATTGCTTCCGCTTACAGAATTAGGGCTACCTGGCACACAGAAAACAAACATTTTTTATTTTTTTTCTAAAATTGCTCATACCAGGAGATATGGAGACAGATCGAGGACGTCACCAAAACTTAATATTTAATAGAATTCGAATTAAAGTACCCTTACATAGAGCATTCCTTGGGCGAAACGCCGTCACAATTGGTGCTTGAGTGGTGGCGTAATGAATCCTTGGGCTTTCCACATCGCGGGTAAGTGGGCAATTAGAAAGTAGTTTAAATATTTACCGATTGGGAAAATATGGCGCCTCGAGTGTGTAAGGAGTGAACTGTGTGTGTGTGTGTGTGTGTGTGATTGAGAAATGAACCATTCTCCCATGCTCAAAGATTTTATTGCGTTCATTCTAGATATTAAAGGTGAGTTCGCAACGTTTTCGGCTGTGGAGCCTTTTTACATGTTAAATCTTTCACAGAATAATGTTTTATGAGTGAAATGAAATGAAAAAGTTACAGATTCTGCTAATACTAATAGATTCTACACTAAATATTAGTTAAAGGTCTGTGACGATTAAAATGTAATTTTTCCCAAATTCAAGTTTACCAATTTTTATAAATCTATCGACGGACCTCTTAGGGGTCCTCGATTTCCAGATTAAGAACCTTTGGGGTACATAAAAATGGTTAGATACCACAAAGAATTGATAGTCTTCATATAGCTATCAAGAATAGATTGAAGGTCGAGAGTTGGATTGAAAGTTAACACCGCAACGCCATATTTCCCCTATTGGTGAATATTCGAACTATTATTTATTCCCAAAGTCTCTTCTCTATCGTCTAGAAAGTATACATACCGAATAAAAGTTGAATACAATGAAAGTTATGGAAGAACTCAAATCCCGGCGTCATTGGCGTAGCCAGAGTTTTGTTATGGGGGGCCTAGTAGAGGCTGTAATTTTCTGCGGAGGGGCACCAGGTTAACTGAGGGGGCCGTGCCCACTCGTGCCCCTTCCTGGCTACGCCCATGCCCGGCGTACCTTCACGTTCTCTTCAGAAAAAAAAAAAAAATCCGGCAAGGAGTTGCGTAAATTTTCCGACATGAGTTAAAATTGTGTATGGCGCCATCTGTTACGCGATTTTATTAAAAAAAATTGTAAATGCTAATGACGAGTAAAGTCTTCGTTAGTCTGTCCCCATTTGAGATACGACACGTGACCCTCCTCTATCTCCTCGACCTTCAACCACCAAAATTTAACAGCAACAATCTAATCTCCCTAGCAGGCAAACCTTCCTGCAAAATTTCAGAAAATTTCGACAAACACAGGATTTATTAAGCTCCAAAGTGGGTTAACAAAATCGTACCCCAACACACACTAGCAACTATACATACAGAAGAAACACCCAAATTTTTTCCTATTTCTCGAGGTCCCCCGAGTCCAAAAACGTTGGGAGGTCATTTTTTTGACTCCCCAATATTTTCCTTCTTCAGCGCCATATTTTACCTCTGTTATAACAGCCGGGAAAGTAAAATGGGCCTTAAGCCCTATATATTAAACAAAAAATGAAGTTATATATAAATTTATATATAATTAATTATTGTGTTAGTTCCTTACAAATAAACTATTTTTATCTTAGTATCCTGGAAGTAAAAGTTACAGTTCCAAAAAGAACACTTCTTATAATACAGTAAGTCCATTATTTATTTACATAACTTAGTTTATTTACATGTTAGATGGTTTACGCAATAAATCTGTATCGTAGAAACGTTAAATCGAGTGAAATTCTCCAAATTAACACACACTAATATGTCTATTTTAATCTTCCAGCCTCTCAAGTACGGAGGAGGGACAAGTCTTGGGTCTTCCGCTTATGGCATCACCTGGAACAAATATTCTAGCAGACCCAGTAGCAGATCTACTTCCTACGATTATAAATACCCCACGAGCAATTATGGGAGGACCAGTTCTGGTTACTCCACAGAATTGTCAAATTATAGAAATTCCAGCTGCAAATCCTACGGTGCTTATTCCAGGTTGAGGGATGATCACCCTCGCGTTGAATCTACTAGAACTTCTGGTTCTAGAATATCTTCTAGTTCTTCCTCATCTTGGACATCTTACGCCAAGTTGATCGGAAGTCATGCAAGAGCAAACGATGCAAGATACGCAAAGCAGTACTCGAGCAATAATCATGAAAGGGGAAGAAGAACGAACGAATCCGAAAAAGGTAAAGAAGAGAAATCGAATCCGAAAGAATTTGTTCAAAATAAAAGGGAGAAAAACGAAGATTCTAACGTAATTATGATTTCTCGCGCCACATCCCCCACGCAGGAGGATCAGTTGTCCTCTTACCACCGTGAATCCAAGCAACACAAAAGAAAAATGGCGGTAGCTAAGATATCCATTGGCGTTCAGGTAAAGGAAGAAGATTTCTGCAAAGCGTCTGCTGAAAACTTTGAAGAAAAATTCGAAAATAAGGATTTTCGTAAATCCAAATTGAACATGAAAAATGAAGAACGAGAGGCAATCAGCAAAGTGGGCCACGCAACTCCCGAATCCATGAAGTTTTCAGCAGAGGAGATAGAGAAAAGAAAAGGGAAGGAGGAAGTTCAATCTTCCAGTAAAGATCTTCAGCCTGATTCGTACGAATCGGATTTCAGCATGGATGAAGTCTTCTGGAATTCCGGATGCGGATCGCTCAGAGATTCCGGATATTCGGAAGCAACAGCAAAAAGCGACAGTCCTCCTATAGGAAAGAAGACTTTCACTTGTGACTACGATGATATTGACGCTTTTCTGCGAGACAGCGATGAAGAAGGCCCCAAGACATTCGAAGAATTCGAAAACAAGTTCTGTAACGAAAAAGTCAGGATGGTTCCCAAAAAGATCGTGGAGTCATCAACCTTCTTCATCGGGTCATACAGAGATATCGATGATATTCTGGGGCATCTTTATATCAATCCCAGCTCTCAGTCCATTGATTATGATAGTGACAGTTGTAATTGGCAGGAGGAACTAGACTGTTCTGCCGAAAGCACTTGTCATCCTCAGCCGGTTGATTCGTGGAAAGCAGATTATAGTCTAGTTAAGCTTCGACAGTATCGTCGCAAGAATGATATAAGCGGGAAGAATCGAAAAACAAAGGTAAGTAAATCTTTTGCACATTCTTTCATGCGATGGTTTTTAACCTTTTTGAGCTAATGGTACTCACAGTTTTCCGCGACTCAACTCTTTCTGTCCTGTAGGCACTAGTGGGCCTTTTTAGCAAGCTCGTTGTGAGTTCATTAGTGGGGGTAAGGGACGGGGCCCGACATATCCGGGCGGAAAACTCTGCAAAAATTCCTGGGATTCTTCGACCCACCTGGATCCTGGGATCTCCCAAAGTCACCTTAACCGTTCGGCACATCTGGCATCTGGTTTAGTGTTATTATGCAGATACAGAACGAAAGTCAGTAATGAGCATTGAAATGAGGCCCCCAATAGGCCTCATTTCAATGCTAATTACTCAAGGAATACCCGGAAATGGCCAAGTATGTCTACGAGATAATGCGGCCTTTGATAAGATTGGATTGAGTCCCTGTTTATGTGTTAAACACATAAATAAAAACCCCGGAAAACTGCACGTGGCAGCCCCCTTTGTGAGGCGCGAACTCGCGACCGACTAACTACAGTCTGAAGTTTTATCCACTAGTCCACTGGTGGAGTCCTTAATGTTCTTAGGTACTCTTACGAGAAGTTCGCAGCACACTGGTGAAGAACCACTGTATTAATGCCTTTAATTATTCATTATAAGTGTTATTAATATAGTTGATGACGAATCTAGTTAAGTGTTAAGAATTATTGACGAAAACTTTCGAAGAAATTTGCGTGTTTTTGTTTTAAGTCGACTCAATAAGTTTAAAATTAGTTTTCATAAATATCAAATGCCAATACCCGCTGTTTCATCATTGATTTTGATACACAACCTAATTAATAGGCTAGCTTCTACGTTTATGGGGCCCAATTCCTTCAAATTCCTGAAGGAATCGAGTTTCAGCCTTGTCTTCTTTAGTCTCCCTTCATATCTGGAGTTAATTTATGTATAAAAATCTAAAACATAGTGATGATCTGTGTCCGGATATAGAAGACCCTAAATATATGACATAATGATCCAGCGAAACAGTTTCAAATTATTTACTGTAATTGCATTTTGCGAAAACAGATAACTGTACACGTAATAATTTCGTTACGTAACACCGAGAAGTCTGAATTTTATTATTTATTTTTACAAGAGCAATGCCTAAAATAATAAAATTTGTGTTACGTAATACGCAAACTATTCCGAATACGCTAATTTTTTGGTGTCTTCCCGTCCTTCCGGGGCCTTTTACCATACTCATAGTGAGTTTGACCAGGCCCACAATGGGTCCAGCGTTGAGGGACGGAGTCCCACGTATCCAGGACAGCCCGTAAGTGAAAAAATCTTGGTGTTATTCGCCAGGATTTTATCCTGGCTTCCCCAAAGCGATAGGTTCAATATCTCACTCTTCATGACAGTTAATATGTATTCAATCTATATAATATGTCCTACTGTACAGGCCCTGTTACAGGAGGATCAGCCTTTATTCCGAGGCCCTTTCGGCATTGTAGATTTACACGTAAACGAATTGTTATCGTACAGCTGTATTTGCTGTACTTTATCGAAGTACAGCAAATACAGCTGTACTTGTGTAGGGAGCATAAGTACATTTTTTAATGTTTGATATATTTTGACAGTATTTTAACTTCGTTTTTATTTTCAGTAGTTTAAGTGTTTCTATATTTGAATTTTGTATTTTAAGTGTTTCGTCAAATATATATAAAGAATTGTGTCTTAAAGAATTGACCATAAGAAATGTGGGTTCCAACAGGCCCTACGATAGAGGGTGCAGTTGAGGCCCATAAACTTCAGCGCCACGTGGCCGGCCCGCTGGGTGGAGGGTTTGCGTCCCAACAGCGGGCAGGCCACGTGGAGTTTACCGGGTTTTATTCACTCAATTCATAATTCCTCGAATTTATCTACTTTCATTTGTAATTTCGCGTTTAATTTTTAATGTATTAAATTAATTACCGAAGGAAATTAGTTTACAATAAGAAATTATTATAATAAATGGCGACGTAATTAGGAAATTACCGTTGATAACGGAGGTTTCAAACGTATTTTTATAGTGTCTAGGGAAGGTAATTATGCCAATTATATTGGGTTTGTGTTGAATGTCGGCATACATAATGCCGGCATTCACTAGAAACCGAGTAGAACGGGCATTAAACACAACGAGAGTTAACAAGAGTATTACATAAATACACTAGTTTTTCTAGTGTGACCTCATTTATGTAAGTTTAAATATAGAAGCTCTTAAATAACTTTTATTGATTTTTATGGCTTATTCAATTAATGTTCCCTTTTTAAATTCTACTTAATATTTTTTTAATAATTTAATCTTTTTTTTTTACTCTTTCCGTTCCGTGCGCAATAAGAGAACTTATTTCCGAGCCTATTGTGGGTTTGGCCAGGCTTATAATCAGGAAGCCGCTTGGTGAGGGATGGAGCACGTCATATCCGGAACAGAAGCACACTAGTGGTCTAGTGGATAAAAGCATCGAACACTGGTGGGATCGTGGGTTCGTGTCTCGTAAACGTGTAGTTTTTCGGGGTTTTTTCGCTTTTGTAACGTCGAAATAGGGGCCGGTTTTCCGTAGAAAGGCCTCCCGGTAGGTATCCTCCCTCGGCAGATCGCCCACGTGTTGTCATAAAGAAATAAACCAAGCTAAACACTCCGAAAAATTTTTGGGGATTTTTTGACCATTCGGATTCGAATCCGGATCCCTCAGGAATCTTTCATGGGCGGTCTGTACCGGATATGTGCCCTTCCGACTACGAGCTTAGTCGAACATACGATGGGTATAGAAAAAAGATCCTCTTAAGCCCGTTGGACAGAAAAAGTAAATGTGCCCTAGCCAGAGGCTTGACGAGTTTATCAAGAAATATAATCCTATGATGTTTAAGAGATTATAGGATCCCTGATATTTTATTTATATCACATTGTAGAGATTTCATTATGATCCCTCATCGTTAGCCTCCCGAGTTACCCCTTTCTATTCATATTATTTTCCTGTTTTTTCGCTGGCAACCATAATGGGATTACCATAACGAAATATAACTTTGTTTATGCGTGCCAGGAGTTGCCCATCCCTGCTGTAAAGTGACACAATACAGTATGGAGAAACTGAATTTGTACAAAATAAATATTCGACAGCTGATCATAATTGAGGCCCACAAGTGGCCACGTTAATTAAAACCACCTCCGAACACTGCTGTAGGTAAGTCGTGGGTTCGTGCCTCGTGAAATACCGTCTTTCGAGGCTTCCAAATTTGCAACACGTCCTCGATAAACCACTCCTTTTCTTTTTAACTGTCTTACAACTAAAAATCGGCAAATACTACGATCCAAAGCGCTAAAAATGCCTGAGCGGAGAGATTTGGTACCGATTTCTTTACGGAAATCTATTCCGTACGCCCATACCAGATTCGGTGGCATTTAGACTACTAAATTAATCTTTAGATAGCGTTAAATAGGGGTATTTCAATTACGTGTAAGGGTTATAGGGCATCCCACCAGAGGCCGAGCGAATAAAACTACTGAAAACTTGTAGTAAGTCCGGGTTAGGGCTTGGTCAAGATGGAGTTTTTCGTGTTTTCTTCATGCTGTAACACCTAAATAGGAACCTATTTACCATAGAGTCACCCCCCTCGGCAGATGGCCCACGTGCCTCTATATAAAACAAAACAAAAACTTAAATATTAAGAGAAATAATGCATAAATTTTCGTCTAGGAACAGGGATAAGTTTATAGAAATGGAAATTTAACCATCATTTCTTCTGCTGCTGCCAAGATTTTTCTAATTTACGTATTCTAAGTAAACAGCGCGCACTTTTGTTTATATATACTACTACTTAAAAATACCCTACATCATCATTATGTTCTATATATATAACAAACAAATTTTTCTTTTCTTTCGTGTAACCATTTCTTCGCTATTTATGCCAAAATTTGCGTTTTTAAATAGAATCCGACTGTCAAAGATGATTATTTAATTATAAAATGTGAAATTTCTAACGTTTATTACCGAAAATATTGTTCTAACACAATTCGGTGGGGTAAGGAGGCTACGCGGCACGTGGGCCGTCCGTCTGTCCCTATTTGGATGTACGCGTGAAGACAAATGCAAAAACTCCTCGTGGCTAGATGAGGCCCGAACCCGCGACCTGCAGTTTCCTATAGGTCGCGGGTTCAGGCCGGTTGCCTTGAACAAGACAATCGGCCTTTTTTGCCCGTAGGATAATGCGCCGCTGCTCTCTCTTATCTCTCTTTGTTTTATTCGTAACACGTGGGCGATCTACCGAGGAAAATGCCTCCTAGAAGGGCTTCTATGGAAAACCAGCCTCTAATTAAGTGTGACAGACGTGAAGAAAACCCGGAAAACTTCACGTGGCCACATCTTGACGAGATACGAACCCACGACTACGTGTTCAACGGTTTTATCTATTCGGCCGCTGGTGGTTCCTATCCTTCTGACGGGGCCACGCTCGAAATTATATCATTTATAAATGTTAAAGCCCTTAAATTTTATAAAATTCGGTTTTGTATAATGATTTTCACATTAAAAAAAATGAAATTTTAGGGCAGTGTTGAGCAGGAGCACGAACCAACTCGTCCTGCAGGTTTTCCCCTATGTAAGAGCCCTTATTATTATTAATTATTTTATTTTATTGTGGCAAGTGCTCTAGGATCACTTGCCACAGGAGTCGTCGCCGGGAAGGCCACGATCACGCCGACGTAGGCCCTACTTACCACCACCCTCGGATCCATCCTGAGGTCACAGACGAATCTAAAACCGAACCCTGGTGTGATACTTAATATGCTAATTATAACATGTCGAAACCAAGAGAAAAGTGGCACCCCTAAAAAAACAATTAAGGTGGCACCTACCGCTCTGGGGATCCCGGATGAAATCCTGAAGGGTCGAAATTTTTCGAGGGGTCCCGTCACTCGCTACCCGGCCGAATCCTCAATGGGCTCGCTACGGAAAGGCTTTTTTTTAGTGCCAAAGAGCGAGGAGGGTCGACGACAAAACCCCCCAAAAAAACGTCAGTTAAAAGGCAAATATTTTGAAAATGTAAGTTTGGGTGGGAGATTGAAGTGTCGGGACGAACGAATAAACGGAAGATGGAGAAAAATTTGGCGCCGTTTCAAGACCCGTCTCGAAAGAAAATTGGGTCGCGCGAAAGGGAGTGTTTTGAAAATAAGAAAAACATGGCAGAAGTGTCTGGAATTCTGGGAATATTTGGACGTGTTGAATGGGAATGCGCTCTTCGGGTTTTTTTTCTGTGTGTGTGTGTGTGTTAGCTGAAAGTTTTGCAGCTGGTTTTGCAGAAAGGAAACTTATTTATAATGTGTCAAATAGAAGATGAGAAGATGCAAGTTTATGTCTCTTCTCTTCAGAGTTTTCTGAGAATCCTTCTCTTCGGGGTTCTCACAGAAAGGTTCTCTGTTGGCGCTATACGGGGATGATGTTATTTAGGAGGCCCACCCTCTCCTAAAGCCATAAAAGAACCATGTATTTTATATAAAAAAAAAACTGGATTTTAGAGGCCCTTCGTGTCACCAGACTGATAGAAGGGGTACCAGTAAGGAACCCCTTTTATTCGAAATTCTCCCGTGTAAATATACGAAATTTGTCTGTTTAATTTATTAACAGAGAATACTTTATCCCAATGACAATTCACGTTAGAAGGTATAGAGTTAGAGGCCATTTGACCCGGTCCCAGAGGTCAAGTGACATTTGATCTTCGGAGACCAAAGGAGATACACTCCCAAGAACGTATATCACTACTGTAATTTAAGTTTTATGTGTTAGGCCACCTACCACGTTTGACTCCTATCTACGTCACAGTAGGATAACATACGTAAATAAACCCGTTTTTAAATTTTAATTCGATTTCGCATCGCGAGATGGAGTGAGTGTTCGCAGATGGAGTGAGAAACTAGAAATTACTCCAACACCTTCAGACGATACACTGCAGTTACAACACTCATCACGCTATTTAAGTGAATTTGCGCCTTTTATACACACCTCTGTGTATGTTCTACTGGGGGTTCCATTGTTTAGTTTATCTAGAGCCCCGAGATCCATAAAACGCTACAGACTATGTGATATGATTAGTAACAATGTCATATGGATGCCTCAGGAAAACTAAATTGTGGGCCTTCCAGCAGAATTAGAACATATACTATAAAATTCATACACATTTTCGCCTATTTTACTTTATCCAGCGTCAGGCAACGTAAGGTATGGGGCAGCAAAACAGCAAAATTAACTCGAGGTCCCTTACCTACGTGGATGTGCCATTCGTGCATTCGTACAGGCCCCGTGCTCAGTTAATGCCCCCAAAATCGGAACCGTGGGCCCTAGGCAAGTGTCTTTCTATAAATTCTCTACATGCGCGTATAGAGAACAGTAGAAACAATACTTTCTACTATTAACTGGAGGGTAGCGATGCCACCCAATTAATTAACCACCCGCGGGATACGCGAACGACCGATCGAGAAACTTCGATACGAACGCTTAAACCAAGCCATTTACTGTTGATATGCACGTGCATTCATTACAGAGCTATCATTATGACGTCACCGGGTATATAACTCTTAACATTAACCCACTTTGAATAGTTTATAGTCGTACACCGCCATAATTTTGACATTAGATAAAGTTAATATCGTACAGTTTACGACCATTAATTTCAAATTGAATTTATGAATTGTGACGTCACAATTCAATATACATTTATCACTATTAAAATGCTTTCCGTGTTTATTTTTTTACATTTATGTAACGTAAATCAAGCGTGTAGCCATTATATTAACGTAAAAAAATGCGAGAAACCCAGCACCTTTTTGTTCTGTGTGAAATATAATAGCTTCCGTGTAAAGCTAATTTCTTCTAGAATTACTTCACCCCTCTTTACTTTCGATTCTTTTTTATTTTATTTATTTGTAGACTTATGACACGAATGACTTTTAGCATCTGCTATACAAAACAAAACTGTAATTAGACTTGGTGCTAAACTTATACCCGTTTAAAGCGTTTATTTTTAAGTTAGATGATTTCAGAGGAATGAGAATATCGAACTTTAACCCTTCCCTCCTCAGTTTGCTCACCTAACTTAAGCCGTGGCACATAAAAGGCCCTTAAAGCGCGAGGCCCTTAAGCTTCTAACGCTCTTCCATCTCTTCATCTTATACTCGTTTAAAGCGTTTATTTTTAAGGTAGGGTCATTATCTCTCTCTGGGGTGTTAAGGGGTGAGATTATGTAACTTTGAGGTTCGAGTTCGATAGTCACGCGCATACAGAAAGGGATAAAGGATCTAACTTAAGAATAAACGCTTTAAACGGTTATAAGGTTATCCTAAGTAAACTGAAGCAGCTAAGGGCTAGTCTAGTTTGCTCACCTAAACTTATGAAAGGCCCTTAAAGTGTGAGGCCCTATGCTCCTAACGTCGTCTCCACTACATCGGTTTTATAGAAGACAGTAAAAGTAGAAATTAGACAAAAGCAGTGATAAATGCAGTCATGTGACTCAAAATTTCGTACTATTTGGAACCGTTCCAAGTTTGTTTCTGGTACAGATTCGCTTTCAACTCCTTCCTAAAATATCGCAAGTTCATCCCGACAATTCTTTTCGTATATTAGCCCACTCGTTAACGTCACGCGGAGAATAATCAGCTCCAGCAAACCCGACAGAGCCGTAAATTATCAATATTCGGGTGATAAATGGAGATTCTCGACCCTCCATTATGGTATAAGATACAAGTTGCTGTGTTTTTTTAACTTAGTGTAATGCCTGTATTCGTCGTAACAACTGAAGTTTCGTATCTTAAAAAGAATGTATACACGCGGCTTTATGTTGACAGTGTCTACAATTATAGCAATGGCGTGCCACAACAGTAGTCGAGAAAGTAACAGTAACGACTGTTGATGGTTGTTTAAATTACAATTGGTTTCGGTAGATGTCATTCTTTCCGGCCCCATGGGCCCTTTTTTTTGTGCCCATTATAGATCCACAATGGTGTTGAGAAAAGGGGCTCGACGTATCCGGGATAGTTTTGTTTGTATGTGGCAGAACGACGCGTGGGCGATCTGCCGGAGGGGGTTCCTGCGGGAGGACTTTCTGTGGGAAACTGCCCCTATTTAGGTGTTACTAACGCGAAGAAAAAGCGGAAAACTCCACGTGGCCAGGCTGTTGCACGAACCCACGACCGACTACCGGTGATAGAGTCTACCATGAAAAACTCCTGAGTTGCCCGTCCGTACTCGATCCCGGATCTTTCATAGTGGTGCCCATCCACTGAACTAACAGTATTCAGTGGTTTTACTCACGGAAACCACTGAATAACCAATGAATACTGTAGTTCGTGGGTTCGTGCCTCACCAACGTGGAGCTTTCTTTACGTGTTTAACACCTAAATAGGGACCAGTTTCCCATAGAAAGTCCGCTCTTGGCAGATCTTCCACGTGTTGCGTTAAAGGGTTCTCTCTTAAAAAGTAATATAAGTACGAGGAATTGGGTGGTAAACATCGAGGCTATTTACAATTAAGGCGCTAATTATGTACTATTATGAGAGTACGTACAATTAGGTGTTACGTGCCACAGACATAGATACTCAGTTAAGGGACAGTCAATAATTGCGTGTACAGTTTAAATAAAGGTAATGGCAAAAGTACAATCATGCAATCGTACCCTTAAACTGTACACTCAAAAACTGTAAACGTTACAAGGGGGTGAGACATTCTCTACGTGAATTTTTTAGTACTATTAATGGCTTCTTCAATGTCGCAGGGTCCACTAACTATTGCATACTTAATTAAAGGGGGAGAGCTCTGCCAAAAGTACATCATTGCAGCGACTGGGACCAAAAGTGAGAGGGAGAGGGGTTCAAAACTGGAGCAAAAACAATGGCAACTAGGAGGATGATCAAGAGTAGCAACTGGGAGGAAGGGGGCGAAAACTGTAGCAAGCGGGCGCAAACTTGAAGGAGGGAACAAAACTGGCGCAAAAACTGATCAACAGAGTCGTAGACACCCTCAAAAATTACACGTTCGTATTAACTAACCAGACTTTGAGCCTTAAAACAGACCGAGAGGAAAAATAATTAGAATGTAACCGTATCCAGAGAACCTCTTAAATTCGATAGGGGGGGTCGTATGTCGATTTTCTTTACCTTTTCTAGACAAGAAATCGCTTTCGGACGCTATAAATTCGGGTTATTTCCCCTCGCAAATCGAAACAAATCAACACGAAAGAGGAATGAGGAAATTGCAAAATAAATTCTGCGTTATTTTGAAACTTTCTCCAAATGGAATTCGCCAATGACGTCATCGGTTGATATTTAGCCCGTGATACAAATCATCTCCCTACTTAAAGTAATAGGAGGAGGAGACAGAAGAAACATATTAAAAAAACTCGGTTATCACTTTTTTCTTCTTCTCTTCTTCTCTTTCTTCCTGCTGATGAATGTTTATTTGACCTTTGATGCCGAGTTTCTTCCATTTTGTCACGTTTCGTGTGACGTAATAAGTCTGGCAGGAAACGAACACCTGATCGAATGACGTCGCGGAATAGCACGCCAACACCGCCACGGCCAAAAGAATTAAAAAAAGAAAAACCACTAAAATAAAATAAAATTCAGGCGATGACACTCCATCCCAAAACAGAAATTATTCAATTTATTTAAAAAAATAATAATAAATATATAAATATATTTTAAACTTACTTATTTTTAAATTTCTGAATATATGCCAGACGACTTTTTCGTTTCGAATTTAAAAAGTTCGGGCGAACGAGCGCCACCCTCGTCAGAATTTCAAATTTAAAAAATAAATAAATAAATAAACTTTTAATAATAATAATAATAATAATTACTATAAACGCGTGAGGTCGAATCGGGCGAATGATTTAAAATAAGGCGAATAAACTCGATTTTTACCACTGAATGGCCGATCGGTGACGTCACCGACTGTAGCAGACGACGTACGTAGGGCGCATGCTCCGGTTCGGTGGCTCCAAGGAAGGAGCAACTATAGGCTCAGAAGCCGTTGGAGTACGGACCGAGAGAACATGGCGACCCTGACTTGTAGGGTTCAGTATCTGAATGACATCGATCCATTTTCTGCCAGTACCAACTTCCCGGAACCGACGCGTCCACCCCTCTACACCTTCAACGTAAATATCCCGCTCCTCAACCAAATCGCCGGCGTCCATCGTCTGTTGAGAGCTCCCCACAAGGTGAGAAAAGAGCACCGTCCGCGGTTTGTTTTTGTTTCTCCCAGTCTTTTAAATCGTTACCCGTCTCCAACCGGTCGAGTTTTCCCCTTCGAAAGTAGTCCGCGGGCCCCCGCTCCCTGGTAGGGAGCGGGGGCTCGCGGACTACTTTTGAAGCGCCCCTCGCTTTCCTCCCCCCAAACGTTTTATTTATTTATTTATTTATCTGACGAAGAGCGTAGACGTTGGGTTGAACCCATCTCCTGGACGGAGCGGGTCGCGATCGTGATGACCTTGATATTCGGACCTGTTAGCCCGGGGCACTCCTGGTTTGGCAAGTCTCGAAACGTCTCTGACAAGTCGGTGGATAACGGAATAAGCGGGTGTGTGTATATATATATATATATATATATATATATATATATTTATACTGTCTATTCGAAAAACCCTACAACCCTAATTTCATTCGTTATAACGCCGTCGTTACCCGCTATAAGTTACTCCCGTTTTCGGTCGTACGAATATTTTGGGCCAAGGACACCGAAGTTTTTCGTATTTCACACTCACCTGCGGGGGGGATCCAGCGTTATAACGAGGCGAAACTGTATCGAAGGACGTTCGAATCGTAACACCTGTTGATACGGCGCGGCTCCCTCCCGTTGATGCGTGGTATATTTTGATGATTTGGTGTTTTTTTTCTTTTTTTAAATAAATATGTCCGTCGAAGGGAGGTTTGACGTTTGCTAATTTTGTTTTCTTTTTTGTAGTTGGATGACTCGTGCCTGCAACTGTACAAGTATAGCGGAACTGAAGGAGACTATGGGAATTACTTGGATTTGGAATCGACCATCGACGAGCAATCCGAAGAATTCGAAGGTTTTCAAGAAAAGTAAGCTGTTTTACGTATATAATATACAAACAAACACACAGAAACACGAGGAAGGGAAACACAGGAAGGACTTTTACAGATTCTGGGGCGGCGTTACCATCACGTGTCTTGCATAGTTAATCGGGTCGAGCCTTATTTCGTCCACCCACAGACTTTTTTTTTTTTTCTTCATGTAGGACAGTAGGATGGCTTTTTTCGGGTGATCGCTAGTTTTATCGATAGCCCGGTTCCATTTCGGCGACCTTTTTTTCCCCCTCGAGGTCGCACGTGACGCGAAAGGTGAGTAACCCCGTCTCGCAAAACACACACATTCTCTCAATAGAGGAGACGATTCTTGACGATGGTCCAGGTTCTATTGTAGTCGTCTCCTTGGCCGCTTTTAATACTGCCCTCGATAAGACGGGAAATCTGCCAGTAGCCAGGGTTAGTAAACTAGAGGAGCGTTTGCCACTATGCCACACGCACACAAACCACCGTTGGCGCTGGTATGGTTCCTCCCCAAACACGTCCAACGCACCCTTTTCTCAGCCTTGAACCAGTTGCCGGTTGCGGCGAAAACACTAAATTTAGGAGCCGAAAATATTTATTTTAAAAAGAAAAATAACCCGCATACTGCGACGGGTGTTTAACTTCGTCCGGGATGGGCCTTTTCGGAAGGGATGTACAGTACTCTCGACAATTACATAATTATTGTCGTTGTACGGTCGGGGACAGTGACGCGTCTACTGGTTTCTTGTTAGGAACTGGACTATACATAAAAAGTTTGGTCGTAACAAAGATTTTATTGCGTCACTTTACGATCCTTTCTTCCCGGGTGTTTCGTCCTGTTAATGATTTATTTCCGACACGACCGCATTCGGGATGCCCCCTTTTTTTCCCGTGTTGTCTTGTTTATCCACCCCTCGAACCGATCCGCTCGATTTTATCTTCTCAATACGATAAATCATCCCTACATTCCAGACGGTATCGGATTAACGGAATTACTGTCGTTCTCCCCTTTCTCCTGTTGATTTTTATAAATTCTATAGAAATAATGGATTAAATGCCAGTTTATTTACCCCGGATTCATCGTCAATAGGGTTTTTCCCCTTCCATATTTATCGGTTTAAAATTAAGTTTAGGCAGCGAAAACTGCAGATCCGGTCGCGAAATTCTATATTTAGTATACTAAACGCATTAACTCGAGTGCCTAACACTTAATTTTAACCGATTTATGGGTTATATTCTATAAAAGACCATCGCTTGAAAGAAGCGGGGGAGGAAAATGCGATTTAATAATTCCGTTAAATTCGGAAAAAATCGATATTTTTTAGTATCGTAGATCGGTCGGAATGAAGCAGGAACTCAATAAATTCCTCTGACTTGACACGAATGAAACTTTGAATCCCTATGACGTCACACGGAATGAAACTTTTGAGGCGATCTTAGTTGATTGCGTACGCGAAGGCGAAATATTTATTCAGGAGGATGTCGAACCAGTCTTACCTCCTTCTGTCGACCGGGAGATAGTTATTATCTGGAATCCCTAAAACTTTATGTGAGTTCAATAGGTGATATAATATACGATGATAATGTCCATCTTGTCAAACTCGTGTTCTAACAAATCACCTAAGGGCTTAAATAGATCTAGAAACTGAATGGTGGCATTCTCAACCTGTAGCTCTATAGAGAAACAACAAGCGCTTTGATTCGCTTAAACTTCGTCTACAAACCTTCGGGGGGCCCTTATTGTTGAATGAATGGTAAACGCCGTTTCTCATCTATTAAATTCTTTCTCGTGACCGCGTTATTTACTTTAAAATACTTTTTTAAAAAATTAAAATCATTGTTTAATCCCGGAATTTTTAAACTAAATGGTACAAATTTTCGTGGTGTACTTACCGTTAAAGAATTTCATGGCATAAGTCGGACTAACCGCCCCATCGGAGAGGCCTTAGCCTCTAATTTTTTTTTGTAACTTGATCTTCTCGTTTGCTTTTTCCTCCTTTTGTCCGTTTGAAATTATATAAATTGATTTCCATAGATTTCATAATTAAAATTCTAATTTACGGATACCGTCTCGGGCCCCATCAGGCTACACATCCCGCTTCCTCCTTCCAGTCGACCCTTCACATTATCACTCATTAGTCGTATGGAACTAGGCTTAAATCTAAGGCTCGATTTAGACTTGTCGAGAACCTTAAACTGTGGTATACAAGAAGTCCCTTCGTCCCTTCCCTTCGTCTTATTTCTTCACGTGTCCGTTTCCCACGGCAGATTGCCCACGTGTTGCGTTGCCGCATCTCATCAAATTAACCCTCTACCTTATAACAATAGAGCGTGGCCCTAACTTGTAACTTCGTGCAAATCTGGCCCTGCTATTGTAGAATTTAATGCGATGGAAGGATATCCACGACAATGATTATGAAGTGGAAAGAGACTTTTATTGAAATCCTGTTTGTGCCCTCCTGTTTCTGAAATCCTGTTCTTTACCTTAAAAGTCCGATATTAAAACACTCTGCCCCTCTGCTCTTAACTAAATCCTGTTTAAAATCCTGTTTATATGGTTCACGGTAAGTAATAAAGTCAAAGTGCATTCTAAACTCATCTTGATAATCATATTTTTATGTTCAAACACGAACTTAGTGTTTAGAACACCAAAGATCGGTGTAGCCTCTTCATCCGGTAAATCTGGCAGTGTGCGTAAATGTAAACAGTAAATAATAGTAGTGAGGTTGAGGCCGAAGTTTAAACGCGAAAACGTGAACGTCGGACGTTGAGCGCCGCTTTCCTGTAAGCCTAGAAGTTTGACAATAGTGTTTGGAAAGTCAATGGAATCATGCTCGACATTCCAAACACCATTGTCAAACTTCTAGGCTTACAAGAAAGCGGCGCTCAACGTCCGACGTACACGTTTTCGCGTTTAAACTTCGGCCTCAACCTCGCTAGTGTTAACTATACGCTATTTTAAACGTTATTTTCTGGTTTAGATCGGGACCAGATTAGCGGAAGAGTAGGCCCTAAGCATTCAAGTTTGTGGGTCAACTATTATAGGGAACGAGCTTGTTATCAATATCTGTTAGAAGAAAATTAAAAAGAAGCCCTATTATTTACTTGTAGGCCCTACTCAGTTGGGTATCTTTCGTAATTTAATCGGGCCCTGGATTGTAATATTTGTTGGAATAGGACAATGCAACACATGGTACTTTTCGAGAGGACTTATAACGAGCCATTCGGGAGGCCCCATACTTGATGTGTAATATCAGCCAGGCCCACATAAAGAGGGCAGCAAGGTCCTCGTGCTGGCCCGGCTGATTTGACTCGGGGCCCCGGATACGGAGCGCGCCCAAATTTAATCCATTACGTAGAAAAATGGGGCTCCCTGATGTATTGTCTAACGTTATGTAATTTACGTTAATGTTTGCGCGTAGGAATTCGATTAATTTGATACAATAACGTGTTTAAAAAGCGCACGATGAATAATAAAATAAATTATTTATGATTATGCCATTGTTAAGAGTATCATTTATCATCCCCAATTGCGTAAAGTTCGAAGGAATTTCATAGATTTAATATTCTATACGACGACGATGATGATGTCAGCTCTTGTCAAATTCGTGTTACCTAAGGGCTTAGGTATGGATCAAGTTATTGAATGGTTAAATCATTCTGTTGTGAAACAAGAAATGCTTTGATTCGTTTAACGGGGGCCACTTAATTTCGTTTAAAAAATAGTGGGGACTACTTCGGAATTTCATGAGTTATAAGGAACGAGTTCCTCCCAAATGAGATGCAGATTATATATCTCAGTTTATGACTTATAAACGTAACCGGTGACGAATCAAGAATGCTGCGAAAGAATAAGCCCTAATAATCACGGTCGTAGCCAAAAACCTCGATAAAGCGCCACTCTCGCATAGAGCCAATGAATACCGTTAAAGGATCTACGGTTTTGCCTTGTTAACGGCATTTTTAAGCTACTCAAACGTGAGTTTAGGCATTATTTTTTGTTGTAATTTTCATTGTTTAAGGTACTTCGTTTTAACGCCAATTTCAAGTGTTCTCAACGGAATTTCGTTTAAAAATAAACAAAAATCACGCTTGTTTTTTTTAAATCTTATTTGCGCGTTTTGAAGTATTTTGTCTTAATTATTATCCGATTTAGCGCTAAACCGAAGTGCCTCGAACGATACGAATCGGAAACGAAGTTCGAGTTTAGGTGTTTGAATTTCACGTGGTTTGACGATAAACAATGCCATCGTAGATAACTAATATTTATGGGAAAGGTCTGTTACCCACGAGTATCCAATGGTGCTATATCGAGGCTCGGCCGTATTCTTACGCCACGCCGGTCAACTGAAGCGATCGACTGTAGGATATAGCTGTTGTATTCTGGAAAGGATAATAAATTAGTGTTCAATTTTCCCACCCCCTAATGAAAAATAAGCTTAGAAGGGTGTCGAATTTAGATTAAGTCCGAGAAGAGGCCCTTTAATTTAGGTTAGGTCGAACGGAGAGTTACGTACGGTACAATACATACATAGGCGGGGGCCCCATTCGTCTCCGTTCGCGAGGCCCATTCTGTTAACATTCGATATAGAAGAATTAGGTGGGAAAGAGAGTTATTTGGCGATACAATGGGCGGCCATGCGTACTTCCCCACTATGCATCAGGCCGGAACACTCGTAATCTCGAGTAACACCCGCTATCTGGAAAACACCACTTCACCGTTTACTCTTCGCATATTTGCCTTTTTAAATTTAGAAGGCCAAGGATTCGCCTCTCTACACCGCGAATAATCGGAACGCTAACGTGACGTAACGCAACAATCGGCGTAACCTACCGACTGTTACGCAGCTCCGGGTGCATTCACCAACAAGAAATACCCTCGGTATCCTGGAAAGAAAGCGAATTTCGCAAGCCGAACGCACGGAAAATCGAACAGATAATATGGGTAATTGTTAATAGGCTACGCCATCCTGTTTCATTCATTTGCACATTCCGTTTCGGTTCGCCGAACCCTAAAGGGACTTAAAAGTCTTCCTTTCCCCCTTTTTTTAGTTCCTACTTTCTCTGTTTGCGTTTACTACATTTGTATTTTTTATGTTTTTTTTTATTCCCTACAGCCGAAAGAACGCCATTATCCTACGTACTCAGCTGTCCGTTCGTGTCCACGCCATCATAGGTAAGGATTTGTTTTATCGATAAATTGGGCAATTAGCCAATGAAAAACTAATTAAGGCCCATCGCCGAACGGTTAAGACACAATTTAAAAAAGCTCTCAAGGACGCGAAGTGTCAGTGCATTTCCTCTCACCCCTCCGCTAGGAATTCGCCTAGACTCCACTGACGTCATTCTGTCAACACGCTTGGAATCCTTTTTTCCTCACGAGGAGATTCGTGACATCGATAGCCCGTATCCAATAATAATACTAACCTCTTCCTCCCTCGGGATGGAATTAGAAGTATCTGTCTCCCGTTTAGGGATGGACGCGCTTCCATCCCTAAACGGGGGGAGGCGAATCTATCGAGGCGAGTTGCGGTTTTTAAAAACAAAATTGATTATCCTGTTATTCCCCGCTGGTGTGTTCGACTGTCCCTATCTCGAAACTGCTTTTATTGGCTGACTGCTTCGTCTGGTTTTCTTTACCTCAGGGCAAAGGTGTGATGGAAAACTCGTTTGACCTGGAAAAATAGTTGATGAAGTCTTGTGTAGGCGTTCATCTCTATGCCCGTGTGTGTCTCTTTCTGTTTCGCAATTATTATTATTCCTATCGGTTTACTTGTTAATCATTCGTTTCTTCCCACCAGTTGAGTCATAATTTGTCACTTGCACACACACACACACACACACACACACACACACACACACACACGTATACACAAGCACGCACTGGAATACTGTTCGGTTGCCAGAAAATATTTACTGTTTATAAAACTAAGTTTCACAATTTTTGGAAAGAAGTGTTGTTTTTGGACACATTCCTAAAGCCCCCACTCTACAAGTTGCCAATACCGGAATGTAACTCCGATTTTAATAACATTGAAATTATGTTGGGGTGGAAAGTTTAACCTTTTTTTTTCCTTTTGGCAAAGTCGAGGAAAGCTATAAATACGAGTAAAGTATGAAAAGGCAGGTGTAAAATTCGAAATTTTGCCCTGTTTATTTCCGATTACGCGCACGTACAACCCTCGAATACATTGCCGTAAAGTACACTTATTATAAGTGTAAATTCTTCCTTAATAAGAGAAATTCATGGGTTAGGATCACGCCCCGATATCGAATAAGTGTGTGTTCCTCTTAACCGGCGATGGGAGCACACCCTGATATTAAATACTTATCGTAACCTGATATAAAAGAGACAAGTGGAAACGCCGATCTAGATTCTTCCATAACGGTTTAATCTACATAAATGGTATCGGCCGATTAAACTGGGTGACTTCTAATTCCTTTTCTGTAAATTCTGTGCTAATTCGATTCGGTGGGAAGTGGCGACTCGGTTAGTGGGCCGAGAAATTTACTTAAAGAAATCGAATTCTGTCCAGATTTCTTTGGAGGATTTCCAAATTTGTATCCCAAAATTGCTGCAGTTGCATAAACGACGCACCAATAGTAAAGGTAACCTAAATTTTATTAAAAAAAACGATTTGAGTTTATTACATCAAATTAAGCTTTTTGTGTCACATAAAAGTATAGCTCAAATATTCATCCCATTCTACTTTTTTTCTTCCAGAAAAACTTGTAAACTCTACGGGAAGAGAGTTGAGAAGAGCATTATTTTCCCTAAAGCAGATCTTTCAGGTAAGAACAAGATTTTAATAAGTGGGCTAATTAGGATTTATGAGCAATAATTCAATGTAAGTAAGGAAAAAAAATGAGTCAACTCAGGAACTGGTTCTGATGTAGGTGTTGTTGATTCACATCAAAATATGAAGAATTATCATTATTAATTTGAAGAATTGAACCATAACAATTAAAACATAATTAAATATACATTTATCTTTCTAAGAAGTTTCTATTTGTAAGGATTAGTAGCATAATGGATTTGACTGTTTAATTCATTTGTCAAATGTTTTAAATATTTGCAGGATGATAAAGATTTGGTTCACGAATTTGTACAAAATGACGGACTGGCCTGTCTCATCAAAGTGGGCTCCGAAGCCGATCAGAACTATCAGAATTACATTTTACGAGGTAAGATCCAAATTAATCCAAATTATGATTTAAATTATTTTGCGTTACGTTAATGTTTTACCATATCTTTAGTAATATCCTTATTCGTGGCTATGTCCAGGAAGGATATGTGTACATCCTGTCTCTCGAGTCCATTTCTGTTCGTCACAAGCCCTTGATCGTAAAGGGAACGGGGAGAACGTGCGTCTCCTTTGTCCCTTCGATCAAGTCTGTGTGATGAGAGATAAGGATCAAAATTTGTTGGGTTTCCTACAATTCTTATGAACAGACCTATGGACCAAGTGCCAAGTGTCTGTGTGATGACAGACAAGAATCAAAATTTGTTAGGGTGCCCATAATTCTTACAAACAACCCTGTACATATGACATAAAAATTTATTATTAGAATATAATTGGTAAAATTGTTTAGCACAATTTTCAATTGCAAATTATAGCATAAAATATACCAGTTTAGAAAACTAATACAACATACCAAACATTTTATTACTGTTTTTACAGCTTTTTAATATTGTTTAATAGGAAATTTCATATTGTTTAACAAAATTTAAAAAAAAAAAGAAAATATACATAATTGATATCGGTTATAATTTGCATTCGTTACAAAAAAGTACGGCATTTGAATATAATTAGTGCATGGCCATTTTGCGCGTTCTATTTTTACGTTGGTTAATGTTATAATGTTTATAATCTCAAGGCCGTTCGTAAAATTGTAAATACCTTTTTTTTTACGTGTAAAAAAATATTTATTGTTATAACACATATTTTATTCTTATTCCAATAGGGAAAATATTTATCTGTTTTAGTATTGTTAACAGAAAAGAATGAATGAATAAATATTTGTAGTATTAAGATTTTGGTCAAGGAATTTTAGCTTTTTTGCATCAAAGATGAGCATCTCGTCGTGTACGAAATGAGGGTACAAGCAGAAAAAAATCTAAATAAACTCGCACGTTTCGTACTGCGTAATAAATGACGAGGTTAAATCAGTTGCTCATCTTGATAGACCTTGATAATACATTTTATATCTGTAACCTAATTACATTATCTGTAGGAAGTGTTTGTCATTAATAATTATTAGTATTTTTTTTTTTTTTTCTTTTTTATAAAGCCTTGGGACAGGTAATGCTCTACGTTGATGGAATGAATGGCGTAATCGAATGCAACGAAACGATCCAATGGCTTTACTCCTTGATATCGTCTAAGGTAAGGATATCAATTATTTTTAAATGATACAGATCTTCGAATTAATTAGTTCAAATTTTGTCATTAAGTTAACTGATTTTAAAAGATATTAATTTGCATGAAGATAAATATTTAATAGCATCTTCATTATAATTAATTGATATTTTCCTTTATGTATCACTAACAAATGTAATTACATTAAAAATATGATTTAATTTTATTTCTTTATTAATAATCAAACTGTTTTATATTGCTGTGATTCATCTAATATGGAGATTGATGTGGACATTATAGGTGGTAAGATCTGCATGCTTTCTTTCACTAATATTAAATGCATGCGTAATTAACTACAGCAATCAAATTCTGATATTATTAACATGATTTTTGACTAATTTTTTGGAGGTAACAAAGAGAAATCTGTACTCTCATACAGAAATTTTTCATTTATTTATTCTTTTTATCTTCTAAATTATCAATATATACAGGATGATTGAAGTTAAAAAATATCTATTTAGAGAAGCAGTGGGTGAAATGCCATCATACTTAACATGTACACTTTCCAGGTTATGGAAAAGATATTTTGCGATAAAAAGTATAGTGAAAATACCTACAACAAAGAGAAATATGGTACTTTGTGGAAAAAGGTGTAAAATTTGCATAATGTGTAAGCTGTAAGGTATCTAACGTGGTAGATAACAAAGACAGCTCTCTGTTTCTTACCAGTATCTAACTGCTTTTATGTACAACTTCATGAATGCAATAAAATCCATTTATTAAACTTTATATGTTGTTGAATAGGATGCATTTCCCAAACGTACATCCGTGCAGTTCACTCTGCTGTAATCATTTCCCCTATCGGCAAGTATTTAAACTGTATTTTTTATTGTCAAGGTTTCTTCCTCACAATGTCGAAAGTGTACATACCAAGTACGACGACATACGTCCACTGGTTCTCTCCCCAGAGTTTTCTGAATAGGACACTTTAATTTGAATCACCCTGTCAGTACTTATAGTTAATGTATTATTTTATATTAATTCCTATCCACTCCATTGTATTATATATATATTTAATATAATAATTTATTAAATATTGAAATGTATCTTTAAGTGAGTTACTAATTTTGGAAATATTAAATATTTTTTTAGTATCGTTTAGTGGTTAAAACCGCACTAAAATTACTATTAGTATTTGTGGAATATACAGAGTCTAACAGCATTTTATTAATGAATGCTGTCAATGTCATTGATGCAGAACGAGGTAAGGACATATCTTCTATATAATTAACTTTTTTTTAAATATTTTAAATTATTCTAATACTTTAATTGGATTATCATATATATTTTTAATTAGTTTGCGGTTTTTTATATTTAAAAAATATACTGGAAATAATTCTATAATAAATTGTTTTATAAATTATGGCACTCGAACTAAGATTTGATATATAAGAACATTCAAATGACATACTTGAAAAAACAATTACAAAAGTTGTTTTGCCTTTTACTGTTGAGTGATAAATATATTTATGCTCTTTCATTAACAAGATTTCAATTAAAAAAATAAGAGTTTACAAAGATTATTTAATTATAATTTAAATATAATCCAATATAAGATTTAAAAAATAATAATATTTTAATTAAGACAAGTAGTTTATAAGACAAAAATGATGTGTGAATGTCTAAAGTGGAGGAAATATTATTACAGTCAAACCTCTGACCAAGAGCTACTAACAAAAACATAAAAAATGTTCATTGTTTGGAGGTTATTTTGTATGCATTTTTGTTAAAAAAAAGATTCCCGAAAAAAATGGCTGCTATTTAGCGGTGGCCATTATTGGAGGTTCGACTGTGTTTAGTAATTGTTGATGATAATGAAGTCTCATTGCATTCTCTTATTACTTTGATAATTTAATTAAGTATGTTAAATATTTTAATATGTTTATCATTAGATTAAATTGTCTAACATGTCTATACAAAAGTAAGAACTGTCAGATTTTAATTAATTAATTAATTTAAATCCAACAGCTCAGTTAAATGTGAAATCCACATTCCATATAATCTTATTGAAATTAAGATATTTGTGAAATGTCCAATTCAGAATTTAAATTCTAATGAAAATTAGTGTTTTAATTATATTTTGATAATTTTTATGTATTCCAACACAAAACATATTTAAAAGTACAATAATAAATGTCATTTCTAAGCTTTTAATATCCTTTCATATAATACTAATAATGTTAATGTTTTAATTGTGTAAAGTTCATAAAAATTTATATAAATTAATTGCATAACATGATGCAATACTTTTTTGCTTTGTTTTGTTTGATAATACAAGCTTTTGTTTATGAAACATTGTGGACACTTCTCCACTTTCTTAGAGGTTAAGATTGTCAGAGAGATAAATTGATTGACACAAAACATCATAAATTATAATTAATTTTATTCTATCTTTTACATACATTAAATATTCTTCTGCCGTCCGGTTGGAAACATAATTTTGGAACTAGGCCGAGACTAGTGGGTGGCTCGAAACACATTTGCACATTGCGCATTGTACTGTGTCAATTAGATGTCTGTGCTAAGGACAATGTATGATCCAATGGGGGAAACTAGGGCCGACGGGTCGTGTACGGAGGTGCAAACCGGCCCTAAGCAGAAATTTCCCCAAATTGTATATTTAGAATTTGAGAAAAAATTGTATATTTTACATTAAATTATAATAATAATTTATTGTAATTTGATTCAAATTTAAAACATATTTTAACCTTTGCGTATGTGTATTTAATATATGTTAATCTTCACGATTGCTTAATACTAGAATACCATTAATAACAATTTCATGTTTTGGTGCGACGGTTTCTACTATTTTTGTATATTTTTTTCCTTTTTTTTCTTCTTAAAATTAATGAAATTTTTAAAAAGTTTAACTCTTTCTTTATGTTTTGCTTGCAATCAAAGCGTAAAACGAAACAAAATATCAAAATTTTTTGCAATAAATGCATTAATTATAACAGAAAAAGAGGAAGAAAAGATTAAAAAAGGACAAAATTATCGCATCTAAAAATAAAATACGTATATTAAAACTTGAAAGATGAATATGGAAATTTCATTTTTATCACATGTTTTAGGACAATTGCCATATTTCATAAACTAACTCTTCATTCTATTTTAAAAGTGAGCTTGTCACTTAGAGATAAATTAGGAGAATTATTCAAAAAAATTTTTCAAATTTATTTGGCAGTCGAAACATACTATTAGTCACATAGACAGATGTGAGCACTATGTAGGCTGTTAAAAAAATTCTTGGTGGTGATGTTCAACTTAAAATAGTGTGTGTAAGACAGTTTGACTGAATTTACGTTCTTAAATGTTCGGCTTGTTTGGTATGCCTGCCGATATACGTGTCGTCGAAAGATACGTTTATACATAAGCAAATAAATTTAATATATAAATCCTAGAAATTTATTATTACTGTATTATTATTATAAAATATTTTTCAGTAAATTTGAACAATATTGGAAAGTATTTAATTAATTTTTTACCTGTAAAATTTAATAGTAAATCTTAAAATTTCATTCCAATCAAAACATTGTTTAGCTGATATAGCATATTCTCTATTAATAAGACAATAAAATAATAAGATTTATTGTGTAAATAAATATATGTAACTAGATGTTTGTACCTGGCATTGCTCGGCTTTACAGGGGGTGGGCGATTGGCGTATCTTACATTTATTCACTCGAGTATTTATGATGATGAAACTGCAAAACACAAAAAGTAGCTCGAGCTTAAGTTAAGAAGAGGGTGGACTTTAGGAATGGTTCAGGGTGGACACCCCCACAGTATTTTTTCTAGCATGTCACAGTTTTTTTGCCAAATCTTGTGCAGATACATTGAATAGTACAGAACCCTTTATCTAGCACATATATTTATATTTTGACTTTATATATGTAGAGATTTAAAAAACTTCAATTAAATTATATCAATTTGAATTTCTTATTTCCAAATCTATATGTTTGTTATATAATATACTCAAATATACATGGCATTTCCATAGATAAAGTGACCAGACGTCCCATATTCTGACCTCCTTGTCCCGTTGTCCCAGCAATTTTTGTCCTGGAATACGGAACGTTTTGGCATCCCGTATTCCAGGATATCCTAGAAATGTGTCCCATATATCAAAGAATACTAGAGAATTCTCTGTTTAGAATCCTAGTTTATTTTTATAAGCATGTATATTAGTAAACAATTGTTACCATTCATTAGATGTTTACAGTCATAGATATAAAAATAATGTCTTTGGCATCCCAATCCCTCTGGTTGGCAACATGCACCTTGCTACATAACGAGGCAGGTTGACAAATAAAAATGATGATAATTAATAAATAAAAAATTTTATGATTATTGGAATTTTTTGCTTATCGTTAAATTGTGGCATACCTATTTTTATGTACAGCACACAAGCAGTCCTGTAAGAAGGTTGGGTATAGACATGAGATGGGGAGAGGACTCCATACATTCCATACTAGGAATACCAATATCAAGTTTGTTTAGCATAAAATTCAAGGACAACTTCAACTCTACATGCGCTCATGCAGAAATTTTACTTTCATTGGAATTAACGCAAAAGTAATGCTTCGCAAACTAGACCCAAGTACTTTTGGGGAGCAGTGTAACTAAGGGGAGGGCAAAGATGGGCATGTGCCCAAGGCACCGATTTCGGGATGCCAAAATGAACCCACAGAATTAAAAGCCTGTAGAATTTTTTTGTAATTATGTCGAATTGCTGGCTCCGGGTATGAGATTTGCCTCAGGCTCTGCTTTTGGACTACATAAAGTTCTAAAGATCTCTAATTTGAATAAATTTATTTGAGTCTGAAGCAATTATTATGTCATTCTACAACTGGCCAACAACAAATCGATACACTTTTTCAAAAAATTTTGATAAATAAAGTGCGCACTTTATATTCAGTTCCATTTCTTATTAACTTCAGTGTGTCGAGTCATTATTTCCTGTTTAAAATGATTAATAATAAAATATTTTAATCAGATTTGTTTTGAAAAAATATATATACAAACACGATAAAACAGAATTAATAAAATGATTCATTTTGTTTTTCAGTTCAAGAAAATAAAATATATTTAATGTAGAGTTAAAATTGTGTGAGTGAGTGTTATAATTATAGGAAGTGTCAGGGAGATAATTTTCTTGCTTGCTTTTAAAAAGTAGCTGATAAAATAATTTTATTAGTTCTTTTTATAGCTGGAAAGCCGATAGGATAGAATAAACGGATTGAAAAGTTTATTTTAAAATGCTCTGCTGAAAGAAAGGTGTCAAAAAAATATAAATAAATTTTTAATTTTTATTCATTTAAATCAAATATTGCTGTTGTAAAGTAAATATACTTCATTTGAACATGTTTTACATATTAATCTTCGATCCCTAACATTAATTAATTTGTATTTAAAAAGATTGTTTATCCTAAGTTTTTTGACTCTTTCTGCTTCGTGGGTGCTGAAAGGGGCCTTTTTCTGGGCTCGTAGTTGGTTTTACCGGTCACGGACTGGGTGTCGAAGGACAAGGTCAAATGTATCCGGAATGGATCGCCCCCGAAAAATTTCCGAGGTTTTTGACCCAAACAGATTTGAACATAAGACGTTTGGAGCAGTAGGCTAACCAAAAATTACGGCCAAGACTACTATCTTGGCCGTAATTTTTGGTTAAACTTCATGTGATTCTGTGAAATTTTGAAAATTTTCAAATATTTTAGATTCTTATACATTGGATCTATTTTAGAAATAACATAAAAGGAATATAAATTATTTGTTAATTGTTAATTAGTGAATAATAATGCAGTCATTAATAGTAACAAACTTTGCTTTCTAGCAACAAATCCTAATTAAATAGGATAAATTAAAAATTGAATTAAATTAAATTAATAATATCACAAATATTTTCTGAAGCAATGCTTAAATATACATATAAGTGGAAAGTAATTAAATTTTCTAATTTTTTATGTATTTAATTAATATTAAATGACACGAATGATTTTATGTATATAACTCTCAAGTTTGTAGGCATTATGAGAATGTTTTGCACGTCAGTCTCGGGTTTGGTTAGATCCACAATATATACGGCCAACGGCAAGAGACAGAACCCAACCCATCTAGATTGCTCTACCTACGAAAATTTCAGAGGTTCTGACCTGGATTCGAACACCGAATGGTGCCTTCATCATTGGGTCATCTTGTCTTATGTCATTATTCTCAAAAGTGTTATTTTGTAATCTCATAATTTAGTTTATTCCTTCATTTCGATGAAAGCAAACCAGACTAAATGATGACTTTTAACATCAAAATGATGTTTTATGGTTAGAAACTTTACATTTTTAATCATTTAAAAGTAAATGTTTCTTGCAATAACCTTTTCTCAATTATTAAAGATAATCGAGGAAATTAAGTTCTGCGTAAGCTTGAATAAAATATAAAATTCATAATAAAATCGAAATCCTTAAACTTTAAAAAATGCTAAATTTAGAGAAGAGACGTAATACAAATTTTGGAACCTTTCCATGCTTCTAAGAATTTTCAAATGCGCACACATAAATAAGCATTTTTAGATTTTTAATAAATGTATTGTTATCTACGTTGCGAGGTAACGAACGAGAAATTTATTTATACAAATAAGAATGAAAACAAAAAGTAATTAACGCAAGCAATTAAGTGTCGACACTATTTACAGATACCTTTTGTTTCCATTCTAAGTTCTGGGAATCGAATCGTTATACTCTGATTCTATCTTGACATTTCCTGTTTAATTTGCATATTTCATAAAATTTTATGTAAATGAGTTACTCAAGTATAAAAGACAATTGTGGAGACAATGAAACGATTCGACAGATCTGTACCGGTCGGCCGTAAATGATTATAATAATTGAAAGTTGTCGCATAAATTGTCGAGAAGTTGGTTATTGTTGCTTTGGAATTTTTATTGTTGATATTAATTAGGTATACTAATTATATTTTATAGATTTTTGTAATTAAGTAACAAGTTTTGACTTTCTGGGGATTCTTAAAACAATTTGCGAACTGTTAAATTTGTAAAATTATTTAATTTTCATATTATTTAATAAGAACAAAATGGGTTTTGGTCTCAAAGTTTGCACTTTCTTCCTAGACGTTTATTTGTTCAGTTGCATATTTAAATGTATTTGAGCATTTTATATTTTATCATTCATTGTTATTACTTTGAAAGCATTCTAATTGTCTCCATAGCAACACAATTCTATAAACATGTGTCTTCGACAATGAATGTGTATCTTGTCGTCGGGGATGCAAATTCATAAAACATTCAAAAATACTTGGACTTTATGTAATTTAGATTTTCATTTTCTTCCATTAAAGCAGTTTTGTTTTCATTGATACTGTATTACTTTGAATATAAGCCACCCTCAAATTTAAGCTGCAGTAGTTTAAAATTGGAAAAAGTAATAAAAAGTAAAAATGTTTTTATATATATGATTTGCATCGATTGCAAGGTATTTTCCTTTTTTAGGCCTTCAGAATAATTTTCCATCTCTTTTACACTGAAATAACTTATCCTTTGTGGCTCTCCAATGATGCACATCCTTTTTGTCAACCTTAAATCTTTTACCGGCCAGTTTCTTTGGCGCACAATATAACTTCTCATTTGAATTCAGCATTATCTCTAAACTGTTTTTCCATTATTGGTGAGTATGGGTAATAAAAAAATTTAAAATTCAATTCTACACAGCTGATATCAAACAGTAACTAGATTAAATCAGAAAAGTGCGAACAGAGAACCATGAAATAAACTGCTATCGACGATCGTAATACTGCGTGCATGCATAGAGTATAAAGCAAAGACCCAATTGTTGGGGAGTTGGAGATCGGCAGAAATAAGAAGTTAAAATATTCACTTTGAGTTTAAGCCACACACTAATTTTACATCTTAAAAATTAAATAAAAAGTGTGGCTTAAATTTGAAGTGATAAGGTATTCAAGAGGTGCCTTTAGTTTTTATATTTAGAACCATTCATTTATAAAGGTAAATCGGTAGCCAGATGGCCAAGGTAGTCAAGGCAAATAAACAAGAAACAGCTTATTAATGTTACATTACAGTACGTGATACATTTAATGTATTGCCTTCGGTTGCAATGCATGATACATTCAGTGAACTGCACAAAATTGCAATAAATATGACGCATTAATAACGACAGACAAATTAATATTATCTATGTTTCAAGTAACCAAAACTTTTTATGTAAAATTATTTTTGGCATCTAATCAGGCTGTCCTCAGCTTATATGCCAGCAAATGTCAGAATAAAGTTAAGTATACAGAACATTTTAAAAAGATACCTATCATTGGTTTTGGAACGAGAACACATATTGTTGATTTTGTTATTGTTCTCATTCCAACATCAATGATATAAGCTGTAAAATGCTCATTATTAACTTTGTTCTCCAATATTTATTTGACACGTAAGCTAAGAATGCCTGATGGAGGCTAAAAAGACGTTTTTTGTATAATTAAACAGCTTTTGTATTCGTCGCGTTTTATATTACGATGCCAAATACACCACCAATGTATTTGGCATTATGATGAAGGTCCAGGAGTAGACTAATGGGCTCAACAGTGACCAGGTGGAAAAAACAACCAAATACCAATGGTCGGTTGGGTTTGCACCAACCAACGGGTTGACCGGATGGAGTTTTCTAGGTTTATTCACATGTCCAACACCAAAATAGGAGCCAGTTTCTCGTAGAAAATCTATGGAAAACTGACTATGGAATCTCCCTTTGGAAGATTGCCCATTGTATCATGTTTCTTTGCTCATCAAACTAATCCAATCCATAAACTAAAATTATTTTTAATACTTTTTCAAACTAATTTATTAAATAGTATTATTTACGTTGTGTATTGTTGATTTTATTAAAATTAAATTAAATTAAGAATCATTTATTTTCATATGACTTACCTAATTGTAACTACTTAGGAATGCTTCCGTGGTCAATCATAATGAATCTCCTGAATGAAAAAGACTCTGCCGATACTGAATTATTAATTTATGCTATCACTCTTATCAATAAGGTAATATTACGATATTCCGATAGATAATTTATTCATTTGCTAAATTATTTCATGTGTTATTGATACGTTACAATTTAATTACCCTCAGACATTAAACGGCATTCCTGATCAAGATACTTATTACGATATTGTCGACTGTTTAGAAGAACAAGGAATGGAGAGAATAATTAAATTTTATATGAATAAACAGGGAACAGATCTTGATCTTCTGCAACAGTTTCAAATATATGAGGTAACTGCTTGATTTTATTATAAAAAGTTATTACCTTTTTTGAAAACAGTACATTAAGTGAAAATCTGTGAGGCAAACTCTCTATGTAGTGTCTAATCGTGACCTTCAGAACCATTTTTTACTGTAAAAACAATGAGTAATATGAAAAATAGTCTGTAATTAATGAACCACATTGAAATGAAAACACATTAACTGAAAGTGCATTAACCAGGACTACATGTACATTATTGGATGTATAAAACAATGTACGTAACACAATAATATGTAACTATTACATCTGAACTTTGCTCACAAACATAATGACAAAGAAAACTGAACTTTAATTTATATAAAAAATACAGATGATAGCTTTCCTTGATGTATAATTGTTAAAAGATATTACATTCAAGAAGTTGAGTATAATACTTTTTAATGAATTGAAAGTCTTATGATTACTTATAGTATAAATTTCTATCAAAGAATGATCAATATTAAATTTCCTTCTCAGACCATTGGATATAACCTTTCCATAATAAAATATATTTGGTTTGTTGTTAACATCACCTATGAAAATCATATTAAAATGTCACATAATTATTAACTAGTATTCCTCTTAATCTTATAATATTATATTGAAAATTAAAATGGTAAGGTTCATCTGTTGCATAAATATTTTTAGATTTCTCTATCTGATATAAACTTTTCTGTTGGCCAGATGGTTGAGCAGTCAAGGCAGCAACCTGGGATTGGATCCAGATGAATCAAAAATCCCCAGGAATTTTTTGCAGTGGCTCATTTGGATACATCAGACCCTGTCCCTCACCACCCACTTTTCCCATTGTGGGCCTGGCCGAACCCATAATGGGCTTGCTAAAAAAAAAAACGGCTTCTTAGTGCCTGCAGAGTTGAGAGAATTTTAAAACATACTTTACCATTAGTTAAATCAATTTAGTGCTTTATTTGTTGCACGAATAATTTGGCCTAATGTTAAACAATTAAGTTGTCTGTCATACTGCATTAATAGTAATAATTAGAAATTACATTAATTTAATTAAATAATTAAGAAATTTTTGGATGAAAAACTTGATCCAGCATCTTTGAACCATATCAGATAGGTGTATTATCAGTTATTTATTCGAGATTTCTGGCCAATCTTCACTTCCAGATCAATTTAAGCTATACAACATTATACTATACAGCTATACATCTTTAATCATCTTGTTAACTGATCAAATTATTGGTACTTTTTGCTGTTCTTTAGAAAAAATCTATGTCGAATGGACTTTGAAAATGAAAACTTTTAAAAATATTTGTGACTGATAAACTCAAAATTCTAAAAAATCTGGCTCTTGTTTATTATTCAGTTTTTGTGTATTAAAGGGCCATCCATTAATTATATAAACAGTTTATGGGGGAGAGGTCACAAAAAATAGATCATTATACATGATAGGAGGGAGAGGGATTGCCTACACAGACTAAAAAGTGGTGCTAGTGGCATACAAACGTCGAATGGGGCCAAAACGGGCCCTCGATCGCATGTAGAAGGGCGCGAAGAGAGACGGCCCGCTCGGCCGAAAGAAACCCGACGGGCGGACGCCGTCGAAACCTCTCAAAACCCCAGCAATCACTGTCATATATTCCAATCAGAACAGCTAAGCAGGACGAGGTCATTGACCCCAGCAGCTGCAAACCAGAAAAGCCTCGAAAAAACCACAATCGAACGTTTCTAAGAGACCAGAAGGGCGCGAAGAGAGACGGCCCGCTCGGCCGAAAGTAACCCGATGGTCGGACACCCTCGAAACCTCTTAATAGACCAGCAAACGCCAGTGGTTCCAGGAGCCCGTTTCCAACACGTCTGAACACTATTTATTCATATGATCTGACCAGCAAAAATATTTATATATTATTTTATTTTTTCTTTAATTTAAAACTGCCGAGAGGTGGCTCTCTCTCTCTTCGCGCACTTTACAAATGGTTGTAGCATTCGTCAAGAGATCTTTTTTGTCTTCGTTTGTGCCTGATATGGTGATTTGTTCCACACCATCATTCAAGGCTGAACCTTGAATGTATGTGCTGTTTTATTATATACTTTTGTAAATTGTTAAACAAATTCATCAACTATATGTTGGAGATGTTTGTTGTGCTAATTTACAGTCCATTTATTTCTTAAGTGAGTACACAACAGACTTATAAGAACAAATGTTCAGAAAATACTTGTAGAATGTTTTAAAATCATTTCTTTAATGTCAAGGTGATCCATGAACTATTTTACATGTAATTGAAAGGGGTTTGTCAAAAGTACATCGTTGTATACAACAGAGAGAGTATAAAATGGCTTGAAAGCTGTGTACGTAATAGACAGCTTCTAACATATTAATTACATTTAACTAATCAGTATTTTTCAGTATGAATATTTTAAATTGTTTCTTAATTATTTACTTAATAATTCTTAATACTGAAAAGCATTTTTTCTAATTAACAATTAAAAGTAAATAATTTTTTATTTATAATTAACAATAGTCATATTAACTTTAGTGAGCAAAATGTTTACAGATTTATATAAACAGACTTTCTGTTTATATTCTGTATTGTTAAATAAGGTACTTTATATTCTGTTCTCTTTTTATATCTGTTTGCACTTTGTAATTTATATTCAATCTTTTATTTAAATATATGCTTTTATTTAATAAATATTTTAGTTTTGTTAATAAAAATATTTAAGTTTGAAGTACACATTAATTCATAAAATATTTTTATTTTTCAACTAAATGTTTCCAAATATTCTATTCGAAAACAGAGAAATCAAATATTATGTTTATAAAAAATAAAAAATGTGCAAAATTAATACACTATACCCATTTTAACATAAATATATGTATCAAATACAGCATTAAAAGTTTTTAAATACCATATTTACTCAAATAATCCACATTATTCTCCAAAAAATTGTGAAAAAGTCATCATGCAGAGGTTATTCAAAGTGATTTTGGTGATGCAACACATGAAGTCAGTGGTGCTTCTAGCCTCTAAGCATTTTGCTTAGTTTGCAAGTGATAAATTTCACTTATCAACTGGTTTGCTTAATACAATGACTGTCTATAGTTACAAGCAATATTATTAAACATTTCCAGGCTACTAATTTTGTGAAAATGAGGAAGTAAGTTAAATATAGAACTGAGACTGAGAGTAAATAATCTTTATGCTTATGTTACGTCTTAGTTTACATTGTTGGTCACATTTGATTCAAATCAAAGAACATAAATTAAATGAAAATAAAACTTCTTTAAGTTAATTTGTTGTGAAATGCATTACTGCAAATCACATATAATATCTTTGTCGGATGTAAAAATAAAAATACCAAAGGAAATAATAATTTATCTTTTACCGTAAAACTATGCTGACCTGTAAACAGGACACTACTGTATTGAATGATAAAAATTGGAGAATGAAGATTGCTGTTGCGTTATGAGCATAAATTAGTAAAGTATGTAATTAAATTGGTCGAGTTTTTCCTTTTTTAAAACTAGTATTTTAAAATATATAAAACTAGTAAATATGGTATATGTATTTGTCTGTGGTCCTGTTTTGACTTTATTCTGTATAAGTAACTATGCTAATTCAGAATCCAAACAATAATTTATAGTAATCAACTCAGATTAACAAGAATGCACTGAACACTCAATTAAAATTAATTCTATTAATTTTTCTATAATCTACAAAATTTTTTTCAAAATGTAATATTTAATTAAAGGTTTAATATTTTATAATTAAAACGTTTTATTCTAAAAATTTATATTTGAAACTATAATTTTTCATGAATGTTAGGAAAAGTAATGAGAAAAATTCAGTACGTGATGTTTTAATGGAACATAGAGAATTATAAAACATAAATCTTTACATTTCTTTAATCTCTTACAAAGCAATTTATATTGAGTTTTCTTATAATTATTCATTCGACTATTTAATTTCAGGCAGTTCTTAAACATGAAGATGGCGATAACGATGGAAAACCTCTACCAGTCGACATGAGAGTAAGGTTAGTGACATGTATTTATTCATACTTACTCATTGTAATTTAAAATGTTTTTATATCAATGTTTCATTAGTTTCAGTTTAATAGAGTAAAATTAGTATTAACAATAATTATAAGCTGTTGTTTAATCATTCCTAACAATGAAAAACTTGTATTAAGAACAAAAACATTTGAAGTCTGTAGAATTGCAAGACCATAAGCCATATATTAAGTTCAAAAAAGCAAAAGATAGACTATAAAATTATTCATAATTTCTGTCTCAAGTAACAAGTAATTTTAACTAAAATAATCCTACTTACAAGAATATCAAAATCTACTGTTTTTGTTGTTTTAGCTCCATTAAGGAGCTAAAACAACAAAAACAATCTGAAAATATCAAAGCATTTTAAAACTACAACATTCATCATCAGCGATAATCACGAAAAGAATTTCATCGTTATGAAGATTGATATAGCAAACTACATGCTTGTGGTTCATTATATCAGTCTCCTGCAAAAGTGTTTTCACAAGAATCCATGATGATGATGATGAATGTTATAGTTTGAAAGCACTTAGACAGGTTTGTTCATTGAGTTCTATCTCCATTAAAGCAGTTTTATTTTTATTTTCGAATCATTTTAACAATTAACAGATGCCACTGTATATTATGTGAGATTTTAATATCAAAATCATAATTAAATATTTTTCATTTTTGATGCGATACATTATTAAATTCATTTACATATATGAAGAATATATATAATTTACACATGCATGCACTCATATACAAGTTCCCCCTGCTTATGAATGTTCAACTTATAGACTTTCAAACTTACAATTTGACCTTATGTCTAAAATTTAAATTTTGCATAAATTCTGGGGTCCCATTGCCATTTATGAATTGGCGTCAAAGTCGGTAGTGTAGGAGTAATGGCATTTTTTATAAACTTTTACGATTAGTGCTTCAAAAATGCACCCAAAATGTAATAGTAAATCTAGCAATGGAGATAAATGCGAGAAGTGTGGCACTTTTTACCTTGGAAACTAAACTGGACATTATAAAACTTAGTGCATTAGCTGGAAAAAACTACATATCAAACACCTGCTACCAAGCAGTAGAGAGGGGGTAAGTGAGCATAATGTATTCTATTAAGTAAATTGAAGGATCAAGCACTAACAATAACTGGTTATTCTGTGTATAAAAATACTTTCTAGATTAGAATACTTACGACAAAACCTCAAGAACTAACTTGTTTGTAAATAGAGAGCTCATATAATATTCTGTCATATATTTTTCATATAAAATTACACAGGAAGAATGTAAAATATTTGATTTGAACACATACTTTAGTATCTTCTGAATAACCAATAGAATAGATTCCATTTTATAATTTTGTTGCCAGTATTAAATACTTTAACTTTCAAGCAAATAATAATTTCATAATCCAAATAAAAATATAATTTTGACACATAGCAACAGATAATTATAAAGAGTTATGATATAATAAATTTTTATCCTTGACAGCTGGACATATATCATATGACTTAAGTAAAACAACTTTATCTCTATCTAGGGGTATCATATTGCTATGATTATGCTTATAATTAGCAGAAAATGTATATGAACTTTTATTAATATATTTATTAAAGATTTTTACATGAAATTACACTTAGATTGCTAACTTTTTTATTAAGAAACTATTTCTCTGTTGTTTACTTGAAACTGTCCTAAAATTTAATCATTTTTGTTATTAGAAATTGATAAAAATATTGTAACTTTTAAGTCATTTTTAAGAAAATAATTGCAAGCATTCAAATCTTTTCTCTCACGATCAATTTATACTTTGTCGGAAAATGTAGCATTAATTTTTATCGAATTTTTCTCTCTTATTTACTTATAATAATTGTATTTTCTCATACTATTAAATGACTGCTAATATAAAATTTTAAGACATACTTAAACACTTCCTTAAATGATAACCCTTAATCAAATGTTTTTAACCTCGTAATATAATATCAAATGAAAAACTTAGTACATTAATATTTAAAATAAATTCTTAAGCTGTTATACATTTTTTTAATGATTTACAAACAAGGTTGTTTGTGTATTTATATTTAAAATAACCAGTCAAATATAGAAACAGTTTTCTCTACATTTTATTGCTTACTATACATAGAAAATTTAAATTTTTAGGATTTTCGTTTTGATGTTTATTCGTAAATTTCTTATGCTTAATATTAAATATTTTGTGAATTTAAACACAAGTTTATAAATTAGATACATTAATACAAGAGTAAGCTTATTTAATTTCAAATAAATTCATAACGATGTTTAATACAGATATATATTGTCATTATCATTTGGCTGCTATGGCCTTTTAGTATAATTGTCATTTTGTAATCCTTGGCTGTACATACATACATAAATTAAATACAGTACATACACTGTAGGTAGTGTACAGTTATACAAAGATACTAGGAAGCCTCTGCTTATATCAAGAATCAAGACATAATATTTAATGCACTTGTTTATTTTATTTTTAATTAATGGTTGCACTGTGCAACCATTATATTTATTATGTTATTTATTTACTATTATGCATTTATTTAATT
Organism: Centruroides vittatus; assembly: GCF_030686945.1. NCBI lineage: Eukaryota > Metazoa > Arthropoda > Arachnida > Scorpiones > Buthidae > Centruroides > Centruroides vittatus. The sequence goes on from NW_027121163.1 coordinate 525,250, forward strand.
ATAATAATTAAACATATGGGAGCTGCAGCGAGGGTCTAGTGACTCGCTAGCCACAGTTTGATCACTTTGGGTGTATACCATAGTTATAAAAATGTATTTTCGTAGTATATATTTGTAAGGTGTCATATATGAATTTTTTTTTCTGAATAATTTTAAAATAGATCAATGAAAAGGAATTCTGAACATTGTTAATTACAGAATTTATGAATTTTTATTGCAGTACTCTGTCATCTATTAAATGCATATTTATAATGAAATACCACAAAATAATAATAAAAATTTTAAGAAATAGAAAAATTAATCATTTTACATAAGCCGTTTGCAATTGTATTTGTAAAATTTCTCTGAAATATAAAACCTGCTGAATGCATGGTGTTTCATAACTCTTGTTTTGATGAAGCGGTTTCACTAGTCATACTCACAATAAAGAAATGATTGATTAATTCATAAATTCAAATACATAATCATTGTAATAAGGTAAACATACTTGTAAATCAAATATATGAATAGTAAATAAGTATGCACACCTTAAAAATTTTGTGAAAATGAGTAATAATTATGATTTATAGTCCCTCCCATTAGCAATTTGCTAATTTCTATAATCTTCTTAACAATTTAACTGAAAAACATGCTCCGAAAGTTATCAAACGAAGACATATATTATCTTTTGTGTAGTTCCTTTCCTGTTATTTTCATAAAATTACTATCTTTCAAAACATCTCAATAAAAATTTCCTTTGGAAGTATCAAAATAACATGTCCGTAATTATAGTTTATTTATTCTCTTTTATAAAATATGAAGATTACTACTTATGTAAAAATTGTTTGGTAATTTATTTATTTTTTTCAAATGTTACAGGCAAGTTCCTCGTAGCAGAAAATCTCATCCGGATAACGACAGACGTAAAAGCAGGCGCCATTCTTTGGGAACTCTGTCGTCTTCCATTACAGTCAAAGTCTCACGGACCGACTTTAGAAAATACTCCCGAAGAAGCGAATCATTGGTTAAACAATAATCATCATAACGAATCTCCGAAGATTATCGATTCAAATAAAATGGTTAACGGAACAGAACCACAACAGCCAAGTAAATATTTTTAATTTGTTTGTTTTTATTTTATGCCACTATTATATTAGTAGTCATAAGCTTATCTTAGTAGAAAGAATTACAGATCACGAAATTTTTTATTACACAGTATGATTAATAGGAATATATATATATATATATATAAAGTCTTTCTATTTCCTAGTAATTATTTAATGCAAACAGGAATTCATTTCTAAATTTGTTAAAATGAAATATAATAATAAACAGTTAACTTAAATATAAAATTTCAAATAAGCAAAAATTTAAGCCAAGAAAATTGAGAATAAATCGGATCTACCTTCATTGAAGAAGGTCCAGGAAGTAGTATCTTCTAAATTAATTGATCTGGTAGAGACGGTTGGACAGAGATCCAGACAGCGTAATTGGTAACACAACTGCACGATAAAACAAGAGTTACAGATTAGAGTCCCACTCAGTTTCTTCCAGAATTTCGAAAATAAATTCAACACAAGATGGCAACTTAACCATCTGTCTAAAGTCCAAATTGCTTAATATCTTTATAATTAAGTACAGTAGAGCATCGATTATCTGAAACAATTCGAGTCTGGGGTTGTTCGGATAACTGATAATTTACGAAAAAATATATTAAACACAAAACTGTACTGTATATATTTTGTACACACGCCTTACAAATACATTTCTTACATAAAGTAGTACATTAAAGTAAGCCTACAGTTTGGGTTGGCAGGGAGGGGGAGAGTGCTGCAATGCCATAACACTAGCGAAAATTTGAATTTGCCGACTAGAATGCTTTCGGTTAACCAATGTTTCGGTTAGTTGGTATTTGGATAATCAATGCTCATAATTGTATTGTATCCTATTAAGAATCCAGCTGCATCATTCAATTAAATATTTGACTTCTTCAACAAACAATTTATTGCTTTAACAGTTTCATTCTAAAGTTTCTCTGAAAATAAAACTTAAATTTAATGTAATGACAGACTGTTTCTACATGATATTTTATTGCTAATAATTATTTACATCAAAACATTTCTAAAGAACATACATAAATTCAAGACCTCTCAGAAATCAAGCAAAGTCTGAGCCACTGAAACTTTGCTTTAAGAGAATCTTATTGATGTTATATTATTGGGTTGTTCAGAAAGTAATTTCCTTTTTTTTACCACCAAAGGAATTAGTTGTATTTTTACCTGCCAATTTCATTTTAAACCATATTGTCGTCATATATTTTGACAGCTGACATTTCAAGACTTATTTGTAAAAAATTTTGTTTGATTCTGTGCAATTTTTTTTTTTTTGGTGTCCCATCAAATATGGAATATTTAAAGCAGAATTTTCAGCTTATTTTGCTTTTTTTATTACCAGAAAAATAAAAATGCCATTCATGCAAGAAAAAAATTGTGTAACACACATGGTGGAGATGTGTTGACAGAACGACAGTGCGAAAACTGGTTCACAAAATTTCATTTTGGCAATTTCGATATTACAGATGCATCACATTCTGGAAGGACAGTTGAAGCTGATGAAGACAAAATAAAGGTATCGATTGAAGCAAACCACCAAATAACAACACAAGAAATCGCTAAACAATTAAATTTGTCGAATTGAACTGTTTATGATCACTTCAAACAACTTGGTTTTGTTTCAAAGTTCGATATATGGGTTCCGCATATTCTTAAAAAAAGAGATGCTCTCTTTGGTGGGATTTTAAGGGAATTTATTTTTTGAGCTTCTACCAGACAATTCCACAATTGATTCGAAAGTGTGGTGCCATCAAATAGGCAAATTGACTGATATCATTAAACAGAAAACGACAGAATTGATCAACAGAAAAGGTATAGTGTTTCACCATAAAAATGCCAGATCTCACACAAGTTTGGTAACTCTTCAGAAACTGTTACAGCTTGGATGGGATGTGCTACCCCACTTACCATATTCTCTAGATCTAGCACCTCGGATTATCACTTGTTCCGGTCTTTACAAAATTTTTTAAATGGTAAAACATTTACTTCAAATTAAGATGTCAAAAATCACTTGTATTAGTTTTTTTGTAAGCAAAGATCAAAACTTTTATGAACGTGGAATCATGCTACTACCAGAAAGATGGCAACAGTTATCTGACCAAAATGGTCAATATATAATTCAATGACATATTTTTATATTATAAGAAAATTGTTTTTTTCCATGAAGAAAACTAAATTACTTCCCAAACAACCCAATATAATTTGTTTTATCAAGTGTTTAACCATATTTCAATATTCTGTAGTTTCTATTTAATGTTGTATTATCTTATGGGAAATGTTTATAGTAAATTTTTCTGTTGAATATATTTATTGTCATTAGGAGTAAATAGCAATTACTTAATGCTGTAAATCGTTATTTAGCTGTTAATGGCATAACACCGGCACTGAGAAGGCGCAGAGAAAGAGACGCACGTAACAGATCTCTAATTAAAGAACAAGAAGAAACTGGAAGAGAAGCCGTATATCACAGGACGAATAGCGTATCTTCTACAGGCAGCGTCGATTCGACTAGTAGCGTCGAAGATAAACCAGTTTTTGTTAATGAAAAAAAATGTAAGTTATATTTGCTTTTGATATGAATTAAAACCTTTTATAATATTCAAAACGACAAATCCTCATCTGTACTGCTCTATTTAAGATTTTTTTAAATCAGTTTATAATTTAATATATGCAGATTAATGAGATTATTACAGGGTAGTGTTAATTGTGGACCCCAGTCTTAAAACTAAGGACCCATGACGGTCTAACCATATGACACTGGGCTACCAAGCAGACAAGCCAGGATCAAATTTTTATGGCGGCACATTTCTGCCTGTCCCATTCCATGCAACTCTGAAGTTCACTCTGCCTCCTTGTTAATGAATAACTAGATGATTTCTGTGAGGTTACGTTAGTATTAGATGGAACTGGCTTCTTTGCTTGAGTTCTAAAAAAGGAGGGCAATATGAATTATACAATATATTAGGGAGAGAAGATAAGGGGCTCTTTTACCTTTTTTTTAAGACTATAATTTTAATTTAATTTTAAGGCTATTATAAAAATGATAGCCTTAAAATCACTGCTTAATTATACCAAAATTTTGCCTTAAAAGTAATTAAAAATTACTGGCTTTTAAAGGTAATCTGGAAATAACCCAACAGTTTAGTTTATTGAGCTTAGGAAAACCAATTCAATATTGAAAAATAATAATATTTTGATATTTGTGACAATGTTCACTCTTGATATAATAAATAATGATTATCCATTGAATCCAAAGATGTCACGGTAAACTACAAAACGAACTTTATACAACATACAATAAGAGAGATAAACAGCCTTTATTGTAGTAAATATGAGGGAAACAAATACACACTTTCGAATGGAGGATTTGTCTTTGCTTGAAAGAGTGTTTGTTTGTAGTTATCATTGCAGATGACCAGGTGGCTGAGGTAAATAAGGCATCAGCCTTCTGCTCTGGGGAACCTAGAATCAACTTTGGACAATCAACCAGGAATTTTTCACTGGATATGTCAGGCTTCATTCTAATTGAGCATGAAAAAAAGGCCATCAATGTAGTGCTTAGCAGAACATTCCATGCATTAACATTTACAATCTGATACCTGTTGTGAAGGAAATATGGTATTTGAGAATGTCTTGGAACAAGCAGATTTAGTCCATTGTTTCTGAAATCTGTTATATCAGAGTCACGTAATTGAGGATCCTGCTAATAATACAAATCACAAGAATTTAAATTAAAACATTCATGTACAACAATACACATTTCGAGATTTAATTTTGGACCACAAAATTCTATAAAGGACATTACTATACACCAGTGATTCTCAACCTTTTTTTTGTCACGGTACAATTTTAATAATTTAAAAATTTGATGGCACACATGGTTACTTCAGAAAGTACCGCAGGACAACTGGTGATGTCGTAACTGTAATTTTTAAATGCAGTTGGTTATTTAGGTAACATTTTCTAAACGCCTCGGTAACTAACGTCAGTTACCGGTAACACCGGTTACAATTTCCAAACACACCTTAGGAAGGTAGAACTGATTGAACTACTTGTCTGATGTCGTTTATGTTTGGGTATTCGCAGTGGCAGTACACTTCAAAAATCTTGCGGCACAGTAGCTGAGAATCACTGCTATACACCATACATAAAATAACAAAAACTAATTAAAAAATACTATTTAATTCAAACATCAGAATGCTATTTTAAGCATATTTTCTCAAATAATACATTTGAAACTTTAACTACTAATTTAGTTGTTTATACTACAAATTCTTGCAATTAAAATCATTTAATTTATTTCAGTTCCTTCATTAGTACAAAGGCAAAGATCTCAGTTCGAGAGTCGAATAGAAGATGAAAACAGAAAAAATCAAGAACTGTCGAGGTTAAAAGACGATCAAAAATCAGACAAGTCGTCGATCCCTTTAATGAAACAAGGCAGCAGATCTGATATGAGTCAAACTCGTCACGGTCCAGTACCCTATACTCGTAGTGACACTAATAAAAAATCATGGGTTTTGTCCATGATGTACGGAAAGAGCATTGACGACGAAAATAAGGAAGCATTTGTAAAATACTCTCCTTCGCCTCAAGCTGCTGTCACTCCTACAGACAACAAAGCCACACATTTAAGGCAAAAAGAAGAGGATTCAATCACTCTTCAGTTGAGAAAGGAAGGAAGTGTTCGTGATATGCAAGAGAAATTTTCAAACAAACAGGATTGTAATTTGAGGTCTCCAACTACGGAGAATCGTTCAATTATCAACAACTCTAGTGGAATCATTAATCGTGCCAAAGAGTGTCTCGCTGCGAGTACGCGATCTGAACAAAAGCCATTGGTTTCTTCCACCGGTCTGAGTTCCGCATCGGAATTAAAAAAACCCGAAAACGATTTACAGTGGGAACAGCTCATGAAAACAATCAATCGTCCTTTGATAATTAACGATTTAGATTTTACGGATCTTAAAGACGACGACGACGAAAAATTTTCTCAATCCACCCGTAATCTGTAACGGCGGCCCTCCTCCTCCTCCACCACCTCTAGGTGCGGGGCCACCTCCGCCTCCGTTACCGCCCGGGATCGGGATCGGTCCCCCTCCGCCTCCACCGCCGGGAGGATCCATACCGAGATTCGGTGCACCGCCACCTCCTCCTCCCTCGTTTTTTAATAATGGGCCGCAGAACGCTCCTCCCGTTCCTTCGTGGTGTAGAAGAAATCAGGTGGAATCCCAACAAACGAGCCAACCTAAAACGATACAGAAAACCAAAAAAACCGTTAAATTATTTTGGAGGGAGGTGAAAGAAGATCGAAATTTGTTAAAAAGGGCAGGTAAACACAAGACGATATGGGACGAACTTAAACCTGTTCAAGTAGACACTCAAAAACTAGAACATTTGTTCGAAAATAGGGCCAAAGATATTATGAATAAGGTATGATTGCAAACCATTTTCCTTAGATAACATTATTATATGATAAATTTTTAAATATAGATTTAAATTTACATTGTCTTGTCTTATCAAATTTTAAGGTATCAGTTTTTTAAGTTACTGTAAATAAAATCAAAGTCGATTATAGGTATACAGGAATTTAAAAGTGAAATAATCGTTATAAAATTAAAATAATTATATTATATAACTTTAATTTTAATTAATAGCATGTAAGCTTAATTAAATCTCTTCTCGATTCTATTTCTTTTATATGCTTTTAAATAATGAAGCTTGCGAATGTTAATATATTAAATGATATAAAAAATTCTCTCTCTCTTCTGCTGACTAAATTTATACAATATGCAATTTAAGCATTTATGATGAGCATGAATAAATTATTTTTTCTTCTTTGCTACTGAAACTGAAATGGCCATTTGGAATCATCAGGAGGTAAGCAAAGTTCAATATTCTAATTTAATAATTGTATTTTTTAATTTCTAAATTCTTTCATCGTTATTTATAACTGTATTTTTAATATAAGTGTAGAATTTAATTAATTCAAAATATACTAACAGATCGAATTACCCCAGCAGATTCTAGAGATGCAATTCTTAAACGTCGTAAAATTTTACGTGTTAACTTATTACAACCGAATTTAACTTATTGGGGCCCTAAGCTGCGATATTTGGAGGCCCTTCCCCTCCTTCTACTAAGCAATAACACATTTAAAAACATATAACTAAGCTGCAGTGTCACAACACGAGGCCCTACAGCATAGCTTTTTAGCTAAATATAAATCAGACCGTAATTACATGCCAAACCGACTTATGACCGAGTGAAAAACTAGTAATGAAATCAATCAATATTTTTATAAGTCTGCAACTTATCCATATAAAAGCTTTATTAAATAAAAACAATACAGAAGTAATTACTGTTCTTCAGTTAAATATATTTTAGGAAATATTTATTAATTTTCTACGTGAATTCAAACATTCTTTGTGAAAGTGTATTAATATTTATAATGATGTTTTTAAGTCGTGTGCAGGGAGTAAAATAACAAGAGAGAGAATTCTATTTTTTAAGCGCTTAGATACAGTATTTTATTAAACCGCTGAAGGAATTAAACAACATATTTGAAATTTATAATGTGGTCGGTGTTAGTTTCAGGTTGTAAGAGGTCCTAAGCGGGCATGGACTTATTAGGTTCCTTTCATACTAGCTTGTATAATGTAAAGTCTGTAGATCAAAATCTTAGCTTTTATTAGTATTGGATTTGAGACCAAATGTTGAGAAGCACATGTGCCCAAAGTCCTTAAAAGCCTCCTAGACAAGAACTCTGCATTTGATAGGTAAATTATTTATTTGTTCGGCATTATCATCATCTACTGTAGATTATTTCTGATAATGCTTTCATTGGAAATGCATTACAATCTCAGCACAGAGATTATGGAGGAGCCATTTGTAGATTAATATGTAACTTTTTTTCTCTCAACATAACATATATTGTATTTCCTTCTATTGTGCATTCGTCTTAGAATATAGATGCCATAGATGTCCTCATGGAATGACATATTAAAAGATGATTAGATGTGTCGATGTAATTTTTTTTGTATTAATTTTAATTTTATAGTATTTACTTCATACTCGCTTGCATGCTGCATTAGTACTGTCAATATTGTCCTGCAAGTGATCTTATAACAGAGCAATAATTGAGCTGTTCACTTGCCAAATTGATTAACTCTACAAAACAAAAAGTATAAAAATTCCTTTTAAACTTTAAATTTAAATAAATATTGTAGAATGTATTGTTATATATTGTTACATTAAACTTATATATTTAATATAACAATATATAAATTTAGTTACACAATAAAATGTAAAAATAATGACGATTATACTAAGAATTTACAAATGGAGTTAATCGATTTGGCCTGTGAACAACTCAATTCTAAGTCAGCAGCTTGTATGTCGTACCGTCAGTTAACCGAGACCTATTTTAAGACACTGTTTTCTAAAGTAAATCTTGGTTAACTGACTTTAGGATATTCTATATGCATACATGTGCACGACTAAGCTGATTCTTCGTTATTATAGCCTGTAAATTATACACAGATAATTCACATCTTCAAAATACACTAATGTTTCTTCATTCATAGCATTTTCAATATTCAAATGCCTCATCCATTTGGCTTTCTCTTAAAGTACTTAAAATATGTTACATAAAACAAAAATACACGAGGTTGCAAAAGCACAAGTGGTCGTAAACTGTAAAGGCATGGTAATGTATGTTTTTGTTCCTATTAATTTCATGTAAAATGCATTTGCAAAACTTGCCTCACTTTACTATTTTACAACACAAGGTGCCAATCGGGTGTATTTACAAGATTATAGAGATAAGTACCACAATTTCCTGCACATTACTGTTTTAAAGTTAATTTGAAAGTAACGCAGACCAGGGTTCTAGACAATTTTGCCAATTGTGTGCCATTTTGAGTTGTAATCAGGAAATTACAGTCACTAAGCAATTATATAAACTGACTAAAAGGTATGTCAATAAAAGTAAAATTGCATAGTGTGGGAAGTCTGTATCAAATGAACAGAAAGTAAATATTGTGTTACAGTGGATATCCATATAAATAATTAGATGTGTGAAAGATGTTATTTTATGAGGCCATTTTGAAAAGTTCTGCCTCCTACGTGATAACTTTAATAATATGCAAGATGTGCATGTAAACTGCATGTTTGCTGAAAGTTTAGAATATCCTCTACTAGGGATGTTGTTACTTTTCTACATATGTAGACACATCTCTGTCTGAACACACATGCACAGTTGGACAAGTTGTTTCATTCCATCAATAAAGAAATTGGATGTTTTCCCAGCACCAGCGATGCACGTCTGCACATACCTCTGCAACACCGGTGTAACGGCATCCCTTCAGGTGTTCTCTGAGCTTCAGAAAGAGAAAAAAGTCACAAGACAGAAGATCTAGGTGTGTGGCAAGTATGGTAAAAAATCTCATGAAATTTGAGATCTGCAGCAGAAGCTTCATTTGTCAAATTGTGTTAGGACAAGCATTGTCTTGGTAAGGAATTATGACTTTTTCCTTTATCTGAGACTTAAAGAACATCCAAAGGGACACCAATTCACCAGTGATGCTGAGGTGCAAGCAGACATGCATTACTGGTGTGAGAAGGTGCAACAACTTTCTGGCATGTGCAAGTGTGTGGACAGAGAGGGTGATTACGTGGAAAAACGACACCCCGTCAAAACATTAAGAAGTGCCATCAATCAATGAATATTGATATCAATTAATGCTTTGTTGGAGCATAAGAATCTACATCCTAATTTAAGTACAAGATTCCATACAATACAACAGAATAGATTATTCAGAATTATGAATTTTAAATTTATAATTGACTCAAAATATGGTAAAAGTCCTCTAATCTGTCATCTAGATTGTCTGGTAAACCGATATGCTAGAGACTGAGGATCCTAGCGAGGATCGAGGTCACGTGGTTACACAAGTACTTGCAGCATAAATATAATCTTGGGTGAGGGATTGTCAAAACATTATATTGTAAATTCACATAAGTGAGATAAATATGCAGATGAAGAGGCCATGCATTAATTATGTGTACAGCTTAAGGGAAAAAATTGTAAAAAGTACATCATTTGTATATACAGCAGGGGAGAGGGGGTCATCACATTGTCTACATTAGTGCAATTACTGGCATACAAATTCATTGTTGTAAGCCTAAACTATAATATGCATAATTAAAAAAGAGGCGGTTGCCAAAAGTACATGTAATTAATGACATACTGTAATAATGCTGGGTGTGTCTATTATTCAGAGAGATCTTGTAAAGTCTTAATTATTCTGATAATAATTATAATACAAACAGAATTACTAATACTTTTTATTATATATATATATATATATATATATTATTTATGATTTGTGAAATTTTAATAGAAAGTTCAAGAAGGAGGGAAAAAGAATGAGATAATTGTGCTGGATGCGAAAAGATCGAATGCCATCAACATCGGAATGACTAAACTCCCACCTCCGAGGACAATCAAAACTGCAATATTAAAAATGGACAGTACCATTATGAATAGGGAAGGGATTGAGGTAAGATCAATTTTTAAATATAGTTTTAACAGAAATGATTTGTTCTTATATTCTAAAATCATTAAAACATTGCTGAGAACATATAGTTTCATTTTTAATATCTTAGTATAAATACTTTATAACAGTGGTATGTATGTAATATATCATCATTATGTACTGTACATATTATACTATAACTTACAAATTGTCAATGCCAGTTTTACCACTAGGGATGGTAGGCAGTTGCCTACCAGTACCAGTCCATTGTTGCAAAAAAATGAATGAAGTATAAACAAATAACTTTCCCTCCTAATGGCCACCTATGACAAGTCACTATTGCTACTCATTTGTAATGCATGCACATTATTTGTGTTTATCGAGGCAACAAGATGACTTTTGTTTATTTGATACCTACTCATCCTAAAGTATGCAAGGGATGAGCCAAAATATTGCCTAAGAACGAATAGATTCTATAAAATAGTCTCAGTGTATTGAACATTCGTAAAGGACACACATATATACATAACGGATTTTCTTTGGCTGATGAATACGTCCTTTGTACGCTCATAGGAAAATCGATAAATGTATATTATTCATCAATAAAAATCAATTCCATCTCTTCAAAGATATTAGAGTATGCAATTGAAATTCCAAGATTTAATTTTTCAATAGATGTTTTGGTAATATATGATTAAACATTACTATATGAAACGAAAGAAAATTTTTTCATTTTATTAAAACCCACCATTTTTGTTACAATTGATCGAGAAGATTAAACCATTGTTATTAAATATCTGCAGTAATTATTTCCGGCACAATTTAAGAACTAGTAATGAATTATTATAGATTATAAAAATATTATCATCTTATCGAATGAAGCGTGTACTTTAGTACTTTTCCACTGTATATACAAATAGATAAGAGTAATGATGTGCAAATAGATACATCATTATATATCAGAATGTGCAATTTGCATAGCAGTCTTTACACGAATATGGAACCATCTTCATTCCAGCATTGTCATTTAGGAAGCAACAAATGTGCAATCTGCTAATTTGTAGCCTTGATACTAGAGAAGAAAATATTGTGATCATGTAGTGTTTAAGTACCCAAAGATACTCGGTGCCGGTTACAGACAGACAGTAATTTAGTAGGCATGTAGCTAAATAGAAAGTATTCATTCTTTTTAAGTTTACATTAGTTTTCAGCTTTGTGTGTTTGGTTCAAGTTTTGACTGAAGCTTCAGAAATTCTTCATATGTGGTTTCACCCAGATATGTTAGGCTCGTTCTTCTGTCCAATTGAGTCTCGTCAAATCCACGAAGGCATGAAGAAAGGTTTTCTTATTGCCTGAAAAACAGAGTTATTTAAAAAATTATTTTAAATTTAATTTGTAAAATGATTGTAGATAAGAATAATAATATAATTATTCAATGTGACTAACAATAATAAACGGTTTCCATCTGTTTAATAATTTGGTTAAGTATCAGAAATTTGTTTTTAATCATTATAATAATTTAATAAAAATATTTAAACGTTTTAGAAAATTTTGACAACCATGATGCCGTCGGAAGATGAGAAAACGAAGATAACGGAAGCCCAAATGGCAAATCCCGAAGTGTCCTTGGGTTCGGCGGAACAGTTCCTATTAACATTGTCATCGATCAGCGAATTAGAAGCCAGACTTCGTCTCTGGGCATTTAGATTAGATTACGAAACAGTAGAAAAAGTAAAAAAATATTATGACTTTTAGAATAATTTGAAATTAGAATAATAATTTTTATTCTCTTCGCTTCAGGAAGTTGCCGATCCGTTAATGGACTTGAAACAGGCCATCCGAGAATTAGAATCAAATGAGACGTTTCGGGTTATTCTGTCAGTTTTAAGATCGATAGGAAATTTTCTGAACGGAGTCGAGGTAAATTTCATGTGTGGTAAACTTAAAAATAACTAAATCATTATCAATAACAGAAAAAGATACATCTACTTCAAACTTAATTCTACAAACACATGATACACACTTAAATATAAGGAATCTTCTCGGTATTTATTAGTTGGCTGAGTAAACTATCCAATTGTCAGACTAGAAGCATTTTTGACTAGTCAGCAAGTTAGAAGAGTAGTTAGCCAAATGATCAACAAAGGAAGATTGCATGCTTTTAAATCTAATAAATCCCTTAATTTCCGTTAAGCTATAATCTTTGTGAAAAATAAAGCTATTCCAAATTTTATTTGCTATCATTTTCGGCAAACGCGAGTTAAAAGTTAATTATCATTAAGTTTATGAAGTAAAGACTATGCTGAACAATAATATTTAGAATCTGAAAAATTTTGAATCTCATTATAAAGATGACTTTGAAGTTAATTCAGTTATCCTCTGTCTCAAATTAAAGGCTTTCCTCTTACTTATCTTTAATCAAGATTTCTCATTTTCTTTGATACATGTGTGAATAGTAAAACCACATTTTGCATAACAGAAGTCTGTTGTTGTTTATTAAATGATGTCATAATGAAAAATATGGTTTATTTCAACTGAAAAACCATTTAAAGTAATAAGAGGACAGATTGTTTATAGTAACATGCTATAATAATTTGAAAGAGATTGCCAAAAAATTAGTAAAATGATTTCAATTCTGTGAGAATTGACAACAGAATAAATGTATGTATTTTATTTTAAATATTTATAAACAATGCATAGATAATTAACTGTTCATATCCATTCAAGTAGTCAGTCTCATTTAAAAATGAGGTCGAATCACGATAGATCTAGTCCAGACGATGATGATACAGGGTCCCTCATATGTCTTTAATTTTGGGAAAAGAAATGTGAGTATAGTACTGTAGACAATGATAATAGAAAGTTCATCTGAAAAAGTTAATTACTACATTAAATCCATATATTTCCAGATATACCCCTGACATGGCCAGTACGTTAGGATTCACACTGTTAATGGTGATTTTTGTATAATGGGCTCTCATGTCTGGTATTTTTTTAGCACACACATGATCCTCACATGCCCACAAAGAAAAACGTTAAAAGAGATAATTTTGGGTAATTGGATGAACCAAGAAATAGGGACCTGGCAATCTAGACTGTGCAATAGTGGCAGTCCAGATTGCCACCACATAGCAGCAGCAGCAGCCCTTTTGAGCACATGCATGTGAAACGTGGAGTTTCACATGCATTTTATTCACACACATGAACAATTGGATTTTACAGAATAGTTTAAAACTAGGGACATTTAAGGGAAACCTTTATAAATCTAAATATTACTTTGTTGCAAACAAAATGGCTGATTTTTACTTCTGACTTTGAATGTTTATTAATTTAATTTAAAACTTATATATTTAATCAAAATTGTCTCCAACATTCATACACTTTTTCCCAATGCAATAGAAATCATGAGAATGAGAAGAACTGTCCAAATTAATAAAACAAGTGATAATCTGTTGACAAAGTCAGAAGAATAAGATGGACGGGGAAGAATTTTGTGTGATACCCATTTGTCGAGCTTCTTGACTTTCCCTAACATGTTTAGATGTCGAGAAACGGTCGAATAATGTCAGTATGTTCAACCTTTCCATGATTTTTTGGATAGTCGGGCAATGTTTTGATTCAACAATGTTCTGTTCTTCAATTCTGATTTTTCAGATTTGTATTTCCAAAACAAAATTTTTTTAACCAATGTCCGACGGCCTTCTCACTCACAGAACCTTTGCCAAAAGTTTTATTGGTATTTCGGGTTGCCTTGGTTGCATTATGTCCATGCCTATACTTGAAAAAAGAAAATTATTCGATTTCCTTTTTTCCATGCTGCCAGAAAAAGTACTCTTAAACGTGTGGAACTCACAATATAAATGAGATTACATTTTTAATTCACATATTATATGTGTGCTCTCCCAATTGCAAACATACAGCACTGTTCGCATGGAAAAAAGTTCAACTACAAGGCCGGAAAGTTCAAATTTTAAAAAACGGCCATTTTATTTGCAATGACCCAATATTTTGATTAACAACTAAAGTAACAGCATTTGTTTTATTTTGAATGATTTCATATCATTTTATGCTTCTAGGTGAAAGGTTTTCAAATTGATTACTTGGCAAAAGTGCCAGAAGTTAAAGATACAGTTCACAAACATTCACTTCTGCATCATCTCTGCCACATAGTTATGGAAAAATATCCAAAATCCAGCGATCTGTATTCTGAAATTGGATCCGTTACTAGATCTTCAAAGGTAATTTGCATTTTTGTAACAATAAATCTAATATAAGCAACTTAAAAATTTATGTAAAATTTCATTCACAACCGACAATTGATTTAAAATTTAGGTCGATTACGACGAAGTCACTCGTAATTTAACCAAGATGGAAAATGAATGCAAAGCGTCGTGGGACTATCTTAAAGTTATTGCCAAACATGACGGATCGACTTCTATGAAAGTCAGGTAAACTTAAAGAAAGAAAGAATAAGGCTAATAATTATTATTAAAAAAATTACACAGTATATATTGCGGGTTTGGAACTGTAAACACTTCTCGGATCAGTTTTACTGAGGGGTAAAATCAATCAGCCATGCAGAAGTCTGAATCTGCTAAGCTTACTTGACAATTGGATGGGCTGGAAAATTATGAGCTAAAATTAGTTCATATAATTAATTTTACTAAGTTAAATGTTACACCAAATGTTGCAATATAAGAATATATAAAGTAAATGGACTCAGACAGCATTAAAATCCTTTTAATAACTCCATCTGACAGTATGTTTACTTTATATATTCTTATAATTAGTTTTCATTTCAGCAAAGTCTCAATAATATGCACTTCATTGAACAAATACACAGAGCTTATCTATATATATATATATATAATCGAGATGGGTTGATGATGATAATAATAATAATGATAATAATCGCAGAGCCCAAACAGTTAGGAGTTGAAAGTTGAAATTTGGTACAGTTAGGGTACAACATGAGAATGTACACTAAGAAGGGATTTTTTCAAGATTTCCCCCTGCATGGGAGAGGTTGTTAACAATGGAAAACAAGAGAAAGCGACATGCAAGATTTACGGCACAAAAATGGGCGCTGGACAAAAAAATAAAATAAGAGAAGCATCACAAAAATTTAAAGAAAAGAATTCTGAAGCAAACAAAAGAGCTGTAAACATTGGTGGATGAAAAAAGATATTCCTTAAGAATGGAAGTGTTAAGATAAAGCAACGTGCAAGATTTACAGGCGCAGATGCGGATTTTTGCATTTTTGTGGGAAATCGAACATATTTTTAGACCCATCCAAAAACTCTCTAATTAGTCTGGAAACAGGGGGACCTAATTCTTGCATTCTGTGAAAACGGGTAAGATTGGCTATAATGTAATAATCTTAATCTTCGCTATTGTTACTTTTTGCCCGAGCAACGCCGGGCTTATCTGCTAGTAATTAATAATTGATATTTATCACTTATATCATCTTTTCTTTTTGGAAAATTATATTTTAACTCCATTAAAATTTTTTAAATATTTTTTATTTAAACTTTACAGAATGTCAGAATTTTTAGCAGACTGTGCAGAAAGAATTATTGTACTTAGTGTTATACATAGAAGAATAGTAAATAGGTATCCTTCATTATTACATTACATAAAATACTTAATATTTTAAAATTGTTAATTTCTAAATATGACTTTAATTATGTTTCCAGATTTCAGAAATTCTTAGTATTTTTGGGTTGCCCATCTCATATTATTCAGGACATGAAAGTTCAGCAGATATGCAAGACCATCAGCGAATTTGCACTGGAATATAGAACGACTAGAGAACGAGTTTTGCAACAGTTAGAGAAAAAAGCCAATCACAGAGAAAGAAATAAAACAAGAGGGAAAATGATCACCGACGTAAGTTCGTAGAAGTAACGAACATGAAATAACTTGTTTTTTATTACGCTAGTTGTATTCTATAATAACTTTATTTTGGGTCTAAACCTTTTGTTTAGACCCAAAACAACTATAATTGGCAATCTACGGACCACTTAAACAGAATCCAATGAACTGCAGACAGCCTACATATGCTCCGCTCACTTCTTATCCCATAAATCATAATATTTTATCTATCTAGTAACCTAATATAAAAGATACGCAATGCATGAAAATGTTCTTTCCTCTGATGGACAGCATAAAACTGCATTTTGGAAAAAAAGACTAAATCAGTCTTCAGTCCACCCATTATATTTTGAAATTGATTATATTATGGGATAATCATATTTACAGTATTATTAATCATAATTTCAGCTCTATACAATGATAAATGACATAATTATATTAACTCTTTTAAGTAATCAATCTCCAATGTTTGAAATTGAACTTAATACTGTTTTGTTCAAGTACTTTTTATCACTTAAGCACCAAGGTGAACAAACTAAAGTTTGGGTCAAAGTATTGCCAAACGAGGACGTAGTGTCTAAAATCCAGACATCAGGCCTCCCTAAAAGTATCTGAAATAAGAATTATATGTGCAGAAAGAATTGTATGTAATAACAAGGTCTACACACAAGTTTTAGCATTCGAAAGTCGTGCAGTCCAGTGGTTACAACTTGATACATAATGCAAAACAGTGTACATTTACTAATGTAATTCATATATACAACAGGATAATTTATAGCTTGCTTAATGTTCACAATTAAGATTGTTTGCAAGTATTCATAGACACTAGACAAGGGCTATTTAAGATAGCACTATATGGACGTTTGTTACAAAAGTATCTGTATAGATTTGAAAATAGAAATTAATGAAAAATTACTATTAAAATATCAGTTTATTGAATTTCTACACTGCTGGCCATTAGAATTGCCACACCAATAAGAAAAGCAAATAGCAGAATCGGGTTTATTGCACACATATGGTATAATGGGAGACATGATTAAATTGATAAGTAATCTTGAGATACAGAGCACCTTGTTGTACCTTTCATGTAAATTTCACATTTGTTGCATGCCACTTTCATGGTATGGCAATTTTAATGGCCAGCAGTGTATGTCCAAACTGTACCCAAAACTCTGTTTACCTACTAGCTGATTTTAGAACTAAAAATTAATTGAAAGCATTGTGCATAACTTAATTTTTCTTCTTTTTTTAATACTTTAGACCGAAAGATTTCGAACAAAGGAACAGCAGGCAGATCACGAATTACGGCAGCTGCTGGGAAACGGCAACATGGATGGAGAGGATCAGAAATTCCAAAAATGGGGAACCGTGCCAGGCATCAGGGGTCGTCCTAAAGTGTCGCCGGGTCAGTCTTTTCCACATTTGTTTAAAACAAAGTACAATAATTTTCGTTATATTAACCGGTTAATTTCTCATTAGAATGTAAAAAAAATATTACCCAAAACATTACAATTATGCTTTACAAATAGACTCATTGGATTTTTTTTTGGCAGGTCCGGGCGGCAGTCTGGGACGCAATTCCATTCCGACCAAAGATGAGAATCTGACAGACGGAGACGACGAAATTTTAGAAACTTTGGTCAAAACGGCCACCGCTCCCTCCGCCAGAAATGAACCTCGAAGTAGGAAGAAGGCGCGCTATGGAGACAGGAAGTCACGTGAGTACTTTACTCCCATTTCTTAGCCAAGATTCCAAATAACCATATGTAACCTCTTTAAAAAATAAATCCTCCTACAAAAACCCATTAACGCTACATCAGGGTTTTCTAACTAACTTTATGGTAATCTCTTTTAGAAGATGAGGCACATTGGTGCACAGAGTATGGCCACCTCATTCGACAATGCGGAGCATCTTTTACATTGTCTAATGGTGATGGCCATCCTCCATGCAACAATGTCCCAGGCTCTCTGATGGCTTTATAACTTACAATAGGCATTTTGCATTGTTTTACTTGAATGCATCGTATTCTCACTAACACAAATTCTTACTTTTTCCATCCCCCTCAGTGCGAAGGACTCTAAAGAATGGATTAGATCTGTCGGAGGAGGAGCGAAGGATGTTAACCGCCCTTTCCACTTAACACGCTAATTGGAAACAATTTAAAAAAACAAAAAACAAAAGATACCCTTTCTCTCGGATAGAGGAGAAAGTTTTGTTGGTGTGTGATAATTTTTCATTGTGGAGATCAGCGAGTTTTGATTTAGCATCTCCAGAAAAAACCAGACTTTGTTTTTTGGGATTAGAATCTCCAGAATTCTGTGATCGGTCCATCGTCGACAATAGACGTTCGCGAGTGTCGCCCGTGGCCCATATACAGCTTCGATAGGGGAAACAGATATAGTGGGAAAGGACCCCTCTTGACAGACCCATTTTTAATGCAAGATACTTATAAGGTGAGATGTTTCTGTTGAAACGTTTTTTATCGACTACGTGCCGATGTAGGTATTTTTATATTTTTTAAAGATACTACAATTATCCTATTGTATCTGTTTCCTTCATTTTTTTTGTTTAGCTTGCAAATTTTGTGTTTGCAAGCAACGTCTCTTCGAGAATAAAATAAATATTTGTTGATTCTCTTTTTGTTTGTGCCTCTCTGTTAAAATATTCACCCTAAATCATTCATCTCTTTTTAGTTACTGTGATCGGTATGGGAATGAGGGACCTCATTAGCAATTACTATATGGCTCACTTTCATGCTAATTTTTTCTACCGAGCCAGGCATATATTGTACAGGGCATACGTAGTAATCGAGCTACACTTGCCACGATAGTTACGTAACAGTATGTGCCGTGAGAGAATGAATTGACTGAAATTCATTTTTGGGCCCCATATGTACTCGAGCCTACAAGATCTAAGCAATAAACCTACCTAAATCACATTTTGGAGGCCCACGAGATAACATCCACTGCGTAAATAATCCTTCATCTAGGAATTATTGCGGATGGCCTGTTTGGATTGAGGCTCTAGTAAATGTGAGGCCCTATCGATGTCGAGAAAAGTAATATTTAGGCTTTGTCGAAAATTGTTCATTCTACGGAATTTTTTGTATATTATAAGGGGAAAACAAAATTAGACAAAATAAATAATTATATTGCATTTTGAATGCCTCTTAATAGAAGTTCAAAGCTACTCTCAATTCTCGGGAGGTCCCAATTAATCTTATATATATTTAAGATTCTGCATTGCAAGAGATCTTATATATATATTAAAAACTCTTTCCACCCTATGGGCACTAAGAGGGCCTCCATTAGCAAGCCCATTATAGGTTTGGCCAGGCCCACAATGGGGCAGATGGGTGATGAGAGACGGGGCTGACATATCCGTATGGACCACCCCTGAAACATTTCTGGGGATTTATCGACCTGTCCAGATTTGAACCCGGGTCTCCCAGAGTGGTAAGTTTCCACCTTGACTGTTCGGCTGTTGAATCTTATATATTAAAAGCAATTTCATTTATTGCTAACTTTTCAAAATGGCGGTCGAAAGTAAATCATAAGAATGACTAGAAAAATAAGTTGTGAGGCATGTTTCCTTCTGTGTGGCACATGATGCACCTAACAACGAGGATAATGTTTGATTAAGTTTGCCAAATGAAAAATTATGGAGTACAAATTGGTGATATACGTACTTAACACCTTACACTTGCCGAGAAAAATATATTTATTTGCAACAAACACGCAAACGTTTTCAGCCTGATTCACAGGCCATCTTCAGGCTTGGAATACATTTGAAATTAAAATTCCATCCATGGAATACAAAAATTCAAATTCAAAATTAAATAAGGTACAATCAAAATAAAATATTGAATAACTAACATAAAGCAAAAAATAACAAAAAATATATAAAAATGTAACAAATGAATACGTAAGCATTAATAAATGCTTACGTATTCATTAATGATTGAATGCAAACTTCGATTTAGCGCAACCAAATTAAAAGCCGGTAAATATGTTGCAAAACATTCCACAGCCCATTGTATATTCCCTCCCAATCCAAGGATCCGTATAAATATAAAATTGCAGCTTTCAGAGCTTTAATAAGAAGAGCCTTTTTGTATTGCGAAAGAGTACAAGACAGGACGAAAGAAATAAATAGAATAATAAGTGTAGCCAGGACCCTAGGTTACCAAAAAAGTACAATTCTAGGAATAATTAAGAAATATGAAAACAACATCAAGAAAAGATGTTTTAAGAATGCTCCCAATAAGTTTGTAAAGTTTACATATAATGAAAGTATGAATACAGTCATGAAAGAAATAGCACACAGAAAAAGTTCGAGGATGCTTATAAAAAGGGCCCCTAATTTATACAAAATCCTCAGGAATGATAAAGATGTTATAAAGGCAGAAGAGAAAGCAGGAGTTTATAAAATTCCGTATGAAAACATGCAATTGGGCGTTAAAAAAGATTACATCGGAGTAACCACTAGAAGTTTAGGAATTAGAATCAAGGAGCATGGTTATGATATCAGAAAGGGGTCTAATGCAACAGTTTTGTCCCAAATGGCGCAAGCGCCAGGAGCTACGGTCAAATGGAATCAGGCGGCCATCATAAATCCTTTATCGTCTCCATCATTAGCCTTGACAGCGGAAAAGTTGCAGATTTTTAGAAGTAGATTACAAGAAGGCTGTCTTAATGCGAGGGACGCAGATAGTCTTCCCTCTGCATGGAAGTTTATGGTTAAGAAGTTTAATAAGGGCTCTAACCAATCAATATAGTGGTTTTATTGTATGTCTTAGAAATTTGCATTTATTAATGCTTACGTATTCATTTGTTACATTTTTATATATTTTTTGTTATTTTTTGCTTTATGTTAGTTATTCAATATTTTATTTTGATTGTACCTTATTTAATTTTGAATTTGAATTTTTGTATTCCATGGATGGAATTTTAATTTCAAATGTATTCCAAGCCTGAAGATGGCCTGTGAATCAGGCTGAAAACGTTTGCGTGTTTGTTGCAAATAAATATATTTTTTCTCGGCAAGTGTAAGGTGTTAAGTACGTATATCTATAATGATTTGCTGAGTGCTTTATAATAGTACAAATTGGTGTAAAATAGAGGACGTTACAAACCTGTTCTAACAGACAGAACATTTTTCAAATTCAAAATGGAGGACTCCTCTCAGATACCCACGTCTAACGAAATATTAAATAATATGCCACTAGTACAATACAATTATCTGGAGCTCTATTATTGTTAAAGAACAAGATGTATGTACTTAAGAATGATTGTGCAGTTTGTCAGTTGGACGCCATATTTGATTCTAATAGCATTACAACTTATACAATTTTTGCAACATATTTACCGGCTTTTAATTTGGTTGCGCTAAATCGAAGTTTGCATTCAATCATTCGTTCATTTCCGAAATTGGCATTAAATGGATTGGGGCGCTGAACCGAAGCAATGTTCCCTCTAATTTTTTGTAGCTGAGTGGAACATGCACTGTACTTCTCTTAGCAAACAAATTTTACTGAGCAGATACATAGACAATCTTGATTTTTTCCCTTTAAAAACTAAAATAATTAATTATAAAGTAAAGATTAAAATTCATTTTAAAACATACGAAAGTTGTATAGATTACTATCTGTGGAATTTTGGGACTGAGTATATATCTGAACTCAGAGGACCGAGACGAGTTCAACAGTACCCTACTTTTGGACCGGAGACCAAAAATGAGTGTTATCATATTTATAATTTCTTGCCTTTCACAATGTATTCTATGCCATTTTAGTTTTCCACTAGGTGGCGCTGCTTGTAGTTCAGTATGTTTCCTTATTTTTCTTTTGTTCAAGAATTACCACGAATCTATAACTAGTAACGTTAAACACTGGACAGCCTGCTGGCGGCTCCCCTCCGAGAGGAGTCCGTCAGGAGCACGAACAGTCGAACGCCACCTAGTGGAGAACTCTAAAATGGCGTAGAATGCATTGTGAAAGGCAAGAAATCGTAAATATGATAACTTTCTCATTTTTGGTCTCTGGTCCAAAAGTAGGGTATTGTTGAACTCGTCTCGGTCCCGAGTTCAGATATATACTCAAAGTCCCGCAATTCCATAGGGAGTAATCTATACAACAGCCAAACATATTTCCATACAAAATATTATCTTTTGTCAGTGATTTAATGTACTGTATTTAATCGAAATATGCATATCAATAATCATGTGCACTGATTTCTCACTCCGTCTGTGACATGCTCGCCTGTGCAGTGCATAAATTCTCGTGCGCGACCCCACAGCTTAGAGGGAACGTTGAACCGAAGCACAGTGTCTACACACAAGACGGAGTTCGGCTGTTAATATCTATTGTTCACCAGTATACATCAGCACTGGATCCAAATGGCAGTATTTGACAGGGTGCTATATCGGACCGTAATTTTTAGAAATCTTCCAAAATATTAAGCACTTTGTGTGTACAAATTGTACTGTACATTAATTACACATATATGGATTATTACACAAAAAGATCGCTTAATTTATAGCCAGGCGTTTACAGGCCTGGCAAATGAAATAGTTCATTCCATTTTTCAATATACCCGTAATGGCGCTCAAAAAGGGGTAAGTTGGCTCGTGCCATCCTACACGGCTATCAAAATACAATCGCTTACAGACTACGAGTGCGCAATTCAAAAAAATTTTATTTGGCAGTCTACTCTCCACGTGGATATCGGATGATATGATGTCACACTGCAAAATGGCATCGTGGCATAACTCGCCAGCCTCGGCCAAACCTGGAGTTTTGGCAAATGGGGCCCTGCCATGTTGGGTCTTATCGTGAGAGAATTTCTCCGCGCACATTTTCCCTGGCGCAGGGTCGAGCGCAGTGGACAGATTCGGCAATCTCCACTCTGGCTCGATATTATGCCACTGGCAGGAATAGGCCCGGGACACCATTTACACCACCTGGCCACTTTCCTCCGCCATCGAACCTCAGAGATGGGATTATACTTCCGGAGGGCGTTTGGAGGGGAATTATCCCACATTAACGCGATGCCAACTTAGGGATTGTCCCCTAAATTTAGGAAAAAATAAGCCAGACGGGGAAATTCGGGGGAGAAATAGAAAGTCGCCCGATTGGTTAGTGGAATTCCGGCGACGAGTAGGCAATTCCGAAAGTCACGCGAATCGCAACTTCGCTTCGTTAACACGATGCTTTGTTGGACCGTGAAAATTTCCGTTTCTGTGGATTGTCAAAAAACATTCTGTAATATGCCTGGGAGCAAGTATTTAGGGTTTCTCGACGGAAGGTTGGCAACACTGCTTGAAAATCTTACGCCCCCGAAAAATTCCTAAGGATTTCTCTACCTGCCCGGCTGGGGACGTGGATTGAATCTGGACGGGTCGCATATCCCTGGAGCGGTGGCACTCGACATTAAACTTTAAATCTTATAATCGAGATGGATTGATGATGATAATAATAATAAGCGCAGAGCCCAAACGGTTAGGAGTTGAAAGTTGAAATTTGGTACACAGGGTACATGGGATTTTTCGAAATCCCCCCGGATTAGGATTAAGTCTTATCTTAAGAAACAGCTTCTACTGTACTATTTTAGATGCGATTTTTTCATTCTTAACTCCGTTTTAGTAGGGTATGCCGTGAGAATGCACAGTAAGAAGGGATTTTTGGAAATTCAACTCTCCCAGGGAAAAGGAGGCGAGAGTTACACTTTATACTAAATAAAACTAAGTAATAAAGAAGGAAACTAAATAGTGGCACATATAGCATACATTTTGGAAATTAATAAATATATTAATCATTTCCACTGTTCGGGTAACCCAAAAACAATAAATCCAAAATAAACGAATTTGAATTCGTTCAAATTCGAAATATAACAGCGAAGTTGAGGCCGAAGTTTTAAACGCGAAAACGTGTACGTCGGACGTTGAGCGCGGCTTTCCTGTAAGCCCAGAAGTTTGACAATGGCGTTTGGAACGTCGAGCTTGATTCCACTGACTTTCCAAACGCCATTGTTAACTTCTAGGCTTACGGGAAAGCGGCGCTCAACGTCCGACGTACACGTTTTCGGGTTTAAAACTTCGGCCTCAACTTCGCTAATGTTCCAAACAAGTTTTCTTAGATTTTAGAATTTAATGATTGTATTCAAGTAAGGTTATCATAGTTCTTGCACCCAGTGGAAACGGGTAAGATTGGCTATAATCTAATAATAATGTTATTCTTCGCTACAGTTACTTACTGCCCGAGTAACGCCGGGCTCATCTGCTAGTAAAATTATATTTTTGCTTATTTTCGAAAAACCATTGTAAAATCGGTTTATTTGAATTAAATGATCAATTTCTTTAAAAAAATAAATAATAATAATTGATGTGTTACGTAACGCAACGGCGTAAGCTTTATGACGTCAAAATTGATTTAATTAAGCTTGTGTTCGAAAGCGAATTAAACCGATTCCGTTCGCGCCGTGTCGATTATTTAGAGAGTTTGAGGCGCAAGTACAAACGTTAAACTTGTACGGTAAGCAGAAGTACACGTTTAACGTTTTAAGTCCAAGTAAAAAACCTCGCGGCGACATCACGTGACTCAGTGAACGTCGCGCAGACTCACGGGAAATTTGTTGAAAAAATGGCGGATACATTTAACATCGAGGGTTACCAACAAAGGTAAATAAAACAGAAGTATTTATAGGATGTTTAATAACACTAAATAATTATTTTTAATTATCGTCGCGTCTCCTACCGTACGATCGGAGATAGGACTTACTTCATACTTTTGTCCAGGGAAGTAGTGGCTTATGTAAATTCGAAAGCAGCTCGAAAAATTAATATTCAGGAAATTTAAAAACGTATTACGCCGTTGATATGCCGTGGAAGAACAAACCTTCCTTAAGATAAGTTATTAAGAAGGCAAATATATGTAAATTCTATAGGCCCTTCGCATCACTCGCTGAAAAATTGAATAATTAGACGATTTTAATCCAGAAATTATTTGTTTCTTTACATTATTATTCCCAAATGCTTAAATAATCGTTTATTTAATAAAATACGTCATAATTTTAACCCCAAACACAAAGAAAATGAAGTTTAAGCCGATCTTCTACTCGCCATTCCAGACGTTGCGAACACTAATATCGACCGTCTAGAATTGCCAGATGGCAGCGCTCGTCCGTCCGCAGTTCACGTTTTGGGCTAAATACGTGCGCCTCAACCTCTCTATTAAGGTTAAAACTCACGCCGAGCGAATAGCGAAAGCGAACGAGAAAAGCGATTGCAAATTTTAAAAAGACAATCGTTTGCTAGCAAGAGAAATCATCTCCGAAAAACAAAATGGCTGCTTCCGTTATTCCGTTGTTTATTTATTGAGAAAGAAAACGATGCCGGGTGAAATGGACACACGAATTTAATTGTGTGTATGTACGACAGTATATTTTAAAATGCCATTGAAGATTAAAAACAAAAACACTTTTTAAGAATTTAATAACAAAATTTGATTCGTAATTAAAAAAAAAAGTTCGTAAACGAATCGTAATGGCGCAGATTCGAAACCGAACCCACGATATATTTAAATGCCGATTAATCCGGCTCTTTACGCGTAGACAATGCAATTAAAGATTATTGTTTATACACTTTTAATCGAACGACGTTCGGATTAGCGAAATTCTGTTCCAGAATAAATTACGGTAGGATCCCGTGACACGCGACAATACAAGATCCTTAGCGTAAAGTAGCCAACCCCATTAATTACGCACCACATTTTTTTTTTATAAATAAGGCAAATAAACACTATATTAACAATAAACGGCGTAATGCCGTATAAAAATAGCCAGGATTTGATGCGCCATTTACCTTCTTTCGGATTTCTAGTAGCGTAGACCTGAAACCGAGCGTGGCGGGGTCCAACCGTAATTATAATTTATGACGTTAAGTCGCCGGAAAATCGAATCGTTGAAACGTAAGTTAACGCCAATATATACTTCCCGACAACGGAAGACGACAGAAAATAGGTTAGTGCGCGACACTTCGCGCATGGATGGCGACGTACTTCCGTTCTCCCGGTGGATAGCCCACAATTCACTGCGCCCTTCGACGAACCGCAGTTCGCTCGTATTCGGATTTGATTAAAAACCGGTCCGGACTTTGCCAGAACGGAGAGAGAAAAATTCTCGATAAAGAATTCGTGTCGTAATGTAACGAGTAGTCCCGATACGCCGTCGGCTCCTTTAATCTCGCGTAACCGAGAAACGTCACGGCAATTTAGTAAATGCTGTATTAATTAAAACCAACGAAATTGGGTCCAGCTTTTGCCGTATTTAAATAAAAATCTTTCAAACCCGGGCTTGTCTTTGCTATCCAGCAACGTAAGCATTTTGTATAGAAACAAAAATGGCTACTCGTCGATACCCGGAACCGGAAAGCCGTTTTGTTTTGTAAACAATCTCGTTTAGTCGATCGTCTTAATTAAAATCGGGATAAAAGTGACGTATTCGGGAGCGGAGGGGTCTCTAATTTCATCTTCCTGTGCTTACAATATAGGCTATTTAATTATTACTCGATTTCATCAATTAATAAATACAGTGGTGCCTCGTATAACGTACGCCTCGAACAACCAACGCTGCGAACAACGGACTTTCTGTTTGGCCGTTACGTGACTCGAGCAACGGACTTTCCGGCATAATTGGTGACTGCTCCATGGGTGCGTTCTTTAATAGCAGTCGCTCTGCGTCTCCGCTACTACGGGATTGCGCTGCTGTTTGTAAGCATTTAGGAACGACGGTGAAAGAAAGAAAGATGGCCGCGCTCGCACTATCGATAGTATCGTGATGGAGGAATCTATAATTCTAAAATATGAGCTTTTAAAGGCAAAAGAAGGGTCTCAATTGTAAAATTTAACCATAAAATGGATTATTTGTTGAAAGAGCATTCAAAATAGCCACGAAAAAAATTATAATGGCGGCTACCATTCGAAAAAAATTCGTAAAGACACTTACATCACCGCGTGCACTAACTCGCGCTTTCACAATTTCTAAATTTTCATTCATAAAACTACATAATGGACCCGGAAACGAAACTATCTGAGCCATGGAGGACGCCATGTTGTATTCCACCGTAAACTACTGCTACAAGTGGCCGTTTTTGCCGTTCGACGGTGCGCACTCCTACCGGAATTTAGGAACGCGTTTCGCAGAAATTTTTAAACGGATGTCGCTCGCGCAGAGTTACGCGGAGGAATAAAAGAACGCGCCCCATGTCTATTTTTTTATGATACAGTACGGTTATTTTAGGCTGCGGAACGAATTAGATGTTTTAACATGTATTTCTATGGGAAAATGCGTTTCGTATAACGGACGTGCACCTGGAACGGATTAAGTACGTTATATGAGGCACCACTGTATATAGAAATAACAGTGCAATATTCAAATGATGGAGTATTATATAGAACTTATAAACGGGAGGATTAACTGTTTATTTAGTTTGTCTACGGAAAGAATCGACTTGGGTATTAAACCAATGAGCGTCGGCCATTCATCGCTTAGTTGTGGCGAGTTACTTTCGCTTTCTTCCTCATTTATTAAACACGTCACCGCCATTATAAACGGTGTTACGGAAATTTCATGTTCCGGTATTGGAACACGAGGAAGTTCGCCGATAAACGCACGATTCATTACGGTTAACGAATGCTATAAAATATTAACATAATTGACGGAAAAGTCGTTCTGCCATCTAGTGAGAGAAAATGGAATAAAATTCATATTGGCCGACATATTAAGCGAGAAGTGACGACGTCATTAGGAAACGTGCCGATTGGTTTAATCGACGACATAACGCGTGACGTTGATATCGAGTCGATTCTTTCCGTAGACAGACTACATAAAACTATAGAAAATATATAATTTATCTTCCCCCAGGTGTATTTGTTTCACTCTTAAATTCTCTTTTACGACGTTCTTTTAGCATAATTTAAATCTTGCGAATTTAGATGTAAGACGCGCAAGACTAACGTTTCGTGAGAGAAAACGAGGGGGATACGCGCAAAGCACCAAGTTTAAAATATGGCGCCTCTCGGTACAATCGAAAGCGTGCTTTGAGTCGAAGTAATTAACGGACAAAAGAACGAAAATTATTATGAACTTATGAAATAAATTAAGGAAGGTTATCCCAAACATTTTAGGCAGGTTTTAATCTGTTCGGATTTGATTAACTTACGCTAAATAAACAATTCGTCGAATATAAATTCTACTCTCTAATCGTTGCGATTTTAAATATCGGTGTTAAAGGCGCAGAGGATTGTGGGCTACCGATTTAGGACGGAAGTACGTCCAAGTAATGCGCGACGCGACTAGTAATGGCGTAATGAACCTATTCGGCGTCGTTCTCTCTTCTCCCTTCCGTTCCGGAGACGTATAAACCGGCCTGAACTTCTTTAAGTACAATACATATTTAAAACTTACCTAAAATTTCGAAAATGCGCTTCCTTCGTTTCTTTTTTTAAGAATTTCGCACACGGATACTCTTTCAAAGCACGCTTTCGATGGTAGACGAGAGGCGCCATGTTTTAAACTGCAGGTACGGAGAACGCATGCGCGTTTCTCTTACGTCGTATCGCGAGACCGAAATGTGTGCGCACGTCTCATTAGTCGCATCGAATTGCGGACGCTTACCGGAAGAGAACAATAGGAAACGGAACAGAACTCGCTTTTTCTCTTTTCCGTTCCGGCGAAGTACCAAGTAACCAGAGTCGATAGATGTACTGGTCCTCGAGCTATGCTCTAAATTAGAGTTAATGTGTCGGATTGTCTATGGCTGGCGTTCGAGTCGCACTACGGCGACAAATTTTTTTTTTTTTTTTCATTATTTGGTTAGCAGGTAATTTGGTTAATGTTATCTATGGTAGCGAACATGGCGGCTCGTTTCTGAAACAGTGGGGACGCACGTTCTAATCTAACCTAACCTAACCTATTCTAATAAATTACCACAATTATTGCCAACCAAATAATTAGAATAGGGGTAATTCCCACTGTTTCAGAGACGAGCCGCCATGGTCGCTACCATAGGTAACATTAACCGGTAAGTTTACCGTTTTCGAGCATTTTTGTAACTATTTTCTACCGTTCTGTCAAAAAAACATCTTATTCGTAATTACATTTTTTAATTTTATATCATGTATAAAGAAAGAAAGTATATTTAGTTTATAAAAAACAATGAGATAAGATGATAATTTGAAATTACAGATGAGGATGTGAATAATAATTCATCCAGATTTTATTTGTTCAAAACTGTTATATTGCTACATATTGTGAATGAAAGTTTTGTATATAATATTCTGAGTACAACATATCTGTTCAATACATAGATAATAATATAATAAGTAAATAAATTTGTATTTTACTGTTTTGTTTTATTACATATGTATGACAATATAATTAGGAAAACAATAGCTCACCCTCCGATACATGAAAATAGCGATAGAAATTTAATCCGGATAAAGACAAACTATTTTTTAAACAATTGTACATATTAGCCCAGGATTGTTATAGTTATGTTCATAATTGAAAATTTTCAATAATGAAAATAAATATTTTTTAAGTATTAACTTTAACACTACATAAAGTGTGCTATACAATTTTATTCGATTCGGTATAGTGAGAAATAGTATTTGGGATGACATTGTTTTGTTTTTTTGACACGAGAAATTACATTTCGTATGGCTCTACATATTTTGGTATTTTATATAATATTCTACACTATCAAAAGTAGAATACGAATGAAGATTTCTTGATGGCCTACTACACCTTCCTCTGTTTATATAGGTTTAAAATATCACTGACGTGTCTTTCTTTTAGCCTCCACGTCATCACTAATCACTACCACTGTCATTATCTAATAATACTGTCTGAACTCTCGCCATCCTACGTTTACCTATTTTATTTGTCAACCTCTAACTCGTCATCCTCTAATTACCTCTAAGTTATTATGCGCCTGTAAATATGTTGAATATGTTGCCTAAATAGTTGGAATTTCCTCTTTTTCCTTTAACAGCCTATATTTGAAACCCAAGAACTAAATCTACTGACTTTTAATCCCCTGTAATAGAAATATAAATATTAACGACATTTAAGAATAACGTTGAAAACTGAATTAAAACAGTATATATAAGCGGTCCTTTAAAAAAAGACAAAAACAATATCTGAGTTAAAAACGAGAAAATTTCATATATTAAAATAATTTCGAATGTTTACTCCCCTACGCTCGAGCCAAACTTACGCCGCGAAGCAATCGCAGCGCTCGAAGTGGCAGAAATATTTATTACGCCACTTCCGTAGCACTAGAGCTATTGGTGCCCAAGGACCAGTATATCTATCGACTATGTTATAACGACGGAACGACGTGACCACGCGACGCCAGCGAAACCCCCAATCGACCCTATTGGGTGTCAGACCTGATTAAGATGTTCCTGGCGTGGAAAATTTTTATTTTCTCGGATTATTTTTATGAACCGATCGGAATGGCGTTGGTGGTGGAGGGGCCGAACCATCAGTTAATTTGCCAACTAATCTTAGTATCTATTGGCCACATCCAATGGTGAAAGTAAAGATGTGGAAAAAAGTGAAAAAAAGGATTCGGATTTCGCGTTTCCCTGGTGTGAGCATTTCCCCCTCTCCCGAGAACATTTTTAAAAAAATCTGAATCGATTATTTTTCTGCATTAAAACTATGACGAAGGCATTTAAGAGAAATTCGTCGAAGCCCGTCTCGTTCTTCTCGAGTTCGATCTACGGCCAATAAAATGTCACGTTAGATTTTAAGAATGAAATGTGAAATTTAATTGGACGAGGCACTCACCTGACCGTTGTTTTCTCGAAATCCCGGTGACTACAGTTCGATCGAAAGAATAAAACTGTGAATTTCTTTCCTTCGCTTCATATTCTATAAATATTTTTTAAAAATTGATTTGTAAAATTAGTTAGATAAATCAAATTTTCAAATTGACTAAATATAAATATTGTATTTACAATATTACAGAAAAAAAGATTAACTTGTTTACGACTTTTTTTAGTATACTCGTAGCCTTTCAAGTAAAAGAAGAAAAGTAAGTAATCACATTTAAAAAATGCACAAACGAGTTGCTTAACTTTCCCGGCAACGTTTGGTGACGCCATCTATTTAAGTTTTTTAAAATAAAATATTATTTTTAACTATTATAAAATGACAAAAAGCTTAATTTTGAGGGCAGGGATGGGTTTTATAAAAAATTGTAAACGCTAACAACCAGTAAAATCGTCATTAAGTTCGGTCCTACTGGAGATACACACGACCCCATTATCTCCTATCCCTTCGACCTTTAATCACCAAAATTTAATGGCATCGATCTCCCTAAAAAACAAACCTCCCTGAAAAATTTCAGAAATTTTCGACAAAAAGCGCAGGAGTTATTAAGCTTCGAAGAGGGTAAACAAAAAAATCGTGCCTCCCTCCCACACACAAACAAACACTAACATCCATACATACATGGGGGGAAAACCCGAATATTTTAACTTTTCTCGACGTTTCAAGATGTCCTGTGTCCAAAAATGTGAAAATCTTGGGGGTTCTTTTTTGACCGATCGCCATACTTTTCCTCTGATATATATAATAGTCGGGAAAGTAAAAATCTAGCACTGAAAACCGGATTAAATCTAGAAAGACGGCCTGACTTGCAGCGCCAAAAGTGCCGTCGTGGCGAGTTTCCGTACCAGCTTTTCCACGGAAATGTCTTCGCCCTCCCGAAATATCATCGTGTCAAATTTATTTACATTTTGGCCCGCTAAATAAGTTATCTCTAGAAATTGTTGAAAGGAAATTTATAAATGTCTATTATATATAATAAAATAACGTATAGAAAAATTTTGAATCGTCTAAAACATTAAAAAAATCCGAACAAGAGCCGAATATTTCTAGATAAATGGCTGTGAATAAAATCACAGGAATGGAGCGCCATCTCTCGAACACCGACACAATTATTATCATTATTCGCCATTTATTTTTAAATGTATTTATTGCAACTTTTTATGCTACATAATTCGTTACTTTTCCTCAATTTCTTTTTATTTTTAATTCTAAAAAAAATAGTTAAAGTTACACGAAATAAAGACTTGGGGCTTACCCGGATAGACAGAAGGAATGGCAGAGAAGTCAGTTTCGCAGGCAATTTGTTAAGAAAAGCAGTGACCAAGCTGGTGTCTGATGTGTAAACTCTGTATTAAAATGTAAATCTAAAAAAAAAAATTTATTCTATTATCGAATTTAAAATTTTTATAAGTCAATTCACGCGTGTCTCCGTGTGTAAAAGATAGTAAGGCGCCATTTTGAACGGATACGGAATCAAGATGGCGCCTTCCAAATTGAAGGAAACAGGCAAGTATTACTCAGTTCTATTTAAGAAGCTGAAGGATTCGAATGATTCATTTAGGCTTATGTTTATACGTAAACACTAAACGTAAATAAATAAATAATTAGGTCAACACGGAACAATTTTAAAATGAAAATTTAGATTGAATTTTGTGTGTTTGTTAACCCAAAACATACTTATTTTTTAAAAGAAAAAACTGGCAAGGGTTCTTTCCAGACTTTCTCGGCACTCGAATAGGAGGTTAAGGAAACCATTAGGAAACCCGACGATTTTCGATTACACCAGAATATGAAATTTAAGTAATAACAAAAGCTTACACACGCAGAAATAAACGCCTACCCATACACACAAACCACACAGATAAAACCCAAACACACGGAATTTTCTTCTTTTTTTGTATTTATTATCCGAGGATAAATCGTTTATTTTTGAGAATAAGTTACATTTTGACTCGTCTGAATATCTGGATTTGGTTAATGTTACCTATGGTTCCAAGATGGCGGCTCGTCTCTGATTCCAGAAAATAGAAGAAGGGAAACAGTGGGGACGCACATTCTAACCTAACCTATTCTAATAAATTTACCATAATTATTACCAACAAAATTATTAGAATAGGTTAGGTTAGAATGTGCGTCCCCACTGTTTCCTTGCTGTAATCAGACGAGCCGCCATCTTGAACCATAGGTAACACTAACCCTGGATTTATTAATGTTTCTACGGGAATAAATAATAATTTACAATTGAACAAGTGGAAAGACCTCAAACTCGTAAAAAATCCTCAAGGTGGTAATTTTTCGCAACTAATTTTATTTTTAAATATTTGAAATTTTTGCCACTACCGATAAGTGACTTTTGGCTCGTTTTCTAAGTATTCACGCTACACCACGAAATGTTCCGTAACAAACAGATTCTCTTCGCTTTCACTGTTCTGACTTTAAAAAAAATGGCGATCAGTACTGTTTTTCTTTATATATGAGCATCTATGTACAAGTTATCACTGAAATGACGTACCTCGTTGATAGTTTCGTCTCTACATTAATACGATTCGTAACAATTGTTTAATACTCGGGTATTCGAGTCTAAATCACAATCTGTAAATGTTTCGCAGAATCGGATTTGTAATATTTACTACGTCATTCCGTGATTTTTAAATAATATTCAAACAAAAGCTGAGTATAATTATTTAAATTCGCGTTTCTATAATGGCATGAATAATAAGTTAATAAGTGTCTCGCGTTGACGTTTCGTGTGAAAAATCAGGTTTTTCGGAGCCCTATTTCTACTAACGCACTTCTGAACTCTGGCGTGATTCGAGGAGGATTAAAATCGGAAACGCGCCTCCCTAGAACGTCCCGTCCGTATTAAACAGGTCGAGGTCGGAAACGAGCCGGTCAATTCACAAGGCTCTACAAGATACTGCTCGACAATTCCGGCTTTATGAACGGGCGTTATTATCCTGTAGGATGAAACTCTCACTAATCTCACTAGTGAACGGGCCTAAGATCTCTTTCGTAAAACTTGTTTCGAGCACAAAGATCTGTGCGCCCGTCCGAACAATTGTCATCACGACACTACATCATATTCAACAATATTTGAGGGATGATTACGTGGATGTGATATCCGAATAAGAAATCGCTCGGACTCACTCTGTAGCGAAAATGTGGACTCGTCTGTAAACAGAACGGACCTTTATTGCTCGCGAGTCTAGCCGACATGTTGCAAGCACCGAGTCTCTCTCTCTTTTACACTCAGGAACGAGAGGAATTGAAATTATAGTGTGGTATAGCATAGAGATCAAACTCGTGAATCCTTCTAAGCACCGTGCTACAGATGGCTGGGGAGTAGACGTCCTTCTCTTTACAGTAGATAACTTTGGATAAAGGTCTTCTGTAGTTGTTTCTTGTGCTTTTCCATTACTAAACCTTCTTCCTGCATTATTTCTCCTTTGGAAGACTTCCAAAATCTGTGGATCGACTTATTAAGCCACGACTTGAGATTAGCCAGCTTCGAGACTTTGAAAGAATTTAATGGGTTTTGTATGTCTCGAAATCATGCAACTCAAATCTCGTCCACTTCTGAAACTTTGAGGACATGCTTAACCCGATAGTAATGCGTTTTAATGTTGTTTTAGAGGGTGGACCTCTAAAACAAGACATATTCGTTCGACAACCCCCCTATCAAACATGCCTAGCCTTAAAACCCCTAGCAGAATGTATCTTTTACATCCATCTACGGAAATCTAATTCCATAAAAGTGGAAGAGGATCCAATTTCGTAGCGTATCGACTTTCAAACGGGATTAATTCTAACTAATTAGTAATTGAATAAAACTATCGGGATTAAATTTGTTCGGTGTTTCCACCGTAATGTGTTTCGTAATCGGAAGATGCGTCATCCATCCAAAACCTTCCCGAAAAAGAAAGTGATTTGTGAGTTAGTTCAATCGCAATACATCAGAGTGTATTCACTTTCAATTTCGAAATCTCTGTCTTATTCACGGTTCTATGGACGGTTACCTGACTAACCTATTGACAAGATGAATTAAATCGTCACCACCATCCATCACTGCCATCAAAAGTTTAATGCGTGGGTTAGACGGAAAGGTTCGATGACAAAGATACAATCTGTGTGGCAAGAGCTTAGGTGATGTGAAACTTGGACCATTTGTAAACGGTGACATCATCCTTTTGTCACTCCAGTCATTGTCTTGATGCGGTATCACCGAGATAAAATTAACCCGGGCGTACACAATCCTAGAAAAATGAGAAAAATATTCTATTTTCTGGATGTTTATGACAACTATTACGACGTCGGACACTCGAATGGATCGAGCCGAGGGGGGGTACGGATGATACCAGACACGAGGAGTGACGTTTTTATTATTCACCAACCCCGTCTTGGCCACATCCCACCGACTGCACGTACAATGCCTCAGACAACAGAATGACAAGCCACACTCTCTATAAAAGGCAGCACCGCTTTGGCAGCCAGTAACCTGAGCTTGTCCAACTTCGCTACCAACGGGGGGAGAAGAAATAGCACGTGGGGACCGAATTTAAGGCATTAAGTCGAAACAAGACTTGTGGAGTGTGGCAGTGAATCGCTGTGTGAACATCCCGCAACTTTCGAATCCAAGATGTCTTCGTCAGTCAAGACCACCACCAAATATGTATATCGTTCCTCGGGAACCTCGGGAGACGTGTCTGTCGAATACGGCACGGATCTCGGAGCCTTAACTCGTCTCGAGGTAAGAATTTTTCGCCTTAA
This sequence comes from Centruroides vittatus, assembly GCF_030686945.1. Classification (NCBI taxonomy): domain Eukaryota; kingdom Metazoa; phylum Arthropoda; class Arachnida; order Scorpiones; family Buthidae; genus Centruroides; species Centruroides vittatus. The sequence continues at coordinate 561,419 of NW_027121163.1, forward strand.
TTTACTTATAAATCCGTCTTTTTTACGCCAATTAATTCCGGCTATCGAGAGCCGGCTCGACCCCTTGGGTACGAGCTTCCCGTTAGGACTCGTAACGGTCGAGAGCATTCGTAAGGTACTTCAGCAACGACCTATAAAAATCGATCAAAGTCGAACGGATCAAAGACGAGAATGCCCTATTTTAGGGGAAAAGGAAGGGTGGCCACGTGCCAAGGAGCAATGAACTTGTCGAATCCGAAACGAGAGTAACGGGAGAAGAATGGACGAAACGTGAAGATCGCCTACCACTTTTCGTCTTTCGTCTTTTTACGAATTTGACGGAGCCAATTTTGAAATAAATTTAGTTTCGTTCGGTTTCATTAACGGAGTATTCGAAAATGAACGAAGATTAACTAGCGCGAGACATTCGCAAAAAGTGAAAATTAGTAAACGCCATCGCGGATTCTTTTGGAAACGAAACGGGTGCTCGGGGCCAAGTTTTGGTGACTGCACCCCTTGTGCCGTAACGTAGACGTAGCCGAACGGTTTACGAAACCAAGTGACTCTCTCGTTTTATAATTAGACGATTTATAATATTCCTACAAACTGTTAATTGTGTTCGCTGTTTCCTGCGCTGGCAGGAGTTGAGTGAATGAGGCAGAGTAAATCTTCCAGCCTCTTTAGCGCTATCAATAGCTAAAGGGCATCCAAACTTAGACTGGCATTCCTCGCCCATTGCGCCTGCGCCCGTATCGCTTTAATTCCGGATATGTCATCCCGATCTCGCTTTTGCTCCCCCCTTTCCTTTTTTTAATTTCATGTTTTCCGACCTTGCGCCCGGTGTAAAAATGTCCGCAAAAATTTTACCCCATTGTCGAAGAATAAGTAAACTGACGTCACCCATTTTCTTCTGCTTCGTCATGCGAGTCGGAAGTCGAGTGACATGTTTGAGTTGGAATGCATCCACTAGAACGGAAAAGGATACAATAGGATGGTAAAACAATACCCGAGAAGTGTCTGACCTTAAGTTTTATCGCCAGACTGATAATGTCTGTTAGAAAATTTTGTCTAAAATTTCACTTATTTTGGTGTTTTTCGGGTGTCAAACGGGTGGAAAAAACTGGGTTACCCGAGCCGAATAATGATTTTCTCACGTGTCCATTTTTTTTTTTTGTTGCGTAACTGCGACGTTATACACGATAATTTCGGTAAATTCGAAGTTTATACCCCGATTTACCGCCGTTTCGGTAGGGAAAACTCGGGTGAATTAACGGAGGGAGCTAATGAGACGAGACATAAATGGAATTGCCACACGACACCAGAGGTGACAGTGGCTATAGGCCTACTACAATCCCATTCGAAGACAATGCGGTTGCGACATTTATAGCAACACTGCTGCGCGGAATATAAAAATTGCATTCCAAATCAGACACTTGACCTACTTCCTCGACAATTTCTTGTACCGCTTCCAACTCTCTTTTGCCAGAAGCTTTAACAAATGAACTACATTGATCTCTACAATTAACGGCCCGCCACGTTCCGACCCCCTTAATAAACACTGTACCTCTTCCCCCACGTTTCTCGTGTTTGAAGCCGCGAAAAATAATATAATAATAATAATAATAAATCTTCTACGGCCGGAACGAAAATAACGAAACCCTTTCTGTTTTCAGGATAAGATCAGGCTGTTGCAGGAAGATCTAGAATTCGAGCGAGAGCTGAGACAAAAGGTAAAAGGATCGTTTAATGCTTTTTCTATTTTCGACCCAAAACAATTTTTCACTGTTAGAACAATGTTCCGATACGACCGACTAAATTTGGAGGGATAAGTGCAGCTACTAATAGAACCCGGCTTTTCTGATTACTTCTAAAATTGAACTCTACAATTATCTGGAACCATTCCTAGGCTCTGCCATCTACCGATGCTAAACTTAATATTAAATAATTAAATATTAGCATTAAGTAATCGTCGAGTGTGTCTACAGAAGTTTATATTTAATATTTTATACCGAAAATTTTTGGACATTCTTCCAAGTTTCATGGCCGGAATTTAAATTTATCAGGCCGAGTCGTGCGATGTTAATTTTTCCTGAAATAAAATGTAGAATTTGAGCTTAAAAAATTGGATTTTTTTTTTAAATCAAAATTTTTCATGTGAGTCGTATTTTAAGCTTTAGTTTATCTTGGATGTTGCTTCCAAGTTTGATCTTTTTTATATCAAAGTCTCATCTAAGTCGACTGAATAGAGCATTATCTTTTTATAAACACATACAAACAAAAGGCAGTGTGTATCAAAGGAGCATTGTTTCTAAACGAAAATAAAATAAAATTATATATACGTATAAAAAATTCTTTAAATTAACTCGAATTAATTTTTTATTTTACAGATTGAAAGGGAGAAATCTGAATTAACAGTTCAGCTCTTTTCAGTCAGCGACCGATTAGAAGAAGCCGAAGGAAGTTCCGAAACCAACGTAAGCTTCCACTTTATTTACTTGAATTATTCGTAAAAGACGAAAGCACCAATCAAAATATTTTCTGTAAACGAACAGGTCGAGCTCAACAAACGAAGAGATGCCGAACTGGCCAAATTACGCAAACTGTTGGAGGATGTTCACTTGGAAAGCGAGGAAACTGCCCATCACCTCAGAAAGAAACATCAGGAGGCAATCTCCGAGATGCAAGATCAAGTCGACATGGCTAACAAGGCAAAGGCTAAGTACGTAATTAATTAGATTCGAATCGCCGAAGGAAATTGTTAATGGCCTCACTAACTATACATTTATCGGTGTTTTAAGCTTTAAAAAAGAGAGAGAGAGAAATAAACGTGATTTCTTGTGGATCCATTTATAAATGTTAAAGTAATTTAAATATTTTCGACTATTTACACCGATATTTTCAAATTACAAATCGGGAAAATTACGTAAACCGGAAAGGTCTTCTGTAAATGATGTTCCATATGTATGAGGTCATTTTGTAAGTGTTTCGGCATCGGATAATAATAATAAAACACAAAAAATGTAAATCGAAATTGCTATTTATATTCCTCTCTTTCAAAGAACACGAGAGAAACATGTTAGTTCCACCTGAGGAAATTTCTAAACTATTCCAATTGTAATCTGGTAAGAGCGGTTAACCTTACTTAGCATTACACACTTAATTGTATTTAACTAAATTTGATAATTAGTTACCTAGGAAAATACCTAATTGGAGGAATATGCCATAATGTATAAACATTCCTTCATTTATTAATGATGTCTAAGATAACGTTTTACAATCTTTCTATGTAGTAAGTGTCCAGATCCTATTTACAGCACTAAAACAAATTTCGGCAACAAGCTGCGTAGTTTTCCCCGGCAAGAGTTAAATTGCGAGTGGCGCCATCTGTTACCAGATTATATTTAAAAACTTTTTATATTATTAATTATTATAAAATAGCAAAAAGTCTAATTTTGTGGGTAGAGACGAGTTTTAGACCCCCTGTATCTCCTCACTCCCTCGACCTTTAACCAAGAAAATTTAAGTGTCAATCCCTCTCTAATATACGAACCTCCTTACAAAATTTCAAAAATTTTCGATAAAAAAACACGGGAGTTATTAAGCTTCGCATTGAATAAACAAAATCGTGACCCACACACACTAACATCCATACATACCGAAATTACCCCGATTTTTTTTTGCATTTCTCCACGTTTCGAGGTGTCTTAAATGCAAATACTTTCCCTCTGTTATGTGTAACAGCCTGGTAAGTAAAAATTGGATTCTAAATAATAAATAATTTGTTTAAAACATTCGAAAAACGAACACAGTATTACATGAATGTCAATTTCTATACTTTTCCATAAATTAAACATTTATGAAGAGTATGCGCCTCTATCAGTGTATGATTCTAAAGAGTTATTGGGAAAAGTTATGTAATAATTTAGCGAAAAATTGTTCTATCAGTAATACAATAAAATACAATGTCATAAATGGAAATTAGTGATGCCTATAAACAATAGGAGTCTCATATAGCTACTCATTACCTAATCATTCTATTCTAGGTAATTCCTGTAAAGAAATTGCCCCGGAAAGCCTTAAACGGTACATAAAATGGCTCCGAATTTTTGAAATTTAAATTTATAGCCTATATTTTATCATCATCGCCACAATTAACGGCAACAACGACATGAAATAATTAAATTTTAAACTTAATTACATTAAATTGCTTAATATTATGCATTTAATTCTACTAATTAGAAGGAAATTGTATAACCAAGTTAGTATATAGATTCATTATTGTTAATATAAATTCACAACACTAATTTGGATAGAGATTTCATTTCAGATTTCTGTTGAAGTGTTCAATTTTATTTGGGTTTTAAATCAAAATTTATTTATTGAACACTGTATTTGCTGATGAGAAAAATATAGTAAGCGATATATATATAGAAGCATTCGTTCCGATTGTGACCATAAATACTGAGCCAAATACAGGGACATTGATTCAAGGACACATACTAAGCTAAAGAGACACAGCTTAGCATATTTAGGTGTTAATTAATTAAAATATTTATTATTTAGAGGTTAAAAATATCCTTTGTTCGAGTGTATACAATATTTTTTATATGATTAAAAATTCTTTTGTTACAAAGTAAAGGGAGTGAAAAAAAATTAAACAGTGTTGAAATGTTCTGTCAATTTTAAGTAGAAATTTTCACTAAAGATCAGTCAAATGAGATTGATTATTACTTTTAAATAATAATAGTAACTTGTAGAAGTATTGATATATATATTATCTTTATTATCTAGGGTAGAGAAGGAGAAACAAAAAATCCAAGCAGAGTTATTCGAATTGTTGGCTCAAGTGGAAAGTGCTCACAAAGAGAAGGTAAGGAGCAAATGAAACATACAAACGACGATTGTTGTCATTAGACTTGCTAGTACACACCAAGAAAATCACTTCGAATGAATGTATGCAATTAATATATTTCAAATTTGACGATGAATCGAGGTCTGACTTTGATTCACGACAACAAAACTCGACTTACTCGACTGACGCGTAGAGGAGTCGACGACGATGCTAAACAAGAGCTAATGAAGAAATTAGCTTTAAAAATATTTGTAGTAATTAAAAAGTACTCCAGTTTGAGTTTATTTGGCATGCCAGCACCTGTGCTGGAATATCGGTATGCCGTATTTAATTCAGTCGAAACACTGAAGAACCTTTGGTTTCAAAATAATCTAATTTTCAATTTTACATTCCATAAAATATACTATAAAATCCCATAAAATATCCTCTTGTACGATTTTTCTGGCACTCGAGCAAGAGGATAAGGGGAACAAGAAGGAAATCCGATTGTTTTCAATTACACTACGAGAAAAAATTTAAATAATAATAATAAAAGCTTAAAAGGAATAATTTTGTTGATTTGTGAGAAATTTCTCTATTTTACAGAAAAGAATATTGAAGTTGGATGGATTATTTTTAGGGGGACACACTAAGACTATGACTCGAAATTAAAATTACGTCTGGTGCCATCTGTTATGAATTTATTTGATTAAAAAACAATTTTATATTATTATTATAAAATGCAAAAGACCTTTTTCAGGATAGGGGCGAATTTAAAAAAATTAAATACCATGTAAAATTTTTAAGTCCGACTACACTCGAGATATGACTCCTACACCCTCTATCTCCAAAATATAATAGATCAATGCCACTTATATAGAAATACTCCTGCCATATTTCAAACTTTAACAGCCAGGAAAGTACTGTAATATTTTTATGAAATATGCAGGCAATTCATAATATACTCAAACAAAATAAAACAATTAAATAATTACAGAATTTAAAAGATTTTACATAATTTCCCTGGCGATTTTAATTATAAAACAAATAAAATTCCCGTTTTTCTAGTTGACTGCTCACAAGACGGTAGAAAAGTTGGAAATAACAATCCACGAATTGAATGTGAGAATTGAAGAATTGAGTCGCACTGTAACTGAAGTGACTGCTCAGAGAGCTCGCTTCAGCTCCGAAAATATCGAATTATCCAAGGAGGTTCAGGAATACAAAATATCGTTAGAGAACGTCAATCATCTGAAGGGTCAACTGGCTAGCCAACTGGAGGAATCACGACGAAGATTAGAAGATGAAGAACGAGTGCGTATATTTTAATCGAGTAAAACAATTACGTAACATCATTTATCTTAATCTTACAATATTTATGTATTATATAGAGAAGAGTTAGCGTGGAACAACAGGTGCACACACTCGAAATGGAACTGGAATCCATCAAGGTGCAGTTAGAAGAAGAATCTGAAATCAGGCTCGATACAGAACGTCAGCTAAGCAAAGTCACTGGTGATGCTTCGACTTGGAAATCTAAGTACGAAACAGAATGCATGGCACACGCAGACGAAGTAGAAGAACTCAGGTAAGACGGTGTCTTATATTCCCGAAATTACACAAATGAAGGTGACTGCAATTGAATAATTCATTGCAGACGAAAGATGACCCAGAGGTTCACAGAATACGAAGAACAGTTAGAATCCCTCCTCAACAAATGCAGCAACTTAGAGAAGCAGAAATCTCGCCTCCAGAGCGAAGTGGAAGTTCTTATCATGGATTTAGAAAAGGTAAAGTGTTGTAAAACGTTAATTTTTAACGATTTTCAAAATCATATATATACATATACTACAGAGCGAGTCAAAAGTCTCCATACGAAACCTGGCTATCTGAAGGAATACATTCGTGATACGTGCAATTCGATAACATCAAACGTGTTAATGCATATTTACCAAAAGCGGGGGGGGGAATGCATGCAGGTGTGCAGTTAGTTAAATGGCACCACAGAATATGTTTTGTAATTGACAAGCTCCCGAGTAACAATGTGAGCCACTTACACAAGTATGGACACTTTTGAATTACTCTGTATTTCGAAAGTATGCTTTATATTTTCTTTAACGTTTTTGTTGAAAAATTCAAATAAAATTTCAAATTCGTCTAAAAGTTCAAACTGCTTCAACGAAAAATTATTTTATAAATTAAGAATTTAGTGTTGTTCAGATGCAACACAATATTTTTTCAATCTGTAACTTCCTCCTACAAAACAATACTTAAATAATTGCTACGAAACAATAGTTTGTACCATATGAATTGAATATCAATAAAAATATAATTTATAGTGCCGGATTAAAAAAAAATCAAGTCCTACGTAAAACTTGCGATCTAGACCAGAAAAAAATTAATTTTATTATTATATTTTCCACTAGACCTTCTTGGAGAAGCTGCGAGTTCACATTGACCGTTATACATTTAAAATTTTATTTATTTATTAACATATTAATTCAAAAACCGATTTAAGGGCCCATCAATCTAAACCGAGAAAAGCGAGCAAATCGCCCTCAACCTTATAAATGAAAATATAAGTTAAAATAGACCTCATTGAAAATATGTTAACAATTTAAAATAGCCAATGAGTGCTCGGTTTCGTTGTTTCATTTTTTTTTTTAATTAGGGAAATGTAGATTCATTAACAGAAATTTTAAATCAATAAATTCGCCCCTTAATTAAAATGACAATATTTGAATTTATATATTTGTATTTTGCTGTACTTCAGTAAACCAAAAAAACAATTTACATAATAAACTTTGTATAGTATAATTTATGAAAATAACCCATAGAAAATACGAAATACAATATAGAACAATTAAATATGAAGTAATGATCGAATATAAAAAAAAAATCGCTAGAAAAAATAATGTTCAGTTCCGCTGCTTTAATGCTGTGTCGCCATCTGCCGTTCAGTAATTGAAATAATTTAATTGTTTCGGATGCGCCGTACAGTCATTCTCCTTCTGCGCACCCGCACCCCAGTCGGTCTCCAATAATTTGACAAACAAATTTGTTTTTAAAAATAAAAATCGATTGTAAAACGCTATTCGAAAATTCTAATGGCCAAAATTACTGGCGGTTTCCGATTCGCCGTATTATTATTTTTTTAAACTTCTAAAATAATAACAAGAAATATTTTCTAGTCTTGGCACGAGGTGGCGCTAAGTGTCCAGGTCACTCTGTCGCGCCATCTATGATTTAAATTTTAAACTAATTCATAAAATTAAATTGTGTTTCGCTAAGTTACTTTTCTCATCACTTGCTAAATCGTAATATTGCAATCTGCGATTTATTTTTAGTTAATTTTAAACGGGGTACGAAATTTAACAAAACACAATCTGATTTCATAAATTTTAACTCGAATTTTATGTATATTTAGTTTAAATTTTAAGCCACAGATGGCGCGACAGTAGTCTACGAGAAGCGCCTCGACAGTTAGCGCCACCTCGCGCCAAGGCTACGAAGCATTTTGTGTAACTTCGGCTAATTATAGAAGCGGTGTTATTTTTTTTGTTCCGAGCCAGCGGAGCAGGGAGGGCAACTCTCGAAATAAATGTCAGTGTCAAGCTTCATCCATCCGTTAAAGTAAACATTTAAGTCATTTTCTGTTAATTCTGTTGTGCTAAGTAGAATTTGTCATCGGATATTTAGTTTCCAAATGTCGGTTACATGCTACAGATATTTAACCGTAATACCAAAATATCAGTTAGGGCAACACAGGGCGTCCTACTTAAGTCCAGCGCAGCATTAATTAATTTCGGAGCCAAGAATGATGGCAAGATAATCTGGAGTGGCGCGCGTGATCTTTTCCGGATGCAATTAAACTCGATCGGGCCATTTTGAAAGTAGAATATAGGACCCGATCCAAACCCGATTGGGGACTTATCCCATTTCCCCAAACCATCCTCGATAGCACCGTCTAAGATAAGTGAGGTCTGGCGTTTATCCAGTCATTCGGAGAAGACAGGTCGAATAGTTTTGGCAGGTCGGGCGAATGTTATAGAGAAAAGAAAGAAAAAAAAAGTCGTTTTGCTAGTCTCGTAAAACTTCTCCGAAGCGAATTAAAAGGGATTTAAAAATTCCCTTTGAAGTAAATTAGATTAAAAAAAACTTTACTGATTTTTCATACGTTGCAAATCATCGAAACCAATTCGATCCCCTCTTCGATCAAACAACAATATTCAAAATCCAAAATCAGAAGACTCGTGGGCCCTACATAATATGTTCTTAAAGTATTTAAGTCTTGCACAAACACGAGACATCACGCAAACACGCTCGTCTTTATAATTTTATGACGATAACAGAAAAGTAGTTTTAAAGATTTTTAAAAAGTGGGCCTTTTTACTTTCGGGCCTTAGGGGGCCTTACTTTGCATAATGGTTAATTCGGTTACGTTAGAGTCATATTTTAGAATAATTGCTTAAAGTGGATGAAGTATTGTTTCAATACTACTGTTGTTTCTATTCCCCAAATGTATTGTCCTCTTAGTACTGTCACGAGGTAAGGGCCAAAATTAAAAACTCTTAAATAAAATACACCATTTTGGCATTGGAATTTAGGAATATGTATAATAAATATTTCAGTTTTGTGCAAAATATCAAAAATATTTTACTTACAAGTAAGAAGTGTACATTTATTCTCGCAGTTTAGACCACTCGGTGACACTCGATTCTGCTGCACGGATCTAAATAAAAGAGGTTATTATTAATTAATTTAAGGATAAATATATAATAAAAAGTAAAATTAAATTAAATTAATATCACAAAAAGAAGTTATGTTTTATCTTTTTATTAGCAATGGAAAAAATGAAAAAAATCAGTCTTTAAATTGTAAATCCTAAGGTTATAAATGTAATTTGAACAATTCGGTGTTAATTTAAATATCACTTACACGAATTTCGATGGAAGTAACCGTAGATATGAGTAAACAAATTTGGCCTTGTAATCTTCAAAGAGAGACCTCTAAATCCCTTTCAAGGTGAACATCCAACAAAAATAAGAAGTTGAAACTTTAAACTCGCGATTTCCAGTATTTTTGGCAACAAAGTCATCATCATCAACCCCTTCGGCAGATTTTGCAAATATCCACTCAAAACATATCCGACATTCTAAATTTAAATAAAATTGTTCCAAAAATTCGCCACTCCCGCTACTTTCGAAGTGACCGAGTCCAAGTCTGGAACATTTTTTAATCGAAAGTTGAAATTTCGTGTTGGGTCCACTTTTATTTCATTTAAATTTAAGGCAAACTTATCAGATGGACGAAACCAACCGGATGAATCCATAAAATATAGCCAAATACGTCACACCGTGCTGACGAGACGGGAATACTTGCCAGCAAAACCTAGTTTGTATTTTGGTGATTGATGTCAACGCCCTTTGCTGCAGACGAATTTATTATCAGACGTTTTAATTTTTTTTTCTTTTCTTTAAAGAGGGCACAGAGTACGTCTGCTGTCACATCAATTCATCTTTCTCCACTCTGATCTATTTTCCTTTGTTTTTTTTTTTTATATTTGCTGCAGGCTACGACTCACGCTCAAACCTTGGAGAAACGATGCATCCAGGTAGAGAAGATAAACAACGACCTGAAGGTGAGAGTCGAGGAGCTGGTCGTTCTGCTGGAACAGGCACAGAGGGATGCCCGAAACCGTGCGGCCGAGTTGCAGAAATTACAGCACGAGTACGACAAATTAAAGGAACAGAGAGACCATTTGGCTCGTGATAACAAGAAGCTTACCGGTAATAATCTTTTCTGGTGAATTCTTACCTCTAGAATTCTGCCAAATCACACTCGGGTTTTCAGTCGTTGGCGTCTTTATATATATTCCGTCACTTTTCGATAAGCCCTCAATGTCAAAACCCGGTTTAAGGTCGTTCAGATCGGTTTTCCCCTGCTTCAGCATTTCGAATCTCACGTTGGCGTTTATAAACGAGAACATTTTCGTATTCGAACAAACACGGGCAATTGTTACCAAGGTCGTCCCACGACTATTGGCTGTTTCCCACCCCTGCGTAAAAAACAAGAAAAAAAATACACAAAACGCTAAAGGTCCCGTGACTAAAAAGAAAGCAGATGCTGCAGTTAGCGGCATCTAAAAATATCCGAATAAAGGGAAAGATGGAGAGATAAAGCTCCTCCGAAAAGTCGCGATGACGTCAACGGATGCAAAAATCGGAATTATGGTGCCTCCGCCGTCATTAAGGCGCAGATTATTGGTGCGAAATGGCTGAGGTGGAAGGTCGTTCGCCTATCTCAAAATAGGCACCCGAAATCCGCCCAAAATACCGTTTCCGGGAGAGACCGGGTTGCGTGCTCTTTCCTGATTGGCTGCGGCTGCTTCATTATAATGAGGTCGTCCGTGCTGGCCGAGGAAACGCGGTCGGTCTCCGTCGGCAACGATGGTTGTCACAGAGAGAGAACCTTCGCCGCAGCAGGGACCTTCTCCGAGTCTCAGCGATAGGAACTTGAAGGAAGGAATCGATGGCCTGTCACCCGTCCCTCCTAGTCACTCGTCGGCGGAAGACAGGGCGTCGTCGGGATTAGGAAGCTGCACGGACCAGGAATTGTCAGATTGCCCCGTCACTCCCCAAACGCCTCCGGCCTTTCTCACCTTTCTTCAGCCTTTCCCTTCCGAATGCGAGACGCCCCCCGCTACTACGCCTTTTCCGGAACGCCTGGAATCTAGAGAAGAGGAGGTCGAAGGATTGACGAAAGAGGATGGCGCAGCGCGTCAATCTGTACAAGAAGATAATTCCGAGGAACAGAAAGGTGAGGACTCTATCACCTGTCCGGAGGAAAAAAGTGAAAATGAGCGCATCGAAAAGGGGGGAGACGAATGTGACGTAGAAACCGATTCGTTAACCATCTTAGCCGAAAAGGAAGAGGGCAAATTAACCGGAGAAAACGTAACGGAGAGAAGTGAAATTGAGAAAAACACGGAAGAAATACCCGTAGGAGAATATAACGAAAGTTTAATTGTAAAAGAATCTTATCTGGATAAACCGGAAACTGAAGAATGTGTAGAAGAAAAGGAAGAAGGGTGCGTAGAACCTTTGCAAAGTACAGAAACTGTATTAGAAGAATCAGAAGAATGCGTAGAATCAGTACTAAACGCAGAAACAGAAACTGTATTAGAAGAAACGGAACTAACTAATACCTGTGTACAGTCGATCGTGGACGAAAACATTACAAAAGAAAGCTGGGAGGAAAATATTGTAATAGAGACGGTGAAGGAAAGTGTGGTGAAAGAGTCGGTGGAGGAAAAGATAATAAAACAGACGGTAGAAGAAAGTACCGCGAAACAAACGGCGGAGGAAAGTGTGGTAAAAGAAAAGGTGGAGGAAATTTCTGTAAATCAGTTGTGGAGTCTTTGGTCGAGCAGTGCGCCTAAAGTAGAAGAGAAACAGGAGGAAGAAGAAAAACAAGACGAATCTCCATCTGCTGGTCAGAGCGGAGATGAAACACGAGAAGGAAACGAAAAGGAGAGCCAAGAACAACCGGAAGTCGTACAACAAAAGTCTATCGAGGGTGAGATTTTCTAATTTTAAAGTAAGCGATCGTTTCCTTAAGAACTATTTCTAATCATTGCTACGTTAATCGATAAAACCCGATTTTACATTATTACTTATTCGTAGAAAATAATGTTTTTCGGTCGCTGTTTTGAATTCGTAATAACGAGTAAAAAGTACTTTCGTTTTTTTTTTAAATTACGACATTACCGCAGAGTAAATATTTAGGCTAAACAATGAAAAAGGGAAGTTTGTAGTGAAAATGCTTACGTAACACACTTCTGCGGAGTTTCGGTTTCTTGCTGCGAACAATACCTCGTTAACTGCCAAATCTTGGCAGAGATGCACCTGCTGTATCTGCCGATGGGGAAAACATTGCGATAATTTTAACTGCCTTTCAGCGCAATTGTAAAAATAATTAATTACAATTCAGTAACATTCTACAAAAAAAGAAGAAATAATACAATTGAAACCGAAGAATGCAAACCCTCTTAACGAGTAATTAATGAGTTGATCGAATAAATTCTCTCTCACGAGGTCGAAAACTTGGTAACACGCGTTGCCCGTGTGAAAATTTCCATTCTTGCCACTTAAAATTTACTGTAAATGGTTTCCACCAAAAATCCACGAAGCCTTCCAGTGGCCGAGTAGTCGTGGGTTCATGCCAATGGTTGGGTTTTCTTCACGTTGGTGACACCTAAAGTCCTCCAGGGAGGCATCGCCCTATACAAATAAAACACGAAACAAAAGAAGGGAATCCATCGATTGATATTCCCGTTTAATTTCAGATGACTTAAACGACACCAGGATGAAGTTGAGCGATGCCGAGAGACGAATGCATGAGATGGAAGTCGAGATTAAGAGATTAGAAAACGAACGAGAAGAACTGAGCTCTGCCTACAGAGAAGCTGAGGCATTGAGGAAACAGGAGGAAGCCAAAGCAATGAGACTGACCGCCGAACTGACTCAAGTTCGTCACGAATACGAAAAGAGGCTCATCGCCAAGGAGGAAGAAATCGAATCGTTGAGGTTAATGTTAATTCTTTTTTTTATACTAAACGAGTTTCCAAACGGGAATCTAATGCTTCGAATTCGATGTCAGGAAGCAAATGCAAATCGAAATCGAGCAGCTGAGCCAGAGAGTTGCCGAAGCCGAAGCTAAAGTGAAGACCGAGGTTGCGCGCATCAAGAAGAAAATGCAAGTACAGATCACCGAACTAGAAATGTCGTTGGACGTGGCCAACAAACAGAACATCGACTTGCAAAAGACCATTAAGAAGCAATCTCTGCAAATCACGGTAGGATTTCATCGGTGCAATTCACGAAAGGTTCTGAAAGGTTCGATTTTTTATTCGATTCGTCCGTAAATTTCAGGAACTGCAAGCTCACTACGACGAGATCCACAGACAGTTGCAACAAACTGTCGATCAATTGGGAGTATCTCAGAGACGTTGCCAAGCTCTTCAGGCCGAACTTGAAGAGACTCGCGTCAATTTGGAGCAGGTAATGAATTTTTGGCATTTACGGTCTTTCAAATTTCGGAAACTTTTTTTATTAATGGTTGTCCCCCTTCGCAGGCTCTTCGTGCCAGACGCATGGTGGAACAACAAATAGAAGAGGTCACCAGTCGCATCAACGAACTGACTACAATCAACGTTAATTTGACCTCGGCTAAGAGCAAACTCGAAGCCGAATTTATGAGTTTGCAGTCCGATTACGACGAGATCAACAAGGAATTGAGAGTAAATACCTTTTATTCGTCAATTTTTCACCAATATCCGGATAAGATTTGCATTTCTATTTACGTTTTCGTTTTCTAGATTTCAGACGAGCGCTACAACAGAGTCCAGATTGAACTGAAGAGTACCAAAGACGTGCTTATCGAAGAACAAGAACGATTGGTTAAGATCGAACAGATCAAGAAATCCTTGGAAATGGAAGTGCACAACTTGACAGTCCGAATTGAGGAGGTCGAAGCTAACGCTTTGGCAGGAGGAAAGAGAGTAGTTTCAAAACTGGAAAGCAGGGTAAGCCGCCACTTTCTTCTTCTTCTTTTGTTCTCTTTCTTCGTTCGGTATCCAGTAAAATTTCATTCGAGAACGTACTTTTAGATCCGAGATATCGAAATCGAGTTGGAAGAGGAGAAGAGACGCCATGTTGAAACCCAGAAAGTATTACGAAAGAAGGAATACCGAATCAAAGAACTCATCGTCCAAGCAGAAGAGGACCACCAGGCCATCACCGTTCTGAACGATTCCGTCGACAAACTGAGTGAGAAATGCAAAATGTACAAACGACAACTGGTAGAACAGGTAAGCGCGCTTCCAGAAAGTCCATAATAACGCTTCTTTCTGAAAATCGTCCACTAACGTTTCCACTTCTTTCGCTTTTAGGAGGGAATGTCGCAACAGAACTTGACTCGCGTGCGTAGATTCCAAAGAGAACTGGAAGCTGCCGAAGAGCGCGCGGATCAGGCCGAAAGCAACTTATCTTTGATCCGTGCCAAGCACAGGTCCTGGGTAACGACGAGCCAGATTCCAGGAGGATTGAAGCAGGTGATCGTGACGGAAGAGACATCGTCCACCACATCCCAATATTAGACTTTACGATTTAGTTGGATTTCTTTCATCACCCGAGTCCGAAATTATTGAAATGACCTTACCTCTCAGCCCGGGTTATCGCCGCCAGACAATAGAGTAACCGAATTAGGGACCAAAAAAAGAGTCCCTAATTCCCCACCATAGTTTTGTCAAGAGTTCCCGTCTGGAAGAAATAAAGTCGCCCTCCCGTTAAAGCGTTGTGTCGATCTTGTTCCTCACACACAAATAAATAATATATAGGACAGACGAAAAGTCGATGTGTAAACTCGTGCTGTCTACTCTCCATTACTTTACCCGACTACGAAGAATGGTAACTCAGCCAACACTCGAAACCCAGAAATAGTTTCGTGATTTTGCTGAATTTATACGAGAAGTTTAAGTTTCAAAAAAAAAATTGTTTAATGGAAATGTACTGAATAAATATTAATTACTATAATAAGTCCATGTCATTATCAGATTTCATTTTAGAAAATCCGACGATTTCCGACATTTTAAAACACTAAAAAAAGTAATAAAGTAAAATTTAGTATTGTTTATACAGTTGGAAGTGTTAACACTTCCAACTGGTTAACTGATTTTTGGTCTAACCTGTATTTAGCTACTAACGATTTTCTTTCTTTCGCTTAATACCTATAATACACGAAATAAACGTAAGGAAACAAAATTGAATTTTATATTTTGGCGGTTATAATTAATTTCGAAACAATTGAATGATAATGTATCTGTATAAAAAATTACTATTATTCTATACGTCTTCACGCTACAGTACATTATTAATTTATTAAAGATTAAACTATAAACAATTAAAGTTATGACCTTTAGCGTAATGTTTGTACTTACGAGATATTTAGATTAAAATGTCTTCGTCGACGAATTTATCCTTCAATTAATTATTAAAAGATTATAACTTCATAAAAATCATGTTATAAATCTGCAATATAAAAGTTTTACCTGAATATTTTAATTTAACACCGAGAAATTTTGTAATCGAAATTAAAAACTTTTTAATTTAAAAACGAAATCATTGACAACAAACCGTAAGAACTAAACTAGAATTGCTCGTGATGATTATTATGATTAACAATTGATTACAGAAATAAATACATCAATTATAATCATAAAATTCCGTTATTCGGCATTTTCTTATAGATGAAATTTTAATTTTTCTCTGATTGTAAATTATTCTGAAGTGGAGAGACGGTACGAGCAACGCAACACGTGGTTGATCTACTTCGGGGAAGACTTTCGACGGGAAACTGCACCCCATTCGGGTGTTAGAAAGGTGAAGAAAACTCGGGAAACTCCGTCACGGTCGGGCGTAAACCCGCGACTAAGTTCGAGTGTTCAACGGTTGTAAATTAATCTATAAACTTTTTTGTCTTTCGGTATAAATTCAAATGCAGTATTATTAAAAAGAACACTTGAAATTTACAAATTACAATTCGAATCGTAGCGCGAGGTACAATTCAGTAAATAGGCTACTATATATTCTTAATTACTTTATCTTCTATACTGAAAAATAGTAATTTATTAAAATTCGTAATGGAATGTTTGAACGTATACATCCACATTATAAATTACGAGATCATCTCTGAATATCTCTCACTTTGCGTAAGCGTACGCATCCAATTTCCACGGTGAAGTAATACCTTACCTCATTCTTTTGTTTCGGAAACTGCTGCCAATTTTTCTGTTTCCGCACACTTAGGTGTAGGCTATATACAATTTCGGAAACTACCATCTTCCACATTTTACGTTGTAGAATAAGCCGCATTAAATAGGTTTTACGTTTCGCTGTAAATACAAAACAATGCAGGGAATTACAACGTCGTTACAGAACAAAGACCTACGTGTTCTATATACGATATCGAGTAAACTAATACTTTCGCCGAAAAATATTTTCTGTATATCTATAGATTGATCCAAACGTCAAGTAGAAATTAACAAATTCGTTTTAGGCAGATTTTACTGTATCATTAATAGAGCAAATTCCTAATATACGAATGTGTTAGTAACAGTAATTATTGGTACAAGTTTTTATAATCTTGGACCTATACTTTTAATATATCAAAAATAAAAGTAAAGACACACTCAAAGCAAGTTTAAAAAAAGGAAAATGGCGCGGTTGCCGAAACCGAATTTATGGGCAATAAGGGATGAGGTGAAGAAGTACTGCAAATGTAATGCCGAGTGTGCGTATTATAATAAATAATTTAATTGTAAATCTAAAATGTTATGGTGTAATGAACATTTTTGTACGTTATACATCAAAAAAGATAATCGTAATAACCGCTTCAAACTGGCCGAGAAGCTTAAAAGAGGACTATGAATTAAGACCACTCGGCTTTTCAAATCTCCGAATTTCTTTATAAGGCTTCCGGTCATCGTTTAAAATTCAAATTACGTTCCATGATTGCGCCAATATTAATTCGTTTTCCTTTGTTCCTGGCAATGAATGCACCGGTTTTTCAATTTTAGCTTCGTCTCCTCCCACTGCCTCGTCGTTGTCTTCATTTTAAATTCGTTCCAGATCTCGCAGTTCATCAACTCCGTTGATTTTTTTGGGTTTAGTTTTGGAGAATTACTCGCCTTCCAAGCGCTTAGCGACGTCGTAACGCGTTACACTTTAACGCTAGACGAAGGAATTTCTTTGTCTTTCATATACGCAATTAAGATTAAAAAGATAACGTTAAATAATCGGCAGTCAAAATATATATTACAAAAAAAAATCTTACGTTAACTCGAGTCTCGGTAGAAATCGCGTTATTCAAGATGGCGCACGACAATGGATACTTATATAAAATTATATTTTAAAAGATGGAAAAATCTGCGACAGCATTTAATAACAAAACGTCAATAATAAATTGAGTTATTCTTACTTGTTTTTGCCTCTCTCTAATTAGATTGATGAATTTCATTAATTAAAATTTCATTTTTTATGAATGAAGTGAGCCTAGCAAAGTATATTTTATACGTAAATAATACTGCGTTACGATATTATTAAAAAACGTTTATATTATTAATTATTATAAAATAAAAAAAGTTTAACTTTGAGAGCAGGGACGGATTTCGTAAAAAATTGTAAACGCTAATAACGAGTAAGATCGTCATTAATTCCGACCCTACTAGAGATACACACGACCACCTTTATCTCCCCACCCTCTCGACCTATAACCACCAAAATTTAACGGCATGGATCCCGCTAATAAACAAGCCTCCCTGCGAAATTTCAGAAATTTTCGACAAAAAGCGCAAGAGTTATTAAGCTTCAAACAGGGTAAACAAAATCGTGCCCCACACACTAACACCTGTAGATACAGAAAAGATCCTCGAATTTTTTTGCATTGCTCGACGCTTCAATCTTCCCAGAGTCCAAAAATGTAAAAATCTTGGGGGGGTCATTTTTTGACCGATCGCCATACTTTTCCTCTGTTATATATAACAGAGCAGGGAAAGTAAAACGTATATAGGGCTTTAAATAGAATTAGAGGAACCGTCTCGTCGTAGGCGAACTGTAATTTCTTCAGTGAAATGAGTATTGAAATAAATTTATACTTACTCCTTTATAAAATTTAGTTATTCGAAAAGAAGGGGAAGAGAAAATAAATTCCGGGAGGGCCCAATGGCTCCTTTCTGCGGATGCTCTAGCTACTACATTCTTATATATTTCTATTATTTAATTGTTTATTATTACGAAAGTAAACATTTTAATTTCTGATACTTTCAACAAATTATTTCGACATCTGACGTATACTTAGAAATGATTCATAAATAGCTAACGAGTTAAAAACAGTCATTTAGTAAACTTTGAGAGACTACTTACCGTCAATATACACAGAAACTCGGCCAAAACTTCACCACCGTCTTAGAAACATTGAAATTTCTAAAATATAACTCCATAGAAACCTGAAAAGATGGATTCGGTTTGAATTCAGAATTTAAAAAGACTGTAATAAATAATTTCGAATTATTATAAATTCATTTTTAAATCAAACTTCTCGTAATTTTTGCTCCGTTACGGGTTTATGATGTTGCGAAGTTATGGAACAGCTGAGTTGAAGGTAAAGAAAACATTCAGTGCATTTCTAAAATTGTATCGTTATATAATTTTATTTATACGTTTGCTCTCTCGTAATAAATCGTAATCCGTAATATTTTAAGAATAATTTATGTAACATTCTCTGTTTACTCGCATCAAGGAATATACTGAATGAATAATTCGGATTTATTATTGATGTATAACGAAAATATACGAATGATCATGTCAATTGTTTTACCAACGACAATTAGAAATAACTCCTGTATAATGGGAAGAAGAAATAAAAATAAAGACATCAAACTGACTGACTGGCAAAGATGAGAACAATTGGATCAATTCAGTTTAAAATAGAGAAGACTGGAGAGTAGCTGTCATGGCGGTTAAAGACCCTTGTGGCTCCCATGTGGCTCGAGTAGTTGTACTAATTTTATGTGAAAGTTTATAAGCTTTAAATTTAAATCATAAACTCTTTTTTTTCCATAAAATGAGATTTTTTAAAGATTTTTCCATTAAAATTAACGATTTAAAGGTGAACAGCACTATATTTCATAATCAATATTATTACGGAATGTTAATATCAAGTTTCAGTTTGTAGTCACGACTAATAATAATACTTTAAAAAACTGTCTGGAATGAAAAATTCTCTTTATATATATATATACATACACAGAACTACGAATAAAACGTCAACAAATATTGCATATGCAACAAGTCATTGTAAAATGAATAATCGTTTCTAGCACCGGAGTAATGACATGTAAACTTCACTATAGTTTCTACACTCGATCTACAAGACTCTTCAGAAGATAGCAATTTTAACCTTTGCCGTACCGCACCTTAGCTTCTGTGCTTATAGTTCTGATTCATAGAGTTTTAGGTAACACCCGAATCGTTGGAACGTAACCAGTTTCAAAATCCATTCACTTACCGACCGTATTATAATAATACGCATTTATATCAAACGTGAGTACGTTTTAGATACCGTTGCTTTAATATAATTAAATTTTAAAAATTAAAAATTTAAATCACTAATAGTATGATTTGTGAATGTTCAACGTAAACTATCAAACGGTCGAATCGTTAAAAGTCGAATCGCGTAATAAATCGAAATTTTAACTATATTTTATAAATCAAATCACTGTAATTCAATATCAGCCGATGTACTGGATCGTCAATGTGTATCACTCCGCAAAACTTCGAAAATTCAATATCAAGTCATATGACCTATTCTTTGAAATGTCTTGCTAAGTTGTCGAATATTTTAAATAGATTATAACAGTTTAAACATAGAATTTTCTAGTGTATTGACATGTTCTATATATATTAAGTTCTGCTTCGTAATGAATACGGAACTCTCCTTCGTCTATGTGGAGCAACGAACTTGGCTCCAATCCCATAACATTAGCATCAATTATGTTATATTATATAGACTATATATTATACTATTATATTGTGTTTAAATTTACGGGCTTATCATACATATGAGACTCTATTATGCTAAGTTACCATAGTATATACAATTTAAACTATTTTACTCATTAAAATATCCCAAATGATGAAATATGTTAATAAATAGTCTAAATTGTATATACAACGGTAACAAGAAACGATTTAATAATAATATTGGGTTAATGTTACCTATGGTAGCGAACATGGCGGCTCGTCTCTGAAATAGTGGGGACGCACGTTCTAACCTAACCTAACCTATTCTAATAAATTACCATAATCATTTCCAACCAAATTATTAGGAGTAATTTATTATTCAACAGAATAGGTTAGGTTAGCTTAAAACGTGCGTCCCCACTATTTCAGAGACGAGCCGCCATGTTCGCTACCATAGGTAACATTAACATAATAATGTTATTGTTCATTTACTTAGCAAAAATATATAAGTTTTTGCCAAGTTTTTATATGTAAACGTTCTATAAAGGTATACACACGTAGTATATATTCAAAAATACTTATACGTGTACATGTATTATACTGTATATAATACATATACGTATATTATACGTGTATTATAATTATTACATATGTATTATGTATTATACATGTATAATATTATATAATATACAGGTAATATATATAATATTACATATCTATGTATTATACATATACCTGTATAATACATAGATAATAATATTATATATGTATGTAAATATGTATATATATAGTACATATTTTATATCTTTACATGTATTATGCGTTTATGCATAAGTAAACAGACGAAATGAATGAAAATACTTCAGTTTACCTGATCAAACGTACATCCAGAGTGAATTAAGCCGTTACTTTCAAACGAATATCAATGCTTAACTGTAAATTTACTTTACTTAAAACTGTAAATTTGAACACAGTAAAATAGAACCAAGTCTTTTAACCTGTCAAACAATATCTGCGTCATAACTTAATAAAACAGACGAACTATAATTTTTTCAGTGTTGCCAACAGCATTCAGATAAAAATAATTCAGTTGTAATACAAAACTAAATAAAATGCTATATTAACATTTAAAAAAATTGCTTTTGTAACTATAAAAAATATATAAATAATTTAAACATCTATCTCGGTAATAAAAAAATTTGTAATTTTTTTATAGGTAAATGCGAAATCAAAATAGCCGAATTGGCAACATTAGTTTTGTTGTTGTCATGGAAATGCACGTTTGCTTTCATTTCAATGTTTTTTAAAAAATATTAATTAGCGTGTTATTTAAATAAATAAAGTATAATAACATTTAAAATTGGATTTCTCGTAAATAAATACTTTGTCATTGATGACGAATTACATCATTGAAGGATAGTAAAAGTCAATTACGCAGGCCATTGCGCAGAATAATAATATTAATAATGTTCTTTAAATGTAAATAATTAATCAATTCGATTTTACAATACAAATGCGTTGATTTATTTTATAAGCCAACAATTTTCTTGTATTAAATTTAATACAAGATGGCGACTTAATCGCCAACTTTTATCCAAATTACTTAGTATCTATATATTTAATTAACCAAATTATAGCCCGATGAATCTGGCGTAATTATTTATTTATTAATTCAGATTTTGTTTACTACGTAATTAATAATTAATATATCTTATTATACGTTCAACAATTAAAATAACACGTTTCTTGAAAGTAGCGCGGTAAGCGAAATCTCTATGCAGCGTCTACTAATGAACCGCGTTATACCGAAGAAGTGGTGTATAGAACGAAAATTATCTTAATTTTAATTTTTTTATGTCAAATATATTATGTGTAACGATTATTTACGCGTCGGCAAATACGTTACATCGAATATTATTTCGAATTTTAATGTGTTGGGTGATCACAGTTAAAGTATCCCCATTTAACGTTGTATAGAAGGGTATAAATGTAGTTTGAAAACTCGCCACTACGGAAATTGTAGCGCTGAGAGCGACAAAAAATTTCATAATCCCCTCGTCCTTCTGGCGGGATAATTTGTAATTAATCGCTATATTACTGAAATTTTAAGTGGACGTATCAAAATATTTTTCAAGATCCATTGTTCACGATGATTCAGATTCTAGTGGATCTACAGTATATAAATATATTATTTCAGTTTAGCAAACTCATAATTATATTGTTATATTAGCACAATTGCATCATTTTTTTTCTGTTTCTTCAACGTCACAATCCGATTTGACAATATTCAACATTGTTTTAATTACTTTAACAATAGATAAACATATTTTACATCATGATAGAGTATGGCCCGGGATTCCGGGATCGAATACGTATGAATCAGGAAATTTTTCGGGGTGATTTGTCCGGACGTATAGGCCCCGTCACTCACCTTCCAGTCGCCATTTTGGTTGTGGGTCCGTTTTGGGGCCTACCAGTGTCCGAGTGGCTGCAACCCCGACCAAGCGGAGTTTTCCAGGATTCACATTATGTGTTTAACATCTAAATATGGGCCAATTTCCCATAGAAATTCCTCTCGGGAGGCATCCCGTTGGCAGATTTTCCATGTGTTACGCTGCCTTATCCCACCAATCCAATCCCTCCTTTTCAAGATGATTTATTTATAATATCGGTTTATTTTTATAGTTTTGTAATTTCAACCAATTTTACAATTACGTTTATATTTGTATATTTCTTAACGCAATCGATCAAAAATGGCCTGCATCATTCCGAAAGATTTCCAAAGACTTAGTTCAATAACCAAATCACTTGCTACAACTCGTCCCTAAAATTCCTAAATAAAATTAAATTCCAGAATAACAAGTAAAAATAAACCTGTCGATCCGTAATATTTATTTCTGGTGCATGAATAATAATCTAATTTTACTGTACGTCGCTGGTTCGTTGAATAATTATTAAGCAATGTCGAACATAAAGGTCATTCAAAATAATATATAATTTCCAAGCTCCTATGCCCCTACCAATCGTATTACAAGGTTATATACTTTTGCAGTCTTTGATGTTTGTATTATGACATTACAGTATTTACACTCAAAAATAGGACGGAATTTCTTACTATTTTCGTACGAATTGTTGACTTAATTTTGGAATGTTGGAACCGTCGACCTTCCGAATTCATCCGTTGAATTTCGATAAGGTTTTGAGGTCGATTCTTTTCAAATATGGTGTTTATAAGTCTTAAAACCATTAGAGAACCTTTAAATGTATTATTTTCTGTAAAAATACTGGTGTCATTGTCACTACTGCCTTCCGGGAGGTCTTTTTAAGTGTAACTGACCCATATTCAGACGTTACAGACGTGGAGAAACCCCGGAAAATCCACGTGGCAAGGGGTGAACTCGCGATCGAACTCCCAGTGTTCGGAGAACGGAATCGCTTGGCCACTGGTGGGGCCCCAGAGGACAGAAATGATACCCGCTCTTTACATTTCATTTGTTCACAAATCAAGAGACTAAAGGGGCCCTCTATCCCCGCGGCCCCTTAAAGGGATAGAAATGATACAAAATACGGTTAATGTTACCTTAGGTGCCAAGATGGCGGCTCGTCTCTGATTCCAGCAAGGAAACAGTGAGACGCACGTTCTAACCTAACCTAACCTATTCTAATAATTTGGTTGCTAATAAATATGGTAATTTATTAGAATAGGTTAAGTTAGGTTAGAACGTGCGTCCCACTGTTTCCTTGCTGGAATCAGAGACGAGCCGCCATCTTAGCACCTAAGGTAACATTAACCCAACATACGTATGTGTGTAGTTTATTACCTTTATTCCTTCTGTTGTCCAATTTCATGCGGCCCACGGCGATAAAATCAACCATGGTCGCGGGTTTACACCCGACCGACTTGTTTCCTGTAAATTCCACGTGGCCAGCTTCTCAACAGGGCCATTTTCCCATTCAGAGTCTTCCCAGGAGGCGCTTGAATTATGACTTAATATTTATAATTGCTATTTTCTCTCGGCAGATGGCACCACGTTGACATTACCCATTGGATTTTTGTAGAAGAAAATAATTTTATGTTAAATTAAAAAATAAAAAAACTATTTTTTATTTTCAAAAATTCGTTCATTATGGACTTGGGACTCTTCTAGATATTATAGAATATTTTTGAAATATAGAAAAGTATATTATTCATTCCTGTTCACAGATGTCTCTGTAATCGCATCCATAGCGCTGAATCGCATACTGACATCGTAATGACGTCAAACCGACGTCATTATTTTACGTCGGGACTCGATTTCGGCTCGTTGCAACAGGCCCTTCCCATCCGCCGAATAACGATACGTGCAAAAGTGTGAGGCCCTAAGCCAAACCTCGTTTAGCTCGCGCGCAATTCGTTGAAAAAACGTAGGAGTGACGTCAAACTGACGTAATAGTGGGTAGCATCCTCACACTAGAGGCCTCAGACACGTAAACGCTTCCTTTTTCCTGCATTCCTGTAATAGCCACGAGCCTAGTCCTCGTATATCGCCGAATGTGGCGTTATAAACGGGATTTTACGGGCCTACTTAAAAGCTAAATTCGTTTATATGCAAGGAATTAAACTGATCTAAACTTGAAGTATTCACAAATACCGATCCAAGATGGCCGATGCATTAGTCCTGCCAGTACCTTTGCTCTTATTTAACGCAAAGTAGGGTTTAATTATACAAATTCGCTATATCAGGGGTTTTCCTCTCCTCTTTTTAGCGTTTCTTATTACGAATTAAGAAATGTCAATGCTTGATATACAGCCAAACCGCGATATAACGTCACCCTCGTAAAGCGGCGATGAATACTTGCAGACATGTTCTACCTCATTCTTACGTAATTCTTACTGTTTAAGGCTATTTAATTTAACGACATATTCGATTTAGCGCCAATTTCTAAACAGCTGTTAGCGCTAAATCGAAGTATGAATGAATATATACCTAAGTTTTTATTTGTTATTTTACTTTTACGTTTTTAATTGGGTTATGGCTATAACCCAGGGTACCTACGATTTTTCTAACCTCGATTTAGCGTCGTTATTTGTCCACCTCCGAAATTGGCACTAAATCGAAGTTCCCGAAACAATGAGAATTTCGTATAGCGATTAGTATTCAGTAGCGTTATTCGAGGGCGGCCGTGTTTACGACGACGCTATATCGAGGTTTAACGGCATTTAACTTCAATTATAAACATTCGTTGGGACTGATGCTTCTCCGTCTAGCGAGAAAGTAACGAGGCAAAGAGTGATTTACAGGGGCTACGTGAAGTACAGTATGTAGGCATTTAATTTTAATTAATTTAAATTACACTTAGACGTAGTTAAATATAATCAAGAATTTTGAATTATTGATTAGATTTAATTGTTAACTGTTAGGTTTAATCGTAATTAATTTAATTATTTAAAAAAAACTGTGGGAAAGCGGGAGAAGATGGAAGGATGCTGTAACAGGAGGGAGCTGATGATGATGATGATGACGAATTTTGAATATTAGAATGAAGATGACGTAACAATATTGTTTTATTTTAATAAAATGAAGTGTTTTGAAACGTATTTTAAGCTATTTTTCCGATTTTATTCGTGGAAAAATGCAAAAATTTCAAAATTATTATCACATGTGAAGGATAAGTTCATGCTCCAGACGAAAAAATAAACAATTCCTCATAAAAATTCGTTAATTAAATCCAAATTCCTGAAGGTCTTCAGTATAAATTTAAGAATTCATGTAAAAAAAAGTGTTACGTCATTCTAAAGTGACGTAATTCTGGATCATTAGCGCGTTAATTACCTTAATTACTTCCTCGTGCAGGTGTCCATTCCTTTAATTCTAAACTTTTGTGTGTTTAAAATTGAACTTTTGGAAATTACTAAGAGAAAGATCTCTTCCTTTCTTCTTAAACCTTCTTTTATTTCGAAAATGGTCTGAAATATACTCTAAGTGACTACACAATGGCAGAGGAAAAGAAATTACACGTCCAATTGACAATTTTAACTCGTTTAGAAGACAGGTCTAAATCCCGCAACCTCTTCTAGAGATTATAGGATTTAGAAGACAAATTTAAACAATAGTTTAGATATAAACTGTCTTCCGCAGTGTCTTCTAAACAATACTTAGATGTAATTAATCGTCTATAGTGCCTTTTAAGGTGTAAACAATCGTCCGTAGTGTCTTCTAAATGGTTGTTTAGAAGTTACATTGTATGAAGGTGGCAATTTACGATTGCTGTATATCGAGGTTTAACAGGAGATGGCGAGAGAGGTCTTTACTCCGAAAACACAATGTTTTTTTTTTCTGATGGACATTTTCTGGAAATGGCGTTCGTCCTTTGAACGTGTGAACCCAAGTGTCGAAAGGATGCTTATCTCTTCCAGGAAATCCACTGCTTTTACCTTTAACCTTTATACTGCTTAATTATATTATTTATAACTTTAAGGTCCTGTACCCTTTCTATATCGGGTTATCTTTACTTTTCCGGTTGTTATTTATGTAACACTGGCAAGTACTGTGATATTCCGGTGGTTCTTGCAAATCTTCACGTTCTGACACCCAAAAACGGAAAAAATTCCGTGCGTGTGGGTCGCGTCTCGTGGGTTTAACGCGGTGAAAAGTTGCGCAAATTTATTATTTATGTTTAATTAGTGGAAACGATAAGGATTACACGTATCTAAGTAGCATAAATTCGATAAAAAAAAACATTTTGTAATACACTTGATTTCGATTGTTATCATTCGTAAATAACAATTATCTGTGTCGTTAGCCGAATTTACTTATCGTCAACGCATAGATAGGTACGAAGTAGCTTTATGTTCAGTGTAATCTACTTAAAACGATAAACCGGGGAAACTTTTACCGTTTTATCGAGGTGCCAGCCGGAGTTACTTTTGTAATTAGGGGGCATTTCGTAATAGAAGACCACGTATAACTCGTTATTTTCGAGTTTCTAGAAAATCCTTCCTAAAATTTCTCTCGTGTTTAGTGACGTAATTGCCGAAGAGTAGTGACGAAACATAACAATTACCCCGAATGGCACTAAAATCGATTGTTTAAAATAACTGAAAGACCCCCCAAACGTGTGTTCTACGTTTCCTGTGCGCTTCTGTGGGCCCCTGAATTCCGGAAGAGACCGTACTGTGATTTTGACACGTGAGATTGCTTGGAAGTTCTACGAGGCCCTTTGGGTCTTGTCGGGTGTTGTCCTGTTGTTGAAAAGTCCCCGTAACGATTCGAGCTTCGGAGTACCAAAGGTATAAATCCACCATTGCAGGTACTGTACTCGATGGAACGGTTTTATTCTGCGTGTGGCATTGACTGCTTTTGTACAAATTAACCCTATGGAGACACCTCTTTAGTACGAAAGAAGTGTCTCCAGAAGGTATGTAACACCCGAATTCAATCCAAACACGCAAAAGGAAACTTTTCTAAGACGTCTCCTCGTTAAAACCCCTACTAACATTGACTTCATTAATAAACCGTTACGCTTAATTTTCTATATAAAACGTCACCGGAACTTTATACGACCCAAGAAGACGAGGAAACGACTATTTGTACACCGCGCCGTAACACTTCGCGCTTGTATACATTCGAGGAAATTATCTACCATCCTTTATCATGTGATTGCAACCGCGACTTTCCGATAATATATATATATTTATTTATGAAATAATACATATTAATCTAGCGATAATTATCGAGATAAGCGCTTGACCTCCCCGAGATAGTAAACACAAACGAATTGTACCAAGAACATTTCCCCCCCTTTACGAATTTATTAAGCAATTACTAGGGGAAGGGTGATTCATTCAAAACGAATCTATCTTATCTAAACACTAGTCTCGTGCTCTGCCAATAGGTTTAACGATATCTAAATGTGTCACCTGTATACGGCGGACACCAGACTTAACCCGTGATACTTTCCTCTTCTCCTGACGATTTTCTCTTTATTATTACACTTATTACTCTGTACCTTTACGGTTACGACCTTGTTTACTACGAGTATTCTACATAGGTCGGAGGTCAAGGCTTCCCTTCCTTCTCGTGCGCCGTTCTTGTTTTTAAACACCAGACAACTCGGCTTCTCTCGGGAAAATGATATGTATTAAGTTAAATATAAGACAGACGGACAAACGGGCGCAAATTCGAAAGTAGCGCGTGCCCTTCCTTATGCCCTATATATATATTTATATACACCTTTACGTGTATGGGCTGTACTAATTTAGTTTATTTATCTCTTCGGCAACACCCGAAACGGTGTGTGTTTCTAAATAATTGTAAACAATAATAGTAAGACACGTCACTTCGCTAGCTACGATCGTGTTTACACGCTACGTACGAGTTGTTTAAACGAACGAACGTATACAAACGAACACGCTAAATAGGAAATCGAATGGTGACGTCAGACGTCTCGACCACTTTCTTACAACCCGTCTTCGTTATTGTCTTATACATCGTACGATTTGTCGTTCGACGCGTGACGTCGCCTAGTGTTTTCAAACACCGGAATCGATTACGGAACAATAGCAAGTGCTGTTGTTGTATTGTTTTCTTTTTCCAAATTAATACACGAGTTTCTAGTTTACAATTTAAGATTTTTAACAATTGCCAGAAGAATTCCTCTGCGTTAAATCGCGACTTTTTTTTTTTTTTTTTTTTTTTTTTGGTAGTCTTATGCGGATTAACTTAGAAATTTCCGATGTATGTTCGAGCTAAATGCGGGTGAAGTATTGGCTTAAGATAGATCAAGAACTTCGTCCTTTGATGTTTAGAATAGCATTTTACAGAGGACGTAAAGTTTATAACCTCAAAATAAGAAAATATAAATAAATCTTGTGACGGAATTAGTCACAAGAATGTCGAGATAAGATTTCTTCATGGTTACGATTCGTTAGGAATTACGTGTGATAAACACAGATATCGAACAGAACCGTTACGAAGATAGCGTTATATAGGGTGCGTTTAATAACACGGACAGTCCGTTTTATACGATTTACGCCATTAGCTTTATTGGCACCCGTAGAGCGCCGTAACGCCGGTGCTGAGTAACTCTGGCGTTACAGTTCTATATAATTTACAACTCGATATAACGCTACATCATTGTGAGCATTTTAGTGTGACGTAGTCAGAGTCCATGTTTGTTTTTGAGGTTCTCGTATACCTCGGTATAAAGTTGGTCAGATCGATTGAAGGTATAAAGTTGGTCAGATCGTTTCTTTCGTCTGTTGAAACTTGGCTTTCAGCTCACCGCACTGTTTATATCGAAGGGAAAATTAATACAATGCGCTCTTGCTAATCCGGCAAACTCTTTTATAATGTTTCTCTCTTATTCGTTTTTCTTTTTCTTCAAATTCACTGCGTGTATTTGAAGAAAAAGAATAACATTGTAACATTGAATCTAAACTTACAATTACTGTATCGTGTGTATAATTTCACTCGAACGAAAACATTTAATTTACGCACTCTCAGTAATCCGGTAAGTCTCTGTACAAAGAATGGCCGAACTAGAAACATGGCGGAAATGTCACTCAGCACCCTCTTATGGAAGGCTTTCCAACTAATACATGCGCCATATTTAAAATAAATAAATAAATAAATATATAAATAAATTTATATTTGAGAAATTAATTTTATTCGTTAAATGTCTAAAGGCGAATTTTAATAAATTTTCTAAATTAAATAATAATAATTTTATCAGGAAATTTAAAGTCGCCAGATCGCGATGATCTGGCAACACGGCTTTATTCGATGATGTCAAAATAGAGAACACGATGAGTGTTGCCAGATCATCGCGCGATCTTCGTTTTGCAGCCTGACGTATCGGAAAATATAAATTTTTCTCCAAATAAACGACGGAATTCGAAAGACGCGTGATGCAAGAGGCCCCTTGTTGGTGGGGGCCCCAGTCAATCGCCATTTACCATAGGATCCCTTTTACCAAACCACTCTTTTATAAGAAAGTACTTCCCTTCAAAATGTCTGAAGTCAACACTGTGCATGGGGCCCCCTGATTCAAATTTGCTTGGGCCCCACGTGTCACTGAAAGAATGCTATAATAATATACTTATCCTCCCAAAAATATTTCCATGTAATTGGGAAGAAAAAGAACGGCGAATGCAATCTTACGTCATCAAAGATTCGCCCTCCCTCCCGCCACCTTCAGCAATCGTCTCGTACAAATAAATTCCTGCCCCCCCTATATTATGGTGTTCTCCATTCAAGAATTATTGACGTAACACTTGAATGATCCTTTATCGATAATGATGATGCAATCCTTGAAAGTATGTAAATATTTTGCAAGAAGACGCAATTTTTTTTTAATCACTTCAGAGTTCTCTTGATCGATTTCTTCGCCATCGCGCGATAAATTCTGCTTAAAACCGCCCGCGATCCGGCTCCGGGTGGATCAAACGTCGGTTAACCGCGTCTCGGATACAAATCTTTGAATACAAATCGAAAAAGTTGGTAAAAATACAATTTAAAAAAGAAAAAAAATCGCTTGAATAAAGTCGACTTTTGGGTCGCTCTATACGCCAGACTCTCGCTAATTCGGCTTCGGGCGCCAGATTAGCCGGAATGCCGGATTGCCGAGTATTTTTGAGCCTAAAGCCCAGATAAAGCGACGAATGGTGTCACCTGCCGCCTGTGGTAATTGTCAAGTGGTTTTTGGGTCACTTCATACACTATACTCTCGTTAATTCGACTTACTTGTTAGGTGCCAGATTAACCGGAATACTGAGCGTGTGTAGACCTAAGGCGATGAATGACGCCACCTGCTTTCCCTCCGTGCCAACTTTATTGTGAAATTATGTATACAGTGACATACGGTAATTTTAATACTTTGTTAAATTTAATGTTACAAGTTTACCGTATTAAAAAAAAAACGAATAAGAGACAAGCACGTTATAACAGGAAGCACGCCGAATAATTGAGGGGCCGGATTAGCATGTGTTTTTTTTATTAATTCCCGCTGCCTTGAAAGCGGGAGCAGTGACAGGCGAGATTCTGGATGCCATTCGCGCGGATTAACCGTTTTGCTGTTTATATAAATGGAATTGTTTCGCCAGCGGATAAACACCAGTTTGACCTTGACCCCCGAACCCGAATAGATTCGATAAAGCCAATAAGAAACGTTGCCCGTTGCTAACTCCCCGATAAAGCGTTGTTTGTTTACGGGTCGTTATCCTCTTCGGTAAACAAGGAGTCCTCCTGAAGGTCCAGATATTTTCGGTAACGAACACTTAAAAAGAAAAAAAAAGGTAGCGGCGATATACCAGGAATTCGTTTGCTTCCTGTCTCTTCTGCCATAATCACGCCATACTGATATGACGTCACACAGGAAGCGATAGCCGCGTAACGTAATCGGTGAGTATATAAACCGAGGCGATCGTAACTTTACTGTATCACTCTGGCAGCGCTCGTTTCAAACCAAAGGTAAGAGAATCGAACCCTTTTTAACGCGGGTATCCTACTTATATTTAAATATAAATGTGACGCACAGTAAGCGGCGCCATCTTGTCGCGCTAAAGAACTCGGAAATCGGAAGTGCCGAGTGGTAAACGGCCGGCGCCACTTGCCAACTGTTTTCTGTAAGGGAATAACCCACCCGGTGTGCATCGAGTGACGTCACTCCCTCGCAGCGGTCCAACATTTAAATTGCGGCGGGGTGTCGTAACGCTGTCATCTGTGCGGCCAACGAGGCGTTTGGCATCACCCGGCGTTCGTTCACACGAAGATTCTCCGGATTATTTTTCGCGTTCGGACGCACCGGCGATCTCACATTAACCCGAGCGATTTTCAACGCGCCGCTTCCGACAAGTTCAAACTCGTCCGGTCGGAACGCCGGTGCGAAATTGTTACCATGCCACGTGAAATCGGCGGCACGGAATCATATGACCCGCCTCTCCGCCATTAATCAGTTGAAGTACGATACGGGAGTGTTATCTCTATAAAAATAAAACAGTCAGATAAAGAAAATATAAGCAATACTTTTATCTCAATTGTTTTTATTTCAAACATATCACGACTAATTTAAAACGTTTTTTTCTTTAGCTTCTAAACTTTGCGTTCGAAATGGCAGTCAAAAGCTGTGGCAGTGAACGAAGCGGTTCCATTATTATTATTATTATTTTAACTGTTTGTAACTCCGAGCGGACTCGAGAGGCCATATTGTTTTATTTTTAATCACGTGCATAAACTTTTTTTTTGTTTGTTTTCGTCAGCAGATGGCGTCACGTCGGCGCTTCAGTAGACGTATGTGGTAGTTCGAATCGTCTGGGGGGAAAGAAACAGTTTAGACGGGCGCAATAACGGGGTGTAGAAATACGCTAATAAAGCGTTCAACTCACGTTTTCGGTGGTACCGACGGACGAGCGCAGTTCGTCCAGTTCTTTCTGCAGGCAGCGACACTTTTCGCTACAATTCTGTAGGTAGAAGGTTGCCTCCTGCATCTGGTGATTGACGCCATCATAGTTGGAGTGCAGCTCCTGCAAACACAAGCAAGCGTTAGCGGGAAACGGCGAACGCGCAGGCGCCGTCGGAGCGTTCGTAAATCAAGTCGGAACTCACGGTCAGCTGCTTGGCCTGCTTCTTGATCACCTTGAGCATCTCCTCGTTCTGCCGGTACGTCCCCTCCAGCTGGTAGGCCAAGTCGGTCAGATCCGATTGGAATTTACTTCCGGATCCGTAAACGTCACCCTTGATCGCCAATTCGGCTTCGTTCAGGCGCTTGGTCAGCGAGTCAATTTTGGTTTGGAAGTCGTGGCTGTCGGGGATAGAAACATCAAAAAAATACAATCATTTCCCGCCGCTCGTGTTGGCGCTAAATCCGGGCGTGCCTCAACACCTGCCCCGGGTCACGTGGGTGAAGGAAGGTGACGCCGAAAGTCGTTCAGGTAAAGGATATATCCAGGACGGGTATATATTTATTTATTTGTTTTTTTATTTTTGACGATTTTGGCACGGCACCAAACTCCAAACCTCTCCAACCAAACACGGAGAAGAAAGCTAATCTTGCCAAAATGGTTAACACCTGATGCGGCAAGGTCGGCTCGGGGTTGACAGTCTCTCTTACGTAACGCCATCTGTTGACGAGTGTCTCATTCGGGTGCGTTAATAAATTTAAAAAAGTGTAAAGAACAAACCAATGAAACGAGAGGGTTGAGAAAATTTTTTTTGAATTTTTACTCCGTTGGCCAGAAAAAACAACAAACTACATTATTTGTTTTTTCAAAAAGAAAAAAAAATGTTCAGACAACTTGAATTTCTCGAGAGTTTATAACAAGAAAATTTTAAAAACGATTTCGGCGAAGCGTCGGTGGAGCGCAGGTGTCCTTGGACAATTTAGAGCCAACGAGACAGCCGACTTCTGGGCCTCCTAGAAAGACCAAAACAAATCTCTGAGAACATGCGAAAAAAAAACAAAAAACACGCGCGCGCGTTCGCACGCGCAGACAAACAAACAAACAAACACGGGCGCGCGCGCGCGCGCGCACACACACACACAAAATTTATCTTGCAAAAAGGCTAAACTCGCGCCGCCGTCTCACTCGAACGGAATTTGGGATATTTTTAACTCCTGGCCCACGTCTCGAGCGGAAATTTCGACTTCCACATACGAGCAAGACTCAGTCGATTGACGCTCAGCCAAACAAATCTTCTCTTCCTTTCCGGAATTCGTTCCCTCCCCCCTCGAAGGTCGCCTTTCCCTCCGGTCTCCCGCGACTTGCCGGGAAGAATAAATCCGCGAGCGCGACTTTCCCTCCTCTCGCGCGACTTTCTCGCGCTGAATCCATGGTTTTTCTCTCTCTCTTTTTAAACGCGGCCATTACAATAGAAATCCTTACCATTTGTCGGCCCAAACCAAGGAACTGTAGCTGTCCAGCTTGCCAGATTTGAGTTGCCACTCCAGCTCGTCCAGTTCCCTCCAGCGTTTCTTGCTCTTGAGGTCCAGCTCGGTCAGATCCGTGGCCGAGGGCGAGCGGTACAAATAGGAGGAGAGTGGCACCCAGTAATCGTCACTTTTCTTGTAGCTCAGGTCGTCCATCGAGTAGCATCTTCGAAGATTCGAGGTGGAACCGACTTCTTCAGATCGTAGTCGTAATCGAGCAGATCGTAGTAGCCCGGGTAGGACCACTGTTTAGTGGGATAATAGTGGCTGTAATAGTAGTAATTGGGATCGCTGTAATAGTAGTAGGATGTGGGCGTGTAGTACTTGTAGGGACGGTAGGAATAGGCGTAGGGAGACAGGTAAGACGAGTAGTACGAAGGGTAGTGGAAGGAGTAGTAGGGCATGTCGTAGTAGTAGTAGGTCTTTTTGACCGGTCCCCGCCTGACGCTGGTGGTCGAGGGCCAGTAAAGCTTGGAGGGCGACATGTAGGAGTCGTAGGAACCGTAATAGGGTCGGTTGGAGTCCAGGTGAGCGCGGAAAAGGGCCTGGCGGTACTTGCGTTCCACGTCGTCCAGGGCACCCGAGTAGAGTCCGGTGCCGTAGCGATAGTTGTGGTCGTACATCAGGCTGAGGGGTCGTCTCCAGTATCCGGGCATATTGTCGACTCGTAAGCTTTCCTTGGGGTATCTCACGTCGCTCGCAAAGTCACCGCCGATCTTATACCCACACTGTCTTAACAGAATTTGGTGCTGGCGTGACGTCAGCCGCAGCTACGTAACCGAGCGGAGAAAACGAATGGGAGGGAATTATATAGGATCGGATATTTTTGCATTTTGTCACGGCCTTGAGGAAAATCGCTTTCGCCTTGCCAAGAGCGGCGAGCGGATTTTGGGTGGGAAGTGGACAGGAACGATTCAAAATAAACACCGCGCGCGCGCTCCCGCCTGTTTTTGTTACCGGTTACGCAAGGGGCGGCGGGGAGCACCCGGTCCGAGCGGGCTCTCCGGACCCCCGCGCGCGGGGGACGGCGCCGGCGTGGCCGACGGGGGAGGGAGCCCCACCCTCTCCGTCTCTCCTGTCGGCGGAGGGTAACAGGAAACTCTAAAATCGGGAATCGCATTCCAAATTTAGCCTCGAAAAAAACCCGGCGAAAGTGATTAAGCGAGCGTAAATATTTGTCTAACCGTTTTCAAATGGTATTTTTCGCCACCGACCAATGATCGCCGCACCCGAACGGTGACGTGAGGATTCGGCTTCCACCAATCGGAGGCGGCGCTATCGGGTTTCGTCCGCCATCTTGGATGCTATCACGGTTACCGAAGCGTCCGTATATATCACGCCCTTTAATATTAAAAAGGGACAGCCGGAGACTAAATTCACCCTTCGGGAAGGGCCCACTGAGCAAGATGGCGGCGGCATCTATATATGTATATATATAGTAATTTTTTTCTCAAGTTTCCCTTTTATTGTTCGTTACAAAAATTAACGAGAGGTGGCGGTCAGCGGGGGGAACGTGTCAGAGGTCGCGATCTGAGAAAGGAAATGGCAGAACGTGTCGGGTTACAAGGAGCGCCCTGCCAAACACTTTCCGAGAACAATGAAAAGCACCTTGGCAAGGACGTTCTCTCTTCCATTGTTTATTTTGCAGTCATGTTACAATTGGAGATCGGAGAGGGACGACCGAACGAGGGATGCGAAAAGACCGATCTGGACGTCACCCCCGGATTTTACCGCCTGGCCGACGTGGCGGCGCACTGCCAACCGGACGATTGCTGGGTAATCGTGGGGCACAAGGTGTATGACGTCACTTCATTCTTGTCGGAGGTGAGTACAGGCGGGAGGGGGGACGCTCGCCGTATCCGTCTAACGCCCCCCTCTTTTTTAAACTCACGCAGCATCCCGGAGGATACGAGATAATTATGGAACACGCGGGTCGTGACGCAACTATTGCATTTTATGGAGCTGCACACTTGAAGGAAGCGTTTCGCCAGCTGGACAGGCTTTTGGTGGGTGTTTTAGTAGAGGTGAGTAGTGTTTCCTTTTTTCTCCCTTTTCGAAATTTCCCGCGTTTTCATCGACTGTTTCTTTGCAGTACGAGCGTCTAAATTTATTCGACGAAGACCCCATGGAGATGGTTTCCGCCCGATGAGCGTATTGCCCATTTCCCACGGCTCAAGAAACGTGTACATAACGTGAAATCTCATTTTAATGTTGTTGTTGTTATCTTTTCTTTTTGTACTTTTGTACGACGCGTGTTTACAGAATCGATTATTTTTATATAGAAATCAATAAAGTATATTATTCATTCAGAGCGCCTCTACCGTCGATACCGAACACTAAATTCGAAATGAGGAAAGTTTATTGTTATTATTATTGCTTCGTTAAATCGGGGGATTCCGGTGTTGACTACTTGGACGAGTAAAAGCGATTACGTAACGTGCTGCCGGGTATTAATACTTTGTCGAGGTATTACAAGGCGGCGGCGGGGGGGGGGTCAAGAAGGATCGGGTTTTCTCACGTC
The DNA here is from genome assembly GCF_030686945.1 of Centruroides vittatus. Taxonomy (NCBI): domain Eukaryota; kingdom Metazoa; phylum Arthropoda; class Arachnida; order Scorpiones; family Buthidae; genus Centruroides; species Centruroides vittatus. The sequence goes on from NW_027121163.1 coordinate 598,236, forward strand.
CTCGCTGGATTTCTTCTTCGCGGCCTTCTTCTTCACGGAATTCCTGTGCTTCTTCTTTACCGACTTGTCCGCCCCCCTCGACACCGGAGTGGTGGACCTGCTCTTCTGTCCGCGCGCTTTGGTTTCCGGCGTGGAGCAGGGGCTGGGCGTTTTGCTGACTTCCGGTACGGCCAAACGGTTTGTTTTCCTGCTCAGGGACTCGGACTTCCTCCCCCCTGTGGTCTTTCTGAGAGGAGTACGGCGTTTGGCCCCCGTTTCCTCCGCCTGCTGGTCCAGGGACTGATTTCTCCTCCGCCCCCTCTTCGTCTTCCGCCATCGCCTGCCTGGTAAAGTAGTCGTAGCAGAATTCGTGCGCGTTGTCCCCCAGGTTTTCCTCCCCCCAGTCGTCCGGCACGCGGGCTTTGGCGTACGACCTGACGTTCCACGGCGTGCTGCGCGCTGGCACCTGTCCGTACGACTGGCGCACCCTACGCGCCAGTTTGGCCAACTCTACATATCTAAAAGGGTAGAAAACAACGCGCGTGAGTGGAAGGAAACTAATGATAAACGGACGAGGCGACCTCTCACCTGGTAAAAATGTCTTCCTCGAACTTGCTGGCGGGTCGACACAGGGTGAGCATCTTCCATTCTATGTCCACTTGGCACATTTCCTGTATGTTTACCTGACGCATGGAGGCCGGGATGGGGTCCAGAAACGGAAATTCGGGCGAAGAGCAATGCCGTCTAGAAGGTCGAGCATTTATCAAAATGTCCTCCTCCTTCGGCTTCTCCGAACGCAGCTTCAAATCCGCCACCTTTAGTAAGGCCGATTCTAATTGGTGGACCGATTTAATTTTGATTTTACTCAAGTCCAGGAAGTTAAGTCTCGTCTCTTCCGCCATTTGTCCAATCAAGGCTAATGTGACGTAACGGTGCTATCTGTCCGGATAAACGCAACGTTAAACCTCCCTTACGGCCCTTAATTAATTAATAAATTCGCCAACGTCATCGTCATTAACGTAAGCGAGTAGAGAACAGAACCCTTAACAAGCAAGGTACCAGCTGTTCTCTCGACCGGTGGTACGCGTACCCCTAAGGATAGGCAAGCCAGTACGCGAGTGGAATAGGTTGAGAAACGCTGTCACAGATGAATGGAAAGGAATACATAGGAAAAGTCACTTAAACGTTCGTATAATCCAGTACTTTTGCGAATACGAATCGTAAAACGAATTTAGAGCGATTATTACAAAACTGGTACCGAATTCGGTACGGTTGTTTACGTAATAAGGCGCCAGTTTCGGATAGACGCAAGAGGAACCACGAACGAGAAGGATTAATGAATAAAAATCACCCGAACCGCACTCGTACTCGGGCAATTGCGAGCGGTAAACGAGTTCCAAAACTGCAAAAGCCGGTAAAATATTGTACCGATTCCGGTACACCCGGTTCGGCCCGTCGGTCGGTCTGTCCGTCGTTCGAAATTTTAAAAATTATTCGATCGAGAAGCTCGTCAATCGAGTGAAGTCCAAGAAAAAAGTTCGAATTGAACGAAGCTAAATATAAACCCGTGTTTCCCATTATTCGGGAAGTTTGCAGGACGGATCGATGGACGGACGGACTGTGACGTTTCTACCGACGATTTCTCTTTCGAAACAACAGAAAAAATATAAATAAATAAAAAAACCTTCACGTAACATATGACGACGTTGCCACCGATTCATTTTTTCCCATTTTTCCGTATCGCCATTTCCGGATTTCGCGTATTAAGCACGCAAACACGCGCGCAATTCCTTTAATTCGCTCGAATTAATACGGAGGAAAAAAAAACGCCTCATATTAAAACTCCTCACCCTCCCTCTTCCTCGTGCTAAAGATAGAATTAATTTAATAATTTCTGTCACTTCGTTCCGTTTCGGGATTGAGTCTTACCTGTAAACAGACGACAACTGAATCGTGCATGTTAGGCTTAGAGCGGTCGCAGACGACGAAACGACCTTCGCCGATTGGACGAAACGTCGGCAACGCTTGGCGTCGCCACTACCGGTCGTTGCGTGACGTCACTGCAGCAACAATAGTTATCATCGGTTTCCACGGCAACCGCCCGACCCCGGCGTGCCACTTGCTGCGTACTCCGTAACGGAAATTAGTGCGTTAAGCGAGTGTTTAAGATATTAAAGTTCGAGTGTTTGAGTTTTCCCGATGCTACAGGGGGGGACGAGAAAAACGTCTGCCGGCCCGCCAGGTTACTCTTTCGATTCCTCGATTTAGCGCCGCCGTAAGTCTTCGCCTACCAAACTGGCGCTAAACCGAAGAAACTCAAACAACGCCATCTGTTGAAGGACAAGTTCGATTGAAAATCGAGTCACGTGATTCAGTCACGCGACTTCTCTATTTATTAACAAATAACAACCCGTTGGCGTTTTACGGGGGTGGAATTATTCACCACCGCGCTAATTCGAAGTTTGGTAACAAGTTTTTTTTCTTTCTGATATTAAGGATGAAAAGGCTGGAATTTCTTTTCTCGACATTTCACGGCGTTTTTTCTATAAGGTGAGGTTAAACCTCTATATAACGCTATCTTCCTGATTTTGCTTTGGAAACGGCACTGTCATCACCGAATCACGTGACTTTCCAAACAGGATCCGGTTACGTACGGTCTGACTGGTGAGACAATTCGATATAGCGCCACACTCGATTTAGTGCCAGTTTAAACGATGATACTAATACAGTTATTATTTCTTAGGTAACTTCGTCTAGCGCTACAATCGATTTAATAAATAAATAGCGGCGCTAAATCGAAGTTTTCCTTTCGTACAAAACTTTATGGATTGAATTGGATCGGTGTAATGGGATCGGGCAACTCGACACACGGGCGGGTCTGTCAAGAGGGGAGAGGACTTTCTACGGGGGAAATGCCCACCGTTTAGACGCCAGACGCACGAATAAACTTTAATATAGTGTGTCGAGGCGCAAACCCGCGACCGACCACCATTGGCTCGTGGTTTAATCCACTCTCCAGCGAGGGCAACCCCAAAACGCGGGCGATCTACCAATGGGGGGAACACACTACGGCTCTTATTTTGGTGTGGGACACGCGAAGAAAACCGCCAAACACCACGCGCCAAACAGTTTTATCCACTCCTCCACCGAGAGGGTGGCCCGAGCAATTAGGAATTTCTCTTCACGTCCGTCCGCACTTTCTAAATCGCCATTTTGTTAAGAAAGAAAAGTGAAAGTGACAACGCCAGACACGCATACGCTTCCTTCCCGATAACTAATTCAAGGCCCGAACTTAAACGAAAACGCCAAAAAAAAAAAAAAAAAAATCTAGGAATGACGATACAAGATGGCGTCGGAAATTGGGTTATTTTTTTATTACAACGCTTACAATAAGTAATCTACAATCTTGTTTTTCGGAAGTCGGCATTCGAACCCGCTTCTGATCTTCCTAAATTTAATTCTAGAGAAATATTTTAGTGCGGTTCCTGAAAGAAACGAAGGCCACAGTATCCGCACGCATGATTTCCCGGTTGATCCTGCCAAAAAACCAAAAAACCGGCATCAATCATCAGTTTGACTTCTGGCCAGTTTTTTTCTGACCTTCCCGATGTTTACGCGTCCCGTTTTTAAACTTAATTAAGAGGTAATTATTGATAAGGTGAAAAAAAGAAAACACCGTTTAAACACAATAATTAAGTTAATTAAATTTGATTTCTCAAGGAATTTAACGCCAGGGTGCTAAGTTTATCAGCAGAACGGCCACTGGAGAGGACGTAAAAAAGTGTCCGCTGTTCGGAGGTTATTCTGTCGGCATTTTGTTCAAAGTTCCCGAAAAAATTGATGTCGTTTAGAGAAGGTGTCCGTTGTTGTCAGGTTATTTTGTATTCTGTTAAAGAAGTTCCAAAGTTTGGTCGCCGTTTACAGGTTATGTTCCATGCGATTTTGTTCAAAAATGAAAGAAATGGCCGCCGTTTGGAGGCGTCCGTTATCGGAGGTTCGACCGCATTTACGATCCTTTTATACAAAACGCAATTTTTAAATGAAAATATTCCATTTTCTAGTGAACTTTTCATCATTAATTTAATAACCTGTCCTAATTATCATCGCCATTAACTCCATTGCAATTCTCTAAACCGGAAAAAGGCATCTTGCTAAAAATATTTTCTGAAAAGTCAAGCGAAACTGCGGGAAGTTGGACAGGTCTCGCACGAAGGTGGCCAATGAAAACAGGGATTTTCTTTAAAAAAGAAAAAAATATATCCCCGAAAACCTGCTTTGCGGCTTATTTTAACGAGTGGAGTTGCAATTCTACGAGATTCCCTCGCCGCACTTTGCAGTGTATTTAAATTTGGACGTAAAGAATGAGCGAAATCATCACAGTTCGAGGTGGCACCCGTCCAACTTCCCCATGCAATAAACCCGAATGCAAAGGATTATTTTGGAATTAAGCACTTCCCAGATCAATGCCCGTGGGCATTGGCGCAACTGAACGCGTGGACAAAGCAACGCTGCTTAGGGGATGCCTCCCGGGGACTTTCTACGAGGAGCAGGGCCATTTAGGTGATGGCACACGAAGAAAACGGGAAAACCTCGGCCCAACAAGCCCAAACGGTTCAGCGATTTCGTCCACTCGTCCGCCGACGAGCACCCAAATTTTGAAAGTAACATTGTTGCTGCTAGACGCGCGCGTGCACTTTCGATAACTTTATGGTAGCGGCATCAGAACAGTTCCTACTTAACGATAATCTGCCCGAATCCTAAGTGTATTTTACTATAAGATTTACACGTGACTCGTATTGAGGAGGATAAAACGGCGAGGGAATATGCTGGTGAGGATGTAATGAACAGAGAGGAATGGCGCGAAGTTAACGGAAATTTTTGGCTAAGGAGCCCTAGATAACGAAGAAACCCTAACAGGATTTTAGGACTGATGGGATAAGGCAATGCAACACATGGACGATCTGCCAAGAAGAGGTGCCACTCGGGAAGACTTTGTGTGAAAAACTGGCCTCTGTTTGTTGCATACGAAGAAAACCCAGAAAAAGTCACGTGGTGAGGCGTCAACTCGCGACCTCACGATGTGGTGTTTTCTGCATATAACGCAACACAGAAAGTCCTCTGCTTTGCAGTTTGGTGTTAGAAACGTGAAGAAAAACGCTGAAAATTCTACGTGGCCAGCATATCGGTGAAGCGCGAACCCACGACCAACTACCAGTATTCAGTGGAAAACCCTGAGAGAAGACAAAAAAGTAGTAGTCATACACTCAGAATATGAATATACTCAAATTGTTAAGTTAAAAAAAAAAACCCGTTTTTACAAATTGTCATCAATACTTTTAACGTCGGCGCGAGTAAAACAGGACAAATCTGCCAGAAAGCCGAACCTTCGATTTCTTTTTCGTCAGAGGATTCAAATAACACGTATGAAGAGAAACAGATTTATGGAACAAAAAAGAGGACTTTAAGCCAATTAACATTATCCGAGACTGAAAAACGAGACAGAAACTACACAAATCGTTAGAAAAGCGCGTCGAAACACCCCATTTAGCCCCATAAATCAGTAACAAGAGCAAAGATTGCGAATTTCCCGATCATTTTTAATTAAAATTAATCTATTTTTGTTCCAGAAATTCTCCTGAAAATCTCGCCCGATCGATTTTCTCCGCCGGTCTGACGCACGATTCGCTTAATGCGGCGCGGGCCACTAATTTGCATAACCTTTCTGCGTGCGCAAAACCTACCTTAGAGGTGGAACTACCCGACAAATATTTCTGAATGTTTATAGTTTAAATTATATTTTGCGCCTCGAGGAGGAGGAGGCTTCTTACACGCATACAGTCAGACTTCGATTTAGCGCCATCGTCTGAATCCCCCAATATGAATCGAAGGCTGCCCTTAACTGAATTACCTCAATGAGAAATGCCTAGTTACCAGGTCCCGAAAACTGGTTTCAGAGCGGTTTGCAATGCAAAAATGCCTCATTAGAAATTCATTCGCCGAAGGAAAGGTTACCATTTTCGAATGCCCTTTTTTCACTTCACAAGGCTGGCGCTTTATAAGATTTGACTGCATAGAGGCCCATCAATAAGCATTAATCTGGCTTGGTTTGTGCTAGTATGTGGCAAAGCGACAGGTGAGCGATCTGCCGGTCCTGGAGTACTTTCTTTGGGAAACTGGACCCTATTTAGGCGTCACTAATGCGAAGGAAATCCGGGAAACTCCACGTGGGCAGGCAAGGCAAGAAATTAATTTAGCAAACTCGCCCGAGAAGGACTAAAATAAAAATGGCGCTCGGTAATTCGTTAATTAATTTCGAATTAACGGGAGAATTCGTTGGAACCGCTCTCTAAACGATCCCTTCACAAAAACAGGACGGGCCAAAGTCCGGCTAGATCTAGGTCAAATGGCTTTTGGGCCACCCCGCACGTGTGACGCGCCGCGCAAGACGCAACCATTTTAGTGTATCTGGTATACTTTTATGTCAGTTCTTGCACCTTTTTATTTACAAAGTGTATGCGTCGCAATGACGTTAAACGGGGGTAAAAAGGTTGTGTCCGACAGACGGGCACAATCTTTATACCCTCGATTTAACGTCTCGTTAGAACATTAGAGTGGCATTACTTTCTATCCCAGACTACAGAACGACATATGGGTCCACTAGCAGGTTCGCGCCTGTCCAACGGATTGTCACGTGGAATTTTCCGGGTATTCTTCACGTTTGTAACGCCTAAATATGGGCCAGTTTCCCATAGAAAGTCTTCCCGGGAGGCACCCTACCTCGGAAGATCGACCACGTGTCGCGTTGCCGTATACAAACAATCCAATCCAGAACGGCATCACAACGTCACGATTCAGAAGGCATAACCATTCCAAGTCCATTTCGTACTTGATGGATTCTCCTAAGTGACTTACAAGGATAGTAAATGGGAATTTTATATCCATAATCGTTATTAACGATCAATTTTCTGCATGTAAGTTTACATTTTTCGTCCCACCGTCTCGATCGATACGCGTCGATACAAAAGCAAAATGGACGCTAATTTCCAACCTTCGAAATTTTTAAATTTAATTAATTATTTTTATATTAAAATGGCCCATAAAATGGCCGCAGAGTCTTCGTGTACCAGAGAGTGCCTGGATTAATTCATTTATTTTTAATGGGGCTTCGGTATCATACAAGCCAGTATGTGGCTGTAGTTGGGAGTTGGGGCAGCCTGAACCCCAAACTACAAGTGAAAAAAAAGTCTACTTTGGGGTTCATTGACAGTCCTTCAAAGAACTGTGGTTCTTTGACCCCCTTCTTTGAGGTTTTTCTTTGGAAGACCCCTCCCGAAGTCAGCATCGAAGAGGAAAAACGTGGGAATTGATTAACACGAGGCACCACGCATTGCCCATTATGGCACGCAATTCAGAGGTCCATTGCGGAGATTTACCCGTTATGATTGACTCGACTGGAGTGCCTAATCTGTGAGTAGCCACACGAACGTGTGGTACCATGTGACACTCCCAACACACCGTGTTGCTACTCGCATAAATCTGGAGACTAAGCACCTGGAATGGGTATGAGACGGGAAAAGTTGGATTCGTTACATCTGTGATGACTCTTTTCATGCTCTTCAGCGGAGGGTAAGGAGCCAGAACTACTTCGCATCCTCTTTGGATTGGTAGGAGGCAACGCAACACATGGACGGTCTGCTAAGGGAATGCCTCCAACTATGTTATCATAGATACGCGAAGAAAACCCGTTGGTTAGAAGGGAACCCGCGACCGAAAACAGGTATTCGGTGGTTTCATCCATTGAACAATGGTTGGCCACACCTCTTGGAGTGGAATCTTCGTCCTCCATGGAAGAGCACGGAGAGATATTAAAATTCGTGCAGAGAATGAGGAGGAGGAATACACAAGCGGGTTTGTGGCCATTCCCGGTAGGCATACAATTTATTTAATGTAATTATTGCGGTTCGTTACTCACAAACGAACAACGATCCCATCCACACTGTTGCAAATTTTAAATCAATCGAATTAAAATTCGGAACACGCGCCTACGAACACCTCCATTTAAGAGCGGTCACGACGCATCAAACTAACGAATAAATAAGTAAAAGCTGCAGTATTAAATAAATTAATATTTAGAACGTGCGATAGTAATATATATATATATAATATATCCCGATTTAGCGCCCAATAAGCGGATAGTACGGCGCTAAACCGAAGTAACTCTAATAATAACGGCGATAACAATAAAAAGAAATCGAAAAGCGAGTATTCGTTGGCGCTTTACTAGGACGCCGCTAGTCAGCAGGACGCTATATCGAGGTCCTCTCATCCCTGTACCTTCATTAAATTTTTAATTAAAGTACTTAATTACATTTTAATTAAATTAAATTCTTTTTAGAGGGAAAGAATCTGCAGGATAACGATAAATGCAGTGGATATTTTTACATCCCGCGCCGGATTAGTGCCTCGAAATAACGCTAATTATTATCGAAAACGCATTGAAAATTATATATTATTATTTTTGAAGGATTTTCTATTGGAATTCTTGCTCCAACATTCGCTAAATTCGATGAGAATGTACCGAAAACTCTGGCGAAATTCTCTCTCTTCAGAAAGGCGTTTGATATTCTTGGAACGTGCGAGTGTCCCATTCCAAGACCGCCATTCGTTTTTATTTTTTTATTTTTTAAGTCTCTAGATGTTTTATCGTTGTTCGAAATCGAATCTTAAACATTCGTCACTAAGCGCTGGTGCATTATCGGGACACCACTAAGCTGACTCACAAAATTATCCAATGTGAAAGTATCTTAAGACGTTTTCTTCTCCCCCAATTTTTAATCTCCAATTCCTCTTCTCTCCACTCTCTGCCGCCCAATTCGTCTACTCTCAAACCTCTACGCTGCCCAATTCCGTTTCCCCCCCTAGCTTCTGTCGCCCAGTTCGTCTTCTCGTCAACCTATTCGCTCTTCCCATCTTCTGACATCCAATTCCTCTGTCACCAATTCCTGTTCTCCCCACCTCTGTCGCCCAATTCCTCTTCTCCCCATCCTCTGCTGCCCAATTCCCGTTCTCACCGGCCTGATGCCAACCCTTCTACTCCCCATCCTCTGCTGCCCAATTCCCGTTCTCACCGGCCTGATGCCAACCCTTCTACTCCCCAACCTCTACTCTTCCCAATTCCTCTTCTCACCAGCTTGCGACACCCAATTTCTGTCCTTCCCGGCTTCCGTTGCCCAATTTCACCTTCCGAAACTAGAAAATTCGGGCAGAAATCTTGTAAATTTTCTAATTTCCATATTGATTTTCAATTACAAACACTTATTATTTAACAACAACAAACCCCCTTCCCAATTAAACTCAAGGAGCTCGTTAATCTGTGGTTCCTCATATTTTTAAATTGAATTTCGGATTCAAAGCCAGAATATCTGTCGCATTGATCAGCCGGCGCATGCTTACTACAAATTGCCTGTGTGCTAAACACAATAAAACATTCATAAATTCCGTTCCACACAAAACAACTTGCAAAGCGTGTACATCGAATACAACACGAAAATGTTCAAATTGGCGTAAACTTTTTGCCCTATTCATATTAACTTAATACACAGTCGAACCTCGGTATAACGCCTTCCTCGTATAGCGCCATCGAACACTCGCGCAATTAAATAATTTAAAAAAAAAAACAATTTAAATACGCTGTAAACCCGATGCATCTCGCTGTAGGCCTTCGATACTGTGCGAAACCCCTTATATAACGACGTCATAGTTTCACCCCTAATTGAAAGGCGTAAAACTGGGGGAAATACAATATTATCGCTTCTCTCTATATAAGAACTTGATACTTTATAGAGGTGGTCTCGATTACAACCAACTTGTACCTCATCGCCCACGTTATATCGGGTTTACAATCGAGGTTATTCTTTAAAGCAGTTTTAATTACTCAATTATCAACACACGTTAATTATAGAAATTATATTTAAACTCGTTAATTATAGAAAATATTTCGTACAATAGCTGACACTTGACACGAGGTTAGGAAAGCGGAAATTTTGAGCAAGGCGTATAATTTTGGCTTCGATTCGAAACATCTATAAGACGGGCCCCCGGGGTCAAACGGTTCTTCCGGCCCTCTGTGATAGGGCCAATTATTCTAGGTCCTACCACGGAGGATCCAGAACGACTACAGTAGTAATATTAGCTAAAATTATACCCATTGAGGGGTTACGACCTTCGGCGGATCGATCGGCATTGGCGAGGAGCGGAGAAATTAGCTCTCGCTAAATTTTGGAGGGGTGGGTGGGGGTTGCGACCCAGTCTAGCTTCACAGAGGAACTGTAAGACACTAGCATCTAACACGCGCTCACGTGTGCAGTACGAAGCAGAACGTGTCGTGCCACGCGAGCCCCCCCTCTCCGGTCGCTTTGGATACCCAAAACACTTTCGGAACTACGTCACCCGGTTCCTAAAACTCGATCATTATTTAACTTTTAATGCGTTTAATTTAAAAGTTTCCTCCCGATATAAAAAAGTCGCCCTTTTAACCCGCAGAACACAAGAAGAGATCGAGTCTCGTGTTCCCGTCTACAGCGCCATGAAATATGTATGAGAGGCGAAGATTTCTAACAGTCACGCTTTAAACCCGGCGAATATAAAATTTATAACGTCACTTACAATTTTATTTCCAACGGAATCGTAAATTTTACACAACTTTACTTCCGACCGTGCAGTTTACTATCGTTAATGAAAACGTCACGGCAGTTAAGCCGTACGACGATACGCCGTTCGGTATATACGGGTTGGCTCAAAAGTCGATTAACCGATCCGCAACACGTTCCGATTCCAAATTAAGTACTATAAAAATCCGGAAACGAGTTGCGAAACTTTCCCGGCAGTGAGTTAAAATTGCGTGTGGCGCCATCTGTTAACAGTTTTGTTTAAAAATGACTTTTATTATTATTATTACATTATTAATCAAAAAGCTTAATTTCGAGCGTAAAAGCGAGTTTTATATAAATCGTAAATGTTAACGAGTGAAATCTTCCTCGTCTGACCCCACTCGAGATACCTCACACGATCCCGTATCTTCCCACCCACCCGACCTTCGACCCCCAAAATTTAACGCCATCGACGCCCCTAACACGCAAACCTCCCTGCCAAATTTCAGAGATTTTCGACAAAGGGTACGGGAGTTATTAAGCTTGGAAGTGGGTGAACAAAGTCGTGCCCCCCCAAATATTTTTGCACTTCTGGACGTTTCGAGGCCCTCCGAGTCCGAATTTCCTCGTAAATTAGTTTTAATCTGCCAAATTTTACACGTAGGACACGGTTTATATTTGACCTGCCACTTGATTAAATATAAATTTAGCAAATATAAACAGCGTTTCGTGTTCCGTTTCCTTCCCCTCCCTCGAACAAACGTCGCTATTGATCAGATTCGACTAGAAATCGAAACCGTTCGAAAATAAACACCTACTTGCCGCGGGTGCAAACACTCGACACACCAGGTACTTGTTCCTCGAGTGTTCCACGTATATGTCAACACCTCGCTTTACTCGACATTTTATTTATTTATTTTACTAACGCTTAATCTTATATCCAAAAATTTAAGGACCCGAATGGATAAACCATACTACACTAGTCGAGGGTTCGCACCCGACCGGTCACGTGAAGTTTTCCGGGTTTTCTTCACCAGTGTAACGCCCAAATAGGGTCCAGTATCTCGCAAAGTCCTCCCGGGTGGCACTTCCCCTTGGCAGAGGGCCCAAGTGTTACGCTGCCTCGTAACACGAGTGAGAGAATGACGTACGTGGGCTCCCGCGCACGTCACATCCTGTAATTGAGTAATAAAACGAACCGTCTGTTATAAATAGAGACTTTCGAGTCACCCCGTGTCAATCTGGACAAAAGAAACTAATTGGATGAAAGTCGACGGTTCACATCTTACATGCCAGACACAAGAAGGTGTAGTATAAAGGAAAAAATCAAGGAAAAAGCCCATTAATGACTCTTTCATTTTCAGCTTCTCCGTGTAATAACACATTATTGCTGTGGCTATTGTGTTCTCATATAGAGAAGCCTTCTTATCTATTTACCAACCTACCTACCTGTACTTCCATAAAGCTATCCACCAACCTCGTTGTAGCGACCTACCTACTTCCATAGAGAAAACATTCTACCTACCTCCATATAATGACAGAGCACGGAGATAATTAGGCACAATGGGAACTAAAACATCACGCTGTCACTATATCGAGGTAGGTAGAGGTAGGTAAAACGCATAAAAAGAAGCAAACGGAGTGAACCGTTGGAGCAAATTGCCCAGCACTCGAGTTAGCTAAACGGTTTTAGCGTGGCCATCGATCAAAACCATCCTCCGAAGACACTTCCACGCCAAAAAAACAGTTGACAGTGTGGATTAACACGGCCTCGGCGTGTTCTTTTCGAAGCTTTAGAAATCTATCGCCCATTGTTCCGTTCTAACCTAACTAAGTAAAATCAATAACACGGGACCTCTTCTAAATCCATCATCATTACAGAAGTGTCGGGAACCGATAAGGATAAACGACTTCGAAAACGGATAAACGAGTATTATAGATGACCCCGACAAAACAAAGGTGAAAGTGGTAGAGACAATGTATCATCCGGCATTGTTCTATCGAACTAAACACTACCGAGAAGATATAACAGAACTTTTTGTATTTGCGGCGTATAAGGCGAGTCCCATTTTCCACGTGCATTTTTCGGGAGAAATTATATACATTGCCCCCAAAACAGGGGTAAGAAACGGCCGTAGCAACCCCTACGGGATCTCGACCATAACGGAAGTGATTACTTGATTAAATATTAAAGAAGCCGATCCACGTGGGACGTGGTCTGAATCCCTTCTAGTTCTAATCATTAATGTCGTTTCGCTAAAGAACTAATGCCCCACTAAGGAAGTAATTTTAGCCACTGTCTCCACGTCAGTCGCAGAAACGACTTTAAATTGGATTTCATCCCCCCTCCCCGGAAGAAGTTCTCGCTCGTGAAGTGAACTTCACTTAATTAATTGCTGCGTGGGATGGAAATTACAGAATTTCTGCAGGGTGGCCCTAGCGCGTGCTTACTACTAGAAGCTCCCAAAGCCCTTGTAAATTTCTAGAATTGGACCGATGGCAACCTGCCGAGCGGGAGGACTTTCTAAGGATAACTGGTCCATGTTTAGATGCTATATACGTAAAGATAATGCGGAGGATTCCACGCGGGGTCGGTGGGGCGCGAATCCACGACGGTAGTGTTCGATAGATTCGTCCGTTGGGTCGGTCACCGGTGGGATTGAATTAAATCGGTTTGGTGGGACGAAGCAACGTAGCACGTGGGTGCAACGCGCCACGTCGGGGGTGCCTCTTGGAGGACCTTCTACGGGAAAGTGGTCCCAGTTTAGGTAAAGAAAACCAGAAAAACACGTCCAATCCGTCGGTTGGGCGCGACCCCTCCCCAAAAGACAGGACTTAATAGAAAATTCGGTTAATGTTACCTATGGTTCCAAAATGGCGGCTCGTCTCTGATTCAAGGAAACAGAAGAAAGAAAACAGTGGGGACGCACGTTCTAACCTATTCTAATAAATTACCATAATTATTACCAACAAAATTATTAGAATAGGTTAGATTAGGTTAGAACGTGTGTCCCCACTGTTTCCTATCCTCTATTTGCTGGAATCAGAGACGAGCCGCCATTTTGGAACCATAGGTAACATTAACCGAATTTTCTATATTTTTTGACACAAAACTTCGAATGATCCACCTCCAAAAACACACAGTGTCGTACCGCCATTCATAATACCTCCAACTAGAATATTGGACTTTCTACTTTAATAACTTCTCTGTATGGAAAACCAATACGGGGCGGTTAACCCTACATCGCCAATACGAACCGTAAATGAGTTTACTTTCATAAAACCGGCAGAAACAAGGCAGCAGTTTAGCTGGTTAACTGACGTTTGAACCACCCCGTATGCGAGTCAAGTCTAGGCCAAAGAACTGGCTCTTCGGCATTTATATGTCGAAATACTTCTGGTAGATTAAAAACAAGTGATTTATTTCTCGCTATATTGCACATAAATTCATTGTAAGAGGGGGAAGTACTTATATAATAAGTAAATATTTTAGTTTATTTTTAATTCCGAGAGCTGGCGTGGTGCCATCGAAAGTTCCGCCGCTACCGAACCCAGTTTAACGTCGAGCGATACTTCCGACCTCCGAAACTGGAGCCGAATCGAAGCATCTCGAACGATACGAATTCTATACGCAATAACGAGGTCTACTCCCTCGATATTTCACGACGTTTCACCGGGAATGGCTCGTTTTATGGACGCTTTATCGGGGTTCGATTGTATATACAGACTCGTAAAAGAAAATGGGAGGGGAAAGAACTGAATGAAAGAATAATTAATGAATATTTATTTTCTAATTTGAATTTTTAAACGGATTATTCGTTTTTAAAAAGGGTCACTTTTAGCTTTGCCTTTGCTCGTTAAAATCGAAAATATTCATGAGATTTTACGTCGATAATGCTGATTTGCTTCTCGTTAAATCGGTGTCAATTTTATTGTTATTGAATATTTCAAAACTTGCGTTAAACAATCAAATATTCAAAGACACGTCTTACGATTAATAAACACAGAAGGACTGAATAGTCTTTCAGATATAGATAAATGGACTTTGTAGAGTCCTCTGTGCCACTCTGTAAAAGACAAACCAATCTGCGCCACTATGTAAGGACTATCCATTACGTAGAGACTCGACCCACTCTGTGCCACCCATCTTCAATAGATAATGTGTCCTTGCAGCTTGAAGAGGACTAACAATACGATATCGAGCCTTCCTAATGAAGACGAATAGAGAACAGGATAGGATAGAATAGGATAGATGGAATAAAACAATGCAACACACAAGTCATCTGTCAAGGGAGGATGCCAAACCACAGGACTTTCCATACAGAAATCCGGCCCCTGTTTAGTGTCAGACAAGAAGAAAACCCGGAAAACACGCGGCCAGCGTTCGGTGGTTCCAAATTAAACTAATTATCCGAGAAATCGAAAAATACGGGAGGAACATACAGACGGCCTCCAGGTATATTTCTATCGTGGCGTATGATTAAACTAATGGGGTGCCATTACGACGATGTCGATCTTTTTAAGATTCAAAACCGGAAAAAAGGTAAGTAATGCATACAAAATTCTTCGATCCAAAATCGTATTAACCTTATTTCGTTTCCACAAAACTAAAAATATCGATATAATAAAAAAGGGAGGAGAGAAAGATATTACGTCGATAGAGAAGAATATTTCGAGTAAGAAAGAACCGATAGCAAAAATTGAATTGGAGTTTAAAAATAATAATAATAGAAAGAGGTAGGGAATTTGTCTGTATATTTTTAGATACGAACGGGAAAATCCCGCAAGGGAGGGAGAAAAAACACGGGAATTTTTCTACTCGATAAAGTAAGATAAAAGACTTTTAGGTTTTACTTTCCCGGCTGTTGTGTATACGTAACGAGCGAAAGTATTGGACTCCTGGATCCAAAAAAGTAAAGAGAAAATCCCATGGATATATGCGTGTGTGTGGTGTGTGCACCACACAACACACAAACATCTATTTCGTTTAATATCTCTGGATGGGGTAATTCGCGTATATGGGGCATTGGTGCTATTAAATTGTGGTGTTTAAAGGTCGAGGAGGTGAGGATCTCCCCATTCCCTCTATCTGGAGTGGGGTCGGACTTAAGAATTTGCTCGTTATTAGCATTTACAAGTTTTTATGTAATAATTAAAAACATAACAGTTTTTGTAATAAAATCTCGTAATAGATGGTGCCCACGCAATTATATTCATTGTGATTAATAATTTAAAAGTTATTTTTTAATAAAAATCTCGTAACAGCCGGGAAAGTTACGCAACTCTGCCGGATTTTTTCGGAATAAATGCTCTTTCCGCAGCGCCAATGTATTTACCGAAGGCGGGATTTATGATCTCGTGACAAATTTTAGTGAGCTTTAAACACGTAGTTAGTGTTTCAACACCGTAATAAATCCTGTAATAACACTCTAAATAGGATCAGCAATGTATAGAATCTAAGATTTGCTCAAAAAAAAAAAAAAAAAAAACATTAAACCTCAAACACACCCTGTTAAGCAGCCGGGATGATTCTGCACTATACAGGGCCACCGACTGGTATTATACCGGATAACCCAAAAGCCAGTTTACCAAAAAGTTTTTTGAACCTTTACCACCTTTACCAACGGAAATTAAAACCCCGATGACCGAACGAATAAAAAAAAACCACCAAACACTGGTACTCGGCTAGTTCGCGGTTGGCAAATGGGCCTGCCACGTGAAGTTTTCAGGGTTTTCTTCACGTTAGTAACACCTAAATAGGGGTCAGTTTCCTGTAGTAAATCCTCTCGGGAGGCACCCCCACCTTGGATGATCGCCCAGGTGTCGCGTTGCCGTATACAAACAAATAAACGGGAAAAACGGATATTATCAGATAAGGAAGCTACAGCTGCTGCTTCGTTCTTAGTCAAACCTCGATATAGCGCCCTCCTGAATGACGCCACCCCGCTAAATCGTCGACGATTTAGCGGGAAAAAAAACTCCTGCAAACCACATTAAAAACCTCGTGCAAACCACGTGATTTGGTGATAAACTCGTGCATAGACTTCGTTACTACGTACAGTACAATTCTTATTGTTCGAAATACTTCAGTTTAGTGCCACCGTACCATTTGTTTGCTTCTAAAATTGGTGTTAACTTAAATGCCAATTTCAGATTTGGCGTGTGGCCAAACAAACGGTGGCGTTGAATCGAAGTTCGAATGTAATTTCGAGTTGACCTCTCTAAGTTAACATGAAAATTACTACCTATCCAGCATTCTGCTTTAATATCCTTCAGAGAATACCAGTTTCTTGTGAGGTGGTGTGCGGTACAGCCATTCACAGACACTCCTATCAGATCATAAATATATATAAATAGAGATAAGAACAAGTTTTACATCATTCACAAGAAAATTCAGGTCAGCTTTTTACATAAGATTAAATTTTAGGGCCCCCTCTCTGTCTGAGGCCTGCACCAAATGGCTTGGATCTTATTACTCGCATTAACTTTTCTACAAGTTGCTACACATATTGATTAAAGTAAAAATGTCTATCCAACTTTAAATACAATATTTTCTTGTAAAATAACATACACCCATGGATCAACAGCTGCTACACATTACCTAGGTTACACCTGTGGAGCAACAGCCACATCACCTACATTTCACCTATGGAGCAGCATCGGCTCCATAGGCGAGTGCAAGTTTGTAATTGAAATTTTAAGACAGAACAAATGTAAAATTGTATCCTCAACCCCTTTCAAACAGACTTTTAAACAAAAATAACCTGCAGTTTAACAGCTTTACTGATCTGGAACATGCAATATATTCTTATATCTCCTCAAATACATATCCCAAAAGTCTGAAACACTGTTTATACAACAAATTAGTTATTTTAAATGTATCCAACACATTGTTTTTAAAAAAATTTAATTAAATAATACCAATAAAACACTTTATATAACATTAAATCAAAATATTACACAAGAAACTGCAACGCACACTTGAAAACTAGCAACAAAATTTAAATTCTTGAGACTGTCCAATCAATGAAAATGCAATAAATTAAAAGAATATTTGGTAATTTCGGCGGGCAGGAGCTAAATTAAGTCTTCGCATTTATTGCGACGCTTTCGGGTCTGGCAAGTTAACAAGAGCCAGTAAAGCGGTTCTATGTTTTTAGGTCATTAACCGCTCATCTATGATGATTTAAAAAGTCTGGCACCCTTTTTTATGATGTAAATAAAAGGAGTCACAAGGTATTTGATTCATCAAATTCAAAACATTTTTGTGACGTCGAATTTAAACTGGCGCAAATTATAGCACTCCCGAATGTCCCCTGCTTAGAACGGTATATAGGTTAGTGTACGAGTGAGTATATTAAAACAATGTCAGCCATTTTTAGGTGGAGTCAGCAAGTAAACAAAGCTATTTAAATGCACCAGAATAGATCCATTAAAATACTTTCACGTGCCGAAAAAATACTTCCATACGGTATCATTTTTTAGCACAGTTTTGGCATGTATGGAATTTTTTAATCTGAAATCTCATTTAAAGAATTATTTAAACAAATAAATTTTGAAATTATTAAAATTGTTTTTCTATTTATAACTTAATAAAACCTCCAATAAGATAAGGAAAAATCAATATAAATTATATTAAATATGTTTTTAATCAATTTTCTATTCGGTTGGGAAACACGAGCATGTTGCACCCTCCAAAAATGAATGTTAACCTTGCAAAACCATTTATTTACTGAACGAGGATGCAATTTGTGGCATTATCTCAATCACAATATGCATTTTATGCACTTAATTCCTCGAGTATCCCTCCTTCTCCCTAACGAAGTTGCTTAATGTTCCGCACCAGCGAAGGGTATGCCAGGTTGGTATTATCCCTCTCGTCTTCTAACCGAGTGTTGCTAGCAATTGAAAAAAAATGAGAGAAGAAAGATGAGGAACAACTTACAGGAAATACATTTTGTATCATTAAATAAATAAATGGTTTCTGCCTTAAGCCGATCTTTGGAGTGTGGAATGTGTTTTATGGTTTCCCGGCAGAAGAACAAATTAAGATAAATAACGTAATTTGAGACGTAAGGAAATTTCAGAGTCACATTTGGGTCGGTTAACTAAGAAATTTATACTTTAATCCAGTGTGTTTTGATTAATGTTTTACAAATATAAGGAAAAATTCCTTCACACAACAAAACATTTTCTGATAAATATTTATTAGATTATATCTGATTTAAGACGTAAAATTTTAGGATTTATACGAACAATTTTGTTTATCATCAATCATAAAAATGCAATTTCTTTTAAGTTAATAAATATGGTGAGTGAACATTTTGAGAAATTTTACGTTAAAATGCTGTATGTTTAGTACTTGGGATTGATCAGAAGCGGGTGCTAGATGATGCTCGTACCGGAAACAAGGATGCTAGATGATGCTAGATAACGCTTGTATCAGAAGCACGGGTGCTAAACGATGCTCGTATTGAAAGCATGGGTTCTGGACGATGCCTGTATTGAAAACAATCCGAGTTGAGCCTCAAATTTTCATGCTTTGACTAGAGTTTGACTATTTGTTGCAACCTGTCATTAGCCACTCGGCTGCTCCATTATGGGCTCGGGTAAATCTACGACGTGAATAAAAAAATGCCGTTTTAGTGCTCTGGGATAGAAATAAACAAATATTCGTGATCATACAAATCGTAGACCACCCGAAAGAACATGCTTATGATGTATATGTAAATACATTCAGTGTAATCAAACTATTTGAATTAAAAATGACTACATTTTTGGAATGCACTGCATGAAGTGAAAAGCTGTTTCAGAACATACTCTCGTAACTAAATTTGAAAGAAATGAAACAGAAATCAAACGAAGAGTTGGAGAGTTCTGTTTTTTCTTTTTTTTTTAGAACAAGTATAGTATTTCTGTTTGCTCCTCCAGAAATTATGATGTTTATTCATACGATGTGAAGTCTGAATATGTTTTTCTTTTTTTTTTCCGCCCAGTGGGCACTAAGAGGGCCTCTTATAGCAAGCCCATTATGGGTTCGGCCAGGCCCACAATGGGGCGGCCGGGTGGTGAGGGACGGGGACCGACATATCCTGACGGACCACCCCCCGAAAAATTCCTGGGGATTTTTCGACCCGTCCGGATTCGATCCCGGGTCCCCCAGGGCGGCAGGCTGCTAACCTTGACCGCTCGGCCATCTGGCCGCCTTGTCTGAATATGTTAAAAGCTGTACATAAATACAAAAATAAAATATGCTTCCTTTGTTTTATGTAATTAATTTGTATAAATTTAGTAAAAGAATCTATTGATCGTGTTTAGAACCAGAAAACAAAGGAGGCAAACAGAAGAACGTTCGAATTTAACAGCATGTAATATGAGTAATGTTTTTACGTGTTAACACACGTCTGCCAAGAAAAAAAACAAGCATTCTTACGTGCATTCAGTTAAATAACACTTGCACAGATCATATTCTATGACTTATAAGTTACACCATAATAAGGTAAACCCATTTTCTATTTATGGTGATTATCCCCTGCAGAGATCGTCGGGAATGTTAATCCTAAAATACACCGGAAGGGGTCTCTTACTGAAGATTTATGATCAATTTTAAATACTTATTCGTAACACTAAATAACAATTACGATTAAAATCACAGAGTTAAAACTGAACTAATTAAATTAACCCAGTTCTACTTACGATAATTAATTATCTGAGGTAATAAATATAGAACTTAATGCGGAAAATTTATGTTCCGAGCACCTAAACTAAATACTGCTGCATTTCCGAGTTGATATATTGTTTTGACGACGTTTATTCGCATTTATAAATAAATATAAAAGCCCAAAAGAATACTTTTTTTTAGAATATACATTCAAAATAATATTTTAAAGTTTTAATTAGTTTATTTATTTAAAGTAGCGCAAGAAAGAATGCTGCAAATATGGCAATTAAAACGTAAATATTTATCTACTAAAACTGCATTTCATAAACGCAACAACATTTTATTATTTATTTACAGAAAAACATGCTGATCGGTTGTTATTAACGGATCAGCCGTTAAAAAATAACAATAATATTTACAACTTGTATGTGATTCATTTATTATTGCCTAAGTTCGACAGTGGCGGCCACTTTTATACCCGGAACTTAGCAGAAATATGCAAGCTTACGCAAAGGAAAATGCTTTTTTGTTGCTTGCAATGCCAAAAGGGCTACAGTGGGGCATTTCTGTACTAATTTCTAATACGTTTTGATAAATTTAATGCTGCTAGAATAGAATATAATAGAGGGTCTGAGAGAGATGAGATGCAGCCTGTCTCAGTCACAAATGTGGAGTTAAAACTTAATAGTTGCATGGTGTTCACCTTAAAATTTGTCCAGGTGTAACAGTTCTTCTCGGCATTGCACGAGTATATGCAGACGGTGCGTTAGCTTCGCTGCAATATTCGTAAAATAAATTAATTAATTTGAGAAAGGTACCGTACGTGGAATAGTTTCAACAGAAATATGTCAATCTTCCAATCTTAAAAGCAAAGTTTAAATTAAGAATTCAATCACATAATGTCGACAGCTTTATAAAAACATTACGCAGTCGACTAATTCGCAAAGCACTACCATAATACCTTATAGTAACAAACCCTGCTGTGAAGTGATTACACTTTCACGATTGCATAAGAAATACACATTCGTGCAATGCCAGAAATATCTCTTTTGGCCTGGATAAATGTTAAAGCGAGTGCCCCGTATTTATAATATTAATATACAATATATAAACATTTCTACCAAATATTGACACTAAAAATAAACTTTCTGAGTAACAAATAAGAAATTTAACAAACGTAAGGCTACACGTAACTGCATTTACTCAAAAAATTAACAGAGAAGTCATAATATTTGTAACCGAACGTAAACAGAATCTTAAAAGGCTTTTATATATCAAATTTATCAAATATAAAATATTTAAATAAATATTCTAGAGATGTGGAAAATATTTTCTCTTGACGATTACATTACTTAAAATCTGATAAATTTCATTTCATAATTTCTTATCGCTGATTATTTTATGGCTTTATCTTGTTAATTAACTACATCTGAATTTTGCCAGTTGCTCGTGTTTACTTTTTATTTATCAGTGTTATGACTAACGTAAAAATTCTCTAGCAAAGACCGATAAAAAAACACGATTAGCAGAGATAATCTCGATCGAGTTGTTTGATAATGCGGTTCGTGTTTAATAATTCAAATCTTAGTTTTATAGATTAGTTTTTTACGTACGGACTCGAATGAATGATTAACAAGAGGCACCTGCGCATTATTAGTAATATAACTAAGAGTATGCTCGTTACGGATGGGCCCGACTTGCATGGGTGATGAGTAAGAAGAAACGTCTATAAAAGGACGTAAAAAATTAGATCGTACGTCTCGCTTGTCTAAAAAGTCAATGTGTTAATTCAATAAATATCGAGTATTTTAAAAAACTGTAAATGCCAATAAGGAGCAAAAGTTAAGTCCAACCCTGCTCGAGATATGATACGTGATCCCCCCATCCTGTCAACCCCTTGATCTTTAACCACCGAAATTTAATAGCATCGATGCCCAATCTCTTCCTTATCAAAGAAGTTACACTGATCTTGAACTTTTTAAGGCTCATTATCTACTTAAATTAAAAATCATACGATAATCCGGTAATTTGATTTTTAATGAAACTTTATCTATATACATTTAAAAATCTCATTCAAAACTAACATAATTGGATGGAAGCCAAGTTGACTGTTTGCGTTGATTCGGAATGTTGTTTAACTTTAGAATCGTATATTATTGTTCTTTGTCCTCAATGGATAGCTTTACCCGAAAACGTTTTTTCCCCCTGTAGAACGGTTGTTTCAAATTACGTTCTTACACGTGTCCTTGTCGCCTTAGCCTCCATTCAATTTAAATAATAAACAAATCTAAAATATTAAAGATTACAGTGATAAAAAAGGAATTAATTCGTTATTTAATTTATAATTCGTGTGCCGTTATACGTGTTTTGGAGGTGAAAACAAAAATATACTTTCAGACTTTCCAGGCCAAGGTACCCCTACGGATGACAGAAGTACTAGGATTTTGGTAAAACTTTTCGTTCCGATATCCGAAAAAGCGGAATTACAAGTTGAAGAATTAAATTTAGTTAGCATTTTGGAATTATCGTCAAAATATTGATTACGGTGGTGTAACTGAATGGTGCCTGAATTTAAAAAATTTACTTAATATAGTCTTGCAAAATCAATGCTACCATTTTAAATTACTGTAAATATGTTAATTATTATGTGAGAAGTATGCTATGTACACCTACCACCTGAGTTTGGTCTCCCACCTGCATTC
Source organism: Centruroides vittatus (assembly GCF_030686945.1). Taxonomy (NCBI): domain Eukaryota; kingdom Metazoa; phylum Arthropoda; class Arachnida; order Scorpiones; family Buthidae; genus Centruroides; species Centruroides vittatus. The sequence goes on from NW_027121163.1 coordinate 621,227, forward strand.
AAATATCTTGTTGTCTACTATCTCCAGGGAGCACAGTAAACAAAAATGGCAACACAACAGAGGAACATGTTTAGCGTTCTGCAATTCACAAAGTCGGAATTGCTTGTCGTCGTGTAACGTGAGTAATTTGCACGAGCTGCAGAATTATACCTGCCGTGGGAGGAGTGACAATAGATATGTCGTAGAGAGTGTAGGAAGGAGTCGAGTATCGGTCGAACGCACGTCGTGCAACAAGAGGCGCGCGCATTGAGAAACCGTAATGGGCAAATGTGAAACTTGGATGGTTTTCCGATGCTTTAATGTATGTCGCAACATTGTTGGATAATTATTAACATGATTACAATAATTTAAAATAGTTAAAACGTTAAAATTACAGCTTATAAACATCTGCAGATTCAAAGCTAAAATGAAATTACGAATGTAATCGACCACCAAATGTAATCGTTATAATAATTCGGCATTACAGGCATCGCGTCGATAGCCTTAACGATTAGATAATTTAGAATAATATCATTAACACAAAACTTTAATCATTTATATTAAATTAATTTCATTATTATTGTTTAACTGAACTGATGATGATATTTTGTTGTAATTGGCATTAATTTAGAATTTATATTTGTAAATCATATTCAACATTTTGTGTTTACGATTCTGTAAATCTGATGTAAACTGTAATTCATAATTCTAAAATAATAATAGAAACCTTAAAAAAAACTAACAAAATGTAAGATTTAAAACATTTTGTAATGGAGTAAATATATCCATGGAGGCCAAACTGCATTTGCGAGCTACCTATGGCTCTTCTAGACTTATTGCAGCTCCCTTACTTATAAAATTTCTTTTTAAAAGCTTTAAGTTTGCAAAGTATTTACATTACTTAATGCTAGTTTGCATCATTTCATTCACAGAATAAGCAGGAGATCGATAGAGTACGACAGAAAAGAACGGCAGTAAAGAGCCTATAGGAAAAAATATTTAATTTGTAAGTTCTTTCGTGTGTTTTTTAAGATGTTAACATTTAATATTGTTCTTTTAGAAGTAATTAACCTCAACGACAAAGGAGTAAATCCAGTAAACACTGGTTTTATCCCCTCGGCCACTACTGAATAACAACAAATAAATGAAAAATTACTTTTCTAAAAATTATTTGAACCTGTATTTTCAAATCTAAAAATATAAAAGTGACCTTCCTAAGTCATTAAATTACACATTTTAACATTTTCGGGAAGTCTTAAGTCTTTCTCCGAGTAAAAACATATTTATATTTATAATTAAAAACTATATATAATACAATTCGTGTGAATAGGAACCATTTTATTTATAAATTTACCTATTTTTAACCTTTAGATATTTACGACTTATAAATATCTATTCATTTTAAGGTATAAATAACAATGATCCGAGATTTCTTAAACTAAAATAGTTTTCCGAGCTTATACTAATATATATCCCGACTAATACGGTACGTACCAGATTTATATAAACCTTGGGATGTCCTAGAGGTCCTCCGCCGCCATTACACCAAGTGTGATTATCCTTCACCGGAATGGGAGGTGTTTCGGCAATAAGATCAATGGCAAAGTGTTCGTTTATCTGAAAAATATAAAAAAATCGTAATTATTTTCTCCTTTTTTTTTATCAAGAATTTTAAATAAAAGTTCCGAAACCTTTTAAAATGAATAATTAACAAACATTTTCGGGTTACGCTTCATAAAATAGTCGGAATATACGTAAGGATTTTTGGAGCTTTACGTAAACAAAGATCCGGTAGAAGATACAAGTTTAATACAATAATATTAAATGATATTTTTGAAATTTTAATCGTAACAAATTAAATTAAGTGCAATATTTTACTTTCGAGCGAATAACTAATTTGGAAAGTAAATTAAAACGACTTTCTTTCCACTAAAATTGCCTTCAAAATAATTTTGGACAAGTTAACTTGTTAACATTATTTTTTTTAAAAGATTGCAATTGGCAAAACATCAAAACTTTTAAAATAAGTCACATACGAGGATGTTTTAAAAGTTAAAATTTGTTTGCATTTTTAAAATTTTCCTATTATTTAGAGAATAAATGAGATTAAAATGAGACTTTTAATATAAAAATATTTGGAATTATCCATAAAATCGTCTTTCAAACATGAAAATAAAAATAAAATCCTGCTGTTTACTTTGATATCATCGCCGACAAACAAAAACACACTTGGGGCAAGTGAGTTTTGCATTGCGCATAAATCCCAGAAACGTTCGAACGATAGAATCGGCCGTACCACAAGGTCCGGAATGAGTTCTACCGTTTTAAATTACGCTAATTATTATCCGAGAAGCACGCGATGTACTCCAATTAACAGAATAACCGTCCGAGTTTCGTCTCCCACCTGCATTCAAACATCTCGTCTATTGCATTTAGGAAGCACCGTACACGAAAACAGCGACTCCACAACAGAGACGTTTGCATTCCGCAGTTTACAAAATTGGAATTTATCTTGTAGTGCAATGCGAGTAATCTGCGGGAGCCACAGAATTGCGACTGCCACGGAAGAGTGGGGACGGATATGCAGTAGCGAGCGTAGAAAAGATTTGAGTATTGGTCAATTGTGTGCCATGCTACATAAGGTTCACTCCGTTGAAAAATCATAATGGACGAATGCGAGACTTTAACGGTTTTCTAATGTTTTAACGTACGTCGCAACATTAAATTACAATAATTTAAAATGGCAGCATTCGTTTTGGAATACCCTGTACGTACACATTATTTAATACGAAGGTTTTGAATCACTGCCAGATGATCAACTCATTATAAATGTCAGTCAACAAAATGCAACCTAGAATTTCACTGACTAAAATGTTACCAAAATTTTTAATTTCAAAGCAATTTAATGCTCTAGATTGTATTATAATTTATTTTATAACTATTTTGTTTAAAACCCAATAATGGCTGCTTAAAATAGTCAAAAATGTTTATTTGGTACTTTTTCTCTTGCTGGATATTAAAGACTGATTACTCTTGTTTATTGACAATATTAATTATGTTTAAAAAAAATGTTAAGCAATTTTCAAGATTTTATACTTTAAAAATCGGTAAATTCTTTTCACGGAAGAGTACGAAACTTAGCAGTGTGGCAGCAATAAATGACAAATAAAAGCACTTACTTTCAGAAAACATTTAAATAGGAAACTAAACATAATCGTGAATTTTTTCGCATCATTTTGAATCATCTCCAGCCAAAGACGATTCAAAGTAAAACTAGAAACATTTAATAGTAAGTATTTTTGGTTTGGTTTACTCAATTCTCTATACGACGAGCTGGAACCTAATAATAAGACACACTTCCACAACATTTCCAGCAAGCCGATTTAATAAAATTTAACAAAACGAACATTTTTGGCTATGCTAAATGGTCAGCTTTGGTTTTTAACAGTCTGAAATCAAACATCTAAATAGAATACTAATCGATCTGCATTCTATTTACACTTCAGACTGTTTAAACCCGAAGCAGGCCACTTAACATTAAATTGCTTTTGGGTTCCTCCTTGCAGTGGTCCCCGTGTACATTAGCTTTCGTCGAAAACGCCAATCTTCTAGTGGGATGGTGTCGACTCCCGGTGTGATGGAACGATTTTCTTTTGGTTCCTCATTTCTGAGTGTAATAAAATTTGTAAAATTGCATTTATTTGCTACTTTTATGTTGTTACTCCCGACGACCACCTTGTGGATTTTTTTCGAGTGTGTTAAATTACTTTACCATGCACCACCTTACGGTATTCTGTCGTGAAGACACATTTCTTGTCCAATTATATGCTGAAATTAGATTACGTATTGTTGTTGGATAACCATGCTGTTTGACAAGTTTATTGATGTATTCTAATTTCCTTGTTGTTCCTGTAACACTCGTACAGTGCATCCGTGCTCTTCTGATTAGAGACCTAATTGTCGAAAGTTTGACGTAGAAAGGGTTGGATGAGTTACGCATGTTTTATTTCCGTTAATTTTTACACTTAAATTTGGAATTTTTATTTTGTTCTCTTTTAATTTTAAAATGCTTTTTATATTTGATTTGTTAGTTTGTTCCATTTCTATAGATTCTAATTGAGGATGACCTGTGAATAGGTCAAAAACATTTTTATTGTATTAAACCTACTGCTGGAAGTAAATAAGTGTGTTTCTATGTCTCGTTGTATTGCTTCCTGTTATAATTATATAAAGTAATGTTAAGTATCTTTTGTATTTATGTTTATATATAGCGAGTATATATAGTCCATAGTAAAAGTCTTATACACTTATATCTGTGAATGATGCACAATGTACTACACACAGTAATGAATGCAGCAGAAAAACATAGAAAAATGAGAAATACACATTTTAAATAAACACACTAGAAATGAATGAAAACAGGCAAATGAACACACAAGAAATACACATATTACAATCCGTGCTTGATGTGTTCTTTAGAATTTCGTGCTTTCTATTCATGCTATTTGCGCTTCTGTACTAAATTGGTCATGCTCTGTAACTTTGTAATAGACTATTTTCTGTATCCCAAATCATTTTCCAGAGCGAGAGAATAAGCAATTTTACACAAGTGGTCTCGTTTTGTAGCCCGTAGTCATTTTACTATAATTATACATCACTTCAAAACTAGCTAGCTGCGTTCGTGAGTTATGCGAGTGTATAAGGACTTTACCGTACATCCCGTATACCGTAATAATATAACATAATTATCAATATTATATGAATTTTTAAAAATATGGTATTATTTCATACCATGGAAACTTTCTTTGGACTGGCAGCCATCGCCAGCCCATAACTAAAACTGAAATAGAAAGCCGTTTGGTATCTGTGAATTACTAAATGTGATTTTGCATTATAAATGGCATTGCCATCGCCAAATCGTAAATTCTAGTATACATTCACTGTATATAACTTTTACTGTTTGAGATACTTTAGGTGCCATTCATTAGTTTTCTATACGCTTTAAGGAGAAAGGGGAGTCTAGAAAAGTATATCATTACATACGATGCAGGAGGTCGATGCACTATCTATGTGGACTTCTCTAGTGGTATTAATGCATACAAATTTGCTCTTGTAAACCGAGACAGATTCATCAGGTGCTACAGGAGCTTAAGCCCTTGTTAATGATGCCAAATATGATTTATCAAACTATCTGCAATATAATTGTATTGCACACATTAATAAAAGGTACTAGTAAAAAGTAATAAAAAGTACTTATATACTTTTGAGTTACTCCTCTTTGGGTTCTTCCAGATCTGTTGCTGCTGCTTGCTTACTAGACTATCAATTAAAAAACACTTGCGGAACTTTTTAAAGTCATTTCTTCGACGTCGTGGATGCCCGTGAACTATTGCACACGTAGTTAACAAGGTGAAAGTTTTCTAAAAATGCATTTTGACTTCCCCCCATCGTGGGAGAAAATCAAAATGACTCAAACACCATACAGGTAATTAATGGCCATCCCCTCAGTGTCACACTCAATTTAGTGTCAATTTTGGAGGAGAACAAATGATAGAGTCCACCGGTGAGAGAGTAGATAACCACCGAATACCGATCACGAGTTTGCGCTTCACTAGCAGGCTAACCACGTGGAGTTTTCCAAGTTTTCTTCATATTTGTAACACGTAAATAGGGGCCAGTTTCCCATAGAAAACCTTCCCCTGAAAAAATCACCCAAGAGTCACATTTCTGTATACAAAACAAACAAATGATAATATTAAATCAAAGTCTGACCATACTTTCAAAGTACAAGTAACGAAATTAAATAATATATATCACCTTTCTAAAATATAATTAGCAAACATTTATTCTTTATAAGAGTCAAAAAAATACTTTTTTATATAATTTAAAACATTTTTAACTTGAAAAACTGATTGTCGTCTTTAAATTGGAAGCTTTTTCCTGTATTTATTTTCACCAAAACAATAACAGTAACAAGAGGGGGGAAAAAAAAGAAATGTGCTCATTGTTCGAGTCCAAATCTGATTGCCAGAAATGAATTGTTTTAAATAGTGACATTCAAACATACCAAAACTATTATTCATTGTGTAAAATTAGCATTTTGTGTAACTTTTTTAACATAAAAACATTAAAAATATTATAATAATTGATATAAAGTTTTACAAAAAATAAATTTAATATGTTAATTCACAGAAGAACAATATTTCTTCTTATAAAGTATATAAGTATGTTAAGGAGGCACTCTCCATCTATCTATATCAATACAATAATAATAAATAAATAAATAATTATGCAAATATACACAACAAACGAAACCCGACGTCATAAGCAAATACACCAACGACTGCCGTAAATGATCGGGCTAAATTTTGGATATATGATTATAGATTAGAAATGAATTCGGCACTAGAGTTAGGCGTTAGGCACCATTTCTTGTTAAAATTAATAATTATAATATTTATTTAATTAATTTAGATTAAACTGGAAGAAAAGAATCGGCCCAAAGCGGGAATCGAACCCGCAACTCCCGCTTGCTGTGCGAACGCGTTGCCAGTTATGCTACCCGGACCTTCGATCCGATCTCCTCTTCCAGCATATATAAGTCTAAGATATAACCGTCGGCGGTTATATCTTAGACAATTCCATCGCTTTCCTTTAGATTAGTCTTTTTATATTAATTTCTTATTGCTTTTAGTATTTAACGCTCTATTAATTCTCTATAAAATGTGTTTTTGGTATGCATTTTGGACTGTCTAGAACGAATTAATTGGATTTACATAGATTCATATGGAAATAATTGCCTCGGTTTTTGTTGGTTTCGGAATTTGTCGATTGTTTCGGACGAATTATCGATGAAAACGGAGGTATCACCATACATTAAAAATGACCTTTGAATTACGTAGAAATTTCCACAAATAGAAAAAACTTATTAAAGTTTGTTGGAAAATGCTTACAACAACATACCAAACATACCAAAACTATTATTCGTTGTTAAAGGATATGTTAAAGGTGTTGTACGTTTGATTTCAGTTACAGTAAACGTTTGTCATTTGTTTTATATGCAATAACAAATTCAAATTTAAAACGGTTTGAACATTTAGTTAAAAAATCAAAATATATAAAAATATTTATAACAATATCTGAAATATTATCAATTTAATACACCTAAATACTCAATGAAGACTAAAAGTAGTTGAAAACAAAAAATTGCATCTAAAATAGTACAGTAGGAGCCGTTCTTCAGGTTAAGTCTTAATGCTCTCCCTCTCCCCCGCGGGAAAATTTCGAAAAATCCCTTCTTAGTGTGCATTTTCATGACGTACCCTAACCGTGTACCAAATTTCACCTCTTTAAGTTCAGCGGTTTGCTCTGGGCGATGATGAATCAGTCAGTCAGGATGAGTAATTTTATATATTTAGATAATTCGGCAGTTCATTTGTCTTTAATAATCAGGTTTATGAAGAAAAACTTCATACTTGCAGATTTTGTACTCGTTTGTATCCTTGCCCAATTTGCACAATCTGGCATTACGCAGTTATTGAAGCTACTGGACATGGTTAAAAATTAAGACAGCGTAAGCACAATTATTCCAAATATTACAGGTTCTGACAAGTAAAGAATTTTCAGAGTCTTGCCACAAATAAGCTACGTATTGATTATTGACCATTTGCGACATGCCGTAATGAGCAAAAATTTAAAAAACTAATAAGTAGGTTTAAAATTAATAAATACAATTGAATTCTGACAGTTTATGAGTTAATTATACTTTCTATTTGCAAAATTTCCTCAACCTTAACACAAAATAAGAAAAAAGTGAATTTTTAAGAAGTTTGCGAGATTTCCTGCGATGAGAAGAATTTCCCAGGTTAAAAAACAACCGGGATCCCGTTTGAGAAACCCTAAAAAAAACCTCCATAGTAATCTTTATAGTTACTCATTTCAGATGCAAAAGCATTGCAATTATTATATCAATTTTGCAATATTAGTACTTTCTGTTTTAAAAGCAATAAAAAGCTTATTTCTGTTTACATCTAAAAAGGGCGAGTTTCCATGTTTACAGACTCCACAGAGAATTACAGAAAGTGAAGAAATGCTAAACAACACACAAAACTCTGGATTTAAATACCTTTTTATTGATTTATTGTTATTTTTTTCTACTAATATATGTTCATTCTTTTATGTTAAATATAAACCAGTATTGTTATGTTCAAAATCAATTCAAATGCCCGAACTTTTCAGCTGTTCTCACTCTTTGACCCTCATACAAAAAGCCATAGAGAGAATCGTATGGGAATGAAAAATGAATATGAGGAAAAATAAATCATTTGGAGAGAAGAGAAGAACAGAAAGAGATAAAGGAGAAACTCTCCCCAAAGAAGACAAACATTTATTGAACTTTGGATCTGATTCCTTAGCTAAGAAAAGAAAGATTCGGGAGCAGCAGAAGCTCTAAGGAAAAATTGAAAATGAGAAACAGCAGACAATGCACGATAACAGGTGCGAAGAGAAGGAATCGGAAATCGAGTAGTAGAAAGAGATCTCGGAAAAGTAGTTCTCATTCAATTTGAAAGCGTAGAGGATCTGACGACGGAATGAAGTCCCGAAAACATTTTATCTGTTAACTAGTTTAATGTGGAGGACAGCCAAGCCAGATAAGAAGAATGTCAGATAACACAAAAGACTGAAGGTAAGGCATTTTGTACAGTCGAGCATGTCGGTGCATTCCGCGTAAGGTTTAATTTTCGGCTGTAATTTTTATGGTACATGATAATGTTTTAATACAAAATTTTCAGCTATGGTCGGACAGTAAGATGATTGCAATTGCCATGGCATCTTCATAAAACATATGATTATTCCCCAGATTATTATTTGTGGAATAAACCATTTTATGAAAATGTTTGCAATCACATTTTTACACAATATTATTATTTAATAATGCTGTACTGTTAAAGTATGAAATAATTATAAAATTATTTTTTACCTTTTGTTTATATAAAGGAACTTTATGACAGGCTGATTGGGCCGAATAATCACAAATCTATTGTACAGTGGGGGTATGCTAGAATGAACATAATTAGTTCTACAACCTCATTCATTATAGCATCTGTTCATACTAGCATACACTAAAATATACTGTATGTGTTTAGGATAATCCATTATTCTGGATGGGATGGTAACTTTGTTCCAGGCCCATAGCCTATAGCAAAATAACCATCCAATACAATCATTTAAACAGGAAAATATAGTACAAAATCAAAAATAAGGAAAGTATAAACAATCTTTCCTTAATGAAATCTATTAACAAACTTTCCCTAATAAAAAGCACAATCTAATGTTGCATTGAAGATCAGATAATTAAACCTTCTGGGAAGGCCCTAACACGTCATTTGTGTACACCTGTTATGTTGCCGATTGTATAAAAATGAATTAATTCAATAGAAAAACTGAATTTATACTTCCAAAGATTAAAATATTTCAAATTAAACTGAAAAATCCAAGCTTTTGTCATAAATTGTTTTCAAGAATTTAATATCACTAATTAAATCTTATTCTTTATTCTGTAGAAGTTAGAATTATACAAGGTTATCGTTGTAGAAAGAATTCTGACTCTAACAGAACAGAGTTATCATCATATTTTATTATACAAGCTGTCTCAAAACGTCTAGATACATGTAATGTCTCTATGGATGATGGTAAGTCAAAATAAACAACATCAGTATATGTTATGGATTAAACATGCATCATAACATATACTCTTGTTGTTTATTTTGGCTTGACATCATCCATACAGACAGTACATTACTCATATCCATACTTTTAAAATAGCTTGTAAATATTTATATGTAATCCTGTAATTTCTTGAATTTAATTGAAAAAAATAATCTCCACATCGAGTACAAATTATAGAAAACACAACCATTAATGGTCATTTACAGTATCGACCGAGGATAACTCCTACATCTGCAGTTTATAATCATCCACTATGGCTGGCTATCGCTTTACCCTGGTAAGGTGTATATACACCATACCAGGGTAAAGCGATTGCTCAGTGTCATAGTTGCATGATTACAGGACACATATGTAGGAGTTGTTTCCAGTTGGCAATGTAAATGTAGAAAATATATTTATAAAGTATCAAAGCCATTCCTAAATATTATAAATACAGCCAAGCCCACTTAAAAGAGTACTCTCGGTTACCATGTCACATCACTTGCAACGATGACCGATTTTTGTTTTGAATAGTAAACATATAACGCTATCAATTCAACACAATTTTACTTAGGTTTCCGTTACTGGTTTTATGTAGACTTTAAAGAAATTAAAAGCTAGCGGCTTTCTTTCTTCAGTAACACATCACGCAAGGAACAGTTGATTTATGTATATTTTATAAAAGGAAATGCATTTCGGGTCTTAGTGACCCCTCTTCAGTCCTTAAGACTTTACAAAGAAGGAGGTAGATACGAGTTACATTATACAAAATAACACATATAATATTTTAACAAAATTGTTAAAAACAATTAACTTACATGGTTGATTGTTGGTTACAATTGACATAAGAAAGTATGTTGGGTAATGACTTTGTAAACAGTTTACTAGGGTTGCTGCAGAGTACAGATCATCATTGAGTATAATTTTAATGATATCTCTAATATTAAAAAATTTAAATCTTCAATAAATTATAATTAAATTAAATATTTTTTTGACAGAGTTCGACTAGAAACATATCGAACTAGTTTTGACAGAGTTCGACTAGAAACATATCGAAAAGCTAGATTAAAGTGAAAATGGCAGTTTTAATTTGGTTCTGGATTGAAGGCGAGGGTGCAATTTATATTCGAATGAGCACGCGCGTGACAAATTTTAACTGGTTAGAACCAAACGCTTCATTGCATTTATTTATATGTTTCTCGTTGCTTGAACATTGAAAATCTTTACTAGATACACTGATGTTGGACGCACACAATGTGCAGAAAAGCTCTGAGTCAGACACCCTACATCCTCAAGATAACACCACAAAACTATTTCAGTCAGTTTTAAGAAGCCAGCCCTCCCTAAGTGTGCACTTTGCCTTGCTCATGATTTATAGTTTCTGTCGAAATGAAAAATGAAGAACACCGTTAGAAAGCAGAAAACCAAGGTGCATGCCAAATATATAAGCACCCACTTAAAACCAAACTTCTGTCTTTGTCTAAAGATTGTCTCTACAGAAGTTATTAATATTTACGATACTAGTTTAAAACCTTGTACTTTCTGGCACTAGGTCTGCTCGATGTTTAATTTTATAGTGCGCTAGAAAGATACAAGATTTTAAACCAGCGTCCTATAACATTTTATTTACAGTAGAAATTGAATTTATTATCGCTCGACAATTATTATTTTTGAGATTTCTGAGGTAGCCAAGAACGAGTTATATCAACCATACCACAACCCAAAAACATATAATACCAACTCAAATCACTTATAACAATCACTTACATCTCCACAATTTTCGAAGCAGTACAAAAGTGAATCTGGAAAAACCTTAAAGATAAGACTAAAAGAACATTTACGTGCTATTAAATTTAATTACACTAATTTTGCCATAGCCGTGCATTGCAATAGCGACGTCTGAAACCCCTCCACCCTAACAGGTAGTATCCACATGTGGTTCCATCCCACCCGATCTGGTGAACCTACCCTGCCCTCCCGCATAGATACAACTTCGTTCTACAAATGCAACCGCATACTCAATGATGATCCGTATCCTGCAGCAACCCTAGTAAACTGTTTACCGAGTCAATTACCCAACGTACTCTCTTATGTCAATTGTAACCAACAATCAACCAAGTTAATTTTTTTAACAATTTTGTTAAAATATTACATGTATTATTTTGTATAATGTAACTCGTATCTACCTCCTTCTTTGTAAAGTCTTAAGGACTGAAGAGGGGTCACTAAGACCCGAAATGCATTTCCTTTAATAAAATATACATAAATCAACTGTTCCTTGCGTGATGTGTTACTGAAGAAAGAAAGCCACTAGCTTTTAATTTCTTTAAAGTCTACAATTTTACTTGTCTCTATTTCCAACAAGTAAAAATGAATAGTATATGCCTCAAGGAAATACAATAATAAAAAATGTGACAATATCTTAGGTCTTACATGGACGAGGATAGATCATTACAAGTAATTCATAGGCTTTGTATTAGAGAGAAGATTTGGAATAAAGTTTTGTCATCTGTATGTTTAAATTTTTCATAAGAAAATTGCTTGGGAAAGAAGTTATAATTTCTATACTCAAAAATATTTATTACTAAATGAAAGAAATAATAATTTCAACATGAGCCATTAGCTGATAAACAAAAGTTACTCTACCTTCATAACAAATGATTCAAATAAAGTTTTTGACTATAGTTTACCTAGAATTTACATAGTTTGACACATCTTTTTACAGCATAGATTCATAAAAATTAAATCATTTAATATATTCTTACCTGTTTTGGTTTGTCAACGAATCTTGCCAGTCGATAGTCATCTTCAGTCCATTGCTAAATAAAGAAAGAAAATATTTTTTAATAATTATTATTCAACGAATACAATCTTACAGAACATAATTTCAAAATGTAAGTGTAATAAAGGTTTTTTAGATTAATATTTATAGTAAAATAATTAGAATTATTTGTAATTAAATACAAAACCAAACCCAACGTATAATTAAAAAATACGGCCTGATTCTTATCGGGCTATGATATAGAAAATTAAATATTAAAACACAAAGTAATTTGGATTAAAGATAGACAACTTAAACTACCATCTTATGTAAAATTTAATTATAAGAAATAAATTAACTAACTTAGAATATTCTGGAAGAAAAAATTAATCCAGAGAGGGACTTGAACTCGCAGCTTCTGCTTACTGTACTACAACACTTTAAGTACCGTATCAACTGTACCGTTAAGAGATTGGCTGTATTCGGGGGAATTATATGGAGAAACTGCCATCTTGTCACCTCCAAAACTGGCCTTTGCTCGATACGTTTTGCCAATTTCTTTCGATAATTGACAATTGACATCAGGCCTTGGCCTCAAATACTAAAATAAGTAAAATTAAAGTAAAGTAGAACTTATCTGCATCTAAATAAGCTTGCTAATTTACCATATACTGATTTACCCAACATCTTTCATCTTCGTCTAGCCCTTCCAAATTTAGAAGACAGAGCAGCTTACTTTGATAGAATTCTTACCTAAAAATATTTTAATGGTTTTATTCCACTCTTATTTTAACTCTCATAATTCCTCTTGTTTTTACCTTCTATTTTACAAAATTTAGTAGCTCTGTCCAACAAGTCATAGACCAATTTGGAGAATGACACTTGTAGAGAGTGTTATTTTAATTTCTAAATTAAAAAACATTCTCTATAAGCATTATTCTACGTTCCAAAGAGTTTAAAGCCTGAAGATGGATTCATAAGATTTCAAAAAACATTCATTCTCAGTGTAAATATTTCACATTACTGCTAGACTTTGGGCGTATGACGTAAGTTGATAGTTTCTCCAGTTACATAGCAGTTTTATGTAAAGTCATATATCTGTTGTACCGTGATTGTCCCATATTTAAATGCATTATGTGTATTTTAGCTGTTTTTGCATGTTATTTTGTTACCTTTGTGTTACTTTTATATTGGCGCTCCTTTGCTACTTGTTTTGGAAAGCTGTTTTTTCATACATGGCATCACCTTATAAATATTTTTTAGTAAAGAATATACAGCATGTATTACCAATGTGAGAGCTTCTGCTGATATATTTAGTGCACAGGATTGATGCTGTACACTACAGAACAGCAAAATTAAACTGTTTATTAAATATATGTACTATGTCTATTATAAAGTTCTTCCTAGTGAGAATTCGAGAATAGCTTTAAAAAAAATAGGATCAATGTCTTGGTTTCTTGTTACGTCTGATCAAAACAAAAGAGAGATAAAGAAAACTGTGGAGCAGAATATATTGCAAAGGGCATCAGAACTCAGTTCTTTTTTTGGTGGTTTTTGCTCATATAGAGATGAGTTGACAAGATGAGTTCCAGTGACACCAGCAGAGACAAAATCTTGCTTATATATAAAAATACAGGCAAGACTTACATCCTTTACATGTGTAGATACAGGGTGTCCAATATGTCTGGCCACATACGACTTAAGACTGTTGTGCAATTATCAAGAAAACAATCCATTCAATTCAAAAAATGATATTTTGGCAAAATTATCCATACGATGTACACATACGTTTACAGATCCAGCAGATTTCGAGCACGGCTTGAAGTAGAAAATCCACCTGAAAACAGCTTATGAAAACCGATCTTTTACACCATTGTAAAATGACTGCCAAAGCAGAAAATTTGATTGCAATGCAAAACTGCATCTGCCTGTTTTCTGCACCACAAAGAGTTATTGTAAAACAGGTTTTTATAGGCAAATGGTTCCAAAGGAAGAACAAATTCAAATTATTTTGACAATAAGGGCTCTCAGTCAGTGTAAAGCTACCAAAGACTATAAAAGGCTTCAGTCAGAGTTCCCACTAATCACATACAAGTTTGGTTGTAGCTTTTTAAACTCCTCGCTGGCTTTGTACTGAAAGAGAATCCTCGTCATCAAAATAACTCGAATTAATTCCTCTTTGGGACGATTTCACACTACTACCAACCAGGCCGACTCAAACATCAAATACACTTACGTCGACGGCCGATTTGTTACGACCAATCGGAACAAGCATTACAAATCGAAACACCAGCCAACCATTGCAAGTTTTTGTAATTTTTAAAAAATATCTTCATTATCCACTGGACTAATATCGTAAATTGGTGGATATTATCTTATTTCGCTTATCGACGATTCCAAAAAGTTTTTTTATTGCCAACGTTTCTAATTATGTAGGTTTTCACAAATCCAAAGTTCCATCGGCCGTAACTTTGAAATGCTCGTCGACCGATCCGGCTCGACTACAGAAATTTAACTTTTTAAATCCGTCCAACCGGCACTAGTCGAACGAACCGCCGCCGTCGTCGCGGCAACACAACTCGGAATCGGTTCGGTCGATCGCCCTTACCCGGCACCGCACTTCACCCGTAAGAGTATAAACGGTCATCAACGTAACTCCTCTGGGGTCCATATATTATTATTACATACAGAAGTGGGAACAAATACATCTCCGAACGAGGCTGTTGGGGCCTTATCAGAGTCTCAGACCACGTGCATGAGAGTAGAGGGGGGCGTTCAAACCCCCATTCGGAACTGCAATTTTACCCACAAGGGGGTGCTGAAGTACGTAAACATTTATCATTTTACTACACGATGCGTTATAAAGCATTTTAATTAATCATAAATGGAAAAAGAAAGCACTCGAACCTGTCCCGTGTGAGTTACTTTCTCTTCCGGTTCCCAATCCCTTTTAGTGCAAATACTTCGCCATTTAAAGCTCCAACTTCTCGAACGGCAAACGGCACGTATCACCGCCGCCATTTTGAATGGCTGCTAACTCCAACCGACGGTTTCGCACTTTTGCCACTTAACTAATAAAAACAGAATCATATATATATTTATTAAATTATTAACTATTATTAAAAATTTTAATGAATAATTAAAGTATTAGAAGTTAACTCGTTAAATCTAAAAATAAAATATATATATATATTTTATAATACGAAAATAAATGTATTAACTTTTGTGCGCGAAGAGGAAAGCATGGTATAAACAGTGAGTGAGTATTGTGATAAAAGTTTTATTCTTATATTTTATAATATTATAGCGTTAATTGATTTTAAAAAATGGAGTTTAGAATAAGAGAGTGTATTGAATATTTTAAATTTCTATTTAGATACGTAAATAACTTTAATTGTCGATTGCAGCGTATTATAAGCTGTATGTGATAGAAGTGACGCATCTTGGCTACCTAAGGTAACATTAACCGCCTATTCTCTGCTACTATGTCACTCGCTGTTGCTCACCTTGACCGACGCTTCGCATGTAGTTGTGTACTTCGGTGCAAGCAACAACTCTCATCAAACACCCGCCCGGGGACGAGCTCCCGTGCCCCCTAAAATTATATAACCGGTATTCCGTGAATAGTCAAGTGAGCTACTACTCATCTGGGCTAAATAGTTAAACTTGATGGTATTGATGTGTGGAGCATGCGATGTGACCTCCAGCTGCGTGTGGCTGATTTCGGGAGATGTATCTTGCAAAGGGTTGTGTAAAGAAGTGGTTCCTTTCACTTTTTTTCCTGTTGTGGACAGTGGCGTAGCTAGGATTCTCCGGGCCCGGTGCGGAACCAGATTTGTGGGCCCCCAAAAAAATTTTTTGGGTCTTTTTTTTGTGATTTTGGGGCCCCCATGGGCCTATCGTTTTCCAGGGGCCCAGTGCAGACCGCACCTACCGCACCCCCTAGCTACGCCACTGGTTGTGGGTATGAGCTAAGGCCCCAGTAGGGTCTCGCCCGCCCATCTCGTTCAGAGGTGTATCTATGTAAATATGGGGTCTTCCAAAAAGAATGTTACCATTTTTAAAATTATTTTATTTATGTTAATTATTAAGTGCAAATAGCTAGACTTACACTGTTGGATGAGAAAATGGCATCGCACGGATCTACAAACGCGAGACAAATTGTGGAATATTTACATTATCAGACACGTAATAACATAATGCAACAAAATATTTTGCCACTTGCTTTTATAGTTGTTGTCTAAACTTGTTTGGAATTTTTTTTACCAATGATTTGGCAACATTAGCCATATTACTAAATGAAGATGAACCCAAAATCAAAAGAAAGCATATTTAGGTATACAAAATGTTGAAGAAATGAAAACAACACAAAACACCGGGTTGTGTTAAATAATGTACTCCAAGAACCTATATCCGGTGTGACCAAAAAACAAAAGAAAAAGTTTACCATAAATGTTTTTGAACTTCTGTGAGTTCTTCCTCAAGTGTAAAACGGAGTTTCTGATGGGACAGAGCGATCGGTAAACAAAATTTGTGAAACATTCGAATCTGTAACATGAGCCGTGCATGCATATCGGTAAGGGTTAACAGATATTAACACTTAAAGTTCGGAGTCCATCGACACCTGCCAGGCTACAGACAAAACTAACTCATCTTTATAATTGATGCATGTGTCGTTGAAGGTCAATTTATATATGTGGATGGCCTCTAGCTATTTTAGGTGTTCCGCATGTGACGTAGTGCAGACGAGCTTCACCTGGTTAAAAGCCGCCACAATGTCAGGATCGAAGGCATAAGTGGCAAGGGTGGTGGTGTTTCTCTTATGATGTATGTCTGCTATGTGCTCCTGTAATCTGACACCCCCAAGGAGCATTTTGTCGATCCTATGTAAATGAGGTCCCTATCAAATCTGTTGTCTCTAATGGGGATAATGTACACACCCAGAAGTCTGTTCTGGTTGGGGGGTCTTTCCCATTGTGGAGGATGTCAAAGATGGTGGGACATCTCCTTAACGTGATTTTATCCTGGTGCTTCTTGGTGATCTCGGTATAAAGAATTTTAATGTACAGATTGAATGTGATAAGGACTCATTGTACAACGTCAGGACGGTTGTCACTCTGCATGTCAGCCATGACATTGCGTTGTGAACGTGTGAAGTGATAGCGTTCAATCAATTTATGTGTGAGCCTCGGGAAACCATGGGTGCATTTCATCCACTACATTCATTCA
Organism: Centruroides vittatus; assembly: GCF_030686945.1. Lineage (NCBI taxonomy): Eukaryota > Metazoa > Arthropoda > Arachnida > Scorpiones > Buthidae > Centruroides > Centruroides vittatus. Next base: position 638,904 of record NW_027121163.1, read on the forward strand.
TCTACTACACAAGCACTTGCTGCTGAGCTAATACATATACACCATGTTGCATTTACCCATGGTTTCCCAAGGCTCACACATAAATTAATTGAACGCTATCACTGCACACACTCACAACGCAATGTCATGGCTGACATGCAGAGTGACAATTGTCTTGACCTTGTGCAATGAGTCCCTATCGCATTCAATCCGTACGTTAAAATGCTTTATACCGAGATCGCCAAGAAGCACCAGGTTAAAATTACATTCAGATGTCCCACCATCTTTGACATCCTCCACAATGGGAAAGACCCCCCAACCAGAACAGACTTCTGGGTGTGTACAGTATCCCCATTAGAGACAACAGATTTGATAGGGACCTCATTTACATAGGATCGACAAAATGCTCCTTGGGGGTGTCAGATTACAGGAGCACATAGCAGACATACATCATAAGAGAAACACCACCACCCTCGCCACTTACGCCTTCGATCCTGACATTGCGGCGGTCTTTAACCAGGTGAAGCTCGTCTGCACTACGTCACACGCGGAACACCTAAAATGGTTAGAGGCCATCCACATATATAAATTGACCTTCAACGACACATGCATCAATTATAAAGATGAGTTAGTTTTGTCTGTAGCCTGGCAGGTGTCGATGGACTCTGAACTTTAAGTGTTAAGATCTGTTAACTCTTACCAATATGCATGCGTGGCTCATGTTACAGATTCGAATGTTTCACAAATTTTGTTTACCGATCGCTCTGTCCCATCAGAAACTCCGTTTTACACTTGAGGAAGAACTCACGGAAGTTCGAAAACATTTGTGGTAAACTTTTTCTTTTGTTTTTTGGTTACACCGGATATAGGTTCTTGGAGTACATTATTATTAAAGAAATGCAAAGTAGAGGAGAATATCGGTCCAATTGTAATTGCTATTGGATGAGACTGGTCTCTGGATAATGATGTACAAATTATCTTAATTTTTCACAATCCATTTTCCAAAAATACGAAATATAATGTATCTTTACAATGCAAACATGATGATACCTAATTGCAAAATCATTCACACTACACTGTGCTTCAAAGATGTGAATAAACATAACAAGCATTCCTTCTTGGATTGTTGGTTGTCGTTGTGATGTGTTTTTTTTTTTTGCCAATTACACAGTGTGAATGTGACAGTTTAAATCTAATAAAATAATAATTTATCATTTTATTTATTGTCTGATAGTGTGAGTCAACCTAATGTTGCAATATTCATTAAAACAATGGAAATCACATTTGCCCATAACAATGACTCAACCATTTATCTTTATGTCACATGGCGCACACTGATCGATACTCAAATTCTTCCTATGCCAGCTATGGCATATCTGTTGTTGCCTAAAGTCTCCTAAAGCAGCCACAGTTCTACATCTTCTGCAGATTACTTATGTTATGCAATGACTGTATAACATGAAACACCTTCTCTATTGCAGAGTTGCCAGTTTTGTGATGATGAGATGATGAATGCACATGAGAGATGAAACTGGGACGATCATTCTATCAATTGGTGTACGTCGCATGCTTATTAGATAATATTTAGCATAATTACAGTAATTTAAAATGGTCGCATTCATTTTGACCCTAAAAGCAATTTCTATTTGATGTAAAAAATAATTATTGATTAATATCATTTTGCCATGTCAGGAATTTGAACAAGGAAATGGACATACTGTGCTATAAAACTAACCCACAGTAGACAGAAGATTCTCTCCTTGTATGATTTGTTACTGATGGTCATGTAATGTAGTGTGGTTGCTTTCGGTGGGTGCCAACTTGGTAGGGAGCACTACTTTGCAGGAGATTGGATGCAAATATTGGGATAAGCAAAAGTATCTTCAACTTGCACCGTGATCAGTTAATAAAACCTCTCGTGACTGAAGTGTGTGGCCTGCATTATCCATCTGATTTCTATTGTCTTTTTACACTCTGTTGTTGCTCGAGCAACATCGTGTGATTATTGTTACGAAGTTTCTTCTTGTTTTCGGCTGGAAAATTTAGCAGAAAACTGAATAAAATCTGTCGAAATTAAATGGAGTTTGGACTGCATTTACGTTTGAATTTAACGTTGACTTCATTCTGTATTGACCTCTTTTCTCTTACGTAAATAATTTAAATAAATTTGCTTTTAAATTGTTTATAATTATGCATTTTTATAATTATCCTAAATTTCATCACCTTATATTTGATTAGAAAATGTTGATGAATCTTTTTCTTTCAGATCAATATTAATTTGTGAAGATTTGTCGTAATTCGACAGCTTGCTTTAAGAAGGTATTTTAGGATTTTCGTTTACTAGTTCAGTGGTTTTCAACTGGGGTGCTGCTAAATATAGTTCCAAGCAGTACTGTAACATTTCTTACATATTACTAAAAGTACAAAAGGCACAATAACTCCATATCGATAAAGAAGTAGGGGTGCCGCAAGACCCAAAAATTACCGAGTTGGAGTGCCGTTATTAAAACAAGAGGTTGAAAAACACTGTGCTAAGTTTTGAATTATATAGGATGACCCAAAAGCCATTTAATCAGGATATATTATTTTTTTAAAACGATTAAAATAGATTTGTCACTTTGTTGGAAACAACCGAATCACCATTTTAAAAAAGATTAAAAATAAATTTCATTTAACTGGCTTTTGGACCACTCTGCATTACTTTAAACATCACAGAAATGAATAAATTGTAACCATAAGATAATTATCAGGTTTTTATGTAATATTTTCAGATTATTAAGAAGAAATGATTTACGGAAGTAAAATAATTGGCCTGTTTGGCCGTCTGTCCAATCGATTATTCTACAAAATGCCGACAAATCTAGCTTCAAAGAGAAACGTGGAATCGCCTGTTAATTTTATGTTTTCTTCTTTAGCCGGAAATACAAACATTCTACCAAAGTTTAAACTTCTGGGTGTCAGATATGCTAATAATTTAACATTTAAACAGAGGGACGTATTGAGATTACGTTGCAAAGATTGCTATTTCAAAAAAGTCGACGATCTGACTTACGTGTTTTGCCGTACTCATCCCCGACACAAACAAAAGCAAAAGGTGATAGACATCAGGTATAAATGGATCATTACTCATATTACTTACGGCAGGAAAAAATTTTAATAGTATGCGACGACAAATTTAGTTCTTTTGTAAATGTTATATATTGATTGATTCTGAACTTCCTAATAGGATAATGAATATACCAAAGTATATAGTCTCAAAACTTTGATTTTTTTTGTAATAAATGTATCTGAAATCATTTATTGTCTACTTATTCCGGAATTTCTGCATTTTTATATCCAAACACCTTTACGACAGAGCAATTTCTTAAACTATGCCATTCAAAACACTACTTTATTAGAGTTAACAAAGCATTTTCTTAGTCGTTTTTGTTCGTCGTCGAGGGACAAAATTTGCATTTTGGATTGGTTTTGAAGTTTGCTTCTTCAATGACTAATAAAACAGTGTTTTTGGAATGTTAATGAGTGATCTGTATAACTGACACATCCCGTTTAATCTAGATTTAATATTTTTAAATAGCTGCAAAGTCTTGAAAAAATATAAATATGTGTGCGCTAACTCTGACTCAAACACAATATAAAATTTTAAGAAAATATTATTTTAACTTTCATAAATTATGATATTCTCTTAGTCTCAAGTGTGTACTTCTGTTCTCTATAATAACCATTAGACTTATAACCTATATTTAAGTCAAAAAGTAGCGTAACAATTTGCATAGCAGTAATAAATGTCACATAGTACTATTGAGGTTTCAGAAGGAATCGGAGATTTAAAAATAAAAGAGCCGAAGATAACTAGCTACTGTAGTAACTCTACCGAATCGATCAATGCACCTTTAACAGTGGATGAAGTGTAAAGAACACTAGCAATTTTGACCGGTTAATTGGCCACATTCAGATAAGGTCAATCAAATGCGGGATTTTTCTGTTCTATTGGCCACGTAAACGGGGATGAATATCATTTCGAGATGCTCCTACCGAGATGGAGTTCGATTTATATTAAAACTTATGCAGTTTTCAGAGATGGCCGCATAACTGAGGTAGCTATAAAGGTTTTACTGTAAGTGACCCATTAACCGGGTCAAAAATGTTAGTCTTCTTTAAACTTCACATGCTGTTCAAGGTGTATTGATTAATCAGAGGAGCCAGTGGCGGAGATTTTTGTATACTAACTACGCCATTTTTAAATATTTAGCTTGTTATTTAACAATTGAATTTTGAAATACTGTAGTCAATTCAGTAAGGGAAAATTGCAAGATACCCTTCAAAATACATATATTAATATACATATAGAAATTTACAGATTATCATCCTTTTGTTTTAATGTGTTCATTGACGGTTTGAAACTTTAATTTGTAGGACTGTCAAGAAGAATGTGGTAATTACTCCAAGCACCTGAAATGTAAAACAATAATGTAAGTTAAAAGGGAAAAGTATTTATTTAGAAATATTTACAGATAATCATTATTAAAATTGATTTTAAAAAACTAATTTACATTTTTCATTCATAAAATCATAATTTGATGATTTAAGATACTCTTGTTCTATAACAAAAGAAGAAATTCAATAAAGGGGTTAAAGGGCTGTTAACTGATTATCCTCATCATCATCATGTTACACCTGGATACCTCATAGCATTGCCGAGGTAAGACACAGGAAGAGAATATATACATTATTTCACATTATGAAATCACAAAATTGTTCATTGTTTAGATGTTGGAAATGACAGGTGCATAACACATAAAGCAATTGTAGAGCAAAACATAACTACAGATATATACAAAAAAAATCAGGCCTGTTTGGGAAGGTAAGGTGGTATTTGTATGTTTGAAGTAGTGGATTAGATTCTTTGTAGTGTTGTTCCTCTGTCTTGATTAAGCTATCCAGACTGCAGGGCCAGTTGTGGTCGTGTGGAAGGAGGAGCCTTGGGTGTTGTCAAATGTCTTCCAACATAGTGCACTCCAGTAGCATCATGCTCCATCTGGCATGTTGCACACTTCACAGTAGTTGAAGTCACAGTGATGGAATCAATTGAGATACTGCCACGGTTGTCCAGAACTGGGTCAGCTCACTCGTGATGTGTAGTACCAATGCTGGCGTGTACAACCAAAACAAAACCCCAGCATGTTATTTTAATCAATCTCTAGTTTATCCTTCAATAATATCAAACAGAAAAATTTTGTATACTTATAATTATTTTATATCAGTAAACTCTTTATTATAACTGAAGATTTTACATAAAGTTATGAGCAGTTGAAAAAAGCATGTCCGAGGTTTTTTTTATTTGGGTTGTAGTACCCACGAGAGGGCAAAGTTCGTGTGGAATGGAAGCATCCTCACATGCCTCCCAGTGGGCTTGCAAGCTTGCTGGTCCTGAACCTGATGCTTGAGAGTTGAGCTGGGGATGGCAAAATAGTTTGGCTGCGATGTGATTAAGTAGGCAGCTAGGTAAGCCAGCTGGTCTGTTATTTCATTCCCTTTCAGGCTGCCTCACCCATGCAATAGTAAATATGTCACTGCTATCTGCAGTTAGTATTGATGCCCACCATTGGCTGAGTGGATAGAACCACAGAGCACGTAGTTGGTCATGGGTTCACACCTCGCCAACAGGTCAGCCATGTGGAATTTTTCAGGTTTTTTTCATATTTGTAATATCTAAATGGGACCAGTTTCCCATAGCTTGTCTTCTAAGGAAGTATCTTTCCTCAGCAGATCACCCACAAATTGTGTTGCTATATACAAACAGAAAAAACTCATCAGCCATGGTCTCCAAAGTGGTCCCTTCAAAATACTGTAATTCAAAATGTTAATTTTGTAATTTAATTTAAATGTATGTATATTGTTTAAAATAAATAAATAAATTGATTTTTGACTATGCATGTGTGCAGGTGCATACACGCGCGCACATATTATAGGTACAGTACAACTTATAATTATTTTCGTCTTAGGGGTACGCAATCAAAAAAATTTGGCGATCACTGGTCTAAAGTGTTTGTTCATCTGTCTTGTGACTGTCAGCTCGGCACACATGGAAGCTTTGTTATTTGTAGAGCATTAGCTCTGTGACTCATGCAGCTTTGCTGGTGGCTGTTTGTAGATGACCTCCATATAAACTGCATGAAAGAGAGAATTTGCTGAGGGTGTTGTGAGGAAAAACATGAAAATGTGCTCAGTATCATGTTTGGCAGAGGGCATGTTGGATGAATGAATGGCCGATTGACCAAGGTGGCAGCCTACTGTTCTGGGGACATGGAATTAAATCTGGATAAGTCAAAAAATCCCAGGAAGTTTTTGGGAGTGATCCATCTGGATGTGTCTAGCCAAGTTTCTGCCACTCTGCTGCTCCGTCACGGGCTTGCTAAAAAAAAGTTATTTTGATGCAGAAAGAGTTAAAAATGAGGGAACACATTGCCTGTTAAAGAATTTTTAGTGCAGCTGGATAAATAGGCTTGGAATGGGCTATCATCGGCTTACTTTACCAGGCAATGCACCTGGAATTTCAGGTAATTCTATAAGAGTTTGACTGGTTTCAATTGCATGATGTTCTCTCGTTCATACATGTGCAGGTAGTTTTCACATCCATTTGCTCTGCTGCATCATTGTATTAAACTTTTCTATCCAAATTGGCGTACGATAATGTAAGGGATAACATTCAAATAGGAGCCAGTACTCCATATAGAGTCCTCCCGCAAAGCAACCCCTTAGCACACCTCACCTCGCCATGTGGAGCTTTGTGGGTTTTCTTCAAGTGCCTAACACCCAAATAGGGATGTTAGAGCACTTGAAGAAAACCCATAAAAAGTCTTCCTGAAAGGCAACCTGTCTGGTAGATTGACTGTCTGTCGCGTCGCTTTATACCAGGTGTTCCAAACTGGTGACCCGTTAAGGCTTCATATCCGGCCCACGGCCTTGATGATTTTTATTCTAAAAATCAATGTTTATAACACCTTGCATTGAATAAAACAAAAAAACTTCAAACATCTATTTACGTAAGTTGTAAAGGCCTGGCAACAAAAGGGCCTTATCTCCAATGTTATTAGTGTTTTGGTACATTGACAGATCCTGGGTCTGTGCACCAGAGAATAACTTTAGTGGCAACTGATGAGAGTAGTAAGACAATCCAAAATATAAATTTCCAAAAGAAATGCTTTAGATTATATATTTAATGTTTGAATAAAATATGGCGTAGTTCTTGGAGTGCAAATTCAGGACCTGTCAATGCAAAAAAATTTTATTCAGTTTCGACTTGGTATAGGGCAACCTAATATATGAAGAATCTGCCATTGAAAAGGTGCCTGGAAAGGAGGACTTTTACGGGAAAACTGGTCCCCATTTAGGAGTCTGACACACGGAAATTCTAGAAAATTCCGTACGACTAGCTGGTTGAGGCACGAACCCAGGACTAACCACCAATGTTCAGTGGTTTTGTACGATACAAGAAATTTCTATTTGGCATTTGCTCATTCGTGGTTTACGTGTAATTTTATAATAGAATACTAAAAGTTCTTTATAAATCACTTACATTCAATAAGGTCCCTCTCGTGATAGTGAACAAACCCTGGCAAGAAAAGCCGATAACTGGTCCATTTATTCTCTCCAACATAATACTTATCTATAAAAATCAGAAACATCGTGTAGAAAACGTTTGAATTCAATAATAAATAAAATTTTGGCTACCTTTCCTTGCATCAAAGCGGGTAAATCGCGGAACGCTAAGTTATTCAAGGCATCGAAGCAGCCATGAGCCTAGAAAGGAAAGATAAATACTTTGCATTTCATGTTATACGAAGAGAAAAAATGGTATTCTATTAATTATTTACCGAATTTGATAAGAAAGCAGCCGAAACGGCCATAAACAAGAAGTTACCCGATACCAGACACATCCACCATACAATAATTATTGTATCGTGCCTATCACTGTCCAACAAAATGAAATCGTAGATGCACGCACAGATATCTGGGATAACGGTGGCAAAATTTATAAAGATGAAACCTCCGAAACACGAATCGGCTTCTAATACTATGTCGCATAGTTGCTGATGGCGACTGTGTATGGAATACAGCATAGACATGGTAACGGGCCCTTCGCTCATTTCCGCTATAGTAGAATTTACTTCAGAGAATCCCTTTATTACAGTCAAGGATAAAAGAACGAAATAAATGAGAACCGAAGTAGCTATGCCAACAAGAAAGAAACATGGAATTAATAGACTAGTGTAAGTAAAATACATAATGGAAAGCCCGTTTCTTGCGCCATGATTTCTAAATTCGAAATGATGGTCGACAAAAATTATGCAAATGGTCATGCAGGATGACATCGCGAAAGGAAAGCACACGTATAATAACTGATGTTGAATGGAATAAATAAAACCCAAAGAAACATGCAAACTATCATCCATTTCTTTCCAATATTTCCGGATGGAGGTGAGAAACCGACGACGAGAAGAAGAGTTGAAAAGTGTGGCAATGAATGCGGAACGAAGGAGGAAAGAGATGCATAGAAACAAGTGAGTTGTGTTGATAGGGACCTTGATAAATTGTTGAAAGAAAGAAATAAAATTCGAATAAAAGAAAGGAAATAGTAAGGAACACGAGAAGAGAGAAAACCAGCAAGTAATCATCATGATCACACTGTACAAACGGTGAAGAAATGTAAATGAGTGATGGCTGGACATCTGCAAATCATCAGAGAGTCCAAAGAGGCATAACAGTTGGATAACGGGACGAAACAAGCAAACTACACACTGGAAGCATGTATCGGAGGATGTGGATGCCACAGAAGTAGTAGTAAATATAGGATTTCTATCGTCCACCATCTTTGTTAGGATATTTACTAATGATTAATTGATTAAATCGATCGATATTGGGTTTTCTTCGCTAATCGATAAAGTAAATCAACGTTAAACAGTATGTATTTTTAGAATTTTGTAAAGAAATACAAGAAAAATTGATAAATAGTTTTTCAGATTTTAGAACATGGCCTTGTATTCAGAAAATATTAAAACGAACTTTTGAAAAGCTATGTTTTAAAGCAGATTTGAAGAATTGCCGTAGCGTTACAGATGAATTTGAACAGGATTGCATTTACTCGAGGGCATAGGCGAGGTGGTCGTGATAAGATGAGGCCTCGCCTTCTTTTGGGCCTCATCTCTCTACCCATTACTAATAGTTTCCTTCTATATCGGTATCTATAATGCCTCCAAGGAAATTGAACCGCGGGCCTCAAAAGTGCGGGCAAGCGCAAAAGGGTTAATTTTATAAAGTATTTTGTTGTTCTGAAAAAATTAAAAAATCGGAGTTTTACTTCTTGTGAGAGGGCCGGAGTTAGGCGCACAATCAATATAATGTACCGAAGAATTACGATACAAATAGGTACTTTCGGCATAAATGTCTGAAACATGGCAGCCTGTCTGAAAGATCCGGAATGTTGCGTGCCATCTTTCATCCGCGTTGGCAAGAGAGGGCCTCTTTAATTAATTAAAAAGAGAGTTATAGAGACCCTCTCTCGCCAACGCGGATTCGGCTAGGGCATAATGAAAATAGTCAGCTGATGAACGATGGCACCCTACATACACTGCCGATTTCGAACGGTTAAGACGGCAGCCTGCCGCTCTGAGAAATCGGAATCAAATCCAGACGGGTCAAAAGGCCCCGTTCCCGTTTTATTGTGGGTTTGGCCTAACCCATAACGGGCTAGCTAAATAAGGTTTTTTAATGCAAAAAATTTAAACAAAACCTTCTTTAATTAACATTACGTCACGTTATTGATTACACGAAAGGCTCGAGACAATATATTTAAATTACATTTATATGATTTTAATTCATTAATTTAATGGTAGAAAATTAATTTACACAAATTAATTATTTAACTAACAATTAACGACTTGCGAGTTTTTAGAAATAAAAACAATTTCTCATAAAATCTCAGTAGGTGGCGCCACCCGTCACCACGATGGCTGCCCATGCCGAAACCGAGTAACTAATCCATTTCATTCAATCTGCATTTTATTATTTTTTCTCGAGATATTGCGTGGATTTTAATAGAATTTCATTCTCGAGACGTTATAGTAAGTTTGCCTAGTATCAAACGAAGACGGGAGATAATATTTTTATTTATTGACAATTATTTTAAGATATTTTATCTTTAAATGTCATGATGGTGTTTTATTTGAAAGTCATATGTTTTTATTTATTTCGTAGGTAGTCGTGCCGTTTACGTCAGTCGACATTGACCGCAAAATACAGAAATATATCAATCAAACTATATAAATATTTGTAATAAAGATTCAAAATTACTCTTTGAATTGGTTTATTTCTTATGACTTAAAGAATATTTTTATATCAATATTTAAAGACAGTTATAGGTATATTAGGTGTTTCTATATTATATATCTAGTTTTTAATAATACAAAAATTTACAGTGTCCACCGACGTAAACTGCAGGATTGCCGACGTTTTATTTGAAGAAATATATATATATTTAGGGATACTATAGATTGCACCCTATGGAATTTCGGGACTTTGAGTATATATTTGAACTCTGGACTGAGACGAGTTCAACGATACCCTACTTTTGGACCGGAGATGAAAAATAAAAAAGTTATACTTTTTTCGGCGATTGCACAATGATCGGGAGTCGCGTCGCTCTCTCCGCTAAGTCTATCGTGTGTTTAACAGGCAGTCTGGCAAGTTGGCCATATATACCTTCAACAGAGGCAGATGTTGATCCACGAGCACACTGATTATCTGCAGTTGGAGTTAAGCCTTTTTCACACACCCTTGCGCTCCTTGACCTCTGGGCCTAAGGCCCCTCGGCTGCCAACACACTCACTATCACTCGCGATTGGCTTACTATGTGCCACTTTTGTGGCTTGTCCAACAAACCTAACCTATCCCTCTAGGAGATGACTGTAGTCCGACGTCATGGTTTGTAGACTTTATTGCAAGATGGCGGTACTCGCAATTACGGTGCTGTCTGCATGATAGCATTAAAAAAGTATGACAACTTAAAAACTATGATGATTTTCTTATTTTTTGTCTCCGGTCCAAAAGTCTGGGTACCATTGAACTCGTCTCGGTCCCCTGAGTTCAAATATATACTCAAAATCCTGAAATTCTACAGAGTGCAATCTATAGTACACCCATACATTTATATATTATTAAGCAGTTAATTGATAATTGATTCATATTTACAATCTAATTTAACAGAAAGACTCATTAAAGAAAGAAAATTGTACGATAACCAACATAGAAAACATTTTTATACATGTATCTTCAAAGCAGGTATTCCATTGAAACAATTAATGTGATGATGATAATTTAATTGGAATTCTACGTAATTTTTTCCTTTTTTTTGGAACTCTCAAAAAGCAAATACTTAATAACGCAGCAAATGGTGTTAAAGTTATTGTAAAAAGTCGGTATTATATGTTGTTCGCACCCGATCGATATTCCCTCCGTCCGATCCGATTCTTATTCGGAAGCGGTCAGTTAGATTGGATCATTTGAATATAATAAATTATTAATTTATATTCCGTAGCTTATTTCTATTGTTTATAAGTGATGTATCAAATGTGTTTGTGGGCTAGATTTGCATGGGGATATAGTTCGAGCACCGCTATGAGAACTGCTGGATTTGTTGGGCTATAACAAGCCTACTAATTAGTTAACTAAACAATATAAATTAGCATAAAAATAGTTTGTTAGCCCACCATCTTGTATTAATATTGATAATTAGAATTTTGATTAAATTAAGTAATTTAGTAAATAATGGAAGAAACATTGACCTTGAGAGGAGCTTGAATTCTCATATGTACTGTGCAGATTGGGTTCGGACAGTTTAGTACAGTGGTTTCCAAAGTGGGTGCTACTGCTCCTGGGGGATGAAAAGAAGCAAGTGGGAGGCAGGGGGTACCTAAAGCTGAGTCTTTACCAAATAGTAGTCTTAGGCAAGGGTTTGAGTCACCGACGACTTTTCACTTTTCTCCATTAAAACAGGTAAGAAGAAACATTGCATTTAGTGGTTTCCAGATATGGAGAACAATGTATGGTGAGATTTATAGAAAAGCTTTTTTAAGAATATTTCCAAGTCTCACAAGAGAAAACTAGTTGCGGGCATTGGGTATAAGTTTATTGGGAATCATTTGCTGTAGACTATACCCCTAGGAGTAAAACAGTCAAAATAATCAACGATCTACACGTGACCCTTCTCCCAAAATCAGGCTGTCCGAAAGTTTGAAGCAAGTATATATATATTCAACAGAACCTTACAATATTAATGATCTTGAATAATGCATATCATAGGCTATTCATGCTATACTACTGTGTAAGAGATGTGTGAATAAGTTATGCTCTCTATGGATCACAGATTGAGGGAGTGGATTAATTTGTATTAAAATGTATAGTTTATTAAATGAATAATAAAAGCAGCTAGCAAGCCATTTACTATTGGGCTGACCATATGTGCCATTTGGAAAGGGACAGTACTGTTTTACACTGGGATGTCTGGGACAGTGTAAAACTCTGTCCCAACCATCCCATTGTTTTAGTAAAATTTTTGCTTTTGCCCTATTTTTTTGAAAAATCTAAAATGCTCTCCAGTTTGTTTATTAAACACATTTGTTTATTGAATTCTGAACTTTCAATTTGTTAGAAAATAGCGAGGGTGAGGCCGAAGTTTTAAACGCGTAAACGTATACGTTGGACCTTCAGCACCGCTTTTCTGTAAGCCTAGAAGTTTGACAATGGCGTTTGGAAAGTCAATGAAATCATGCTCGACATTCCAAAGGCCATTGCCAAACTTCTAGGCTTACAGGAAAGCAGTGCCGAACATCAGACGTACAAGTTTTTGCGTTTAAAACTTCAGCCTCAACCTTGCTAATGTTTGTGTTCATAAGGGTCATAAATTTGAATGGATACTGTCGAGGAAGATGCATTGATTGTAAGAAAGACAAAATAATTTCAAAGAATTTAAGAAACTTATTACATAAACAGAAATTGATAAAATTTGATTATTCAAGTAACAGGTGCTGGTAAAGACGATAGCCAAACACTTGGCTATTGAACTGCAATTTGAAATAATTTAGACCTGAGAATTCTCACCATCTGTCGTTCCTTAACCTCGAGAATGGAATTAGATAGATGAAAGCCGAGACCATATATAAAGAGATTAGGAGCAGGAGGTTCCAATTAACTATGTACGAACTGCTAGTTTTGACCAGAAGGCACACTATTTCAATTTAAAAATTTTCCTCCAAATGGAGTTAGATGACTGGCATGACTCTATTGCTAACAGAAAAGTACGACCAACGTACAGGGGCAAGCCACTACTAATTTGAGGCGGAGAGCATATATTTTAAATTAAAAAAATTATTAAAAATATGATTAAAAATTGCAGCCCGTTATTGTGATGATGTCATAATAAACAATTGCCCGTCGTCTTTACTATTACTGATTACTGTATATTTTGTTGGATCTTGAAACTGCTAATAATGCTCATCTATATTTTTTGAGAGAATTTTAATAAAAGTGGGGCTTTTATTTTGTCATCTGCAGCTCTTCCGTCCATTTTGGCATCGAGAAATTACGACTGGCTTATTCGTGATATAAAATAGAGGAAAGAATGACAATTTATGTTTAACTAACTAGATACTTACTGTTGTGGATAGGTAGCATGCATAATTAAAACTTGATTGAAACAAAACACTCATACTGATTAATATTAATGGTGCTCGTGAGTTAAACTCCCCGCATGTCACATTTCAATGTAGTATAGCTTCATTTTGTATCAGTCAAAAAAAGTATGCTGTTAACCAATTAACCAAATTAGTTTTGCCAAAATATTATAAATTTAAAAGAATACAACGTACTCTTCTTCGCTTAGAACAGCATTCCTCAAAGTGGGCGGTGAGTAAATCTAGAGAGCGCTGGAGGCAGGGTACTGAACAGTGACCAAAGGCAAAAGTTGGGGTCACTGACAGCCGTTTCTTTTCCTCTGTTAAACGGATAAGAGGAAACATTGCGTTTAATGGTTTTCAGATGTTGAGAACAATGTATGGTAAGGGCACAAAGTGTGAGATTCATAGAAAAGTTTTCCTAAGAATATTTCCAATCCTTTCTCACACTAGAGAAAATGGGTTAGGGGCGTTGGGTGTAACTTTACGGAACAAAGGGGGTGGTAGATCGGAAAAGTTTGGGAATCACTGACTTAGAACAATAACTCGCGTCTAAATCTTGTAGGCAAAACGTAGACGATGTTAATATCGCAACTCAATGAAACCTAAATATAAGGAAAATGACAAAACTATGCATTTGTTTATTAGTCCATGCGCCAAAATTAAACTTACAGATTGATTTGTAACATCTCCGTCGTGAATTTTTACACTCGACGCGACTTTATTTTATTACTCTTTTCTGAAAAAAATGCCAAGAATGTATTACGCTCGTTCCTGCAGAATACAAACATCATCATCTTCAATCATAGGTAGATTTAAAACAGTTAACAAATCATTTTCTTCAACCTCCAACCCTCGCTGAGATGATAAACTAATTTGCTTATCATGTAGCAGTGGGTTGTTATCAAAACGAATCATTTATTACTTTAAATTACTCTTATTGCAATTTGACTGTGTTGTTTATAAGCAATTCAACAGCATGTGTCACGACAATGCAGTGCAACATTGTAGCTGGGTATAATCCACAAACACCACCTTATTAAGGTTTTTTTTTTTTACTCACTTCCTTTTACTTGTATAATCAACTTCGTCGAACATACAATGCATTGCGAAATGTGCCACGAGAGCCGATTTAGTCGTATTTGATTCAAAAGTAAATTCTCCCATTTGAAGATTCGACAAACGTTCCGTCATTCCGGTTTTATGGTGAAGTCCTTCGGAGTAGGTTGAAAATGTTAGAAAGGTGATAATTTTGACAACTTCTGGACTAATTTTTGAGATTTCGTGTACTAATAAGTCGTCCAGTTAGAATTTGAAGAATTGTTAATGTATTTAATGAAATTTGCATAATAAATTTGCTTTTTTCTGAAGCAACACACTCACAAGAGGTACTCTTTTGTGTTGGGATGTATATTTTGAGCATTTTTTGCTTCTCGTCAGTCCAATTTCATAAGAAAAATAGCGTCTAGAGTGAAGAGCAGTACAATTTCTTAAGAAGTAGGTCCGAACTCTTTACTATAAGTCCGTCTCATTGTATTATTTTTTCAATTAATTATTCTAATATATTTTTTGTGTACTTTCATTTTACACAGTGGCGTAGTGAGGGGGGTGCAAGGGGGCGTATCATGCACCAGGCGCCACTCGCAGAGTGGCGCCCAAATGGTCTTCAAGACAAACTATGCATGTTTTGGAGGGGGGGTGCCAATAAAGTGTCGGGCGCCGGTTATGTTCACTACGCCACTGATTTTACACACAAAAATTTGTAACGTACAATTGAATTTTTTAAATGTATCTAAAATTCTGTTTTTAATTTGTATTTTTTTTTCTAGTTTTGAAACAGTATTTCAGACTCTGAATAATGACTTCCGACAACAGCGGTACATCCAAATTTAAATCGTTTGTTTCTGAAGCGGAACTCGAAGAAAGAAGAAAGAGACGTCAGGAAGAATGGGAGAAAGTGCGAAGTCCCGATCAACCTTTATGTGAGATTTTAATAACTTACGAATAAATTTTTAATTGTATATAATTCAATTTCCATAATTATGAAAATCGACAGCAGAGTTGTCTGTCAGAATTTTCATCCTTGGTCACCTAAAATGATTTTTTAAACTCAGAAATCTCGTCTGTGAAGTAAACCGACGTCTAGAATACGACATCCTTTAACTATTAAAAATTTATTATATGATTTAGATGCTCCTTCGCATTAATCGTACACCCACTAGTGGCCAAGTGGATAAAACCATCGAACAGTGGTGGTCGGGTCGTGGGTTTGCGCATCATCAATGGGCTGGCCATTTGGAGGTTTTTGGGTTTTCTTCATGTTAGTAACACTTAAATAGGAGCCATAGAAAGTTATTCCAGAAGGGCAGATTGCCACATACAACTGTCCAAAACAGTTTAACTACAGCATGCCTTTGCTAGTGGTCAGTAAAATAGTAATTTCCTGGTTTAGGCAACTGTAATTTCCCATATATTACCAAAACTATTTCTCTTCAAGTGATGATGATTATACATTTTTTATACTGTCTATGAAATTATATTGACTTACTTTAAAATAGTAGAATTAATTTTTTTTTTTTAATTTATTTAATTCAATTCGATATCAAATATTAAATTTTAAATATTGTCATCAGTATGTCCCGAAGAAGAATACGATCCTAAATCTTTATACGAACGCTTGCAAGAACAGAAAGACAAGAAACAAGCAGAATACGAAGAAGCGCATCGTTTAAGTAAGTTCATTTTTAATAGAAAATTAAGCAATTCTCCACAGTTCGTTAATATAAATTGAGAACTTTTAATTCGACAAAACGAATTATACTACCATTTTAAATTACCGTAATTACGTTAATAATTATCCCAGAACGTCGTAACATACATTAAAATATTGGAAAACCGTCTAACTTTCACATTTTCCATTACAATTTCTCAATGAAAGCACCTTGTGTCACATGCACACATCCAACTGATGCTCAAACTCTTCCTATGCTCTCTAAGGCATATCCATTGTCACTCCTCACACAGCAGCCACAATTCTGTGGCTCCCGCAGATTATTCACATTGCCAACATTGCAAACTGCAGAACGTAAGATACACTTTGTTGCAGAGTCACTGTTTTCATTTACAGTTCTTTCTAGAAGTATTAGAGATAACAAGGTATTCAAATGTAGATGGGAGACAAAACTTGGACAGTTACTCTATGTATTGGTGTACATTGCATACTTCTTGGATAATAATGAATGTAATTATGATAATTTAAAATGGAAGAATTCATTTTGGAAGATCCTGTTTATATAAACTGTACTTAGATAGATGTGCTTATCGAAAAACCAACTGGAAAACATTTTTGCAACTGCTAAGTTTAATTTTTCTGTCAAATTTATCATTTTATATTTTGTCAGGCCACCCTAGAAGCAAAAATAGTCTACAGGTTCCTTTCTCCCGATCTAAACCAATAAATGTTGCCTGCATTTCGCTCATGTACATTTTAAAAATTATTCGTTTTTCTATTACTGAACATTCAAAATTTAAGTACAGTAGAGCATTGATTATCCGACTCAATTGGGGACTCGGGTTGGTCGGATAACTGAAAAGTCGGATAACCGAAAAGTATGAAAAAATACATTATTAGTATAGTGTATTAGGCCCGGTTTAAATACTAACCTCCCTTTTATGGTTGAGCCAGTGTTGCCAGCTAAAACATGCAAAAATTTAACAAAAATAATATTAAAGTAGACAAGACATAACCAAATATTGTAGCGCCACGTCACTAGCGGACATTTGAATTTGCCGACTTAGAACGCGGTCGGTTAACCGATAAGTCGGTTAATCGGGGGTCAGATAATCGATGCTCTATTGTAATTATTAGATTGGAACTTTGAAGATGACTACTTTAGTTAGTCGAATTGTCATTTATTCCAATTTAAATTTTACGCCTTATTATTAATCTCTTGTTACTATGTAAGCAGCTCTCTTTTCACATTCATCATTACCATCATCTGAGTCGGAGGTTTTCCTCCATACAGTTCCACACCTCTCTTCAATAAGCCGTACGCTTCGGATTGGTATGCTTCTTACAATTAGCCCACTCTTTCAGGCCAGCTATCTACTCTCTGTGCAGTCTTCTCCATAATTTTTCCCATTATATCCACTCTTCCACAATGGTGAGAAGTAGTTATTCTGCCAAGTTGCATACAACATGACCACCAAACTTCCTTTTGTTCTTACACATTTCTGTTACTAGATATTGACTACTACCACAACTCATGACTGTCAAATTATGCTCTACAGTTACTCCTCACTTTACGACCTATCTGCTTAACGACCACTTGCACTTGTGACCAATCCAGTTTCGACCTGCAATTCGGGGAATCCCCTTTCTCAGCTTGATGGCGGATGGTGACATGCGCACTAAGCATACTATAATAGTCTTTTTATGAATAAATTTGAAGTTTGTTGCATAATTTGTATAATTTTAACAACGATACTATATTCCCGACACAAGCTCCTCGCTTATCGACCAGTTCGCTTAACGACGTAGTTGTCGGAACGGAACTCGGTCGTAAAGTGAGGAGTACCTGTATTTCCTTCTTTCCACATCTCACAACCGTACAGTAGGACCAGTCACACGTAATAAATCATTATCTTTAATTTCAAACATTTCATACATTTCGCTCATTAGCTCTTTAAGGCTCTAGAATGCCATCTCTGCCATTATAATTCTCGTCCCGACATCGTAGTACAATTGTCGGCGACGAGAAGAAGTAGAATACGAAGAATAAATTATTGTCCTCTGTTATAAATAGAAAATTTATGTAAACATTTTGAATAAGGTATGCTCGTTTATGTTCTTCACGTTTCTTATCTTTCTGTTTTATTAATCAAATATTAAATAATTTATTTTATTTTTAATAGAGAATCTGATAAGAGGACTCGACGACGACGAAGTGGCATTTCTCGAATTAGTAGATAAAACAAAAATGGAGATCGAATCCAAACGTTTAAAAGAAGATATGAAAGAAATTCAGGAGTATCGAATATCCTTTAAACAATTTATTGTAATTAATTTGTAAATATTTATAAACTTTTAACATCCAACCAAAAAAGTGTTGTTCGGTATCAAAGAGGCATTCGAATTGCGATGTTTGAGTCATAAATTATTCAAAATAAGAAATAGTGTGAGATTGGGGCTTTTCCAGGTTACTTGAGTGAGAAACCTCTAAATTCTATCCATTAAATCTAACTCAAGAGAGAGAGTTTACATATTTGAGTTAAGTATAATACCTCATTTTGGTTCCTTATTTTCTTCTGTATCTGGTGCAGCTTCCTGTATTTGGCAGGAAACTTTTTCGGTTCAAACACAAAGTTTCCCGAGAGTTCTGTTTTCCAAATTTCGACCGTCGGGCACTTGTGTTTTTCCTATTTATAGGATTCTGCCCGTCCAACGATTTGGTGCGATTCGAGTGGGGGTGAACAAGAACTTCCTTGTGGAGTCAATATCAAAATCAACATCTCTTTACAGAAACTTCCTTTTAAATCAAAAGAAAGTTCTTCTGTGACTCACGACTACAAACAAAAATAGTTCCCGTTTGTTAAATTTTAAGCAAAAGGTATTGGTCCCTAAATTTTCACAATAGTATTGTCACGTAGAAAATATAAAAGCCGCAATTACAATAGAAACTTTGTTCTATCTGATAAATTTTTCTTTAATTCATTAATTACTGACACGAACAGTTCCACTGTTATTTAAATTTGTTAGAATATAGATTGTTTTTCAGTTTAAAAGCCAGATTAAAATACGTTTAGACAGAATAAACATTATTGGAACTTTACATTGCTGAGTAAGGTCTGTAATGTTTATTTGGCTTGTGCAGTTTATTTCACTGGAAAGCTGTTAAAATGCTTGTGTTTAAACTTTTTATATGGTGGATCTGATACCGGAATGGTGAATTTGAAAAATGTTTATCTTAATAAAAGTATTTTGGTTTCTATGAAGTATTAAGTAATTTGTTTTCCTGTTAGTTTTGGGTAACATATAGTAGTAATCAAAGTGATAATGACAACGCAAACATTCAGCTATCAAATTTAGATATAAACTCTGTTGCATTATAAAAAACAGTAAGCAGCAACATAATTTGACAATTCTTCCATTGAATTACAAAATTGCATCACAACATATTTGCACAGTTAAATAATTAGCGAGGTTAAGGCCGAAGTTTTAAACGCGAAAACGTGTATGTCGGACGTTCGGCGCCACTTTCCCGTAAGCCTAGAAGTTTGACAGTGGCATTTGGAATGTCGAGCATGATTCCACCGACTTTCCAAATGCCATTGTCAAACTTCTAGGCTTACAGGAAAGCGGCGCCGAACGTCCGACGTACACGTTTTCGCGTTTAAAATTTCGGCCTCAACCTCGCTATTATTAAAAATTTTTAATGCCTAAAACTGTGAAGTATTTACTCTATTTAACTGCTAGTTTGCATACTTCTTTTGCAAAATAAGCTGGGGGACTCAGACTTTGGTGCTGTTCCTCTATATACTGTATATAATACCGCTCCAATAGAGGATGAGTCTCTCATATTTCTGATAAGCAATATATATGGCTATTTCCTAAAGAATTCTTAAAAATAAAATAGTTATTTTATGTATTTTTTGATAAAATTAATATGTTAAAATATTCTGATTTATATTAATAAAAATAACATAATTTTTCGGGGTTTTCTCGTTGCCGAGGATCTCTTCGATCAAAAACTTCCTTTAATCTTAGCTGCCGTTTACGAATATTTGTACATCTTTATCACTTAGTGTGAATCCATTGGCATATCTATGGTTTAATATGGCAGTCCACAATAAGCGATAAGAAGAAAGGTACATAAGAGGACTCTGCTGTGTTCCTTTCTCCTTATCACTCACTTAAATAGAGGAAGGACTTAAAATGGAGGGAGAATATCCTCTCTCTCCATTTTATCTTTAGTCAACTTTCTTCTACTCTATTTCTAAATAAACAAACTTTTTATTCTTCTCATCCTCATCCTCATCACATAAATTTGTTTATTATTATTTATACAAAAGACAAGACTATGTCCAATAAGTAAAATAATCCACCGTTCCCATAGAACGAAAGGAAAATATCCATTTAAAAACAGTAAAATTTTAAAATTAAAATAATACAATTTATTATTATTTAATGTGTACTTGTTATTAAACAAAGCCAATAAATAATTAATTATAAAGTAAAATGTTAAAAAAACGTTACATTTGACGTATTCCTAAACCGTGCGTACAAAGCCGTAGCCAGTTTATCGGACGAAGCCGAAAGTACAAAGTTAAAAGAGATTAAGAAGTTAGTCAGTGGCCAGAGTAGTTCTGGATCTTCAAAAAGACAAACGGATCTTTCGAAAGCCATAAAAAGAAAAAGGTAATTTTATATATTAAAATATATATATATATGTGTGTGTGTGTATAAATATGTAATCATAAGGGCCATCCATTACTTAATAAACAGTTTTTGAGGCACATTGTGTACAACAATGCACTCTTTGCAATTCCCTGTCTTCTCTTAAACTGTACGTGTAATTAATTAAGTTCTAAACAATATATAAATGAACATTTCCTTTGAGTTATGCAAATACACTATAAACTACATTTCGTTAATAATTAATTAATGCCAAACAATTGTCGGATTATGTTAGGCTCTAGTAATGCTACTAAATATTAAGTAATTTGGTCTAGAGGTAGGCATTAGATGCCATCGCTCAATAAATTTAATTATAATCATTAAATTTGTCAAGAGTTGCAAGTTTGGTCCTATTTCGGGCCTATTCTTTTCTACAAAAAACCTAAATTAATTATTTAGTTTAATAAGAGATGACACGTAATGCCTATCTCTACATCAGTTACTTAATAATTAGGGTGTTTGGCATTTGGCGTTAAACTAAAAATCGGGTTATTGAATGTTTATATCTGAATTAATAAATTATTTCTAGCATAATGTTGAAGCTTTTCATTTTAGTCTACACTCTTTAATATTTTAGAGATTAAATCTGTTAAAATACGTAACCATTTAATACAATCGAAGTTAACATACGAGGTGGCGAAAAAAGTCTTTTACTAGTCGATTATTTTGTAAATAAATACTGCAACTAACTTTTTAGTGTATATCGAGTCGAGCAAGCATGTCGTCGCTTCGGATTTATGTCGTGTCTCGAAGTCTGTTTATCGGACGGCATCGTTGACAACTGTCGGTTTGCTTGACAGAAGTGCTAAACGATTCAAAGAGTCGTTTCTGTTAAGGTGGAAAAACTGTAAGACGAGAGGACAAGAAAATGCCTTAACAAATTGTTTCGGTTGAGCAAAAACTGACTTGCTTTTGTGCACCGACCAATGTCGATGTCTATATCAATTATAGATTTGTCGAATGTTCTGTTGAGTACTTACTCTAAACTTGTAGTGATTTGCTGACACTCAAATAGATATTTATCATTTTTAATATTGGGGAAAATAATTGTAATCTTGATATTTTTGCTTTTTATATTTGGTTAATTATGAACTGTCTGTATGATCTGTATGCACTGTCTGACTTAAGTTTACATATTCAATAAATTAGCTTCTTCTTGCTTATTCTGCCAAGAGTCAGATTGACAAGTTCTCTTAAAATACATAATTATTTATATCTTCTTGCAGTTCTTAAAAGTGTTTTTGAGTGGAAAACAATCCATTAAGTGAATAGTTTCTCGTTAACTGTTGTTACCCACTGGTGGTCGAGTGGATGAAACTTCCAAACACTGGTAGTTTGTGGGTTTGTGCCTTGCTAATGGGGCACCCTCTTAGAGTTTTATGGGTCGTTGTGTCTGTAACGCCTAAATAGGTATGGATTTCCCATAAAAGTCCTCCCAAGAGGCATTCCTCTTGGCAGATTGTCGTGTTGCCGTAACCAAACAAGCCGAATTAAACCAATTAATCATTGTTTAATTGAGATTTTATTGTGTACGCATTATGTATCTATATCTACAATATAAGAATATTAGATTATGAACATGTTTAGCAAAAGTTAATGATCCAGGAACAGCACAGAGTTGAAAATCGTAGCATCTAGTGATGCAGTGACGTTCGTCCTCTAGTGACGTGAGTGCCGAAGCACAGCTGCGGATCCACACTTTGGCCACATTTATTCTAATAAATTACCATAATTATTGCCAACCAAATTATTAGAATAGGGGTAATTTATTAGAATAGATTAGGTTAGGTTAGAATGTGTGTCCCCGCTGTTTCAGAGACGAGCCGCCACGTTCGCTACCATAGGTAACATTAACCTATTTTTATAATGCTCAGTTGTATTTTAATTTTTACCCGATACTTTCGTGTTGTCATTTAAATTCCGTATTTTATAAAATTCAGAGGGATGTCCTTAATGTCTACTTGACTTCTGACAAACTTTGATTCATTCAACCAATCGCATTCTAACTCATCTTGTGTACTATGCAAATAACATTTTGCTTTGATTAGTCTTTGTTTTGTTCTTTCACAGTGGTTTGTACGACAGTGTGAATCTGACTTTACTTGTTAATGTGTATCTTTCATTAGAATTTCTGAAATTAGACTGTAAAACATGTATAATTAACTGAATTTTGAATTATTGTTTGCTTAGAATTTACTAGTTTGGCATCTCTGATGGTTTAGGACAACATTTCGGGACTGTGATTCAAATCTGACACCTGTCAATTTGCACAATTGCCGTTTATCCGGCCGGCCATGCAGTGTTGCTAAGCTATAAAACGTTGCCTCAAATTATCCGTAATCTGATAATTATCTGCAAATTAGAAATAATACGGGGCCCC
Source organism: Centruroides vittatus (assembly GCF_030686945.1). Taxonomy (NCBI): domain Eukaryota; kingdom Metazoa; phylum Arthropoda; class Arachnida; order Scorpiones; family Buthidae; genus Centruroides; species Centruroides vittatus. The sequence goes on from NW_027121163.1 coordinate 662,449, forward strand.
GTATTCTTTACATCTGCCCCAGCTTGTTTATTGTGGTTGTTGCCAATTGATACAGTGACTATATAGGTGCAGATATTATCGTATTACTATTTTTCCCCTGAAGATGGGTATTCACACGAGCAATTTCACTGTACTGGCCAGCATATGATCGGATCTCCACGTAAATCATACTCTTGATATCCACTAGGTATCATTTGTATGCCGTCCGACAGAAAAAAGGAGACTAAATCAAAGATGGACGATGACGACATGACCATCTTTGTGACATACCTGTTCCTTATTTTAAAAATATAAAGAAAATATGAAAAATTATTAATAAATCAATTTTATCTTTATACTTTCCATACCATTTATCAAAAAATCTAAAGAAAATTGTAAATTTCTATTAATTTCTGAGTTGCCGTGTTTGCCCACTAAGCCATTTTGTAGAAAATGACATCAAATTGTTTAATGTTTATTCTTTGCCAATTGGTTGTCTCCGATTTGTGCTCGAGCATCTAAATTACGCACAACTACACAATTTAGACACTTGTTTATCTAGACTGTACACAGTGAAATTGTTCGTGCGGATACTCTGCTTAAGCTTCGCCGGTATAGAAAATCTGCCACTCTAGCACAGAGCTCGACAGATTAGTAAGGTTCGACCCATATTTCGCGAGAAAATGTTCACTTTTATATGCTGTTATACTGGATTTTCTAAAAGATTATTATTAAAAATTTAATAATTGATCCTTTATTTTCAGCACCGAGAACGCTTCCCTAGCAAAAAAATTAAAGACGGACGAAACAGGTACGGAATACTTCCTTATTCATTCCATGCTTCATGTAGAGGTCGTTCCGTGCTCAGACGTATCCACAAACATGAAAGTTTGTTAAATAATAATAGTTAATCAGGTTCTTTTTTTGGACTAAATTTTAATTAAATCATATAGCTTGTTATCCCCCATTGACCTAGAGTTTAACTGTCGTTTGGCATTATAAAGAGTTTATTTAAACTCTTTATAATGCCAAACGACAGTTAAACTTTGCATCAAAGTTACAGAAAAAATAAAGGGCCTAGAGTTCTGATCCAAGATAGCCGATTTACTTCACGACTATCTCTGTGGCAAAATGCATAAAGTCACGCCGGTTGCGTAAACAGATCTTACGCGAAAATTATTGTATACAGAAATGAAATTTGAGAATGTTGTCTGCAATAGAAGTATCTTTAAACCGGTACCAATACCGAAATACAATTAATAGAGATTCTCACGTCTTCCGATTTAATGTATTTTTTCACCGGTTCCTTCAAATCTTCGTAAACCGTTAACAACAGTATTAACATCACCGCATTTAGCATAGGTTTAAGAGTCGGTCGTTCAGTGATTTAGAGACGTAATATATAATAAAATTGCCGACCGGTTTCTAAATAGTGTAGAGTCGTTATATAGAGAAGAGAGAATTGCCAGAAAGTTGGTATGAGTATTTTCTGTGTATTAATCCACAAACAGAAATAAATTAAAGTTGTGTGTGTTTATCTTTGGTTGTTTCAGGAAAAATTGCAATGTGTCTGCAGCACACACAGGATATTTCACATTTTCTAAAGAAATTCTTTGAAATAGTACATTTAGGCAAAAAAACAGTGTGGGTTACACAAACTGATTAATTTTGTGGATAACTCAGTGTTATCTGTGTTTATCTGCTCTATCCATTTTGTTAACTGAATCTTTAATGTAATGTTCAGGTTTTAAATTTAGAGAATGACTTTGTACAGTATTTTATGATAAATTAAATTGTCCAAACTAAGTTATTGTATTTTTAGAGCAAAAAGACGAAAAAGACGTTACTCCAGAGCAAACTACAAGTAGCACAAAAGACGCGGACGATTCTACGGTAGAAGACGCCACGGAAAGTTCGTTTAATACTAGAAATGAAGAAAACGCAGAGGAATCGGTAGCTTCCAAACCGAATAACGGATACAATACCAAACCGACCGAACAGTACACGATCACGTCCAGTTTACGGAGCATCGGAATTCTGCCGGGTCTGGGCGCGTATTCGGATTCGAGCGACTCCGACAAATCGTCCAGCAGCGACATCGATCAGGACAACGTCTGTTACGATCTCGTCGGCCGCCGTTTACTCCGAAGTTCGAGATCGCACAATCACTCTTAATTCTATATAGCGTTTACAATGTAAACAAGTCTCGATAGTAAATTAAACATTTTAAAAAATATACCGTTTCGTGATTTTCAAACATTATGCTACGTAAGTTATTTCCATTTTGTTTTTGTAGTTTTGGATTTAAATTTTACTATTATTTTTATTTAAGACAGTTCTAGAGAATAAAAATGAGTTGAACAGTAAGATGATAAATGAGTGATTACACAATAGAATGTCGCATGTTTAAGTCGATTGTCACCATAAATAATTGCTCATTGTCACGATGACACTGCAATTTTTAAGTATCTTTTAATTTAAAAAAATCACGGCTTCCGGTGCAGACCAGAAGTTTATAGAGTTAAATCGGGGTCTCCAACCCTAGCTTTCCATATCTGGTCTACATTTTATCATGTATGATGTACAAAGTTAAGACACTGTTAAAATTTTTAATTGAAATCGTGTGACTTCTGGTCTAGCCAGGAGTTTATATATTTATTTGGGATCTCTGGTCTCTAAGCTTTTCATATCCGGTCGATTTTTGTCTAACTCCGTTCTCGAGACGAAGAAAGACCGACGACAGTGGGAATTTATAGATCTGCAATTTGAAAATTTCAGCCCAGTTACACAAAACTGAATAACTACAGTTAAAAATAATTACAAACTACAGATCTACATTCTTATTCTATGTGCACATAAATACATAGCATCCGTGGTATTCCTTATCTTTATCGTGATGATTATGGACGGATGTTTGTTTACCTTGTTTGGAGCTTAACTCCTTGTCGAAAATTTCTGAAATTTTGCAGGGAGGTTTGTTTATTAGGGGGATTGATGCTATTAACCTTTGGTGATTAAAGGTTGAGAGGGTGGGGAGATAAAGGGGGTCACGTGTATCTTGAGCAGGGTCAGATTTAATTTACTCGTTATTAGAATTTACAATTTTTTATAGAACTCGGCTCTACCTTCAAAATTAAGCTTCTTGCCATTTTTAACTATGATAACATATATAGAATGAATCAGGAACAAGTCACTCAACTTTCCCCGCTACATTTAAAATTTTGGTAGTACCATCTGCTATTTCCACATATTTGGCAATATACGATGAAGATCATCAGTGCATTAATTATGTAAGTTAATTCCATTTTGCTTTTATAGTTCTGGATTTAAATTTTACTATTATTTTATTTAAGACAACAAAGGATTACAATAATTGTTTTCCAGAACTAACGTAGTCCTTTTGGACGATGCATGCCTCGTCCAAAAGGACTATATGTAATGTTAGCCAAGTATTCACAGGAGCAATTTCACCATGCAATTTAAATGCTTTTAGCACTTAAAAATTTGAAAGAAATGATATATTTGCTTAAAATTTTGTGACATGTTATACTTTGGTTTATACCAATCAATCTGAAACAATACAAAATCTAAAGATTTAGGGTGGCCAACTGGATCAAATTTAATGCAGTGCTGCATGCACAATCTAAAAAACGAGATCGAAAATCACACTAGCCGTGCAATTTAAATGCGCAAGCCGGATGTACTTTTCCGTTTACGGATCGGATATGGCCAATTGATAGCATGCAAACACTGTCCGACGGTTTGATGTCATTTAAAAAAGGGGGGGCTTGGCGGATGGATGCCGCAACTGAGAAATTAATGAAAGTTTTGATGATGATAAAGGGATGGAAATGTAGACATTTTTTGTTTTCAACAAAGAATGTGCATGTCATCATCCATCTTCGATTTACTCTCTTTTCTGCCAGATATCCGTTACACTTCAATTTGGTATCAGCAGCACAGTTTGCACATACAAAGTCACACAATTATATGGCTTGGCATAGTGAAATTGTTTGTGGATAACCAGCATTGCAAAGAACAGTCGATTTAAGGCTCGTCCAAGAATCGTATTGGTGTTCTTTGATTCCGTCACGAGGTATTGGAAATTTATTTAGTCAACATTTAATCTAGCAATTAATTATATCATCTATTCTATTTATCCAGTTTTAGTACTGTATAGTTCCGAAGTAAAGTGTTTTGTACATCGTGAATGTAGTTCACTGAAATTTTAAGTACAGTAGAGCATCAATTATCCGACTTAATTGGGGACTGGGGTTGGTCGGATAACCAAAAAGTATGAAAAAATACATTATTAGTATAGTGTATTAGGCCTGGTTTAAATACTAGCCTCCCTTTCGTGGTCGAGCCAGTGCTGCCAGCTAAAACATGCAAAAATTTAACAAAAATAATATTAAAGTAGCTAAGACATAACCAAATATTGTAGCGCCACGTCACTAGCAGACATTTGAATTTGCCGACTAGAATGCGGTCAGTTAATCGATGCTCTACTGTATTCTCATTGAAATAACAAACCTAAACACAGGCTTCTAATCTGCAAGGTGTTCACATTCCTGTAAGTTGTCTAGGAGTTCTCCCTGACAATGACCTCCTTGCAAGCTGCAATCGAGGGTGGCCACTTTTAGATTCGTCTTTTGGGCTCGTTCTGCTACGTCGAAATTTAGCAAGTTGCCAAACAGTGTGTGTCCGTGAAGGACAAGCGGCCAGATTAAAGGCTTCCTGCAAACATCAAGACACTGACTTAAAAGCATCATTGAGGTAATTCACGAATATTTTCAGGCAGTCACTTCTTCAAATCAAAATGACATTTATTCTGTTGGGAAATGGAAACGATGCCTAGTCACATATCTTGGTGAAAACACTTCATAAGGATTGCTTTATTATGTATGCAGCAGGTGTTGCCTACAATGTGGAAAGCATTGGGTGTATACCTAATATGTTTTCCACACGCAGAAACTCTCAGAATGATTCTTGTATCATCTCATAAACCCGACAAGTTATTTGACCGATTAAATCCAAGCTAGACAACTCCTTGGGAATTTTTCACAAGGTCTATCCCGGACACATATGCGTACTTATCCAATGATACTGCATGTAAAGAAGGCATCTAATTCGCTTGTGCCACTAACTATAGGTGGCGTATGAATCGACTAAGATGGCTGCCATAAAGGGTATAGCGTGCCTGTCAACATAGAAATTACAAATGCGAGTCACTTGTGTGTTAACTTTTCTCTCTATAGTGAAAACGTTTTATCCGCATTCTTGTCCGATATAAACAACTACGAAATCAACTAGGATTAATACCATAATGATTTCACTTTGTGACATTTTAGAATATGTGGGTGATAGAAAAAGATGTCTTATAGAAGGAGAGGAAATGCTAAAACAGATAATTTGCTGTGGCATTAAAGAAAAAATATATAAGACAGATGACGACGATGGTTGCCCAGTCGAAATAGAAGTTTTCGCTCTCTGCTTATCTAGTATTGTTTCAAAGAAACCTCACGAAATTACGTTAAATATCAAATGGAGTTCAGAACTCAATAAATATTTGATGACATCTATAAAGTGTACTTGCATAGCAGGAGAAGCAGGATACTGTAAGCATTCAATAGGGACACTGCTTCATGTAAACAGGTAAAACACTCAAATATTTAACTAATAGGTTAGTTGTATTGGCATGAAGATATAAATAAGTACTTTTCTCTTGCAGGTATGGTAATACTTTGGAAGATCTGAGTTGTACTGATCTTGAGCAGTATTGGAGCAAAATGTCAAGCAGGTCTGATGGGAGATATGGAGCTTGTAAAGTTGAAAATTTGTGCCATGTCCAGACAAAGGAAACAGAAATTCTTTCATTAAATGAAAGCCAAAGAGATGCTATCAGAGAACGATTTTTTCAAGAGTTGCCTGATTCTGCTTTAGCAAAGCATTCAATTGGAAGAAAATGCTTAGTAGCCAAAGCTGTACAAAGTTCAGCTGATAATATTGCACCACATTGGTCAATATTAAAAGTAATTGAACACTGTATGGACTGTAATAAATATTTGCCTAATATAAGTGATCATCTTATGCCTATTCAGGATTCAATGTACTACAGAGAAAATATATACAAAAATAAGAGAGAGATAGAAAACATTTGCCACTTGACAATGGAACAAAATAATGATTTATGGAAGAAAGAAAGAAGTATTAGAGTGACAGGATCAGTGTGCTATGAACTATATACTTATGGAAGGAGGAAAAATGCAGACTGGGAAAAGAAGTTAACAAATATATTTAGAAGCAAATTTAAGGGAAATGAAAATACAGAGTATGGTAAAAAGTGGGAAAAAACAGCACTCACATTGTATGGAACACTCTATGGTTGTGATGTCAAACAGTTTGGTTTGATAATTTCACCATTACTGACATGTTTTGCATTTTCTCCTGATGGGATTGTATTTAACGATGAAAAACCTATCAAGCTGCTTGAAGTAAAGTGCCCCAAAATTGGTGCAGAAAAATCTGCAGAAGAAATGGTGCAATTTCTTAAGTATATAGTACACGATGGGCATGGCAATTACAGCTTAAAAAAAAATCACAAGTATTATGGACAGGTACAATTAGGTTTGGCTATATTAAATTTAAATTCATGTGATTTTGTAATATTCAGTAGTAAAGACCAAACCCTTAAAACCCTTGAAGTTTTAGCAGACTATAGTTTTATTTATAAATTGACAGAAAAGCTACTAAATGATTTTACCAAAATTATTTTTCCTTACCTATGCAGTCATAATTCTTAAATACAATCTTGCTTTTTCCATCAGAAATCACTTTTAGAAGAAAATACACATTACTTTGAATTTTATTAACTTATAACAATATTAGCACCCAATTAAACAAATTAAAACAAAGTCATTTTCTTTTATTCAGTATTTTATTCATAATTTGCAAAAAAAGATATTTTCTTACAGATTTATGCAAAATAATTATAGAGAGTTAAGTACTAATAATTTTATAAAACATGTTATGTTTTGTTTTGGAATAAAATATTTTGTCCTAACTAGTGTTTGAGTTCTTTATCATACAAAAATTGAAAAACAAAAATGAGTAAGCCTTATTAACTATAAGATTATAAAAACAGTATTAAATTGCTGTTTAATACTGCTTCATTATATAGGGTCAAAATGAAAATGCTCACACCACTCTTCAAAATTTGTCATCACCCAATATTGGTCTAGATAAATTTACCACACCACAAATAATGGTTAGAATTTTGTCAATATGTGGCAGTAAAGTCCAGTCTAATTTTTGTTTTAAAACAGCAAATAGTTTCATTCTCTGAATAGCACGTTCAACGTGTACCCTGGCCTTTGCTATTTCTGCAGTCTCCAGTGCATCATGCTTACTTAACTGATTTTGCTTTCTTACAAACGGTGGACGTACTAAACCAATAGCTCTAGCAGAACAAGCATCTTCTATGTGAAAACCTTTATCTGTCATTACTTGATCTGCATAAGGATCCAGTAAATTTAACAAATTTGATTCCTCAAATATGGCTTTGTCAGATGCCCTACCTCCATATGCTTTACTTAAATAGGTGATAAGACCAGATGGGGCAATTCCAACTAATACTTTAACAGTATGCTTACCATAGTAATGGGAATAAGTTAATATTCTGCAACTAATACACTTTGGTTTTTCAACCAAAACTTCAGTGCAGTCCAAAATCACACGAACTTTGCTGTATTTTTGAAAGCACAAAGGTAAGTTTTTCATTATCTCTTCTTTGGAAGGCCACACAATTGCAGCACCTAATACTTGACTCAGATAAGCAATAATATTGAAAAATATTCTTCTACATGTTGTCATGGAAATTTGAAATAAAACTGAAACACAAGCAAAGGGCAAGGCCAGTTTTAACTTCATCATAACAAGAACAATTTGGACTTTAGTAGATATTGTAGTAGGCTTATAAGCAGTATTGTTGGACTGCAACTCACTAACACAGGCAGAGATGGTATCAAGCATTTTAAAACTGTTTAAACCTGTGAGAATATTCAATTCATTGTCTGATTTTATTAAGTCAAACACAGTAAATTTTAAGGTTGAATCTAAAAGTGTATTCACTTGAATTCCTTTTTCCATCAAAATATCCCTCTCCTCCTGAATGTTGGATTTTTCACTTAAATTTAAGAGTGCTGTAGCTGCATCTTTTTCTGCTTGTGATACTGATGTCATATCTTCATCCTCCTCTATTTGTGATGTCATTTGTTGATCTGTGCATGCACAGCAGTCAATAGATGATTTAGACCAGGATGTACTGGGCTGTGACAATTCCAAAATGTTGGTGTCATTATTAGATTGATACGTAGATTTTTCCTTGATAGTTTTCTTATTTGCCGGTTCCAAACCTAAAAATTTAGTGATTTCAATCATTATAAGATCTTGTTTTGGTATAGCGTTATTAAAGAAATGCATCTGACAAAATTAAGAAACAAACCTTTATTCCGTATTTCTTGTCTTTTTTGGGCACGAATGGACCTTTGCTCAGCAATCTGTTTTGAGGTGGTTGTATCAAACTTCCTTATCGGTATGTTTTTAGTCGGATACGAATTAGGTTTTAAATAATGCCGAGCACATGGTAAACCTATGAAAACGTAAGTACCATATGTGATAACAGTTAAAATATACTTATAAGAAATGTTTTTATTACCTGGCAAATAGTAATCGTCTTTGTCAAAATGCAAACTGCAAACGTACATAGATTTCGTTGATTGCTTTCCTAACTTTAGTTTTATTTCCCACTTTTTTCTCAGTAATTTATCTTTTGGGAATGTGTGCATATGTACTGAGTTTGATGTACCTTTAGACTTGCATCCAAATACACAGCAATACTTATTATTTACCATTGTAGGTTAAATACTTTCTAATTCTTACTGTCCACAGACATACATTATACCCATAGTAGTCGCCATTATGTAGTTCGCGCTAACACCGGTAGATGTCAGATCGATCGTTGGCACAAGCGAATAGCACAGGAGAAAAGAGCAGGAAGTATTTGTTCATTTTCAAGATTAAATGATCCCATCTTTCCCAAAGTGAGTGGTAATAGAGCTTTCCATCTCCATAATTATGTATCATAAAAAATCTTATTCCACTTACAGATGTGATAGGTGGTGGTGTGTGGAAAAGAAAGTCCCCTTAATTAAGTGTTACGTTCCTTCGTAGTGTAGAAACCTGGTTTGTTTCTCCCCCTTATCGTCTAAAAAAGAAAACATTGGTTGACCGAACAACTAAGATATTTTGTTTTATAGCATTGGTTGTCGGCTGTCTTGAAATGCAAAAAGTAGCGACTTGCTGTAGTGTTTTGGCCCCAATCGACCGGTCGTCGCATTCACAATCCTCGGTTGTCACTTTTTTTGACCGATATTGTCATGTGGCAGTTGGGTCAAGGTGCATGTCCTTTAAGTTGAATTAACTGGGAAAAGTTGCAGATTACACCCAAGTGGATCAATTTAGGAGTCGTAATCAAACAATTACAATTGAAAGAAGGTAATTTTTCAGGGATTTTTTTTTATTCTACTGACTATTGTAGCATTCACAAAAAACTCTTTAAAAACATTTTTAAACTTTATTTAGCAGGAAAATAGATAGGTAGAAACTTTATACAACGCGAAAATAATTTATATAACAATCGTCGGTCGCGGAGAGAGATCACAGCGTTAACACTTTTCGAATATAAAATAGTACTTGCGGATCTGACAGAATGGCCATGTGATCCACATTCTGGAATCCTTTATGGTAGACTTTGGCTTTCTGTTGGTCCTGCCAAAACAGGCAACCTCTGAGACTCCTCATGTTGACTGTGCCATCTCCGTCGCCGTAAGAGATGGTCGGCTGTTCCGAAAAATCTGCATAGTATAACCTGAAAACAAAAATTGGTAACAGAACGTGAAGGAGGAGGATTTACACAAGTAGAAATTTGATGTAATATCCATTATTACCAAGTTATGTGAATAGCAAGACGAATGTGTTGGTAGTATTGCACGTTACAAACTCCTTTAGCAAATAGTCTCACTGAACTAGTTCACGATGTAATACTCCCAACACGTCTGTTACTTGCATATCTCGAGATTAGGCACCCAGAACGGGAATCCGAATTTGAAAGATTATCAGCTTGATTCAAACTAAGTACATTTAAATTGTATTCAGAGTTTATATTTCATAATTAGAAGTGTTTTTGCTTACGTAGAACAGTAATCTGCAGTGCTATACTTTGACATAATCTCATATAGTAAACCAATTAAGACATTGATTTGTCTATGGCTGTAACTGGCAATGCTTGAGATTCATTGTTTACATCCTAACGGTTCTGCTGATCTGATAGTGTTTAGCGCTCTATTGTGAGTCATTTAGCAAATCAGATGCTGACTTCAACCCATCCTAATTAATACTAGATCTAAAAAAATATGGTCCACCTAAGTCAATACCCAAATATTATATCGTTTTTCACAGGCTACCGCATAAATCTATGCCACTTATTGAGACTAATACGTTACATATGATATACAAGACCGAATTTCAACAACCTAACTTGCTTTAACAAATGATGATACCATGATGAGTACCAAAGAACAATATGCACAGAATATCTCGAGGTAACATGTTATCAATTATATACATCCTACTTGAAACTGTGGCATGAGTTTGCTCCTCTGGTTTGTGTCCTTAACAATGATATGAGATGACAACTACAGAATGGACAATTAGTATTACTAGGTCATTGCTTTCCCCATTAGTTCTTTACATTGAGAATCATAATAATTGGAATTTGTTTCACTGTAATACATAAGCATCTCAAACACCGGTTTAAATCGGGCTACATTACTGCTACTAATAATTATTAAATACCGAGTGATTTAGCACTAGAGGTAGGCATTAAGTGTCGTTTATTACGTTACTATGTATTAAATAATTTAGAAAATTCTGGACAAAAAGAATCAGCTGGCAGTGGGACTCGAACCTGCAACTGCCACTTACCGTGCAGACGTGTTACCACGTATGCTACCCAAACCTCCACCCAATTCTTTGATTCCAGACATATTTAATTTAGAAATAACCATACTTGTTATTCGCGGCACCTACCGGGACGGCTCGGCACCCACGACCTATAATCACCCACTATGGTACTCGTCCAACACAACTGGCAATGCATCCACATGGCAAGCGAGGTTGCAGGTCAGAGTCCCACTAGAAAATTCTGGAAGAAAAGAATCTGCCAAAATTATCCATTAATAAATATTAATTTAATAATTTGGCACTAGAAGTAGGTGTTCAGTATTTAATAGTTATTAGTAGCAGTAATGCAGACTGATTTAATCCAGTATTCATTTGGCTTTTATATTGAAAATCAACAGTATAAGAAGGTTTATTTTAAATATTTACCTAAAGTTATTATTTATGTAATCATCTGTCAAATGGAAAGTGCTCAGAAGAAATTTGGCACCACAAGCCGGTGGTGCCAAATTTGTTGCAATGCCTGCTCGCCATATCACAAGGTCTGATTTTTGTCTTTGCCTCTCCGTGTGTTACTTCATTTGATCACTACATTAACTAGAAGCCATAAACAGGTCCCAGGGACAGTATGGAGGGTTTCCATATAATAATGTACCAACAATTTTTGACTTTACTTAAACTCAAACCTATTTTCCCTTGTACCCTCTTACCCTTCAATAGGTCTGTAATCATCATTTTTTCTCTGTTAATAGTCCATATTCATGCATAATGTAAGATAAACACTACAACTCTGTGCCATTACAACTTGGAATTTACATCCTTTTACCAATATGGCGTGTTACCGACGTTCCAATCGGGACACGGGGTCAGAACACCTCGACGATATACACGGTTATGGCATTTTTGCATGCAATTTTGTAATCTTTCCAAAACAGATTCTTTAGAAGTGGCTCGATAATAGGAGATTTGCCTAAATTTTTCTGTGGCTGTATTAAACTTTAACTTTGGATGTTTTTATCCCTTGATCTTCAAGTTAAGTAAACATATACATAGTAAAACCTTGTTAATTTAAAATAAATTTTAAAAATTTATTTATTTTTCTGCATGTATTGTTTCAAAATGAAATAAAAATCAAAACTGAGTTAACTGAAAGAAAAGCATTCTGATGCCCCTAATCAAAGCTCTTGTAATGCCCACAGAATAATTCTTTGGTGCTTTTTTTTTACACTAAGTAGGCTTTTTCTTGCAATTTTGATCAAGTCCACAACTGAAGTGTACGAGATGAGAGATAGGACCAGACTTATCTGAAAATTCTCGAGGTTCTAACGAGATATCCAAATTTTTGACATCTCAGAGAACATTGCACTCTGGATTCTTGTAGCGGCAGGCTGATAGTTAGATGGCCAAGATTACAGACGTCGAAGTTTAATGTATATACCAAAGATGGGTAAGCAAGAGTTCGGTGGGAGCCGAAATGTAGGTTTTGCAAAATGCATGGAAGCCGCAGTTCTGTACTGTCTTGGCAGATAGTATGGTAAGGCTGGGAAGGATAGCACTTTCGGCAAGAGCCGCATTTGCTCGTGTTTGGTATATACCCATATTGACCGTACCATCCGGTGTCGAAGCAATGTCGTGAAAATGTACATACGAGTCTCTCTCCCAATTTTGGGCAAGAGTGAAGCCAAAAGTATCATTGCCAACATAGAAATTTGGTGATGTCCATTGTATTTGAGTGTGTTGTCTTTATATTGACTGAATTTTTAGGACCACGAATTACCTCTATATATTTCCCCCAACTTAACAAATAATCTAATAATACTAATAATAATATAATAAAAGATTACCTTTCAATTGTGCTGACATTTGCTCCGTGTAAACAATGTATTTCTACTCCGGGAGGAGTCATGTCGTGAATGAGTCCGCGGACGTCCTTCCACATTTCCCATCCCGTCGTGTAATTGATGTCTTCGAAAAACTGACGATAGTCGTTGACGGTATAATTTCTTTTTGGGGTGCTCACCAAGACGTCGTCTTCGCTCCAGAATTTGTCGGAGGGAGCGACGAATGCCAAACTGGGAGAGCTTCTCTGTTCCGGTCTCACCGTTAACGGATTAATGACGACCACTCCGAGATTTTCACCTGAGTAGAACAATTGTAATATTTAGACGATTTATTGTTCGTTCGCCTAACTTTAAATTTAAACACGGTATAATTTTTTTCACTTAAATCTGTTTATTTTTAGTTTTGAAAATATGCAATATGAAGATTAATGGAAAGCTTTGATGTCATCTGTAATACTCCTTTTAATTTTTTCTAGTAAATTTAAATTTCCATTTTAAAGACAAAAGTGCGTGTTCTAATATTTTATATGCAACACTGTACAATCAGCCACTCTGAGGACTTGAGATTGAATCCAAATGAGGAATTTATTCAAAAAACGTCAGGAATTTATTCAGATGGTCCATCCAGATATGTCAAACCATGTCCATTTATCTGGATGGACCCCATTATGCAAACCCATAATGGGTTTCCTAAAATATCCTCTTAGTACCCACAGGATGGGAAGGGTTTAACAAAATAAAAAAAAATTGGTATCTGTTGCTGTGTAAAGAACAAATTTCCATTCACATTACTTGTTTATTTATTAAAACAAACACTGAAATAGAACTAAATGCTAGTTTTTTTCATTTTCGTTTCTGACATTTAAGATCGTGAATGTGTGTAAGATCGAAGGTGTGTGTACAATTAAAAATAAATTGATCTTACCGGAAGCGAATACTTTCAGTGCTTTAACGGCTCCGCCCCAAGCTCCGGCAAGGGAAATTACTCCGTTAACGTATTTGTCTTTCCACGCCTGACTCTGCCGATTTAATAAATAGAGAGAAACGGGACATCCCATACTATGACAGATTACGTACACTTTCTGTCTACCGTTCATTTTGTATGTTTCCACTATGAGATTTTCTAAATTTTCTAAATAATCTTTAAGTTCATCTAATAAATATAAAATAAATAAATAAATAAATAAATAAAACATTGGAACAAAACATTAGCTATTTTTATTTTGAAACACAATACTCACTCGGAGCTTTTCTAAAATCGTACGGTGCACCTCTGACGTCTACGCCTCTCGTATAACCTTCACTTACTAACATATTCACGATGGCACTAAAGTAAGTACCTGAAACAAATTATTTATTATGTTTATTATTATACGTCAAACTATACCAAATTTAATCTATTTTGCATATATACAATGTATTTTTTCTTTCCAAATTTGACCCTCAAAACCAGCCTGCATCTTGTAAGGTAAAGGTCGGGTTCGGGATCAAACTATCCTCCTAGTTTAACAATCCAAATGAATTCGGATATTTGTTACAAATTATGTAAAAAAATAATAATTACAAATGTTATTTTGTAATTCAAATCGAGCACTTAATTAGGAATGTCTTTTAGTACCCCTCAATGGTGGCACCACGATGAGGATTATAAAAACAGGAAATTATAATCTATATATATAATCGAGACGAGTTGATAATAATCAGCGCAAAGCCCAAACGGTTAGGAGTTGAAAGTTGAAATTTCGTACACATTAGGGTACGTCACGAGAACGCACACTAAGAAGGGATTTTTCGAAATTCCTCCCCACGGGGGAGAGGGACAGGATTAAGGCTTAACACTTCCATCAACAATGTAAGTGTTAAGAGAAAGCGACGTGCAAGACGCAGATGCAGTGTTTTTCGTTTTTGCGGGAAATCGAACATATTTTTAGACCCATCTAAAAATTCTCTAATTAGTCTGGAAACAGGGGGACCCAATCTTGCATTCTGTGAAAACGGGCAAGGTTGACTGTAACGTAATAATCTTAATCTTCGCTATCGTTACTTTTGCCTGAGCAACGCCGGGCCTACCTGCTAGTAATTTATATCATGTTATATTTATTTGTATGTACAGAAAATTAGTGTGTTATAAAAAGGAAGAACTTATAAATGAATGAAAGTCCATCCTGTTTGTTATTACACAGTCAAAATTCAATTACTACCATTTGCTCACCTCTAAAATGAACAGTAATTACGTATAGTAACAGAGGTCTACACAAGAGCGAGTGCAAGAGTCATGTAATTTGGCAACAATATTCTTGTTTACAATTCAAAATCCTATATTTAGTAATTCAGAGATACTGAAGAGGTCAAAAATTTAATTCCAATTTAGAAGGTCAACTGTGATAATTTAATACATTACGTATTGCATTAACCAACAATGACCAAGAATGTCGAAAATTAGAAATAATCCTGAGTCTGCAGGTGTATAGGAACACTACCAGTAATTCAGGGATCCAAAATCCTTAGTTTAATTATGCTTATTTTGGTTGATTACATACATAAATAGATCCATTTCAGACAGACTTACATTTTACAGCCTCTCGTCGGTAGGAAAGGTTGGAAATTTTTCTAGAATAAATATTTTTCGGCTGCCTTAAGTGGCGTACGGTACTCTTAAGTGATGAGATGTTTGTGGTACCAAGTTTAATGGAATTTACATACGTTTATCTTGTTCTTACTCAAATTGTTTACTTTGTTTCTGTGTCCTATTTATATTTACTTTATGTGTAAATTTAAAGATTTTAAAGATAAAAGGAGACTGAAGCATGCCACGAAAGCAAATGGAAGAAAGACGTACGACCTTCCCTATTTGTGGCCGGGCCAGAAAAGCAGGTAGGGCGTCAAGTCCCGAGCTTATGCCAGACTATCTCTCTCCAGTCACTTGTCGAAAAAGAGGTGGGTTTGAGTCTTTTGTTATGGCTCAGGTCCCCTTTTCATTAGTTTTTTTATTTTGGTAGGGGTAACTTTTTCGGAAAGATTTCCGAATCGCACAAACTAAGCAAAAACTTGCCACTGCCGACATTTGTTCTCGGCTTGTCTGCTTAGCAGAGCAACACCATATTACTAGCCCACTGTAGGCCAAAATTTAATTATATTTGACAAAATTCAAAGAAAATATTTAAAAATCCAACATACTTACTCGGAGATATTTGACTCGGATCTAAAAACTCTACGGTCGACGTATTTCCGAATCCGGGAACTCTGATATCGACTCCCGGAGCATTTGTCGTCGTCCTGGTTTTGTTATCGTAAATTAGCCTTCGAGAACAAATAATTAAAGATTCACACACGTTATAATCTTTAATTTTCAAAAATAAATCAACAAATAAAGTTCACTTACCTCATATTATCCACCCAACAATCTAAAACATAAGGCAACAACAATTCTAAATTCAACCATAAGTCAAAATAATTATCTGTCTTTTTATTGCAAAAATAATGAACAACTTCTGGTTTATCCAATTTAGCTTGGAGTTGGCTACCTCCGTCTCCTGGCACTAGAAAATAACATTTTATCATTATAAATACATTCTTATCGGCTATAACACAGCTAATTAATTAAGATACCGTAGAATTCCGATTATCCAAATTAATTCATTCTGCGGGTGATTCAGATAAGTAGATTAACATGTAAAGAATGATATTACAGGGTAGCAGCACGGTATTGTGCACGTACCGTATTTATTCGTCGATGCGCGGGCAGCATCCTACCGATCATTTGGATCTATTGTGGCAAACTGCAGTATTGTGTTGCCATTTTTCTTAATGTCCAAAACAGTAGATGCTCCCACGTCAATTTTTCAACAATGTTTCCCAAATTCTGTTCCTTGATGTATTGTCAATATTGGCTTTTTTATCGCGCATTTTCATTTCTGCGTGTTTGCAGACACGATCAGAGTCATGTTCACAGTGAATGCAGTGTGACATCGGTGGGAGAGAGAGGAGAACAAGCGACGGTTTGGATAATTGGACATATTGATTAATTGGTGTTCTGATAATTGGAGTTCTACTGTACTAAGTAATTTCGATTAGAGATAGCAATTAAACTTAACATGAGATTTGGCTTAAGCATTAGAAATAAATTTAATGCAGTTGGACTGAAGCAGGAGTGGTACCAAACTGCCACTTCCACTTACTGTGCAGCTGCATTGTACTTTATGATACCCAGACATCTGTTTGATCTTTGCTTTTGGACCAATTTAGGAGATGTAACCATACTGGTTCCTTCAGAATCAATGTATATGTAGGAAGGTGCCAATGACGGTTTTCTATATACAGATGTATTTATCCTGCCAGTGCCCTTTTATATATGAATATCTAGGAAATGGACATTGTCTTTGTGTACTCATTTGACTCCTAGCTTTACTCCTACTTTGTTCACAATGATATTGACAAATGGAATGAGACAGAATTCCACAAAGAATCCAACAAGCATATCATATACATATCTGAACATAGCAGAGATGTATTTAGTAAACTCTTGCACTACACTTCAGTACTACTTCAGTCTCGACAAACACCAAACTCCGGCACATTTACCCACAACAAACCAAATGGACACTCCCCTTGTTCGTGAATAAATCTTCCCGTTAAAGGTAAGACGACAAACAGTGGACTCCTTTAATGGAATAGCATTTTTGTATTATCTGTCTTGTGTGTCAGGATGGATTCAAAAATACTAAATGTTGTACTAGGCGTTACCAATAAAGTAAACCGGTTCCATACTCGGAATAACCGAGAGGAGGAGGATCGAACTAATTAATGACAAATAAGGTGCGAGGGAACTATGCACGTCCAAAAATTGGAGTGTCGAGATAAATATGCCCCTAGATTTCAAATAAAATTCTTTAAATGCCAAATTTTTGGGCTCTAATTTAGTTAATTTTAATTACAAAGACTAAATCAAGTTACGACCCAAAAAACCTGGCATTTATATATTAAACATTAAGATTCTTTCTTCGAACTTAAAATTGCTTATTTATAAACTACTACATGAATTTGTTATATTTAATTCCATTCACATTTTTGCTGAGTAAGCTTTAACTATGCTATACAATCAGTTAAATTATTTAAACTACTCAATATATTTTTATAAAATTAATTTCTTAAAATCTTTAATCTATGAGAGAATTATAATTATGTATGCCCCATTTTTAACTTTTAACAAAAACATGTGTTTTGGAACAGCCATTCTCAAATGCATCCACCAAAAAAATTGGCACACGCCTCCAGGCCAAATCTGAACGATTCTCTAATCCAGTGATTCTCAACCTTTTTTCGTCACGGTACACTTTTAATAATTTAAAAATTTGGCGGCACACACGGTTACTTCGTAAGTACCGCAGAACAACCGGTGACGTCGTAACGGTGATTTTTAGACGCAGTTGGTTATTTAGGTCACGTTTTCTAAACGCCTTGGTAACTACCGGCAATTACCGGTAACACCGGTTACAATTTTGCAAACCCAGCCTAGGACGGTAGAACTAATTGAACTACTTGTCCGACGTTGCTTACGTGTGGGTATTCGCAGTGGCGGCACACTTCAAAAATCTCGCAGCACACTAAAGTTCTGCGGTACAGTGGTTGAGAATCACTGCTCTAATTCGAGATTCAATTTTGTAACTATTATTTATGCAAAAGATACGTGGCAAAATAAGCCATCCCCTCATTAACTAACTCCCCGAATTCATTAATTAAGTGACGTTGAATTAGCTACTGTTTGCATCAGGCGATAGACCTCGGATCGAAGTCCGTCCCGGACCATAAAATCCAAAACCCGAAGGAAAACGAAAGCCATTATAAGAGGTCATTAATCACACTTTCGTGCAGATGTTGCATTTCTGTCGCTACACATGCAGCCGTGGAAGTTATTATAGAACAGTTTTTCGGAAAACAATCTGTTTTGTATTATCGGTTTTAAAACAACACCTGTCGTCGTACGAATAATTAAAATAGTCTTTTACCCTAGTAAACTAACGATTATTATTGTATTAAAATATATAAAACAAACTGTAGATAATAAAAATTTAAGGTAAAGGATGACTGTCAATTTTCTGACACCTCTTAGTCCAGGAAGAATTACATGATGATATTTAAAATTTCCAGAAATGCCACACTCATTTACCGAATGGACACAGATGGTATTTTTCACAGTATCTTTAATTTGCATTGTTTACAGTTGTTTAGAATCCTTTATTCCATATCGGGGCCGGCGAAACCTCGTCACGACAGGAGCCATACGTCGCCTATCAGAAATAAGAGCCGCATTCTCTATCGAAACTATTTTATATAGAAGAGCCGTACGAGGCTATCGTACGGCAGTCTCACCACTGTGGTTCTATACAGTTGTTATCTAAAGTTAGGTTTAAGTAAAACGAACTAAGGATTCTTAAGTAAATACTTTACCGATATAGAAGGCATGCGATTAGTGGTCCAGGACATAGCATTGAGTTCTGTAACTTTGGTTCGACAAAGCTTTGTAACTAAGCATGTCAGAAAAAATATATCAGCATTGAACCTGTACTTAAATTTTCACATTTTTATTGTTCTTTTATAGTCTGTAACTGTAATAATTAACCCCCCCATACATACAGATAAAAAAAGTTTGTATTAAAATAGAAATACCGCCATGATTATTAAAATAAAAACCCTTCGTATAAACAAATTTATCCTTCAATTAGCCTGACTCATAAATTACCGCTTCAATAAATTTATTGTCACGAAATGACAATAAATTTGTTGACGCATTACGATTAACCTATTCAAACGATTCCTGTTTATTTTTTACCAACAATATCATTTACAATTAACAACTACCAAACGACTTTTGATATTTAAGAAGTCGGGCAGAACGTAACCGATTAAGACGTTCGAGATCTAAGTAAAAGTCAGAATTTTAATCGACTTGAGCCTAATTAACTGGGTTATTTCCAGGCTATAATAATAATAGGTGAAAGACAAACGCTTAAAATGCCTCAATTTATAAGGTTCATCACGCACACCACAAGCAATTGCTTTAGAAATCTGGTATCTTTCTTAAAAGATAAGACTTCCAAAGAAAATATGGCTTGAAAAAAGGAGAACCCGACAAGTCTGTTAGGAGAGGTACGCTTTCAAAGGAGATACAAAAAGCTTCCTTGCCAAAAAGATGGGAAAGGTTTCAATTGACATAAATATTTACAAAAATTGGTTAAAATCAACTGTAATGCCATCTGAAAAGCAAATGTAGTTCTTGTCAAATGCAAAAAAACCCTTGATTAAACCAGTAATGAGAAACCTTTCAAGATGTGGGCCACAAGTGAAATTCGTAGGCTGCTGACCAACATACACTATAACTGCCAGTATAGTAAGTACTAATATAATATATGCTAATGATACGCAAACTAGTAATTACTATATATAGTTTATTCTCATCGTTTTATCAGTCAAATTTACTTTAAATGTTCTTTGTCATAAATATAACCTGAGTTGCGTAATGACACGAGGGAGAAAATGGGTAAATAACATATCACAATAGCACTAAGGGCAGATTATTAGGAATTCACAGAACACAGGTGGCCCACGAGCTACTAGTGACCAGTTTAAACAGATGACAAACCAAAACCAAGCATAATTGCCTTACTATGTTTTAAAGCAGAATTCTACTCACTTATATTAGATGACTGTAAATAATTCAGTCTTACAACCAATGCTTTAATATGGCTTAAACCTCTGTTTTAAACTCAAGCCGAAGAACCATTAATATAATACCACAAAATTATAACTGCTCACACCTTTTCTATGTTTAGATAGGTAAATTACAACTGCATTACATATAGTGTGTACGAGTACTAGACTAAATACATCCCGCACCATTGCAGGATTAGTGCTAGGAAAGAAGAACCAATGTTCAGGTATTTGACATTTCTTAGCAACATCTTCGTCATTGATCAGTGTATACCTGTATTAGCTACGCCAATGATTCCCAAACTTATTATGTCCGTGGATCCCTTCTCGTAGCAAAAACCCGACCACACACCCCTAAATTAATTTTAGTTGCCCACGAACCCCATCAATGGTTCCAAGGACCTTCACGGGTCCATAGGAACCACTTTGGGAAGCATCGAGCCACATAAACATACAAAAACAAAATATCTTTGTAAATATGCAGATCTATAAATTATTTGGATTAGAATCTCGGGTATAGAACTCCAAAGTATAATTTTAAGCAGTTAATTATAAGTTTACGGAATCAAAAATACGAGAGATTAACAGATCGTCATTTGAATTTGAAATATAATTATTATTAATCTTAAGTTTAAGTGTTACAAATGATACGGCGTCGAAGATAAAATACGCACCTCGAATGTAATCGGGCTTCGACGATCAGATAAAATGTAACATTTCCGTTCAATTTGTTTGTTTATTACATCAACTCGGCAAGTTTAAAATAAACAAAATAATAAAATCTTTTAATAATTTTGAGGAGAATTAGTGTTTACGGTTATGTTATTTAAGATAAATATATGTGAACAGGAAATTAGCTACTTCCTGTTAGAAATAGATTTCAAATTATTATTTAATACTTACATTTGTTAATTCTTTTAATATTTAAAAGGATAAAGAAATATAAACACTAGACTTAAATAAAATTAACTATTTACTGTTTCAGAATGTAAATAGCGTAATTTTCAAAATCTTGAAACGAAACCAAACTTTTCCTTAGAAACTGTTAAACGTCGTGACTCGGCTTTCATTTTGTTTACACTCGATAACGATCGTACGACACTGCCAGGTTTTTACTTTGGGTTACGACACGGCTAATTAATTACAAAGATATTATGTAATTCGAATTAAAGATAGGTGGTTTGGCCTCTATCGTGTATTAAATAATTTCTAATTATTTAGAAGCAAACAAATAGTGGCACTATATCAAAGTTTGACTGTATACATTGCATGTTGGCAATGAATCAGAGTATCTTAAAAAGAATTATGTAATGCAATCTATATGTAAGTTCGAATTTGACATTAAAAGTTGCGTGATTTGGTGGCGATTATGCCATTTCCAGTGCAAGATTGTTCATTTAGTAATTCACAGGCTCTCACAAAAAACAACGCTACCAATTTAAATTACCGTAATTCTGTTAATTATTATCCGAGGATGTCGTAATGTATATTAAACACGGGTAAATGTGAAAACTTCAGTTTTCCAATTACAATTTCTCGACGTGTGCATCCCGTGCCACACGACACACATCTGACTGATACTCAAATTCTTCCCACTGTCGCTACAGCATATCTGTTATCACTCCTCCCAAGTCAGTCACAATTCAACAGCTCCTGCAGATTACTGACGTTGCTTAATGACAAGCGATTCCAACTTTGCCATCTAACATAGAATGCAATATGCCTTCTATGTTAGAGATGCAATTTTTGTTTACCACCTCTAGGAATTACTGCAGACAACCAGATGTTTAGATGCATGTGGAAGATGAAACAGAGAGTTACTCTGTAGATCAACATATGTCACACACTTTCCAGATAATAATTAACATAATTACAGTAATTTAAAATTTAATAATTAATTTTGAAAGAGAGAGTATTTACGGGGATGATCTATTCACAACTAATCATTGGCTGTTTCAAGAGTGGTGTTATTTAGGTGGGTGCTTAGATCAAGATTCCAACCGTATACTAAAACATTTTTTAAAAGCTTCAAACCATTTAAAAATACCGTAACATTCTACAGCGTATGGCAGTTAAACTCCACGAATAAGACAAAGACAACAGATTAATCTTCGCACTTAGCTACGTCAATTTATTTCAATGAACAATTATGGGTCAAATAGAATTTGAAAATAATCCAGAGTTTATATTTTTTATGATTAACTTTTATCTTTTTATAAATATTGATAATATTAATCTCCGTACGTCGATAACGTCTAGTTGATAACAAAGTATCGATATTTATCGCACGTTAACACACTCTTTGGTAAAGGAAGCAACGAACGTAGGCAGATGCAGTTTCGACTACTTAAGACGACATCCCAAAAATAAGTAAAAACTCCTTTTAATTAAACGAATAAGCCTTTATTTAATATTACATAAATTTTTTTGAAGCTCGAAGCATCGTCTTCGAATGCGTCGAGTATTTCATTCAAACGAAACTCTCAAAAATACCGTAGAACACATTTTTGAAGTTAAATTAAGACTTTAAATTAATTAATTTGTTTTTTAAGATAAACGTCGATATTGAAAGGACGTTCGACGTCAAAAATTTATCTACGGTAACACCACTAAAGAAAGGAATGTGTTATATTTAACCTTTCTGGCCTTTTATTAGAGCCAACTAGAGGCTATAGATATATATATAACACAGGTCTGGATGACTATTGTTAGGAAAGATTCTTTCATGAATTAAAATCTTTAAAACAAGTTACAGTTTATCAAAACATTTTACATATATATAACATGACAATATAACATAAAAATACGGATTATTAATGTATAAGTGTTTTGTATGAAAACTGAGTTTGACTCCAAGAAAGCATAACTTTTGTGTAATTCTGAGTTTTAATTGGAGTTTGGATGAGTCCGATGACCTTGAATTAAAGTTAATGCAATTAAAACAATAGAAAGTTGATATTATGAGGTACTAGTATACAGACAAAGCCAATGGTCGAGTAAGACTGGAGCTTCTAGGTACAGTACATAAGATTGAAAGCTTCTGTAGGTAATTTTACTGCAAATACGTAATTAAACTATAAAATTATTTATAAATTACAATCTTTTTTCCAATTTTGGGGCTTCTAAATACACGTCTCGCACGCCCGGTGGCAATTCGGCGTTAACGGAACCATCAAAATCTAATATATTTGAAGGTATATTAAAATACTCCATAACATAGAAAACAATGTTACTAATTCAATTATTAATGGTATTAAATATTTAATTATTTGCCAAATAAATAAATAACTGTAAGCAAAGTAATTTCTGTACTGTTTTGCATATTCAATTATTAATTTACACGTTCATGGAAATTTAATAATGTTTAGAGTACGAAATGTAAATCGAACATAATTGACGTGATTCAATTTAAATACTTAACCCTGCATTACAACGGATCTATCGGAATAAATATTCGGAGAAACTTCGGCAAAATTCAACACAATTTTATTCTATTCGATATATTAGTTAAAATTCGTTTAACGAAACTAAACGTGAATTCAAACCTTTGATCCGATTTAACGATAATTTACTAATAAAAGCGACATCAATCCACTTAAACAACACTGGAAACAAAAAAGGCTCTAACTATCCACTGATGTTTAAAGACAAATACAAATATACATCAACGAAACCCGATAATATAAGTAAATACACACACGACAGCCGTAAATGAACGGGTTAACCCGTTCATTTACGGCTGTTGTGTGACCCGACGAACAATCAAATAAAGACCTCACGAATTAAATTAAGCAAAAAAAAAAAAATTGCAAATTATTCTACACCATTAATTTTAAGTTATTTTACAAACGTGTCGGAAGTTTTACCCTTAGGCAGACAACCTTAAAATACCTTTTGTAACGTTAAATCTATATTTGAACAACAAAATGGGGCTTAACCTCTCGAATTTATTTCCTTCTACGCCATTACACAACCTTGAAAACTTCTAAGTTTGATAAGTAAACAACGAATCGGTCTCTCTCAATATATTTTTTAACATTTAAAACATTTTTCCTGAATAATTATTTGGGTTATTAGGTGTACGTACATCTAAAAAACTTCGTCCTTAACATCAACCTATATCATTACTCCATATTCTATACCAATTTTAGAAATGGGTCAAGGAAATACCGAAACTTTAGAGTACGCTACTACTAATACGCTCTTTTATATTAATAAACTAATACGTTTTATATTTAGAATAACAAAAGAAAGTTTTTTCTGAAATTCGAAGAATTGTTGGCCAATAAAACTATTAACAAGAATTGCAAAACTCATCACGTGACAATGACTATGGCAACAGACACCGTCATCTGTGTACACGCAACTACATTAAAGTACAGCTGTATATATAATACACAGAGAAACTTAGTATTTATCCAATGTTTACATATATACGGATCAATGAATAGTCAGATTTCGCGCGAGCAATGAACTTGACTTTCTTTGCTCCGCTTGACGTGACTTAATTCGTCTCTCGGTGGATCAATAACAGGGACGGACGAGGTATTCGTCCTCACTGTTGGCTCGTCAATAGATTTGTACAATTCGACAAAGCAGCGGGTTCGCCAAATTTAAATAAATTCTTTCGTTAACCAATTTGTAACGTCGTACTTATATTCTTGTAAGTTAAATAGATTTTTACGTAGCTTCTATAAACTCGATCGTACTAATATGCCGAACTCCATTATTTTCGGTCTATGTCTTCTTATAACCCAAAAATTAATCCAATTAGTGTGGATTATTATACGGAAAACCATTTAACGACCATTAAAAACACTTAAACGATACACATTTTAAATTAATTAATGCGGACTAACGGTCTAAATATATGTTAATTACGTCAATAAAACAATGCTACACAGAAGTATCCGCAGACAATATTTTAAGACAAATTCCATATAATTGGCCTACGTACTTGATAATATGCCTAGAAACAATTTAAATTAATTCTGTATTAAATTATTAAATGTAATTTAACTAATTGCTAACATGTTTTATTTAGAGAGACTGTTCTGAAACTATTTATTTAGGGCATATTTATTTTAAGTCTCTAATTTAAAAAAAGTCAAATTCTCTACAAGAACAGGCATTATATTGTTGTCGTGTATCTTTTATTTAAAGATTAATGTTTTTTTTTTTAAATTTAGTAACATTTTATCCCGAAATTAATCCAGATTTTAAGCTTATTTCTAATTAAAAATCACTTTTATTTCCTTAATAATGCTTTATCGGTGATACCAGTGTGAGTTTTCTTTTCTTTCGACGGAAAGATATAAAAAATACTGATTGAAATCAATTTTAAAACTGTCGTAATCTATAACGATGCATCAATATACAGTATATACTTCGGCTGCCGTCCGAGATTAGCAATTGATTGGTTTATTGACAACGTTCCCGAGCATATTTATTGATATATTTTAATAGATTATTAAAGACTAAATATAGAATTCGCAACACGGATTGCAAAAAAAAAAAAAAAGCAATTTATTAATGTAAAAATTGCTTTTTTCATTATGAAATTACTCGACGTTGCTTAACTCGTCTTTTTCCCAACTTGGAAATTAAAATAATGAGTAGAGGTTATGGTTTTTTAATTATTAAAAAACACCATAGATTGCGGCAGTCCCCTCAAGATCATGACTTTGACAGACATTTCTGAGAATTAACAAGGAAATTCCATACAGCAATTATTACTGTGTTTATAAGTAACAATGAATGAAGACTTACAATACAATGCCCACACTAGTTTAAAAACAGGCAAATTGAATTAATTTATATCAATTATATTATTTTTAATACCAAAGAACACTACACAACTGGTAGAAGTTACTTGCAAGTCATGTGTAGTAAGTACAGTACTTTATAAGGCCACACATCCTGGTGTAAGTTACTTTAAGTAACTTACAGCAGAAATAAGGTGTAAGTGACTTACACCAGAATGTATGGCCTTCATCAAGTTTGTAGAACGTAATTAACGAAAGATAACTTTTCATTTTACCTAATACAACAGGATATCGTTGTTTCTTTGGTTTCCATGTGCGATTGCTGCGATAAGAATATCCGTCGACGTCTAGTGACCAGAAGCAAGCCTGGAGAAGTAACAACAACACGTACACCTCACAACGCATTACTAACGCGAATGGCGCTCCAGATGGCAAGTTCTTTTTAAATCCGTCACTATCAGCCAATAGGAACGGTTGATCCGCCTGTACTCGATTGACGTCACAAGTGTGATGTGTCAATTCTTTCGAAAGTTGACGTGTGACGTAGATTTCATTGTTAAGTTAACAATATGAATTCTTTTGTTTACTTTTGCGTAGTGTTTTTACACGGCTGCTTACGTTTTTAAATAAACTAAACATTTTAAATTATTAAAAGCAATTAAAATAAGTAACATAGAGTTTTTTTTTAAATTACTTATAATTAAAACACACCCTACAACAATGTAATTATATTCCTTTTTATAGCTAAAATGTGATAATTATCCGTAAAATTACTATGCTGTTTCATAATAGGCGACTGTTTAGGGCCTCGAACACACGTAAAGGTCCCACTCTAGGGTGCCGGGATGAAATATTCAAATTAAAATGATAAAGATTACAATGTTCTTATATGTTTCTGAAAGTGAGGGGGCCTCAAAATTATTCACGTTAAGGACCCTGTAATTTCTATATAAATGCATTTTTTTTTTTTTTTTTTTTTTTTTTTTGAATAATTAAAATACAACAGGCAGATTATTCTTTTAAAATTAATATATGTAATTTTTATGTGTACGATGGCTCTAAATATAGGCAAAACTGGTACCATCTAGGGCTTTCTGGTACCATCGAAAGGCCCAACTTTGGAATTTAAGCATAAATGCATATATACTCATAAAATTGGGTTGTATTCCAAAATATGCAGTGAAAGAGGCATAATAAGGCCCAAAAAAGTTACAAACGTGGGACCTAATTTTTGCCGAATATTATAAAAAATATACGAATAAAAGCCTTATAAGCATATTTTTACCTCTTATTAATTTAAAATTTAATACATAAAGGATGCATGTTTTTTATAGGAGCAAATTTAGGGCCCACTCCAAAAGGCCCCGAGGTTCTCCTCTAATTAAACCCGGCGCGCGATATTTTTTTTCAAATTGAAGTGGCGATATGTATTCTTTTCATGGTTAAAATAGACTACAATACCTACTTGTGTGAGTAGTGTCTGGTATTTTTTTTCAAAATGGCGGCGCCCTCTTCTCCCAGTAAAATAT
This sequence comes from Centruroides vittatus, assembly GCF_030686945.1. NCBI lineage: Eukaryota > Metazoa > Arthropoda > Arachnida > Scorpiones > Buthidae > Centruroides > Centruroides vittatus. The sequence goes on from NW_027121163.1 coordinate 690,289, forward strand.
GATATCTGTTAAAATACAGTGTATTCAAAGTACGATTAATTAACATAAAAGATTAAAGAGACCGGCCATTAATTACATGGGGAGGGGATTTGCCAAAAGTAAGTACAGTACATCATTGTACACAACAAAGCGTCTCAAGTGACCAAAAACTGTACACGTAATTAATGAACGAACCAAAATAAGTAAACATCTGTATTAATTATCTGATTTTATTATAAACAGGGCTGAATTTACAGATAATGTAAACAATATACCGCCCTTCTAAGGTCTTGTCCTATAGGATTTAACACAGAGGAAGGGCCTCTTATATATTATATATTACTGTTTAAAAGAGGAAGGTTCTTCTAAACGTTAGAGCTTAGTGCCACAAGTCTAAATTCGATTCTAATTATAGAATGTATAAGGGGATATCAATGAAATTCTCGAGGGATTTTTAAAAATTAATTCGCTAGGAAATTTCGCAGGAGAAAAACTTCCTGTTTACTTTATTACAAGGAATATTTTTACATAAAAATTACGCCATTCCTAAAATAGTCTTGCACATCCGAAAAACAAATGATAAAAAAGTTAGATAAGTGTGCCAGAGTTAATCTGTGCCAAATATAAGCTGCTAGACAACTCTTAAATCCTACTGAATGCTGACAGATGAAGAAATTCCTGGAATAATTTTATATAAAAATGTGGAAAATGGCGACAAAAGCACATTTACAAAATATATTTATAAATTTACTTTGAATTTTAAATGTTTTAAGCTAATTGTTTTTTATTTAAAAGACAATAAAATTGTCAATTTACGAGTTATACCAGTGTTCTTGCCGGGGTGAGACATATATACTTTTTAAATATTCATTAAATTTTTAGACGTGTATTTTTGAGGCCCCTTGAAACCCGAGGCGCGAGTCTATTGGGTAATCCACCAGTGTACATTCACCCCTGTACCATTGTAGAATGGTACAGGGGTGTTTTGCACGTGAGTTTGTCAAATTCAAATCTTTTAGTTGAGTTTTTTCTTTGTTTATTTATCGGGGCCCCGAGACCTCCCTGGTTTCGCTACTAATTTAGAGCCTTTGGAATTATCGATTCAAATTTTGAATTATTTCATAATTCTCTCAATAATCGATGGATAAAACCACTGGACACCGATATTTGGTCATGGGTCCTCACTAACGGGCTGGCCACGTGGAGCTTTCCGGGTCTTCTTCACGTGTCTGACATCTAAATATGGGCAGTTTCTCAGAAAGTCCTCCCCTTGGCAAGTTGCGTTGCCTTATCCCATCAATCCTACATGGTTCGATCAGGCTCACAAAAGATACAAGAGATAACCGAATGATGAGAGATGATGCCCGATATATTCGGGACAGACATCTACGAAAAATTTTCGACACAGATTTGAACATAGTTCGCCAGAGTGGCAAATCTTTACAGCTTCGGCCATCTTTGCGAAATCGAATTCGGACAAGCAACTCCAGAAATTTTTCATGGGCAGTCTGTTTCGGACATGTCCGCCCCACTGTGAACCTAGTGGTACCCATAATGGACTTGCTACAAAAGGCTCTTTTAGTGCCCACACGCGGAGAGAGTTTTAAAAAAGTCCGGCTGAACCCACGACGAATATGGAATAAACACCTCTTAGTGCCAAAAGGCAAAAAAAATTTAAAAAAAAACTCCTCTGTCTTCCGGCAGTCTTGCATCAATACAATTATTTGTGCGGTGGCTGCCATCACAGAATTCTTTGTTGTGTGGGAGGCTGTTGAATCTATTGAAGAACCCGAAACTGCCCAACGGATTTTCGGTTGGGTAGTATGCCGAATATGTCCGGTCTCCATCCTGGGCCTTTTGGGCTTCAATTCTTCACTTTGAAACGAATAGGTTAAAATACAATATGGCCGCCGGTACAAACCTCCGAATAGCGGACACCATCGGGATCGAGAAGTTTGTCCGCTATTCGGAGGTTATACTGTATATAAATTTATTTCTTTTTACTCTTTCTGCCTCGCAGACGTAAGAGGACTTTTTACACACGCCCATTACGGATTCTGCCAGGCTCACAATGGAGAAACGGCATGGCGACGAACCGAGTCCGATATACCGGATCAAATCGGCTAACGAAATTAAACCATTATTATTACTTTAAATCATAAATTATTAATTTAAATGCGTAGTTAATCGATTATTTTAACGAACGAAATTATAATTAATTAATAACTCGTCTTCTTTTAAACGGTTTCCAGAGCGCCTCTAGTGTTAAGAATATAAAGTAGAACGTGACCACGCTCGAATTCGAAGAGCATGGCGGAGGAAGGATTGAGTAGGGAGGAAGTGCAACGTTATAGCAGACAATTGTTACTACCCGAGATCGGGGTCGAAGGTCAGAAAGCTTTGAAGAGTAGTCGTGTGTTGATAGTGGGTGCTGGTGGGCTGGGATGTCCCGCTGGCATATATCTAGCTGCAAGTGGAGTTGGGAAAATAGGCATTGTAGATCACGACGTTGTGGAGTTGAACAACCTTCACAGGCAAATTCTTCATAAGGAGAAGACCATACAAACTCACAAAACCGAATCGTTCTCTTCTGCCATCAAGGAATTGAACAGTAGCATCTGTTGTGTTTGTTATCCTGTTCTTTTGGACAGTGAAAACATTAAAGATATCATAATTGACTACGATATTGTGATAGATGCTACCGATAACGTGGCAACTAGGTACCTGCTGAACGATGCTTGCGTGATATACGGGAAACCTCTGGTTTCGGGTAGTGCCTTGCGATTGGAAGGTCAGCTGACCGTCTACAATTACGACGGAGGACCCTGTTATCGGTGTCTTTTCCCTGTTCCTCCGCCTCCGGAAACGGTGACGAATTGTTCGGACGGAGGAGTCCTGGGAGTGGTGCCCGGCGTTATCGGAAGCCTTCAGGCGTTAGAGACCATCAAACTGATTCTGGGATTGGAGACATATTCCCGGAAGTTGCTCCTGTTCGACGCTCTTTCGGGTTTTAAGACCGTCAGACTACGCCCGAGAAATCCGCACTGTGGCGTATGCGGAGAGTGTCCTTCCGTTTCGGAGTTGATAGATTACCACCAGTTTTGTAATTCTGGACCGTGTGACAAGGTGCAAAAAATTAACGTTCTGAATGCCGAAGAACGCGTGTCTTGTGACGACTATAAAAATCTATTGGACCGAGGCGTGCGACACGTTTTGGTGGACGTTCGATCTCCCCGAGAATTGGACATATGCAGACTTCCGAACTGTACTAACATTCCTTTTTCGAAAATTAAAACAAAAGAAGAATTAGATAAACTTTCTCGTCGTATTCAAGAAATAAAGGGCGAAACGTCCGATCCATTATTAGGTTTTGTCGTCTGTCGTCGAGGAAACGATTCCCAAAGAGCGGTAAAAATACTAAAAGAAAACTTAAAAGATGTTATATGGAGAGACATAGAAGGTGGATTGACAGCTTGGGCAAACGAAATCGACCCATCGTTTCCAATTTATTAATAATTAATTCTGTTACCACGATCAAGATATATCAAAATTTTTTGTACTAAAGAATAAATTATGTCATTTTCTAAATCAATAAAATTCAATTTTTATTTTACTATTTATAAATAAATCAAAGTTATAGTAGATGATGCTTATTATTATCACTTTGGCACATGGTTGAAATGCGTAACTATTGCATTATCATTACTGTTTACCAGTAAACATTAAGTGTACGGTATATTTTGTGATTTAAAAGTCACAATTTAAGGGGGTATACATACCAATGTGTATTATAAATCAGAATACTGTCCTTTATTCATTCTAGCTCACTCAAATGATCCGTTTAGATATGGAGTAACTGCCTTTAGATTTATCCATTGCACCAGTACGAAGGATACAATTATAGAACTTAAGCAGATAAAGAGACTAGCAATAGCATGTGGATACTCGATAAACTTTATAGAATGATTAGCACAAAATTTTATATACAAGATACCACCCGAGACAGAAAACATACCGGCGGAATATGATGAAGCCGAAACCAACATACAAAGAAATCACACGCAATGGAGGAAAGGAGCCCGCATACAAAAGAGGCAGTACTATATATCAAATGCTGTTAAATGATGATATCAGATAGTTCCAGAGCTGCTGGAGTTTATAGCATACCAGTAAAAGACGAAAGATTTGACAAGGATTTAATTTACATAGGAGCCACAAATAGATCTCTTAGAAGCAGGATTAAAAGAACACAAATATGATATTGAAGAAGAACAAACAACGGTGCTATCCATATATGCCTCAGAGTCAGGAATCGAAGCTAAATTGGAGCAAGCGACACCGATTAAAAACTGTCTTACTAGAGAAGAAACTCTAAAAATTGAGTTGTTAGAAATATATAGGACAACCTTGAAGAGAGAGTGCATTAACATAGGAAATGCAAATTCATTATCGCATGCTTGGAAAGCTTTTTACGACGATAATCTTTTCTTGTAAAATCATTTTGTAAGTCTTGTACACAGATTGACTACTTTTTGATTTATCCTCATATTGTAGTCTTATATACAGTCAAACTTTGATTTAATACCAACAATTGTCTCTCTCTGAAACTAGTGCTACAAGTATGCTACTAAACTGAAGAATATCAAATAATGAATACATAGTAATGAGATCTATGTGAAAATTCAAGTTTGAAGTTTGTACAATTTGCCAGTTACAGTATTACTTGCAATATAAAATCATACATTTAGTAATTCGTGAATACCAAAGGGTTTGCCATTTAATACTTTCAGGGATGATACGTCCAAATATTCACACTATCGAGGTTTAACCGTGGTTTAAAAAAGAAAGCCACTGATGGATTGGTTTTTAAAATTGTTAGTTGTAAGAAAGCAAAATAAGGTTCAAATTTTTTATGAATTCCTTAGGGTAAATTAGCATATTAGTGTTACTATAGGACTGGTCCCACTTACACATGCAATCAAAAAGTTCATGGAACTGCAACATAGCACTATAATGGTAAGATACGGAGATGCTTACCTAATCTCTTTCAAAGTAGGACTCCGGTGTGCACGGACTTATCTCGTTCCTCCTGCCATTGTTGGAAGTCTTTTGGACTATTTTGGAATTTGACAATCACATTCAAATTTGATAACTTCCGCAGGAAGTCTTTTGCCAGTGACGAATTGCTTCGTGGCAAGCGATGAATGACACTGCATTATTGCAACCAGAAAATGGTTACTTTTGTGGCATTTCCTGTGAATTGCTTCTCTTAACCTGTAAGAAACTCGCACGTAGAATGATTGGTAACACACTATCCAGGCAGTAGGAACTTGCAGTCTATCGTACCGTTCGTGTCAAAGAATGCAGCAATCGTGACAGCCAAACTCTTGAATATTTCAAAAGGATCCTTTCCAATGAACTTCCAACAATGGTAAATTATCACCTTCAAAGTGCAATTATGCCAAAGGAGTCTACTTGGTAGGTGATTAGATAAGCATTTTCATATGGGAATTTTTTGACAGCTTATTTACATCCATTATGGATCACCCGGCATGGGTGCGACAAGATAATGAATAGGTTAGGTCATCATTCACTATAAAATATAGGGATTTAGAACCATCCCTGACGGCAGACTGACGTCTTTTCATGTAGAAAAACCAATTTGACAAAATATGAATAAATTATTGTTTATTAAAATAACACAACATAATTCATAAAAAAATATTTCATTTATTAAACAAAAAGTTTAAAATGGATCTAATATTCTAATTTCTTTGGTTAATTTTGTTTCGGGTGATAGATATTTACGAACAATGAGATTCAATTCTTCTAGTGCAATTTGGATGTGAAGTCTGACAGTCTCGTCCGTTTCTTTCAAAAATACGCTCTTCAGCAAGCAGTAAATACCCAACAGTTCATTCTCTAACACCTGAAAGAAGAAAAAATTTATTTGATGAATTCATTATTGCATAATTTGTGTGTTAAGTACAAACATCAGAAAAATTATGTATAGAATAGCCCAAAATCTACACATCGATGCTTAATGCTTTATTACAAATGAACAAAGAGGTAGACAAATTTTAAGAGCCCGATGCGGCGAGGTGCCGCAACAGCAGAGTTCTGTCACATTTGTCGTCCTCTGCTCTTCTAGACATAAAACTGTACACACATACTTCCAGTCTAACGACACAATCCAGAGTCGTTTGATGCCAACACCTTGCCGTGCCGAGTTAGCCACCGGCCCGAGTTTGACTACGAAGTTCTCATTGGTTCTGGCAACAATTAGCTACCTCGAAACTCCGCTCTGCCTTTGGACTATAAGTCGACCGTTACTCGTATGTTGTTCCAAACGGCATTCAAAGCCAATTATATTACTGTTTTCGCCTTAACTTTGATAATCTTTGACTCGTGAAAAGGAACCGATTTGCCAGATTTGAATCCTCGAGATTGTTTTTCATTCACACATATTGAGAATGGCTTTGGAAGGAGCTTGATTTATTGATTGAGTGTGAAATCTTAGCTATTTTAAGAGACGGTCTTTAAAATGTGACGTTAAACTTCAGTATAAGGTCGAGGGAGATCTAAATTCAAACTGATGGCAAAAATATTGAAGAGATTGTAATATAAATGATATTTGAGTAAAACCCGATAATGAGGTAAACTAGGTTTTGGCTCATCCCGTAAATAAAATTTAAAATCTTCGGATTCTAGATACGTTAGAACAATGTCTGTTTGTGTTATGTTTACAATATGTGATACTGCTAAACAATTTGTACTAACAATTTTTTGCCTGTATCTCACGCAGTGTAAAGCGTGAATTGATGAGAACAAGCAAATAAAGTGTCTTTCTGTTATTCTCTATGAATACTGAAAAACAGAAAGAAGAATAGTTCACCATTTATCTTATGGAACCAAGTTGAGGTCTTGAAAAACATCCCTTTGTTCTGGATAATGCAGTGTTGTGGCAAACCTCAATTCTAGAACTGGAGAGAGGAATTTCAGGACTTGGTGATACGGAAAAAGACTACTTCGAATGGAAAGCAGTTATACAAGACCAAACAAAAAAAAAAGACAAAGAAAAGCATCGGCAACAAAGATATAAAACAAATGCGAGAACGGTTGAGAGAAGAAGGCTTGGCCTTAACAAAAGCAAGCATCTAGTTATTATGAAAAGGGAAACATACAACAAAAGTTTGGAGGATTATATTGAATGAACAGAATGTGAATGATTGACATAAGAATTATTGAACAGGTCGACAGAAGAGTTAAAAAAACCTAGAAAATGTGTTAACTTTCCTTAAAAAATGTCAGAACGTAAAACCAGGAGTGCCAAGATTATTGGCATTCACGAAACACATAAGCTCGGTAAAGAAATAAGACCAGTAGTGGAAAAATGTAGAGGACCGACATATATTATTGAGAAACGATTGCACAAATACATTACCACCAATCTTGAGAACAGTATTTTGGTTGCACGGGATCCAACGATGAGTGAAAGAGTCAATAATGGAATTTATGCTCCTACAGATTCCGAAGTTAGCGAATTACATCGACGACGTGACGGAATTAGCAAGATTGGTATGCTACGAATCCCGTTTTAGCTTTAATAACTAAATATATAAGCAAAAGAGAGGAGTCCCCGTGGGAAGCCCCGTATCGGGAGTGTTATGTAAATTAGTATGACGAAAACTGGAATAAGTGTTATATATGGCTTTAAAGTGGATATTATATATTTTAAAAGATACGTGGACGATGTATGCGTAATTTGGAAGAACAACAAAGGCATCGTTGAATTTATTGATAAGGTGAACAGTAACGAGGATGGGCCGAAATTGAAAATAGAACAAAAGCTCACTACAACTGCATTTCTTGGATATAAATATAGAATTTAAAAATGGAAGGATAAACACAAGTGTATTCATCAAGCCAACACACATCCCTTCTAATTTGAATGATCCTTATCAATACAGGTTAGCATCATTGCAGGCACTCACCGGAAGAGCTTTTTTATATTGCAATAATGTAATAGACAGAATGAAGGAGATATACAGAATTAAACAAATGGCTACAACACTAGGATATGGAACTAGCACTACAGAAGGTTTGATTAGAAGGTTTGAACGTAACAAACCTAGCAGAACTATGAAATTCACCTCTAACAGAGGTATTAACTAACATTACAAAAGAAATTGCAGAACGTAAAGGGTCTAATACGATTGTAAAAGGAGCCCAAACTATGTAATGAATTTTAAGACAGGATAAGGATAGGTTAGAAACAAGAAATGGCAGGTGTGTACAGGGTACTGTACGAAAACTTGCAGTTGGGGATAGACAAGGATTACATTGGTGTCACCACAAGGAACTCGAAAATTAGACTTAAAGAACATCAATGTAATGTAAGAAAGGGATGCAATAACATGGTACTTTCCAGGATGGCATAGACCGAGGGCTCGGTGATAAAATGGGAAGAGGATAAGACTGTACACTTCCCTACATTGGCACAGATGGCTGAAAAAATTGAAATATACAAAAGCAGGTTGAAGGATAAGTACATTAATGCGAGAGATGCCGACAGATTTGTAACATTGTACAGAATAAGATTTGTTAGGTCGTAATTGCCTCGTTTCTGCTATATATTTTTTGTATATTTTTGAGTTATTTATTTTACATTTTACTATTATTTGTTACTTATATTAATTTTTAGTTTTTAGGCTTTATATTTAAATATTCAAACATAGTTATTCTTTTTTGTGTTCTATTTTGGAACGATATTTAATGGTAAAATATGTTCCGAGAAAGATCGTTAGCCTGAAGATGGCTTATTAAACTAGGTTCAAAACGTTTACTAAATAAAAGTGAATCCCAGCAGCCTAAAAGGCGATCGTTGATTTAATTTAATTATCGACATTCTATTTTTGTTCTGCGTTCCGTCGTTTCTTTTTTATCATCCGAATAAGAACTATTAAGGTTCGAAAACGTTTACGATATTTATTCGTCTTTTCTCCAACACCAGTAACTGCTTCGGGTACGTGTTAAGATCATTATTGTTTTTATTTCCATGTTTTGAGTTTTATGAATTTGCTACTGGGTTACCAACAAATAGCAATAAAATTCTAACGTAGAGATTTCATCTTCCAACAAAATCCTTATAAACATTCAAACAATAGTTCCAACACAATGTGTAGAAATTTATCCAGTTCTATCGAAATCGGCAGAACATTCACCGTGTTTTTTTTAAAGATCCGAAGAGGTGATCGCATAGCCAGATCAGGAAACAAGTATACTTGTTCATACATAGTTAATTGAGGGCTCCTGCCCCCAAGCTTCTGTATATCCGGTCTCGACTTTCATCTATCTAGCTCCTCCTCGAGATTAAGGAAGGACAGGTATACAGATGGATACCGGTGGAAACTTGTAGATCTGCAATTTTCAAAAATTGCAGCTTGACAACATAACAAATTACAATGGAAACAAATATTCAACATCATTTAATTTAATTTGCTTCTGGACAATGTCATTTTCAAGCTGAAAATGCTTAAATTAAATAAGAACATTGAATGATACTTAAATGAATGAAGAGGCAAGAGTTGTCCCATTTATGCGCTGGAATTCAAGGAGATCGTCTGGAGCAAGTGATAACTTTTTTCCCACGATCTTTTTGAGAAAGGAAGGTTGAGAAAGAGCAACTGTTTATTGGGCTATAAACCCCTTTTGAAATTCAAGTGGGAAACACTCCAGCATCCTGCATACGGTCCTGACTTGTCTCCGTGTCATTTCCACTTTTTGGGGAGCTTAAGAGACACCTGAAAGAGTCTAAGTTTCAATCGGACGTTCAAGTGGAAGACACAGTTCGGGAATGATGTAGACATCAACCCACCGAGTTCTATGAGCGAGGAAAAGAATATCTAGTATCACAGTGGGATAAGTGCCTTACTCATCAGGGGATTACTTTTAATGTGATGTACTGTACCTACGAAATAAAGTTATTGGTTGCAGTGGCGTAGCGTGGGTGTCAGCGCCCGGGGCGGAGGAAAATTTTGCCGCCCCCTTATTTAGGTATTTTTACAAGATATTATTATTTATTGTGAAATTTTGCCGCCCCTATAAGTGCCACCCGGGGCGGGTTGCCCCTGCCGCCCCCACTACACTACGCCACTGATTGGTTGGGTTTCATTTGAACGACCCTCACACGATGTATTCGAGACTTTAAATGTGCCTTCGTCGAAAGAATTCCACGAGACACTATTGTAACTGTATTTCCATAATATGTTTCCCCCTATCTGGCCTCGTCAAATTAAAGTTACATAACATTAAAATTACATTGTATATAGCATATTATTGTTTTCATATTGTTAAAATGTTTATAAACTAATCAGAATTTAAAATTAAACTTAAATCCAGTAAAAGATTTAAGGTTTTTGGTATAAATTTTAGTGTTTACTTCCAATTTTTGGAGTTTTTCATTTTAAATTATAACAACAATATTTATAATGTAACACAAAAGCTCTGACATATTTCAATGTATATTCTCTTCTTGTCTCTTAATCTTAAATGATGAATAATTTTTAATTTCAAAGAAAGTAGCGAGGTTGAGGCCGAAGTTTTAAACGCGAAAACGTGTACCTCGGACGTTCGGTGCTGCTTTTCCGTAAGCCTAGAAGTTTGGCAATGGCCTTTGGAATGTCGAGCACAATTCCACGGACTTTCCAAACGCCATTGTCAAACTTCTAGGCTTACGGGAAAGCGGCGCCGAACGTCCGACATACACGTTTTCGCGTTTAAAACTTCGGCCTCAACCTCGCTATTTTCTTAATATTTAAAAATAAAAATGTTCTTACCTTGAAAACATCATTACTTAATCCTCTCAGTAGTAGTGAGATTAACATAACGGCGGCACGCTTTACTTCGACGGAAGGATCTGTTTGAACTAAGCTTTGTCACACACACAATTACCTGAAAGAAGAAGATAAATCTAGAATTCCATTTAGCTATAATTATAACCATTTTAAACTCTTTATAATGATAACCTCTTGTAGGTATGGCCCAAGAGAATATTTTAATCTCTGGCAAATTTCACCCAAATTCGACAAACAGGACACTCTGACTTCGGAATCCTCGTATTTCGTTCCACTTAAAAATACGGGAAGCAACACGTCTCTATATTTTGGTGCCAGATCACCTGTTAAAAGAATGTATTAAACTGCAGTTGTCAAAAGTAAAAATGTAATCTTACAAATAATCATTTTATCTTACCAAGTTGTCTGCTGATGTGCATCAAAGCTTCTCCCAATTTCATCTTTACTTCTTTATTTTCGGAGAATTTGTTAAATTCCGTTGCGAGTTCGGGAATTATTCTATCGGAATCGACAATTCCTAAAGCAATCAGACACCGAATGGAGGATAAATATATGTACGAATCTTCGTGAGCAATGCATTCCTGAGAATAGAATAAAATATAGATTTGTAAATCTAATGCATGATCATTACTCATATACAGTACATATTTCTATATTAAGAAATCTATACAGAATGACTCACAAGTCTGGAATGATCAGAGTTATATTGATTTTTGTTTATCCTTTTACAAGTAAGGCATGGCACCGAGTAAGGAGGAACAACTCGACTTATTTTAAACGGTGGGGTCCTGCGATCGGCAAAGAGTTTAATGGGCTGCATTCAGACCTGTGTTTGATTGGTAGGAAATCCAGATGCAGCAAGTCAAACTCTTCAGTGACTGCAAGTTCCTCCATCAAAATAACTTGAATTTTTTCCTTCTTACTCAGTGCCTTGCTTTACCTGTAAGAGAACAAACAAACGTTGACATAATTCCTATGGTTTCAGACTTACGGGCATCTCGTATATTGAATTATTGAGATAGCTTGATCCAAATGTAAAAACTACAGTTTAATACAGATGATTAGAGTCTCATATGTTATGTTGCATCATAAGTGATCCAATACGTGTCAATGCAAGATTTCAGCTCCTCCCTTACACAGACTGTGCGTGACAGAGAGAGAGGGAGAGAAATCACCTGACACAACACTATGACCTTTTCTAATGAGGCTTCGTCAAGAACACTAATTCCTCCATTGCTAACGACAATCACTGAACCAAATTAGCACATCCATATCATTGTGACTTCTGTCACCAAAGCACATCACATCATATATGGGAGGAACTGAAATAATGTAGTGACATATGTTGCATCACTCAGAACAAACAAATTGAGTAATTGTAAGGAATAGGATGAACTAGAATAACTCTAACCATCTGTATGGCACGTACTGTCATATCAACAACAGTATTTATGTTTGACCACATCAATCTTTTCGAAAATCCTTGTATATATTATTCTACATGCCCCTTGTACTGTACATGCTACAACAAATGAGCAAACTTGTTAATATATCAATTCAATTAAACTAGGATGACCAGATGCGCGAAATAACTAAGGCATACGTCTGCAACTCTGATGGACCCAAGTTCACATCTGGGCTAGATTTTCAAAAATTTCTGCAAGAGGTTTGACTCGGTTGTGTCGAGTCCGTTCCTCGACCGCCATCTGTCACTTTATGGACTCGATCAAACTCGTGAAGGACATAAAAAAAAGCCTTTTTAATGTCCACAACGGAAAGAAGTTTAAAGAAAAGCTTTAAACAGTTCATAGTAATTGATAAAAAAGTTATTTAAAAAATACAGGAAAAATAAAGTAAAAATAAATTGTCATTTATGTACTTACTTTAAAAATATTTAACAATTTTTCAAAATTCTCCATTGTTTCTGAATCCTTTGATTCAATTAGTCTCCTAAGCACGACGAGGGCATGACCTTTCTCCGGTACAATCACGCTGTGTAAATCCTTCCATGCATTTTTAAAACGCGACATCTGCTCCGACGTTTGCCGTTCGCAAGCAAATTCATTATTACTATTCATTCCAGATATATTTGTCGTAGATTTATTATTACTTTTTGCTTTTGTCGCGACAGTCTCCGAAGCGTCATTGGCCGAATCGGCATTGCGTCGAAGGGACGTCACCTTTCCGGCAGCACCGTGAGTAGCAATGATGATTAGTAATTCTTGAGCAGCGGCTTGAATATCGGATTGATGACAAATTTCAGTTAATTTTTGTAAACTCGATATGCAATTTTTTAATTCTTTAAAATCTTCTGATGTTACCTGTTCAAAATTCAATAAAAATGATAACAATAACAGTATTAATAATAATAATAATTACTTTGATGTGTTTGTAAGTCAAGTCTTAGAGAAAAACTTAATAAATATATATAGAAATTACATTATCTCACCTTATTTTTAGAATTTAATAGCATAATCAATGCACCCAGAGCCAAAGCTAACGTTTCATTCTGGAATGAGGCATCCTTTGTATATATAGGTACACATCTATCTAACGTTTTCTATAAAATAAAATTACAAATGTATTATTTCATATTTAATAAGATACATAATCTAATGCAGTGTTTCTTAACATAAACTGTGCATACAGATATTCCTCGTATAACGCAGTAGTTACATTCTGAAAAAGTGCCGCATTATGCAAATCTGTCCCGCATGAAACAAAGGACTAATAATGAGGTTAGGTTCCAAAAGTTAACAAAAGTATACTATTATTTTTCATTACTAAGAGAAATATGTTAATTAAAGCAATCAATAACAACTGACAATCACAATTAATTATGCGTTAATATTAATTTTAGTCAAACAAGGGCATTTTCTCTGTACAAAGTATCATCATCATCTGAGCTTTTTTGTTGATCTTTATCAGAAATATCAGTAACGTCTTCACTTTTTTATTTTTACCATAAAAGTTTTTTATAGACGATGAAATGGAATGTCATCCATTTCCGATTAAAAATGTGAAGTTACTTTTGAGTTTGACCTCTCCCACGGTCTAGGTCGGAGTCCCTTTACGCCTAGTAACAAGAGGCCGGCCACTCGGAAAGCACGGACGAGGGAGAACAACCAATTGAAATGGCTGATCGAAAGATGGAGATTGATATAATCCACAATCATCAAGGATAAAATCACTTTCCGTAAACCGTGCACCCGTACACGGTTAGTCAATGGAATGTCAGAGTGTCACCCTCTAGAACACAATCATTAAATTGCGAACCACCAAAATCATGCTGTGTGTGCATCTTCCGTCGGACCAAGCATTGCAACTGTGTCGGCCGCCCATCGATGCCCAAGACCGACAAGCTCTTCTCACCTGACCCAGGCTGCACACATTCTAAAAGAGCAACAAACGACAAGAGATACCTCGATCCACCGAGACCCTTGTAACTCATCATATATGTAAGCACACGTCTGCCATAATATATGGTTTTCTTTGTAAAACACTTGTCATCTCTGTCTCCACCGCCACCACTCACACATGACGACCATAGCCTTCACGACACGGAATTACCCGATCTTCCCCTCTGAAAGTCGGCGAGCTTACACTGGTGTCCGAGAAGTGGAATTTTAAGTCTCCGATCGGCCACCAGAGTCGGCATACTTACAATTTCATTCCTCATTTTTACAAACGACTACTTACCTTCAGTTAAAAAAAGGTTAATAGCACTTATCTAAAAATGTTTAAATAAACTTTACTAAATACAAAAATTAATCCGCAAAAACAAAACATGATGATGGTCTTAAAGGCTAAAGTACGAAGGCAACGACGACGACGACACCCGATCGATGATAAAGCTAGAACGAGGAAGAAAAAATTGCACTATCAGTTTTCATTAAAGTAAACCTGACAAAAGGCACAAAACAAATTGAAAATTTCAATTTTATAAAATCTGTGGGCAAATTTGAGATGACATGCACAGTTACTTGAATTAAAAAAAAGCATCCAATAACGGAGTTTGCACTTAAAAGTTGTGAAATTTTGTATGGACGATCTCCCAAACCACGTTAGAATGAAACCAGAAACCGTTTTGTAGAAGTGTTGTGTTATATGAGGGATATCTTGTACTTCATTACATATAATAACTCTAGATAAGCATACATAAACATAATTCATAGTCTTTTAATTTAAACTTATCTCATCTTCTAGTACTTTATCAATTAACAGGACATATAATACAGGATTTATGGATGCAGCAATTAGGTCTTACAGATCAGAAATAATATTGTTTATTTAAATCGCCCGTATTGTTGCCGCGGCTGGGCCTATCGATACTTTTGATTTTAGGAGTTTTAAGCAAGAGGTGTCAGAAAAGTTACCACAGAGATTACTGGCTTGTGGCAGCCAAGCGTTCGTAGCGATGTCGCTTTTTGATCCTTCAATGTCGGTTCTTCCTATCATTGCGAAGCAGAATTCGCCAAGCGATGGATTGTTCACCCACTAATAGGGAACGTGAGCTGGGCTCTGACTGTCGTGAGACAGGTTAGTTTTACCCTACCGACGACTAGTCGTTGTGATAGTAATCCTGCTCGGTACGAGAGGAACCGCAGGTTTGGACACTTGATACATGTGCTTGGTCGAGTGGCCGGTGGTGCAAAGCTACTGTCCGTGGGATTATGACTGAATGCTTCCAAGTCAGAATCCCGCCTAGCCAGTATAATAAGTCCTGTTAATTGATAAAGTACTAGTAGACGAGATAAGTTTAAATTAAAGTAAGGACACAAAGGCATATTAACTAATAATTCATAGTCGCATATAATTACTGGTCCACAATGAGAGAAAGGTTGAGAAACACCAATCTAATGGATTTATATTAAATTTACATTAAAAAGAACCATTTATATTTAAGATAATATAAAAGAAACTTCAAAAAACTTTAAATATGCTCCAAGTCAGGTAATGATTCAACACAACGTAATAATAATTACATTGATGACATGACTAAAATTACACAAATAATCCAAAATTTAACGAGTACTTTCATTTTTATTACACAGAGCAACTTCAAATTATATTCTGTCTAAAGATTAAAATGCAGAATCAAATTCAATTTAATTCTATGTTTGATCTTTACACAGATCTTTATCAGAAATGTCACTATGCACCAATACCGACGAGCATTTCAATATATTACACAGTCGGCTTGATGACAAAGGCAGTTAAGGCATTGGTCTACCATTGCGCAGAGCCTAAGATCAAAGTCTAAGTAATCAAAATAAATATCAGAAAAAAAAAGCAGCAAGATGTCAGTGGCGTAGCGAACATAACTGGCGCCCGGGGCGCAACACTTTATTGGCGCTCCCTCCCCCTCCAGAAACACATATAGTTTGTCTTGGAGACCATTTGGGCACCCCTTGCGAGTGGTGCCTGGTGCACGATACACCCCCTGGCCCCCCCTCGCTACGCCACTGCAAGATGTAAGTCACTTGGATTTTGAGAAAAACCACTCAATGATAAAACCAATGTTACATATTCGTATTATTGAAATACCTGAATAAATACAATTGCTCGAGAAGTGTCTTCGACGATATCGTCTCCAAAAGAATCTGATATTTCTTGAAGAAATTTTAGTGTCGTTATATTTTTACGCAATTTACTTAAATAGAGATCGTCTTCGTCTAAATATGTCAACGAATTTCCCGAAGTATTTATTTTCTTCTCCGTTTCTACGTCTTCTAACATATCTTGCAATTTCTATACAAATTTATAGAAAAAAAATTAAACGTAGTCTTTATAAAATATATTAAAATTATGATAATTACCTCAAGAAGCACAAAAAATATGTTTCCTGTTATCTTTTTATCGTTTAATTTATGAAGCAGTTGTAACATACAATCAAATTGTTTCTCCAAGTAGTCTTCTGTGCTGTAGTAAGTATATAACTGTTAATCAAGCTTATTAAAATAATATACTTTATTATTAGTGCGCAATTATTGGGATAATCGCTCTTGCACAGTTTTCCCCTGAAATACACAGTACAACGTAAACTATGCTGCATCATTAAAAGATACAACGTTTACGGCATCGGATTGTCGGTCGAACGATGCCGCTGCTCGGCTGACCACGGTGTAGTGACTTTGCGATCGTACCGTACTTTAAGCCAGCAACACGCGGGAAACTTTGTGGAAGTGTGACATAGTGTAACCTTTTCCGGCTCGATCGAGCCACGTGATGCTGCAGCCGAGCTATTTGGCACGGTATTTAAGTGACCACGTGATGTCGAGAGAAGGGGGAAAAGCATAAATGTATGGATTTCAATAGAGTAGACTGAACACGGATTTGGATAAGGAAGCAATAATACCTCTTCCCAAAACAAAGCTATAGAAATGCAAATAAAAGTGTACATTCTGGCAGTGTGTAGTGTGTCGACGCAACAGCCCGTATGAATAAAAACGAAGGAAATGCTAATAAACATAAGGTAGAAGTAGAAGCATTTCCTCCATTTGGTACAAGTAACAATTTCCTTATACTTTTGGGCAAATGCTTTTGATAAACGAGTAAACGGTACTCCTTTTTATCGTCTAAATCTATCCCAACAATCTTTCTTCTATCATATATCACAAAATCTTAATAATTTTGATGAACTTTTACGTTTTGATCTCTCCGATTTTAAATTAAAATGTAAAAAGTGCTGTATCTCTTTTAAAATTTGTTACCTGTTTTTATTTTATTTTTGTTTTAAGGGATGTTATTTGGTTCTTATGAAATATGTTTTTGTAAAGAGGGCGGAAATCAAATGTCTAGCCAGACTATTCCTGTAAATTTAATGAAATAAATAAATATATATAAGATAAAAAAAAATTAAGAGATTATATAATATATTTTACTTAATTTATGATTAAAGAAACAAATTTCTAAATGAAAATTAAAGAAAACAAATCTGTACGTGGGGGGGTCTTGTGTCTGACACTTTTCTAGCATATACACAATCCTCGAAATGCCCACAAAGAAAAATAATCAGAGAGATGATGTCGGATGATTGGGTAGGCTGAGATATAGTGACCCAGCAACCTAAACCGTGTGGCAATGGAGATCCGGATTTCCACCATGTGGCAACGGCAACCGTTTCAAGCATACGCACGTGAAACTCGGAGTATCGACCGACATTGTCTAACGTGTTTTATTCGCATATCTGAACAAATGGATTTTACAAAACAATTTAAGCAAGAATGCAAACTGGCAACACACGAGCCGGATACGGCCCATTAAGGCTTCATATTCGGCCCGCGGCCTCGACGATTTCTTTTCTAAAAAACCAATGTTTCTAACATATTGCAGGTATTAAAACAGAAAAAGTTCAAACTTCTGTTTATGTATGTTATAAAGGGCCTTTTTTTAGTTCGCAAAATTTTTTGGTTTACCAAATAATAGTGAATTGGCCCGTGTCTGATATACATCTATTTGACTGGCCCTTTGCTGCATTTGAGTTTGCAATCCCTGGTTTAAAACTAGAGACATTCCATGGGAACACACTGTAAATTCTAATGAACTGATGAACTCGTATTCAATCATTTTGCATAGTATTATAAAAAAAGATATCTTTTAATAATTACTTTGCCGTCCGTTCTCTCTTTATTTTGATGCTCCCCAGATCGCCGTAAACGAACGCAACATTTCTATTCGTCGGATGAATTCCTTTCGGCGATTCTTCGTCAAATAAAATGCAGTTTACGAGCATTACCGGTTCTTCGAATTTCTTTAATAAAGTAAGTACGATATCTTCTATTTGCTGTCTAAATAGAATAAAGAAAAATTAATATACCACGTCGAACATCCAATTAACCAAAGATCTAACACGGGATTATTCGAGGGCTATAATTGTACTAATTATTAAATTAATCAATTTAATTTATTGAGTTTCCTATAAAAACTGATTAGTATAACTGATTTTATAACAGTTTTAACAAAATGTCTTTGCAAGAAAAAAATGAAAAAATTTGGTTTATGTTACCCATGGTTCCAAAATGGCAGCTCGTCTCCGATTCCAGCAAATAGAAGAAAGGAAACAGTGGGGACGCACGTTCTAACCTAACCTATTCTAATAATTTTGTTGGTAATAATTATGGTAATTTATTAGAATAGGTCAGGTTAGGTTAGAAGGTGCGTCCCCACAGTTTCCCTTCTTCTATTTGCCGGAATCAGAGACGAGCTGCCATTTTGGAACCATAGGTAACATTAACCTAAAATTCTAAAGAAAGGGTATTCCGATACGCATTTACGGCTAACAATGAGCAATTTATGAAATAAAAGCATTTGACGAGGCTTATGGGACAGTCCTTACAGAAAACTCAGTATATTATAAATAAAATTAAATAATTTAGAAGCTTCTGGGAAGAGAATTAAACCAAAGTGAAATTCGTACAATTACATGATCTAAATTTAAACATGTCCGGAAGCAAACGTCGACCAGAAGCTTAGTACTCTACAGAGCGGAAAGACTAGAATAAACGGATATCTCCAGGCTACGCTGTGGCTAGGTTTTAATCTTAGAAACTAAATAATTTAGACTAAAGGTCAGTAGTAAGGCCGCAACCTTATATTAATAATTAATTTTAGAATTCAATTTAATAATTTGGAATATTCTAAAAGAAAAACGGTGTTCTAAATAACTACTGAAATTAATCACCTACTTTTAATACCCGTGTAATACTTCTAATGCACTGTAATTAGTTTTTGGATATATTTTACTCTCTTTCTACCCTGTGGACACTAAGTGGACCTTCTCAATTATAATCATCGTGGCACTCAATGAAGGCAGCCGGCTAGCGAAGAATGGAGCCAACATATCGGAGATGGACCACTCCCGAAGAATTCCCGGGGTCGTTTACCCGGGTTTGATCTCGAGTCCCCGGTGCAGAAGGACGATGCCTTAACCACCTCACCATTTGGCAATTTAATAAAAATATACTTAAATTTCAAAGCTATTTTTTATATTTACAGCGTAATAAGTGGAGAAATATTATAAGTTACGCAAAATTTTGATCTTTGTAATCTTCGTAAGAAATTTAACTTTGAAGTTAAACAATTGCCTGTTTACAACAGGCTATATTAACTATACAATACTATATACAACGCTACTAATAACTAATTAAATTATATTAATTATAATTATTAAATCTATCAACAGACGGTGCGCCTAATGCCTACCTTGACGCGAAATTACTTGGTTAATTAGTCGCATTAATTAGTAATTAGTAGCGCTAATGTAGCTCAATGTAATCTGGTGATCATTTGGATTTAATCTAAAATCGGGTTCTTAGATGTTTATAAAAGTAATTTAATGTTTTTGTGTTTGATTAGAGCACACTATAAAGTCTAAATATGCATTAATTCTCTAATTTATCTGAAAAATAAATATTACATCACACAATCTGTGAATAAAAACTTACTTTAAGTAAAAGATTCCACCGGCCGAAAAACAATGGAGGCGAAAAAGAGGGACGAATACCGTATGTAAATAAGACCATATATTTCGAGGAAGACCAATATTACAAGTGACAATCTGTAAAATATAAGTACATATTTGGCCTTGTAGTATTTAAAATTATTAAATATATTTACCTTAAACTTTCACTTTATAATGACGTTAAGTTTTTAGAGTTGCCAAAACGGCAAAATAACGTATTTTGGTAGATCTATTCTAGGCGGTGTCACACCCGGAGGACAGCCAAGAGGTCCTGGCACCCCGAAAACGAAAGGGGAGGAAAACTAGTATATTTTCTTAACTAAAATTTATTTTTTTATTTATATTGTGTCACGTCTTCTATTTCTATACTACTTATGAATTAGTGGCCACGTAAAGTGGAATTTTAGTGAATTTGCATAAAATCTTTTTTATCCATTCGACTTGGCTCCCCAAGATTAAACCTCAAGTGCACCAGTGATTCCAGGTATATAAAAGTTAACTCTCTCTCGCTCTTTCTCTCTTTGATAAAATAATACAAAATATTTTTATATATTAAACAAACATCGTATCTGTGGATTTAAGTCACAATTTCTCTCTAGTAAAATATGAATAGATATGAGCAATTATTTATTGCGGCATCGTCACAGTGCCGGGCCGCAATTTTTGATCGTACGGTATTTTTAATTTATTTCATTTAAAATATACGCTTTCCGTCTCAAATTAGTAGTGGCTTGCCCCCGTACATCATACTTTTCCTTTAACAATATAGTCGTGCTGGTCATTTATTAACTGCTTTCGGGGGAAGTTTTGAATTGAAATAACACGACTTCTGGTTTGCGTTGGAAGTTTGTATATAGTTAATTGGACCTCCCGCCCCTAAGGTTTCCGTATCTCGTCTACCTAACTCCATTCTCAAGATTAAAAAAAAATGGATGGATGACAACAATGGGAATTTATAGGTCTTCAAAACTGTGATTTTATTGGTTGTCTAGGCACTTAAATATCCAAAAAAGTTAATGGAACAGTATCTCTAATTGTGACACTTGGTGAGTTATTTGCTTCCAAAATTTTTGTGACAGCTCGTTAAGCTTGAGATAGGCAAGAGCATGCAGCGTGACTGATTGTGCTCCAGAAGCAGTTGGTGCAATGATGTTTCCTTTGTTTTATAAGCTTTTAGTCGTCTGTACTAAAGTGAAAAACAGTTGAATTTTAGCAAAGTTTTGTGTGGTAGTTCCTGACTGGGAATGGTGGTGTTCTATCTTCCAAATATACCAATATTTTCTTTCAGTCTGACACTTATTGTTTTTGCTGTTGTCTTTTCTAAGTGAATCGTGCAAACAACCTGATTCTTTTTGGGACTTGCATCAAGCATCAAACTTTGTAGAACATTAGAGATGTTGCTTCAAACACAATGAAGTGTTATAAATTAAAACACTTGGTGGTTCTCTCATCTTTTATTCGGTTGAATAACTAAAGACCCATAAGCCACGTAAACAATTACGTTCAATCATAGACAAGGCCAGATTGCTCGCAATAAACCTAGAGAGAAGTATACGTCACCTGTTATCCAACTGCCTAAAAGACTATCGGTACACCATCCAGGATTCATTTCAACTGTTAAAAAAGTTAAACAAAATTAAACTGGCAGGACGTGAGTACATCACACTGCTTGACTTCATCTCCATGTTTCCATACATTAGATTGGAGCCTTGTTTTTTCATTCTATGGGATAACTTATTTAATCTAGTACCATTGGCAAATTTATACCATCAGCACAATCTCAAATTAGCACCCCTTCTCTGCTATACCTCATTTTTTAGCTTTAATAAGCAAACTTTCCTGCAGAAATGGGGGTGTACCAATGGGTAAGGTCGAGGTATATATGTGAACCGATAGTTTGCTTGCTCGAGAACAAAGCGATAAAAAAAGTTCTTACCTCGGCTATTTTATTACACTCGTTACATTGATGACATTTTGATAATTTGGAAGTCCAAACCAGAAGTGAGTAAACTATCGCAGAGATTCAATGTCACCCCTACGGGCTTATGCTTAAAATAGACCAAATTAGTGAGGTACATTTCCTTGATATTTGACATCATGTTAAAAACTGGCAGGACTGAAACACGAGTGTGTAATAAACTTACCTCTTATCCATGCTTTATTCCCACCGTTTCCAGTGACCAACACTGTTATAAGCTGGCTGGATTTAGAGCATTAGTTAGCACAGCTCCAATGCTAAAGATAGTAAGATAGAATTGGAGCATATTAATAGTATAGCAATAAAGCATGGATATAGTAAACTTATTCTGTCATTAGCTCAAAACATTCGAACTTAAGAACATCATACAACCTTCTAACATTAAAGAAGAGATACAACCTCAAGTCTTGCATTAATGTATTGGTGCAATCCAATCATCTTTTGCTTATTATCCAACACCAAAGACAAGATCAACAGGAATAAATAACCCCAGGGTATAATAGAAAAGAGATTTGAAAGAGTTCTTACGTACATGGGGTCTACTAAGAGATCGTGGACACGCAGAATTGAAGAACACCTGCAGGACATCTCTAATAATAAACTAGTAACAACTCTAGCCCAATATGCAAGCAAGTCTGGGATATCAATCATCTGTATAAGGCAATACTCGACATTCAAAAACTAAGAATCTTGGAAAATTTTTTATGCATCAATTGATGGAAAGTGCATTAATAGTAAAGAATGTGAGACCATATCTGCAGCATGGCAGTTGCTGATTGACAATCTCCTAAAGGAAAGCAGATAAATAATTTTACAACAATATGATACTATAGACGAATAAGTTTTTTGTACTATGCGCATTTATCTTTTTGTCATAATAATTTTGCTTGTTTAATTTTTATTTTATAATAATAATTTGTGGAGTATGCAATTTCAGGGCAAGATTTTGGCATTTCTTTTCACAGTTAAGTCCGTTCTGCAGTTAACAGCTTTGACGTCATGTCGTCGAAGACACCGTGCATTTTCAGATCCGTAAAAACGACATAGCAACCCCCAATGGAAATTCCACACTTTTCCACAACGATAGCCCGTCTTCTCGAACGGTAACCTTCATATCGTTCTGAAAAGTGGAGGGGCGACCCGATCTCTCGTCGTCTTCCATAGACCGTCTCCTATCCGCAAACGGTTTGTGCCATTTGTACGCGGCAGTTTTCTTCATAGCCGCTTCCCAGTAAACTGCAGAAAACATTTCAAGAATTTCTTGAGGTGTCCTTCAAAAAGACAGAATTTGATGTTTATTCTGGACACTTTCACAATAAACTATTCTGATATCGTGCTTTTATGTCATAAATGAATGCAGAAAAACCAAAAAAAAAAAACCGATTGCGATGTAACTGCCTCACGCGCTGTGAATCGGTACATAGTTGCCAAGTATTTTTAAAAAAAATCTGTCATTCTCACTCCACCTACACACATTTCAGACATTTTCTGCAAACTTTTTGAATGTACTACAGATTTATATTAAAATATCATATAATTAATATATTTAGATTTAAAATAAATACATTTAATTTAGAATAAAAGAGACGAACCTCGTGAAGACTTTCAATGCATTTATTTAATTCTTGTTCGGTAACTAAAATTTCGTCGGTAAATTCATTAGAATTCATTTCTGTAAAATATTATTTAAAAGACACTAGAAAAATTTCTATTAATATTGCTATAAAATATTTAAAAACAAATCTTTTTAATTTTAAAATAACAGAAAATTAGTTAAAATATTACGATTATTGCTAATATTTAACACACACACACACACATACACCTGTACATATTTTAAGCGTTACAATACATATTTTATATTGTTTATTTAAATAAAAACGTAATATCACAACCACAGTATAATTTTAATTCAAATAAAACTGCTTTCTTACAATTTAAAATACTTTAACATTGACATTTTGGCACATTGGAGCAAGTCGCGCTCGTCTTCGTGAATGCTAAAATACGCGGTTGCGTGGACCGGTAATGCTCGAGCTTTCTGGTTTATAGGACAAATTGCACGTAAGTTGTAGGTAGGCAGATCGCAAATGTTTTGTATACCCGATATATACAAAAAGTAGATCTATTTCTATCATTTATGATGTGTTAAATATATTTGTGAGCCTGATTTGGTCTGGAGATAACAGTTTGGTCATCACTGGCTTAATTAATTAATTTTACATAAATTTGCAGTCGGTATTTCCTAAATGGCATGTTATTTTTATGTAGTGTTTCCTAGGATGAAGTATCGTTCGCTCAAAAGTGCCAAAACATCTGTTTAGATGCCAAGAAAGCAGTTTTATTTTAGTTTAATTACATTTGTGGACGCTTAGTATTTTATCATTTAACTTTGATTAAAATAAATATAATTTTTTGATATTATAGAATGGAGCGTTGTTTCTTTGTAAGTTATTATTACATTCGGCATTTGAAAATTTACTCGGCGACGTTATTGACGCTATTAAATTTTGGTGGTTAAAGTTTGAGGAATGGGAAGATAGAGGGAAATTGTGTCATATCTCGAGTGGGGTCAGACTTAATGAAAAGTTTTGCTCATTATTAGCATTTACAATTTTTAAAACTCATCTTGACGCTCAAAATTAAGCTTGTTTTGCCTTTTTTTTATATGAATTAATAATATAAAAGTTATTTTTTTAATAACATCTTGTAACAGATGGCACTACACATTTAACTTTGGGCTAATGTCGGTGGTTTTTAATCGACAATGTGATGCATTATTTTTCCGACAAAGCCAGGCCATTGCCAATTTTTTTATTTTATGAAGTGTTATTATAATTTTGATAATAGAGAAACATCATTATGTTTCCCTGTAAACTGCAGAACAGAACGACAGTATTTAAGAATTATGCACTAAAATAAAATAAATTGCATAGTGATTATAACAGAAGATATTAATCATGAGCACAAAAGAAAGACGATCCATCCATTTGCAGTGGCGTAGCGAACATAATTGGCGCCCCTCCTCCCTCCAAAAACACATATAGTTTGTCTTGGAGATCAATTGGGCGCCCCTCTGCGAGTAGCGCCCAGGGCACGATAGGCCCCCTTGCATCCCCTCGCTACGCCACTGCCCATTTGCACCAGCTTGCTCTTCACAGAAGACATGACTCGTACATCTGTTTTCGAATCTTAGAAGAAATATTGCTAGTAATTATAAAATACAATTAAAGCACAAATTTCAAAAATATAAAACTCACCTGAAAATTGTAGGCATGCCAATAATGGTCTTAGTAATTGCTTGAATATATATTTCCACGCAAAAGTAGGTCGATGTTCGGCCATTGAAGATATGGCAGATATAATGGTAAGAATATACTTTTTATTACGAATTAATTCTTTTGTGTAAATTATCTTTAAAATCTAAAAATATATAAAAAGTTTATTATTATTAAAATTATTTAATAATACCAAGTAAACTATAAGATAAACTTTATTAAATTGGCTCATATACTTGAAAACATATCTCAGTTTATAAATTTTATTCAAAAGCGAGTTGATAGTAGTGCAAGATGCAAGAATTTGCAGTTTAAATCACTTTACAGGCATCACAATCCTATAGCACGCACTGCTATAATTCAAGTTATAGCAATTCCTTCTGCTTGCTTTTGTGTAATCTGTATAGCTACCCTACAATACGACGCCTACCTCTAGCGCCAAATTACTTAGCATTTAATTAATAATAGTAGTAGTAATATAGCCCAATATAATCCATCAATCATTTGGCATTAATATTGAAATATACAGTACTGTACATGGATATCTATCATGATAGAGAGATAGATATAGATAGTCTATCACTCTGGAGAAGCCAGGAATAAATTTGAGAAGTCAAAAGACCCAGAATTTTTCAGGGGCAGTCTGTTGCAAATATATCTAGCTGTCCTCATTGTGATTCAATGATAACTGCATTTGATTATTCGACTATGACAAAACGGCACGAACGTAAAAATACTCCATGGTGGAATGAAGAATCAGCTTCTGGACGAAGAAATGTGAGAAGACTTCTAAAGAACTTTCGACGGGAACAGGATCCTACTGAAAAGGAAAGAAAGAGAGCCCAATATAGGACTCACTTTAATAATTACAAGAAGAAGATCAATAAAACAAGAACTCAAGCATGGAGGAACTTTTGCACAAAAATGGGGAAAAAGAACGTGTGGAGCAACCCATATTATATGGTTTGTAAACTACGTAAAAAGATAACCACCCCATCACGTATCCAGAAGAAGATGGGAAATTTACTGATAATTACATCGACACAATAAAACATATCTCCGACAGTCACTTCCCAAATGATAATGAAAACGAAGACAACCAGGACCAGACACAGGATCGAATAGCGGGATTCCTCCCGATTCTGACGATGATATTCTGTTTACATTTCAAGAAGTACGAAGGCAATTATGACATCGAAAAACGGTCAAGCTCCGGGACGTGATGGTATCACTCCTAAAATAACCAAGCATGCACTTAAGGCAGTACCCGTTGCGTGTGTATATATATTTAACAAATGTCTTGAAACGAAAAGATTCCTGGACCCGTGGAAACTTGCTGAGGTCAGATTCATACCGAAAGGAAGTAACACAAATATTACAAAAGCAGATCAACTTCGATCGATCGATCAGTCTTTTATCAGTTCCGGGAAAGGTCCTCGATGGTCCGGTCATTAATCATATTAATTACTTTCTAAACGAAAGAAATCTACTTCATCCTGCCCAGTTTGGTTTTGTCAAAAGAAAATCAACTTATCATGCTATTCATGAGGTTGTAAGCTTTATTAAAGAAGCTTGGAGGAAAATGGAACATTGTCTTTTGATCTCAATTGACTTTAGAAATGCATTTAACACGCTTTGGTGGCCAGCAGTTATGAAACAACTTAAACAATTTAGATGCTCAAAAAATTTACTCCAAATTCTCAATGACTATCTGAAAGACAGAACTGCTGGCACAACGGCTGATGAAGAATATATTATAAGATCAATCTCAAGAGGATGCCCACAGGGTTCACGCTCAGGACCTGCTTTGTGGAATATTGTCTATGACAGTCTTCTCCATATCAACAATACAAGAAAAAATTGTAATTGGAAAATACAGGGTTTCGCAGTCGGCACCTTTGTCATGATTTCTCACAAAAATAATGAAGTTCTCCAAACAGAGGCAAAGTTACTGTTGGGAAAAATCAACAACTGGTGTGAATTAAATAAACTAAACATTAATTACGGAAAATGCCAAAATATGGTTATGTCAAAAGGACACCAGTTAAAAAAGGCATTCGGGATAGTTATTAACAACAATAGAATTAAAAACACAGAGAATTTCAAATACTTGCAAATTATATTTGATCAAGGGTTCACACGGACCACACACTTAAATCAAACTTCTGACAGGACAATTAAACTCTCCAATGCCCTTCTTCATTTACCTAACAAAGGATGGGGATCGAATGACAGGAATATCAAGATTATTTACAGAGCTTGTATAAAAACAATGATCCTTTATGGAGCACCTTTCTGGGCAACCTGCACAGATACAATTAGCACTCAAAAGAAACTGAATAAAATTCAATGCATTACTCTCCTTTGGCTTTGCACAGCATATCAAACGGCTCCTGCTGCGACTCTACAGGTAATTGCAGGTTTGCTCCCCCTACATATTAGGGCCAAAGAAGTGACGTGGAATTGATACCTAGGAAAAAATGGAATCACACATCCCTCCTTAATAGGCTAGTCACAGAACGCCCATTTCCTCACGAAATCTTTAACATTCATCCAGCAAAATACTCATCTATCGCTATTAAATCTCTGGAAGATAAAGTCTCAGCTACTTACACGATTTTCACGGATGGCTCAAAACAAAATGATAAGGTAGGAGCAGCATATGTTATAATGAAAAATAAGTCAACAACTCTGATCTATACTGCATGATCAGCATGGGGATTGAGAGCCAAATAGTAAGGATTTGCAGTGATAACCAAACCGCCATTCAAAAGCTCAAAAATCCAAGATGTTACTTTTCTCATTGGTGTTTCATGAAATCCAAAACAACAGTAATTCAATTGTGTTAACCTGGGTTAAAGGACATGCAGACTTAGATGGCAACGAGGCAACTGATAAACAAGCAAAGTTAAGTGCAAATTCCTTCTCCTCTCCTGAGTTCAGCGACATTCCTTACACCAGTAGCATGAACAGTGTTCTTGCTCTATCAGCCTTTGGCAGAGGGAATGGGAGAATTGTAACACTGGAAGGATAACATTTTCCTTTATCCCTAAACATACAGACAAGACTTAAACTGAAGCATATTTCCATTATATATATAAATACACAAATTTTTACCAGACATGGAAACCTCGAGGCTTATCTTCACCGGTCTGGTCACAGAGACACTCCCTTATGCGGCTGTAACAACACCTCAATACAAGACGTTCATCATTATATATTTGAATGTGATAACTTCACACATGAACGAGAAACACTTCTAAGAACTGCACTCTCCCAAGGACTCAACTGGCCATGCGAAATGGACACAGATCTTCGTCACAGATCAAAAACTTTTTAAAAGTCTCGTAGACTTCTTTGCTTCAACTGGAGTGCTGAATTCTGACTATCGATCATCACAACAGTGAGTGCATTTGTGTAGTGTAAACTTTACTTCAACAATTGATCACAAATGTATATACAGGTACTCCTCACTTTAAGACCTATCTGCTTAACAACCACTCGCACTTATGACCAATCGAATTTCGACCTGCAATTCGGGGAATCCCCTTTCTCAGCTCGAGTGTCGGTCAGTGGCGAATGGTGACATGCGCACTAAGCGTACTATAATAGTCTTTTTATGAATAAATTTGAAGTTTGTTGCATAATTTGCATAATTTTACAACGATCCTATATTCCCAGCGGAAGCTCCTCACTTATCGACCAATTCGCTTAACGACGTAGTCATCGGAACGGAACTCGGTCTGTAATGTAAATACTATCTATGTCATTCCCACAAAGTGTAGTGGGTGTGTGTTTGGTACATTTTCAATGTTACTATTGTATTGTTTGTTATTTTATCTCTGTATTCTTTGTATTTTTACTTTGGTTTTATAAATCCGGCAAAGACGCCCTGTACCTCCCCTTTTCTGCCCCTATCCTATTTTCTGTATTTTCACCTTTGCTTTCACATTCTGCTTCTTTTCTTTATTTTCAAGCTAGATAATACCACTGAGTGCACCTGGTCTTCCACCCCTGTCAGCTACAAGAGTTACAAGTGTCCCCATTGTGAGCACAAAGAAAGCCCTTCTTAGTGCTTACATAGCAGAAAGAAAGAAAAAACACCCCTATTTTAAAAAATAATGAGATGTGACGTAATAGTTTTGGCACACTTCTATCTAATAATAATTAAAATAAAATGAATTGCAAAGATTTATCTGTGACATTACATTAACTCTTTAATTACATAATTAAAGAGTTAATGTAATGTCAACATAATTTATATGTAATCAAGCATTTAGTTAAGAACATTTAACTTAATTTGCATGTTTTTAGTGTAAAATTTCGGTTCAATCAACTTTTCAAATCAGGATTTTTGTATCAATCACATACATTTCTGTGTGTTCATAAATTTCGATTAAAGGGAGAAGTATTTTCCTGAGATTTCTTTTATTAATACGTTTAATATCTAATTTTTGAACCTTAATTTCTACAAATAATAATAGAAGTTAAAATACCTGTGGACATATCTTTGCGTAATAAGATTCTGCAGATGCGCACGAACTTGGCACTTGAACTATTAATTTTCCAATCATTTCGCACTGTTTCCAAACAGTTGGATCATCTTGGTTTACAGCTTTTGTTTAAAAGAAAGTTTATATAAGTAATAAAATACAACATCCCTTATATCTGAATATATATAAAAATTTAATTCAATGTTAAACCTGGATCTAATAAACCTTGAATAACAAAAATAATGCCTTGAGATTGAAGAAGTTCATTAGTCAGATAATTTCCGCAAGTTTTCTGCAACCATTTAGGAACACATTTATCCTATTAAAAAATAATTGTATTTTTTATTTTTATAATCAATAATTATAAAGAGTATAAACAAAAACATTGCGTCGGGCTATATCTCGCTTCTTCTACATATAGCTAAATACATGTGCAATTACCAACACTACCTCGCTACCAATTATCAGTAGCAAACTAGTCAATGATGTAGTCACCATACAATGCCAATTCCCTGTTACGAGGCCAAATTTTATCTCGGCTCTGACGTGTGCTCAAGGCTGCACGATAGGCTGCGCAGACGATTTTCCCCACACGTTTTGACAGTATCCACCTGTTTCCCCTTTGAATATTTTAATCAGAAAAAAAAACGTTTTATATCGATCTCGAGGCACTCTATGACTTTATAATTGTGTGTCCTTATCTTTCGTAAAAGCCCAGATGGAATTTGGCCCCGTGAGAGAGAGAGGTCAAAGGTACATGGTGACTATACAGCTGACCATTGATAATCCGACGCTTTTGTAATCCGACACGTTCAGTAGTCCGACGCACCTCCCGTCAAGGTCACCACCGTAGTCCTCGTCCCGTTACGTGTCTGCTTGCACAGAAGGATGTCGCAACACAAATCTCCCCACCCAATTCTTACACGACGACACACATTTCTTGTGTTTTCCGTGAGCAGTTCTGTACGTACTGTATGCACATTTATTGGCTTCCGTATTTCTTTTAATAAACATGTTTTAGTTAACCGAAATGGGTGTTTCATTTCCATATTAACCTAGACAGCATTTTACTCATAAAATGTAGGAATATTGTAGGCTACTGCTAGCAAAACAATGCCGAATATGTAATCACTTTTGGTAATCCGACACCCCTTTGGTCCCATACCTGTCGGATTATCAAGGGTCAGCTGTACTGTCAAATAGCCCATTACCTATATTTTTATGCACTTGTATTTAGATAATACACAGCACAAGCAAGATTTTGGTGCTAGGTTTTTGTCTTTACAGGTATGAAAAAAATATATTATTTGAAAATTTGAAAGCGTGACTTACATTTCTTTGTTTACAAGAACTTATTCTTTGTAACTGGAAAAGGTTATTGATCAATATACGTTTATGAACACTTTTTAAAAACACTTCTAAATCTTTCAGAAGAAAATATCTGTCTTTCCACATTTCGGCAATCAGTTCTTTTGACGACGGTACACGATTGCGTACTAAATTAATTTAAGTAAAAATTTAATTAATTAAATCCCAATTTATGAAATGTTTAACTTATAAAGACTTACTCTAACTTTAAGCACTTATTTAAAGAATTATTAATAATAATAATATATAATTACTTATAAAACCAATTCAATATACGTTAATAATTGAATGACACAGCCGAATCTTCATTGGACTGTATGTGGTTAAAGATGCTAAATAATTCAGATTAGAGATGGTTAAAGCTGTCAAATTTAATTATTTGAAATAAATTAATTTAAAATCTTTTGGAAGAAGAGATTGGCCGAGAGCAGTACTTTAACCCGCAACTCCTACTTATCATACAAATGTAATATCGGTTGTTAGCCAGATCTCCGTCCATCCTTCATTTCCAGACCAATTAATTTATAATTAAGTTATGATCCAGTTTTAGATACATCTAAATAGATCATAAGTAATTAAAATTTTTATATATATGTATATTTAAATAAGGTTACGTTAAATAAGGTAAATGATAAAGTTATTGGCCATTTTAAATGTAAATTTCTTTAATAAAAACTTCGTAAGTTATTCTGGAAACAATGCATGGCAGTATTAATAAACATTTCTGTTGTCAGTACGTAGCAAAAAGTCCTGCGGGTTCATCCGTCACTGAGTGTGACCATTAGCCATAGAATTGATGGCCAGGTGGCCAAACAGTTCAGGTGATAGCCTATCGCCCCGGGAAGCCCGTAATTGAATCCAGACAGATATAAAACCACAAGAATTTTTCAGGGGGTGGTCCGTTCCCGATAACTGGGTCCCGTCCCTCACCACCCAGCAGCCCCGTTGTGGGCCTGGTCTGGAACCCATAATTTGACTTGTTAAAACAGATACTAATATTCCTGATGTTGCACAAATTTGTCTTAGATTTGCTTGGTGCAAGGATGCATACTATGTTATGTGGTATGTGCATGGCATGCCATATTATGTAATACAGAGTACGTGAAAAATGCCAGAAAGGTGACAATTTTGAGAACTGCTGGACTAGTTTGAGTTTGGTGATTTTACCTACTACCAGTTAAATGTTTCATCGAACCAGGTTTTAAGTCTTTCTGCCCTGGGGATACTAAGAGGACCTTTTTAGCAAGCCTGTTGTGACTTCAGCCAGACCCACAATAGGACAGACAGATGGTGAGGAACAGGGCCTAACATATTTGGACAGATCACCCCTCAAAAAAATCCTCAGAGGTTTTTCACCTGTGTGGACTCAATTGCGGATCCCAGAGTGGTAGGCCGCCAACTTAACTGCTCGGCCATCACCTCTAACCAGTCTTTTAAAATGTTAATTTATTTGATTTAACATTTTTTAAAGATAACAGAACTAAGAATTAATATTTAGTTGTGTGTTATACAGTAATATGAGTATAGTATTGTCGTCATTGACTGAATTTTGCAAGGAAATCTTTCTCTCTCTTGTTTACTCCCGATGCTGGATGTAGAGCTCAAAAATGTTCAGTTCAATTAGAAAACATGTAGACATTTTTTGGGCTCACCATGGTTTGGCAGGCCCACAATGGGATGGCTATATGGTGAGGGATGGGATCTCACATATCTGGGACAGACTACCCATGAAAAATTCCTGGGGTTTTCTATCCAGATTCAATCATGGATACCCAGAGTGACAGGCAGGCTAACACCTTTATCACTTAAGCTATCCAGCTAGTCAATATAGTGAAGAAAATTAACTTCTTCACAACAACTTAATCTGTAACTAAGTATGCCAAACAAAAACCTTGACAATCCAGTAAATAATTTTAATGTAAATCATCACGGTTTCATCACTTTGAAGTTTCCTTTCCAAAAACTATCAATATATTTAAGTGGTAGTCCATTGGAGAAAGATCTGAAAAATAAGCTGGGTGAGAGAAATTTTACGGTTCAATTCTGTCATACTTTTATGATCTGCTTTGCAACGTATGGTCTGGCATCATTGTGCGGCTGCACCGTACGTTGCATCTATTCGCTAATGCTGGCTCCCAAATATACAGTTTATCATATATCATTTCAATTTATTGACAGTATTTCTCACATTAATCATTTCATCTTATTGCAGAAATAAAAAACGAATCACACCTCCATAACCTTGCACGAACGAAGGCTCGTTTTCGGTGCTATTTCGACATCTATTCACTGTGTGGAACATTGACGATTGTCATACAGGATCCGTTTTTCATTGCCAGCCACAATGCGAGACAATATACCTTCATTTTTGTTCCAGCAAATCAAAGAATAGCAGACCTCCAAATGATACACTTTGTCTCTCTCGTAAAGTTTGTATTGTACCCATTTGTCTAGTTTCTCGACTTTTCCCGAGGTCTTTACATTTCGGGAAATGGTCAGATAATGAACATTAACCTTGAATAACGAACGAAAAGAGTGGAGTTAAATTTTGAAAAATGGCAACTTTATTTGTAACAACCTTGAAGATCATACAAGAATATAATCTTTTGAGTTGTTTTGGTTTTTTTCCAGGTGTTATCCAACTTCAACCGACTGACGTTATAGTAAATATAGATGAATAAATTCTTAAAAATCAATTAAAATTGATTATTAGAATATTAAAAACTACTGAAATAGTTATACCATTCGAACATTTATAAATTTTATAAATAAATTTCAGTTTACTGGTTTTTACCTTTTTATTTATACTTACCATTACATCTGTTTAAGAGTTCAGATACAGTGAGCTGTTTTGTGGTATTAACATTAAATTTTTCATTTAAATTATCCAAAGTTAAATCCTATAAGAAAAAATAAAATTACATACTTAATACGGAATAAACATTTCTCATCCACAGATCATAGAATTACCATCATCTTATTTCATTTGAAACAAATAAAAATACAAGGTGCGTCTGAAAAGTTTGGTGAATGGTCCCATAGTTGAATAACTGTGCTGGTTAGGATGTTGCGCTCATGTAGACGTAGTGAGAGACTTTCCAACTAGTGTTCCCTATGGTCGAAATCATGACAGTTAAACAGAAGTGTGGGCAGCAAACAATGCAACGCAGTCAGTGTGATAAGGAGTGTCACTGCGAAATGGAGCAATGCACGAACATTACGGCACTTCCTCGCTACACGCCAGGTGACAATTCTTCAACACTCTCCATATTCTCCAGATCTGGCACCTGCAGATTTCTTCTTGTTTCCCGCCTGAAAGGCCTACGCTTTTCCGACATTGCGCAGATCCAACAACGTGTGACAATGGTACTTCGTGCAATACCAAAAGAAGTGTTTGCTCGCAGCTTCCAGCAGCTGTACAACTGATGTCAAATGTGTGTTGTCGCTAATGGTGATTACTTTGAATGCCAGTAAAAGTATTTTGTTTGTATCTCTTGTTTCCTTTATTTTATGAGACCATTCACTGAACTTTTCAGACACACCTTGTAATTCAAGAATACAACTATATACAGGGTCTTCCAAAATTAAATGTATAATGATACCATTTTAAATTACTGTATTATGTTTTTTCACATTATTTTGATGCATATATAAAATAAATATTTCATTACTTTTTTCTTACCTTTTTCATATCAATTTTAAAAAATTTAAATTAAAAAATGATAAAAAAAAATTGTTTATTTGTCATCATTGCTTTTGAATACTATGAAAATACTGTAATATGCACCATGTGATTGAAACCACACGCTTTTCAAAGTACAATGCAACGTTTTTTAAAGTATGTACAAGACACAAGTGTCCACGTCGTTCTTCTCTGCCGGTTGGCTCGATACTGGGACTGGGAATGTGAAGGCCAAGCAATGCAGTCTGGGCGAACTTGTGACACGTCGTGCGTAACGTAGCGTAGAACATTACATTAACGTGCGATTAGTCGTCGTTCTTTGCTTACTAGATATCTCGTAGCAAAATAGAACTGACAATGAGTTATCTTGAAGTACACTTAAGTAAATTTCCAAGAAAATGCCTAAAGGCTCTAAACTTTGCGCACTCCAATTGCGGTGCCACGGCACCCGGTTGAAAAACACTGGATTAATCTAACCGTCCACAAAAACGAACCTGCTTAGATCAATCTGATATAAACAAGACCCTACTGAACTTCCAAAACTAAGTTTTAAAAGATTAATGTAGTAAATTAAACCAAAAAGTTAGATTTCTAAAAATAATAATTATAAAATGGTTTTAATGTATAATTAGTCGTCTAATTTAATGTAATGTGCATTCCAATTTTCAACACCTTGAAACCAAAAATTCTATTTTCTGGTGAATTTAACACATGTCTGCACTAAATATATAAATATCGCACATGTAAACCAATAAATATAATACCGATTAAAGTAAAACTATTAGGTATAATGAAGACACAAAAACAGTAAACTAAGAAAGCTGAATAACAGAAAAAATGGAAAGAGGAAGCTTGGAGTTGTTGTAGTTGCAACAACACATGGAAAAATAGTTAGTAAAAGTTTTCAAGTTTGCACTCATTGGGCTGCAATTTGAAAAAATTGTCCCACTGTCATCCATTCGTCTTTCCTTAATCTCCAGAACAGTGTTAGATAGATAAAATCAGAGTCCAGATATGAAAACCTTAGAGGCAGGAGGCCCTAATTAATTATATATGAACTTCCGATTCAAATCAGAAGTCACGTTATTTCAATTTAAAACATATCCCCCAAAAGCAGTTAATAGACAACGTGCATGCCTCTACCATTAAAGGAAAAGTATGATGTACAGAGGCAAGCCACTACTAATTTGAGGCAGAGAGAATACATTTTAAATTAAATAGATTAAAAATATGATTAAAAATTGCAGCTTGGCATTGTGACAATATAACAACAGTCGCTCGTTATTGTAATAGTTAGTTTAAATATTCTTACCTTTAATTCTGATTCGTCTTTTTTTATAGGAGCGTAACATAACTGAAACGAAGCACATAGAATGTACGAAAAATACGAAGACAAAATAATATTTCCAATGGATGTACTTTTAATGCAATTTAATAATATTACAGTGCATGCCATCAACTGATAATACTTTTGATGTGGCAATAGATCACGCTTTACTTCCTGAATCATCGAAATGTATTGTGTCCGATTTTGAACGGGAAGACCAACTCCCGGTAATAGACTCGGATTCACACCTAAAGCAATTACGAACTGAATTGCCGACGAAACCGACTTCTGTTGCGAAATACTTAAAATATCTCCTTCGGGATACGGAACATTTGTTTTTTCATTGGTTCTTGGAATCGCAGCTTCTTTATTAATCTCAAGTGTTTCTTTCAACAGCAACATTAACACGAGACACCACTCTACAAACAGCCATACGACTTTAACAAGAGAGTCTCTCTCTGTTTGTTCCAACAGACTTTGGTTGTATGTTCTTATTTTTTCACAAATGGCTTCATTTTCGAGAACTTTCCGTTGCAGCGACGTTATTCTACCGTCTAACTGGGCTTTAATACTCGAAACTTCTTTTGTACCTTAAATAATAAAAATATATAGTTTTAAGAAAATTGTACACTTGTACAGGGTACACATATATTATAATATTTTCATAGCAATAAAGTCTTACTTATTCAAAATTAACAAAACACTGGATTTTTCCCTCAAACATCTCTAGTTTTAAACTGTTTAAAAAATACATTTGTTCAGATATGTGAATAAAATGTATTGGAGAAACTTGGTCAATACTCCAAGTCATAAGCATACTGTCAGAAGAGCTGGTGCTACCACGCAGTGGCAATCCAGATCACCATTGACACAGGGTCTACACTGTCAGGGGGGTTCTCATTTCTTGGTCCATCTGATCACTCAACATCATCACTTGGAAGATTTTTCTTTATACACATATCAAGGGTCATTGTGTATGCTATAGAAAGCCTCATATAAAAGAATTGTGGATCCCTAACATACGTACTTGCACATCAGGAGCATACGTGGAAATTACTGATTTAATATAGTAATTAACTTTTTCAGATGCACTTCCTATTATCATTGTATACAGTATTATATTCTCATTTCTCTTCCCAAAAGTAATCCACAAAACTAGGGATATTCAAGGACAACACACTGTATTTATTTTAGAGAATTATAAAAATTACTTACTGTTGATTCTAACAGAATAAAAAAGGGGAAGTGTTGCTCAAAATGCTGATTGTACAAGGTACGATAAGAGAGAGAAATAGCTTATATTGTGGTAAATACAAGGGATGCAAACATCACACTTCCAAGCAAAGATATAAATAACAGCTGCTAATGTACTGTCTACCATATATTCAAAAATGAATATATCTGATAGTCTCAAACATTGTATTTTACTCCATATATAGATTTGGTTTGTTGTATTTTGTTTTGTTGAGGGGACTAAGCAAAGAAAAACAGGCAGTAAGAAGTCAAAATGAGAAAATGATATTACATGGATTTGAACCTTTGATCTCAAGAGCTGACCATATGCATCAAAACAAGTTATTTCAAGAGTTGAGGTCCTCAAGTTATATAACAACTCCAGATAGTAGAGTTATTCACAATCATATTCACCAAACTAGAGTTTCTAAACTTGAAGGTTGTTCACTCATTACACAACTGAGGTTGGGAGTTGTGAGTTAAGGTTCTTCTTTTGGTAACCAGGGGCAGAAGTAATGGGAGTTTGAGATGGCATCTACTCCTCCCAATGCCAACAAAATCATGCCAAGCAGAAAATATACAAGGGACGGGGAGAACAGGGAAGGAGAACCAGCCTTCTCGATTGGCATTTCGTACGAACTATCAACATCAGTCCGAAAAATCAGCTTCAAAATTCTCAATGATAAATGTCTAATTACAGCTCTATCAGTAAGATGCAACAAATTCTCACCTTGTTATATACCATATTTTCTGGTGTATAAGACGACCCCCGCCTTTTGAGATGATTTTCCTGGGTTAAAAAGTCGTCTTACATGCCGGAAAATACAGTACTTCGAGGAGAACAAACCACATTAGATCCATCTAATTTATTATAAAAGTATTTTCTAAGAGACTAAGAAATGTCTCAAGCATAAGAACTTTGTGGACAAACCATAGATACAAATTTTTGATTACTAATTCAAAAAAATACTTATTCTAATTTAGTTTAAAAGCTACGAAAGTTATATTTATTTGGTTGGGTAGGTGATTTTACCTAAAATTTGTATATGTTTAGGCACATTTATTAATAAAATTCCACTTAAATGTTATAAACACTTACTATCTGTTCGAGCTGCTGTCAACAACTCCAGATATTGACATATAATGTTAACTTCATTAGACATTCTTCTACTTAATACAAACTCCGGAAAATTGGAATTATAACTGAACAGTTACTTTCGTATTGTCTTTCTACCACGTTACGTAATACAACCGCGAAATCGACAAGATACTTCTGTAAAGCATGGATAGCTCGTGCAGCACTTTTGTTATTGGATGACGTAATACGTAATACCACGTGACAAAATAGGCCTCGAGTAATTTTTTTAAGAAATGAAAAGCGAAAAGTAATTACAAAACTTGAGATGTATGATGAATTTAATATTAGAGACGGACATAAAATTTATTATTTAAGTATTTTTTTAGAAAATATAATATAGTTAAATTTAAAATCTTCGCCATTAGAGGTCGCTTGGTCCTTGCGCTATGCTCTCCAGTAGAGTTAATGTGTCAGGTTGTCGATAGCTGGCGTGAGAAGCGCTTTTAGGCGAGAAGTTTGTTTATCTATTTGGTTAGTAGGTATTTTTGTAACTTTTTTCTACTGTTCTGCCAAAAAAATCTTATTCGTAATTACATTTTTTAATTTTATATCATGTATAAAGAAAGAAGAAGTGTATTTCGTTTATAAAAAAAATTAATAACGTGATGATTTTAAATTACAGATGAGGATGTAGCTTTATTTATCCAAGTTTTAAAAAGATATCTGTTTAAAACTGTTAAAATTAACATCTCAAATACTATAGTAGAGTTAACAGAGACTTTTCACGCTGCTTCTGGTAACATAAAAATAACACTTCTATCATCAGAATGCAATCTTCTATTATTTTAATGTTACCGGTAGTGTTGTGATACGTCTCTGTTATCTCTACTATAGTATTTGATATATTAGTTTAACAATTTTCAAAAAAAGAAGCTATTTTGTAATGTTTAAAGCTGTTATATTGTTTCATATTGTGAATGAAAGTTTTTTATACATAATATTCTTGTATAATATACCTGTTTAATAAATGGGTAATGGTAAAATAAGTAAATAAATTTGCATTTTACTGTTTTGTTTTATTAAATATGTATGACAATACAATTAGGAAAACCATAGATTATCCTCTCATACATTTAAATAACCATAGAAATTTAATCCAGATAAAGTATTTTTTAAATAATTTATTAACTTTAACACTACATAAAGTATGCTATACAATTTTGCTCGATTCGGTACAGTGAGAAATATTACTTGCGATGAAATAGTTTTGTATTTTTGACACAAAAAGTAACATTTCTTATGAGATTCGCATTAACTCAACATATTTGACGGCCGGATGGCCGAGCGGTAAAGGTGGCAGCCTACCGCTCTGGGGGACCCGGGATCGAATCCGAGCGGGTCGAATAATCCCCAGGAATTTTTCGGGGGGTGGTCCGTTCGGATATGTCGGGCCCCGTCCCTCACCACCCGGTCGCCCCATTGTGGGCCTGGCCGAACCCATAATGAGCCTACTAAAAGAGGCCCTCTTAGTGCCCACAGGGCGGAAAGAGTTGAAAAAAAAAAAAAAAAAAAAAACTCAACATATTTTAACTAATAAACATATTCTGTACAATGTGAATGAAAATTTATTGGTCGGCCGACATTTGTCTTTTATTTATATAAGCATGTGGCACGACTTTGTGCACTTACTTTAAAGCTTATTAATTTTGTAAAAGTTTTTTTCAGTAAACATTGTACATTCGTAGAAAGGAAATCTGAAGAAATGTAAATAAAATTAAAAATTCGTGAAAAGTAATTCTAAAATAAATCACATTTGTAAGTAGCTTAAATAACATGCACTGTGTGCACTGTCAATACAGCTCATCGATAAAAAAGAGAAAAAAATGAGTCCTTCTGTGTGCTTTGAAACTCATTCTAGAACCTTCATATTGAAGTTGCCGACTAAATAGTTATTCGGCGGGTGTGATTCATCAAGTCCACGTTACAATGCACGAGCAGTTCACCTTTGTTTTATAATTATATACAATCATTTCTAGAAATGGTAATTTAAGTGCCATTAATTAAATAACCATCTCTTCCGATATTACGGTAAAAATATCGAGTTGTTCTTGTATTTTCGCCACTTTAATTTCGTTTTATATTTCCGTGTACGGTCTTGGTTAACGTAAAATGTTTACATTTACACGTTCGTATTTCAGGTCTTTTCTTTTAACTCTTTCTTCCCTGTGGGCACTAAGAGGGCCTCTTTTAGTAGGCCCATTACGGGTTCGGCCAGGCCCACAATGGGGCGACCGGGTAATGAGGGACGGGGCCCGACATATCCGAACGGACCACCCCCCGAAAAATTCCTGGGGATTATTCGACCCGTTCGGATTCGATCCCGGGTCCCCCAGAGCGGTAGGCTGCCACCTTGACCGCTCGGCCATCCGGCCGTCTCGTATTTCAAGTCAGCATCACCACGTGCATTTATGGAACCGCCCCTATTCTAACTCCTAGCCCCACACCGATGTTTCTTTTTAATCGTCATTATACACGCGTCAGATTCTGAAATTATAATTTAAATAAATAAATAATTGTTGATAAGAATTCCCTTCTTTTCGGTTTAACGCGTAACAAACGAATTCAACAATTGAACTTGTTGTTGTTGCGTTTTGCTTTTGTTAGGAAAAGTGCGATTTGGAAAGCGATTCGAAGATGTTTTTTGATGGTGGAGAGTATCGACCCCTGCCCCATCCCCCTGGGTACGAGACGTTTTACATTTTATTATTATTTATTCGAATAAGAAATTTGTTTTAGAGATTAAAGGCTTTATAGAAAAGCTCCCATCTACAATATATAGTTAGGCCTAATTAAATGAAACGTAAAGATTCCGACTCTGGTTTATATCCGAAGCAGACTTTACGATTTTTGTGTCTTCCCGTAATACGGGGTTTTATAAGACACAGTTATTTAAACGAGTAATCGGGCCTCTTTTATATTACAGATTCGTGTCTAACTCCGGTACGAAATATGGCGAAATTTACTAAAATTTTAATCCGAATTTTGTTTAATAAATATAAACTATAACTTTTTAAATTTTAATACACGTTGTTTTAAAAGAACAGAAGAAGATTTAGACTAGTCGAGTATTAAGCTACAATTCATAAAAGGCTCATCCCCTGTGGTGAATAAATTTAAAAGCATTGAGAGTAGAATTAAATAGTTATTGTCTTTGCACATTTAGGGAGGGATCGGATAAACGCGTGGACGTGCGAAGATTCGTCAGTCCACACAATTTGGATGATTTTAAAATGAATATAAATCAAATATTTGTATTTTGACGAATAAAATGTTTTATTAAACTAAAACAATCGCCATTTTTCGACGTAAACCCATAGACCACGTGATGACAGTCGACAGAACATGGCGACGATGACTGGTATGTCGCTACTCTCATATCTTGGTACTCTAATCCAAACCAGGTCCCACGGAACGGTTGATGCGGACATTTGTCTCACGGACAAATGCCGAACAGTTCGACGGTCGGATGACCGAGCGGTCGAGGTGGCAGTCTACGCTGTGCGGAACCCGGTATCTAGTCCGGACGCGTCGAAAGATTTCCAGGAGTTTTTCGGGTGGCGAGGGACGGGGCTATTGAATACAGTAGTAAAAAAATTTTGGATTTTGTTTTAGTGTAAATAGAAATGTATTCTTCTGTTTCAAGTCGAATATTCGAATAATTAAGCTTTACATTTATAAACCTATATGTTGAATTTGATTTAAAAGAAAAAAATAATAATAATTGTACACTCGTGCCAAATCACTGAGAACTTATTTAAGTAGTTTTACAT
Source organism: Centruroides vittatus (assembly GCF_030686945.1). Classification (NCBI taxonomy): domain Eukaryota; kingdom Metazoa; phylum Arthropoda; class Arachnida; order Scorpiones; family Buthidae; genus Centruroides; species Centruroides vittatus. Next base: position 732,854 of record NW_027121163.1, read on the forward strand.
ATATAAGTTTCTATATGTAGAGATAAGGTTTTTCGGTATTTTTAATATTAACTATATTTAGTTTGACGTTGCATTAATACGCGAAACTCGCAACCCCGACGGCGACCGATGAATCTTTCCGTAAGGCGAAATAATATTGGGCGAAATAAATGGAAATCCTAAGAATTTGATTGATTTCATGCGATTAATATCTTTTTCGGCCGAAAACGGACGATAAAGATATTTATCAGCGTATTCAAACGTATTTCGGGCAATTTTCGGAGATTGTCAAGCTTCGAGACTAAAATTTCAAATGATCGTCTTTTACCTCTCCACGGTGGCCATTCTGCACCATGTAAATGCAGAAGATAATTTATTTATCAAATTCCAAACACAATAAAATGATTGAAGCAAAATTTAAAAAAAAATTATAAATTAATTTAAAAAAAAATAAAATTGATATTTTAATTCGAATTTCTACGTAATTCGAACATTGTTGACGCGTCTTTTAACGTTTGTTCGAAATTCGTCACGCATGACGATTCGCAGTTCGATTGTGTTTCTTGTTGTGGTCGGACGTGCTTTTGTTGTGCTCTTCGATTGCGTGCTGTTTTTTGCGGTTTAAAGACTTTTACAGAGAAGATTAAAGATTTTTCAGGTAAGTCTTAGTCCATATTGACTTTAGACATAAGAATTTATTTAATATTACTTGAAGGATCGGTTCCAGAAGACATCTCGGCACATCGTTCGATGGTCGGCCGTTTGCGCTTCGGATTCGAATCTTTTAGATTTGAAAAGGCATTTTGTTCTTCTCGGAAGAATTTAAGCATTAATTTAAGCTTTTGTTTTCACCGGACTAATTGCAATTTTTTTTTTTTTTTTACAGAATGGCGTCGTTGGTGCGGCTTTGGAGGAGGTTCCGGCGGAGGCAGACGGTGGCACCGGAGGGAGGGGGTTCCTCGGACGACGCGGAACGAGTCTGTCGTTCCGTGCCGTTGGAGGAGCGGGGGCTCGACGAGCGAGAGGCAACGGGTGAAGAAGGCCTTCCCCAAGTGCGCGTGGCGTGGCATCCTCCCGGAGTCGGGATGATGCGACGCTACACCCTGGGTCCAGTGCACTTGGCGAAGGTCTTCGGGGGTCATCCGGCCACAGACCTTGCTGTGGTGGATGTAGAGAATGACAGCTCGTCCGAGTTGACATTTTCTGGTTTGTCGCGTTCTGCCCGTTCGTCCGCGACGGCGACGCCACCGCCTTGCCGAAGCCAGAACGGGGAGGAATCGGAGGAGAGAGCCGCCGAAGTTGAGGGACCGTGCTGTCCGTGGTTTCGTTGCTGCGGACGGCTGCGGTTCCCTTGGCCTAGGCGGTGATCTTCTTCGATTTCCTCTTCTTCACCCGGATGCGACTTTCTTACCGGATTCGACACTTTTCACCCGGACTCGACACCTTTTCCCGGACGTGACTTTTCTTACTCGGTCGTGACCCACGGACTTGTCTCCCGAACGTGACACTCGGGAGACAAGTCCGACAACAACGGATATGACTCCCGATTGTGACCACCCGGACCTGACACTTCTACTCACCGGATTCGACATTCGGCCGACCTTTCTTCCCAAACAGCTGTTATGAGGATTGAGCTTCCGGTTAGGGTAGGTTAGATTAGGCTAGGCTAGGCCAGGTCGGGTTTGTCGCTCTTCTCATAACACTGTTCGGGAAGAAAGACTGTCTGATAAAGGTAATAATATTAACCTTAGGTAATAAATGAATGAACCTTCTCGTTTTCTCACTGCCTTTGTGTTTTCTAGGAACATTTGGGAGGGAGAAGAATCTCCCTCCCCAACTTTACCACCAAGAGGACCAAGTGGACACGTGAATATTTTCCGAAATCTCCGATCGTAAGAACTCTTTCGTTTCATTTTTTAACACATCTTATTTTCGTATTGTAATTTACTGTTTCTTTGTTTATAGACATGCCGAAGATGTTCTTCGATTACACACACACACACACACACACACGCACGGACATAACATCACTGTACACGAAGATATACACCGTTTAACCTTTACTCGAATTCTCGCACTCACGCACTTACACGCCAAGCGCCTCGTTCTGTGTAATTCCACACAATGAAACAACCCGAACACTCGCTTCCCACAAATCCAACCCCTGGGTCCTCGTCCCGGGAAGTGGAAACGCCAATTTTAAAGATTAAGAGACTTTAAATTGGCGGCCGAAGGGGCTCTGGTAATTACACATCTTGCACGGATTAAACAGAATTTCACACATTAGCATCAATAATCGTTTTATAGAAGGACAGACTAACGGATGGACGATAGTACGAAATTTTAGGTTTACAATTTTCTAAATTACAGCTTAATCTAAATAAACAAAGAGATGCGCACTAACGTTATTAATTTAACTATTCATATTTAAATAAATTATTATATACACATACGTATGTATTATATTTGTATATTAAATAAGACAAATTTCATTTTAATTTGTAACTTGTATTTCATGGCTGCGCATTAAATATAACTTTAAGCAAAGTCTCGTATTATCCGCGTGATTTGAACAGAATTAAATTTCGAGGCAGCGAGATGAAGAAAGGTTTCTCGAAGCAGTTCGAACCGTCGACCGGTGCTTTCGAAGGTTTGGACGTTTTTGAAAATAACATCGAGCCCGCTTATAGGCAAGTTTTGATGAAGGTTCGACCGATCTGTCAGACGGCCCGCCAACGTTTAAACAGGTAAATTACATTACTGTGTATATTATAACATAAAACGGCTACGAGCCGCTTAACGTTCTGAGATACACGGCGTAAAGGAATCATCGTAGAGTGTAGTTATGCAAATTTTATATACTTTATATAAGTCATTTGTGTAGGGCTTTACGTATACGTTAGCCATGCGTAACGCAGTGGTAATAAGTAGTTGTGTATCTACTCACATCTAAACGTAGAAACGCTGCCAATTTTTTGGTTCCGTCGTAATCCTCTATCGTGATCTTATCGGATTCGTACGTAAGCGGCGCATACTCGTATATATAATCAAACTTCGATGTAGTGTTACTTTGTGTGAATGGCATTAAATCGAATGTTTTCCAAGTGTTATAATTTCTCTTTAACATTGGTGGTTAAAGTTTCGTAATTCAATTTCAAGATTATCAATCAATCAATCAACATTTATTTGCCATGGCTTTCGCCTTTGCAAAGGGGATTACAGAGTCATAATGACATTAATAATTACAGACATTGTTATATATAATTACAAAAATAATAAATGATATAACTTAATTAGTATTATGTTAACATATTTAGTGAATAACAGAAAAATTTATAAACTTTATATAACATATTGGAACTTAGATTATCATCGTATAGACAAAACATATCAAAATCGGTTGTCAAAACAATGTCCTTTAAATGCTCGGTAAGTTCACAAGATACAAATAAGTGGTTCTTGACGCTTTCACAGAATCTATTACATAGTGGACAATTGGAATGAGCCGATATGTTCATTCTACGCCCATTTAATACAATAGTGTAATCATTAAGTCGTAATTGTATTATTAGAGATTTAATATTATAATTTAAATTTGATAATAGATAATATCGAGGTGTCCATGGGGATGCTAAAGAAGTATCAAAAAGACTACGCTTTTGCTCAATATAATGAATATCTTGGGCCCAATATTTATCTTTTAATGACTGAAATATTTCAGCTAGAAATAGTCTTTTATCAGAAATTTGAGTATAATAATCAGCAGAATAACCTAGATCAAATAATAAACGTTGGACTGAAGAAGGCCAAGTTACAACCGAAGAATTTCTACCTATTAAATTCAATTTGTTATAAATCAACTTTCTAGGATCATAATCTGGTAACTCTAAAATTTTCATCCAATATCTGAAAATGGCCATTGTTAAACGTATAGCCATCGGCGGACGGCCCAATTCAAATCTTAAAACAGGTCCAGGCACCGAACGATTAATATGAAACGTCGATCTAATAAATCTCAGTTGAGTCTTCTCTAGTTTATCGATAAGAGATGATCCCCAAATAGGGAACATAAATCCTAAACTTGAGCGTATCAAGGAGTCAAACAATCGGAAGTATGACTTAATGGAAGACTGTTTCATTCTAACCATAAGCTTTATTAAATTGGAAAGCTGAAGTTTATATTTCAAAAACAATTTTTCTAGGTGAAATGAAAATAAACCCTGTGGAGTAAAATAAACACCCAGATATTTATAGGACGAGACAATCTCCAACTCAGAATTAGATAAATAAAATTTATCAGCCTTCCCTAGTCTACCCCCTCTCCGAAAAACCATTACTTTAGATTTTGTCTCATTAATAAGTAGTTTATTAGACTTACAATAATATTGTAGAAGGTCAAGTTTCTTCTGAAGGCCAATAGATGAATACGAAAATATTACAATATCATCGGCAAACAAAAGACAGTTCAATTCTACCTCCGGTGATATAGATATACCCATAGTATTATGACTGCAAAAAAAGTCCGGGAGATCGTTAACGAATAAATTAAACAAAATAGGACTAAGTGGTTCACCTTGTGGAAGACCTTTATTAGCAGTTACCGCTTCCGAAAGACAACGATTAACTTCAATTTGGAAAACAGTGTCAGAAAACAATTGTCTTATGAGGTTAATAAAAGATGATGATATACCTATCCAAGAAAGCTTCGACCATAAAATATCATGATCTATTGTATCAAACGCCTTTGACAAGTCGATAAATCCAACATAAAGTTTTTTGCGTTTCTTCGTCAGAATTAATTGTAAAATTCCAAGAAATATAAATAGATTATAATCAACACCTCTACTTGCTACAAAAGCACCTTGACTAATAGTTATAATATGAGATTGCTCGAGCCAGAGTCACAAACGATTAGCCAATATCGTAGAGAAAATTTTCCTAATTACACTAATTAGCGATATTGGACGGTAATTCAAAGGATCGAGACGATCACCCTTCTTATATATCATTTTTAAGTAGTTATTTTTCCAAGTAGTTGGAAAAGAATAATTAGTTTTAAAATTATTAAATAAAGATAACAAATCATTCAAAGCATTAATCGGAAGAAATTTAATCATCTCAGCCTTAATAGCATCTAAGCCAGGGGCTTTATTATTTTTTAGAGAACGAACTACAGATTGTAATTCGTCAAAAGAAAATTTGTCATCAAGTAATGGGTCCATATTGCCATTAGTACTACTAAACAGTACAGCCAAAGATGGTCCAGAAAAATAAGTTTGCAAATATTCCGACCAATCACAGATAGAAATGTTATTATACACGAATTTGTTAGTTCTAAATTTATTAACAATCTTCCAAAATTCAGCAGAGTTTTTAATATGCGATAATTGAAAATTAATCTTATTCCAAAATAGTTTCTTTTTGGCCTTACAGAGGGATTTGAAAGTTTTTTCCAAGTTGGAGTAAATAATAAATTGTTGCTTAGATCTTGATCGCCGAAATGATCGTAGAGCACGATTCTTTTCTCTTTTCGATCGTAAACAATCAGCATCAAACCAAGACTTTGCAAATTTTCTTAAACAATCATACTTGACATACATATTACTTTGAATTACAGATTCAAGGATCACGTCAATAAAGGACGAATAAAAAGAAAAAGAATTCACTTTTGAGATCTACGTATCGCTTGGTAACATTACACAAATACTTATCCAAGCACGAAGGTCTCCACACATAACGACAAGTTTCGGTAGGGGATTCTTTACTGAGAGGAAGAGAATTAAACCTAAAGGCAATAGAAACTGGGAGATGGTCGGAATCAAATTTATTCAAAACCTTAAAGTCCACTATGTTATCAACTAATTCAGAATTTGTAACTATCAAATCAATAACTGATGCGCCCAAAGAGGAAATAAACGTAAAGTTCGCAGGGAAATCAGTAACGAAACGACCATTTAAAAGAATCAAACCATAAGATTTGACCAAGTTCAAAAAATGTCTTCCTCTACAGTTAAAGATCCTATCTTTAGACTCTCTAAGGTTGTAAAAATTTAGATTAGAGCCTGTATATAATGTATCTATTTCGGAAGCAATTCTAGCATTAGAATCACCAAGGATCAAAATGTCATCATCATCTTTAAAATCAAGAATCAATCTATCAAGATACTCAATCAGTGAATCATGTTTATTGATAGAAATATAAACCAGGACGATTAGTAGTCTAGGACGATCATTAAACAAAAGTTTATCGAATGTAAGTTTAGCGATAATAAAATTATCGGAGGAGATGACAAATTTCTAACTTACCAAGTTTCCGAGAAATTACTAATAACAATCCGCCAGATGGTCTTCCGGGTCCCTCAGACTTATGAGCTAGAAATTCAGTAAAATGAACTGAGAATCTGATGATGAAAGAAGGGTTTTCAAAGATGCCACCACCAAATTATTCTTTGAAACTAATTTAAGATCTTTCACCACAATAGAGTCGCCATTGGGTCTTTTAACAGATGACAGAACTTCAGTCGAATTTCCTTCTAATCCGGCAATAACAATATTATTTCTCTGACGTTCGTTAGACGATGAATCTAAGAGATATAAAAAATAGGAAGTCGGAGTAGTAGATGAGACATTTACGTTAGAAATTTCCTCTACCTTCTTCTCCACATTGAGGAGACGCTGTTCAAAGTCTTTATGCAAATTTGCCAGCCATTCGAATTTAGTAGATAAATCTTCGAGTTTAATCAAAATGGTATCAAATTTCTCCTCTAAGAAAGAAAACAAATTTTGAGGTACATTAGACGAAGCCAGAGGAGGAAAGAAAGATTCCAGTCGTTGAGATTTTAGAGTTGGTTCGCTAGGAGATCTTTGTCGTTTGCCAACAGATGATATGGACGACTTTGAAGGAGGGGAGGAAGGAGGAGTGCGAGACATCGGGCCAGGGTTAGACTCGATGCCTCCAATTAGTAATAAACCGCATAATAATAAATATAGATCAAAAACTTTAATAAAACGAAAGTAAAGAAACACACAATTTGTAGAAAAAGCCATATCCAAAGCCAATTTCAAGATTATATATTTATTTTATTACAAGTTCTTTCTTTTCTTGTTTAGTGAGAGATTGGTCGAGGATGTGGAGGATGAAGAAGTGTACAATAGAGAGAGCGCGGTTGCTCCACGAAACGAAGACCCGGCAGAGCACGAAGATTGCGTGCAACATAAAGGCCGTGAATATCGGGATAGAAATACATTGAAGAAGGTCGGGTCGTTCTTTAAGAGCGTGTGGAAACCCGTTAAGAGGTAGGATTTTGTACGCGATTTTGCCTCGGCTCTGAAATTGGCAGTAAATCGAGTGCGGTGCTCAGCCCAAGTATCGGTTACACCAAAAATATTTATAGTATTAAAATCTGAACACAAATTCGTGTTAGAAATGTTTGAGAATCGCGTATCTTTCCGGTGTTGACGGCGCTGTATCGAGAATTGGCGGCGTATTCGTCTGCCACGCCCGTGTCATTACTAATGCAATGAAAAGTTAAAATGAAATTGAAAAATTGAATTCTAAACATCACCGAACCAAGGAATTAGTAGAAGATTTCATTATCTTAGTTTCACTGATTGTAGGCTAATCGATAGAAATACGGCGGAACCTCGATATAGCGCCGCAATATCTTTTAACGAAATTCAAATCGAGTTAGACGTTTTCCATGAATAATTATACTTGATTTTCTACATTTAGATCCGTGCAGAAAGTGTGTAAAATGGCCAAAGGCGGAGAATGCGAGTACGTTCAGTTCGAGTGAGGATCTCTTGGTTTCCACCTTTCCATCGACAATAAGATCTGCTCAATAATTCGCTATAACTCATTTGCTGGATTTGGGCCGAGTTCGCTTTGGGTAAGTGTCTATGGCAAATTTATTGTATTTTACACCAAACACTTAGAAGATTTTACGGTCTCGGTTTATAAATTAACACGATTTCATACTAACTCGCAATTAATAACGGACAACAGTAAATCATTTATCATTTATACGATCATTTACACTATCGCTTTCCCTGTGTCGCGACACACAGAGAAAGCAATAGTATAAATGATTGTAGAAATGAAATTATCCAGTAATCTTACGTGATTACGAGGACGAGAACGTGCTAAAGTAATCGAATTAACAATGACATATTTGATATAAGTTAGAAAGAAATAAAGTTATTAATGTAAAAATTAATTGAATAGTTGAATATTTTATTAGAAAATCTTGATTATTTTCTTTTTATTTTCACAGAATTCGGAAGAAATTTAGAGATTTTCATCTCTACGTTCTGAAAATTATCGATGACTTCTCCCGATTTTGACATCCCGATTGCGTCAATACCAATTTCGATTATGACTTCCCGATTTTGACTTCGTCCCGGCTGTGTCTTATTATAATCTAATGAATTAGCATTTTTGCAAATTGGACTCTCGAATTATGTCTGTACATGAATTTGGACTCTCCCGAATTACGTCTACACTCGAATTTGACACCTGAATCGTGTCTGTACTCGAATTTGGACTCTCCCGAATTACGTCTACCCTCGAATTTGACACCTGAATCGTGTCTGTACTCGAATTTGGACTTTCCCGAATTACGTCTACCCTCGAATTTGACACCTGAATCGTGTCTGTACTCGAATTTGGACTTTCCCGAATTACGTCTACCCTCGAATTTGACACCTGAATCGTGTCTGTACTCGAATTTGGACTTTCCCGAATTACGTCTACCCTCGAATTTGACACCTGAATCGTGTCTGTACTCGAATTTGGACTCTCCCGAATTACGTCTACCCTCGAATTTGACACCTGAATCGTGTCTGTACTCGAATTTGGACTTTCCCGAATTACGTCTACCCTCGAATTTGACACCTGAATCGTGTCTGTACTCGAATTTGGACTCTCCCGAATTACGTCTACCCTCGAATTTGACACCTGAATCGTGTCTGTACTCGAATTTGGACTTTCCCGAATTACGTCTACCCTCGAATTTGACACCTGAATCGTGTCTGTACTCGAATTTGGACTCTCCCGAATTACGTCTACCCTCGAATTTGACACCTGAATCGTGTCTGTACTCGAATTTGGACTTTCCCGAATTACGTCTACCCTCGAATTTGACACCTGAATCGTGTCTGTACTCGAATTTGGACTCTCCCGAATTTCGTCTACCCTCGAATTTGACTCCCAGTTTGTGTCATCCTTGAAACTTGGACTCTCCGGAATTGTGTTTTCACTCGAATTGTGTTCATTGCTTGTGACGTCGTCTAAATTCAACGAAAGTCCGATGAACGTGAGAAACACGAAAAGATTAAGTGTTGATACACGAAACAGAAGAAATCGTTTTAAAATTCTTTGTGAAGAACGAAAGTTTCCAGATAAAAATTGCCTTAATCGAAACGCTTTACGAAACCGTAATTGGAATTATTAATAGGAAGTTACAAATTTGAATAAATGTCGTTAAGTATTGTTTTTCGCTTCCAGGATCGTGAAGTTTTACGAAGAAAAATAATTTGAAGAACACAAAAACAATCTGAGACAGTTGCGGAATAATTTGATTCAATTAAAGTCCTACAAGAAGACATTCTCTGCAATGTTTCGGTCTTGATTCAGTTCTAGAATTTGTACGAAGATAGTTTGTTGAATGATATAAGTGTAATTATAAAGAATTGTCTCTGCAATAAAGTCTTTTCGATTTGGCATGAAATTATTTCCAAGCCACTTAAAATTATTATCTTTTAAATTGTTCTAAACTCTTCAATCGGTTATTACGGTAATAAGTCCAAATATAATACGAGTAAATTTAACTCCTCGAGTTAACCATTGATTTTTACATCTCGCTATAGGAGAAATCTCTGAAGTGTGTGGCACGGCACCTGCTAATATGTGCATATCGTCCACTTTTGCGTTCGATGCAATGGAAACGTTTGACTTTGTTCGGTGCCGCCGTTAAAGCCCGGCAACGGGCCCCGTGAATAAAGGGGCCCTCGCCCTTAAGGAGTTTCGTTTTTTAAGCCTTTTGCGATAGCGCTCCACAGGAATTGCATCGAACCGCTATAGATTCCCTGTACCACGTTAAGGCATTTTTTGCGCAGAAAATGCTGAAAATTCCTTTCTTATTCAACGAAGTCGGAAAAAAACAAGAACGTGTACGAAGAAACGTTTACGCGTCGAAATAATTCCGAAACTAATTTCCATACGAACTATTGTCTTTAGCAATAACGTGCCAAAAAATAATCTCTAATTCTTAAACAGCGAAGTGCCACTTTTGGTTGCCTTCAAAACATTTCTATATCAATCTCTTCCAATATAAAAACTCTTATATCATCATCATTTCCATCTCGGAGACAGAAAAACGAACCACTTTTCCGCCTGGGATAGAGTGAAAAATCTCACAAATTATTATCATTAAAGTAATTTCAATATCTGTAATTAAACTAATATACCGAGAAATATTATTTCTATAAGATGGATAAAAAAATGAGGACTTCACAAAATAAGTAACAGAAAATTAATAACACGTTTATTTACATACATACCGGGTATCAGTTCACTTAATGCTATGAATTACAAAGATTAGACACACGCCTAATTAATTACAATACTTCGGTCCTTCCGACAATCGACCAAAAATAACGCTCAAAATGAGCACGTAAACTTACAATAATTAAACGTATATTTCCGTCTTCCTGGCGCAGAACAGGAGATCCTTCTAGTTAACGATCCTTTCTTTACACAGAATGTAGTATACGTCCACCACGTGCTCGTTAATACTTGAAAATTCGTATTCTCTTGAAGACCGTCCAAACATCGGAAGCGCAAGTAAAAAAAAAATCCTTTTTCAACTCGTACGTCTATTTTTATACTTCCCGCCGTCTGAAGAATTTTTAGGTCACGTGATACAAAATAACCAAATCAAAAGAGTGTATCCGTATGAAGCGATACATGATACAATGTAACGAACAATAAAAAAAAACAAAATAAAAACGCGATACGTTTAATGAAATAAAAATACAAATATAAATACAATAGTCGCGTAGCACTACATATCTAACCATACACAATAAATTTTCAAATGCTTTGATGCAATCGATATTGCAATCGTGTGTAAATAATCCTGTTCATGTTTGTACTCACCACTTTTCCACCAGACAACAAAAAAGCGCTCCAGCCCTCCAAGTTTTCGTCATATCCAATGTTTTCAGTCTTGTCCGGTCGTTTTTACCCATCACTCTCCCGCCAGACCGCATTAAAGCGCTCCGGCACTCCAAGTTATCGTGTCAGAAAGTTTAATTTATATAGCAGGTAGAAAGCCTTCTTTCGGTTGTTCCGACATAACAAAATAAACTTTAAAAAATAAAAATCATTGAAACGAAAATAAATTAATAAATATGCAT